>NC_087121.1:7341024-8068384 GCF_030705265.1 Helicoverpa armigera
CCAATTAAGTTTATTTAGTAGACGTTGCAATGAAAAATGCAAGAATACGTAAATACTAGATACGTAAATAAAATAGGTAGTTCATACATCACGTTCTTATTTCACTGAATGTGTCAACTGACGTGTTTGCGTTCGCTGTTTTTGATGGCGCGAGCGAGTCCGGTTTACACAAAATGCACCTATCTTTATAAATCGGTAGCAATTTTTTATCATAAGCATTCCATTTTTGTATCAACTGTTTATTCTATCGTTTTGTTAAAATACCGTGGTTTTATAATACGATATTTTAGATGCTTGAAAAATTGCCTGGAACAAAATGTACTCCTAATTTTTCTGTCCGGATTTCGTATCTAAATACCGGGAAAAAGGATAATGTCGGACGTCCGACAACCATTGTGCACTGTGAGGAGAATACGTAAAAATCGAGAGGAGCACAATCACATAGTTTAATCGTCGTCAACCTCGCTCACTGCGCCGTCTAAGAAATAAGAGGTTCACTTGAAATGAGCAAGCGATTTATTTGCCACTGCGGGCGTTCGCACTGATAAATATGACCAATAAAGGAAAACAAAATGTCCACAAGAGAAATTATTGCGGTGCCCGTGTTTACCTCTTCGTTCATTTTGTTTACATTTTCGTTTCTTTGAATAAAAATATAATTTGATGCGACAGGATGGTCAATTACTTTCGTTGATTATTTCTTTGATCTTCTAAGTTATAAGCACATCAGCATAATGAGAGTGCGTTCGAGGGCAAAAATAGTGTATACGAGCAACGTTAACTGTAGTTTAAAACTCTTTTCTTTTTTACAATAATAACCCGAGGTGTTCGGTTAGCTCAACCAAAATAATCGAATTTTCCTCAAATTTTCGCGACTCGGCTGAAAAATTTGTAAATATAAATATTGAATACAGCTGGAGGCAGTTTTCACAAAAATTAGGTCGGTTAACGAATTCCTATTATAATGGCGAGTTACACCTAATCCTGGTATTGTTATTTGTTATTCTTTACGCACGTGCGAATTCAAAATAAAGATTTATTTCCCAAATAACTGTTGACTTTGGTGGTTTCGGTTGAGAAACGTAAACAAAATGTTTACAGTAAAATAGCTGTGCTTCGTTAACTGGAACGAAATGTTCGGTCAGGAAGTCAATAATCAACGATAAATAAACGATATTTATTGTAAGGTAAGTAATTTGGAGCGCTTTCAAATTGCTGAACACAAAAAATAAGGTTGGTTAGACTTAAACGATGTTGCGAAGCGGTAAAATAGGTACTTGTGGATATTATACAATATTTTGATAAATGTGGCTTGGTTTTAGACTACTTGAATGTGAGATAAATGATTATGTACGTTTTGTATTTCTAACAAGATAACTGATGTGTCACGAACTAGCATTTGTTTTGTAACCAAAAACAAAATTGAGTCAAAAAAACCGTTGAATGTATTCGTTTCTTCAGTAAAGCTTTGGTTTCCTAGGAAAGCGGTGCCGTCATATAGCGGCCGTAATACAGCGGTGAATAACGTCACCAGAACGTTGTCTATGTAAACAAAATGGGGCGGTTTCCTAGAGAGCGGTAACTGACAACGTAACTTCAAAAAGCGGTGCCGCCATTTGCATGACGGCCGTCTTGACGGTGTCAGATAGTTTGGTGAACGTTTTATTGAAAGCTTTTTTAATACGTATTTGTGTTTTTTTTCGGAACAACGTCAAAAATTAGTTACAACTCTTGGAGCAGCAAGGACGACGAAATTTTAATAGATTTCGTTCGTAACCACGAAGCAATATATAATATAAAAAGTAAAGATTATAGAAAAAGTCAACTAAAACAGAAATTGGTGTCGTGAAATTTGAGAAATATTAAGTTTTATTTAAATAAAAGGTTAGTAAGTATGATACAACTAACAAAAAGTTTATGACGGTGTGTTAAAACGGCCGTGGAACTTTCCACATATCATCACCGTAAAGACGACCGATTTAAGAATTTAAGATTTTGAAGAGATCGATTTGCGTTCGTAATATGGCGGCCGCTATGACGGCACCGCTTTCCTAGGAGACCCAAGCTTTAGAAAATAAAACAATACGAAAAACATAAATAACAAAATACAGTCTCCGTTACAAACTGCATAGCAAGCATTCAATAAAATATTGCAGCAATATCTAGGCAAAGGTGCTGAGGCATTCATCTTATGCGACGCTCGATGAGTGTATTTTGGCAGATGTAACATAAATATAGTTCATGAATAATGTGACACGGTTGCCGGCGCGCGAGGCGGGAGACTGGGCCTTCTCTACTCGTAAATATTCAGGGTCCGACTACCGGCGCTCCACAATACATCAAAGTCTCGTCGTCTCATACAGTACTCACCTAACATACCGCCATGTTTAACTTTGCGACGGCCGCCACTACAAAACAAATGAAAACGTTAAACAAACACCCAACGGAAATTAAATAAGAACAGGCAATTGTGTGAGATTTTGCGACATTTATAAGTTGAGAATGATCTCGGTCGGTTCGGCACTCATCCTAAATGACTGCTAGTTTACTTAATAACGCACATTTCGCCATAATATGAGGACTGCCATGAGCTCAATGTTGTTTATATTTATATTTAAGTTACTCTTTGATATTGCAATTAATGTGTGTTTTATTTTTTGTCATGAAGAATGTATACTTCAGTTCAAAGGGACTCTTACATATTCTTTTGTAACTTTCAACAAAGGCAAAAGACCCTTTATCAATATTTGTAGAGATTCACATTATACAGTTGTGTTTATCTTAAGTAAGCCATTATAGCGTAGTATCTTATAAACTTTTCGTGGCACGAAGCAATATTCGTTGAGGAAGGTTAAGCCCAATGTTTTCAGGGTCAAGAGCGGAATACGTGAACGGAAAGAAAGGGAACGATTCCTTTCCGTTTTGAAGAAAACCTTTCTAAAATGGATGTGACAAAAATAACCGCTGTCTTTGAGGATGCCGAATACAGTATACCTACTGAAAATTCATATGATGACAAATCGATGGATTTTTACGGTAGTAAAACAAAACATGATTATGTTATAATAAGTTCTTTGACACGGGTTACAATATCGTGAAGTATACTAATATCTTTGTTTACATTACAGGCTTTGGGAATAATTACGAAGCTGTAATTAGTTCACGTATGCTTACACTAACAACACGTAGGTACCATAGACACAGCTGGGGCATTACTTGCATCACAAGCAGGATAAACGCAACACAGCCAATGTAAATAATAACATAATGTATTCGCATCCAGTTGACCGAGTGTGATCCCGAAAGCGTTCCGAGGTGATAACTTTCGGTGGATTCAATCAAATCAGTTAAATGTAGCTGTAAATTGGGCAGTTCCACTTGAGTGATATTGAGTAATGGTGGCCGCGTCGATATTGATGGCGAGACCGGGGCGCGCGCCCTATCTCTTCGGTGACGTGTTAATTTGTCAAAACCCGACGTCATAAAGAAAAAGTTAGAAATTTCACACATGATGACTGGCGAGAGAAAGCATCCAATCGATTATCTATATAAAACTCATCATACCTGACACGTGAATTATGGCTAGAGCTCTGAAAATAATGTCTAAACTAGAACCGTAAGAGATTCTACTCGTAGGCAACAAAATCTGATTTTGTGTTCGCCTAAGTAGTCCAAAGGTAAAGATAACAGGTCACGCGCGCACGTCTGCCGTTACCCTTAGCCTCTTACATTTTATTACGTCCCATTACCTGGGATTAAGTCGGCATGCATCGCGTGGATTCTGTTTCATGTCGCCAGCCCCGGCACTAATGTCATCTGCTACTCACAACCCCGCTCAAATGCTAATTTTAAAATATGAACTCTTGCGAACCAACGACGACAACGCCGACGCACATGTAACCTTGTGGAGTCACCAAGCCTGAAAGAATCCATTATTCTAATTAAATCTACGACTTCAAATGCTTTTATACGACTGCTCACTCTTGTTAAGACTTTTCTTTAATCAAATGTCGAGGTTTGTTACTCACAGTAGGCCCTTTGAGGAGTTGTAAAAGAGATGAAAAGATAAAGTTTAGTCGGGGCGCCGAGACCAAATGTGCACTAATTGCAGAGTAGACGAGTGAAGTATGTACACCTGGGAGTAGGTGCTTGAACCGGCTATGCGAGGCCGGTGATTTCATAATCAAGTACCAACTGTAATATAATTTCCCGGTCTGCGCTAATGAACGTGTATTTTGTTTCATCTGCCGTCAGTAGAACGTAAAACGCGCGTCATAAAATCAACATTTCATTTTGTCTGAGTACGCCCGGCCCGACTCGCTGGCTTCAGCTTAAAATTTGTGTCATTAATATTTTTCATTTCCGCTACTACATAAAAATGAGAAATCCTTGTCGGGGCTAATTATAGTCGAATTTAGAAATGTTACAAATATTTAGGTGGACTGAATAGCTTTTGCCTTTTTAGTGAGCAACGTTGAAGCGTGGGACGTGCGGAGGAGATATGTTTTATTTATTTTATTGTGTGTAGACAAGTGCGGAGCGGACGCGGGCGCCGCCTCGTTCCAGCGGGTTTTGTCAAAGAGTCTCCGAGATAAATCGCCGGCGTACGTGTTGCGGAGAGCTGTTCGATGTATCACGCTCACGTATCCAATAGAACCGGCACAGACACGTTGCGTGAGGCTATTTTCCCTTCTCTACAGCCTCATAAATTCTCCTTATAAATTAGATTAAAACACAATGGCCCAAGTAGGTCTACCTCGCAGTATTAACCTTGCCTACACCTTATGTGTCGAATAGTTACAAACTTTATTAAACTAACTCGATGGATGTGTATTAAATGTTTAAGACCCGTGCTTGTTTACTTAGGTATTGAAGCAGTATTTACACTTACATTGATGAATTTTACATGTTATATAACTTTGAAAGGTTTCGTAATTACTTAAGAAGTTTCAAAGACTAAGCTCTAGACAATATAATTTCTTAAAAGTTTTGGGATTACGTTGTTAGGACTTTTGATAACATATGTGGGTAAATATATAAAATTCGACATGAAGCATGTCGGTAGCTTATCTAAGCGCAAGTTGTAAAAGTAAACTGAGGGTTTGTTACTGCGGGCTCTGCAGATAAGCGAGTACCTAAAGTGCATTGTTAAAATGATATACTCACATTATGTAGATTGTTTTGCAACATCTTCTTTCATACTCGTATAATATTATAGATACGAACCGTATTAGATGTGCTTTCATGCTGAAAAATGTAGTAAGCAAGGCAGCAAAAGACGGCCTGATTCCTACGGTTGTTTCACTTAGCTTAACCTACATAATAATAGTGAAGACTGCATCATGTAGTCACATCGAGGCAAATACTAAACACAGGCCAATGTAACACAGAGCTTGAATACACGTGTTAGTACGAGAACGCAGGTTACCGGGAAACTGCCACACGTTAATGTAACTCTCTTTGCAATCGTAGTGCACAAAGAGCTCCGTTAAGCCGGTGTTCAAACTTTATGTCTCACTACTGCCATCTTTAGACCCGACACGTGATTGCTCTTTACGATACTCGCTAATTACTCTCCGACCGAGCTCGAATTAGAACTACCTTCCTACCGAGCTCTGTTCGCAACCAACGATATGTTCCAAATAATGTAGTCAACTCACTTTCATAATTTATTAATGTTATAAAATTTTATAGCAACTTTCAAGACGGGTTGATGAGCAATCAAAATTCTAAGGTACTCGTAGTAATACCCTGCTTGAAATTTAGCCTATGCCCAGGTTTAAATTACAAATAAAGTGAAAATTAGGGAAATTGCCAGAACGTTACACTTTTATAGTACACGCGACCAACATTTCTAGGAAACTAATTTCTGCTCGTGGGCAAAACTCAAACAAAATAAATTGAAAAATTGCGGAATGAGTTTCTGTGTACGAAACAAGCGACAGATTAGATGTGTTTTGGTTTTTCAAATATTTAAGGAAAAACTTCAGTGGGTACCCAAACGTTTTCAATTATTCAAGAGACATTAGAATTTCAATTCAGCGAAGCGTTTTATTTTTATATTTTCTTATTATTATGAACAAGAAGGAAGCCATTAGCGTGTCGAGAGTTGAAATCGTCAGTTTTATTGCTCATTATTCGTGTTTATCATTTTTATTTTCAAGTGGTGCTTGTCTTCTGGGAGTACTAGAGGAGATTGAAATAATTTATGATATTATACGATGTTTATTTTTAAAGACTCGTGGGTTGCTTCAGTACTCATTAAGTATCTCCATTTTCCGGGTTTTATTTAAGTTTTAGACTGATGGCAATATTGCTATTAAAAACAATATTGTTATATGCCATTTCTGGACATAAATATACCTAATAATTTTTCTGTTGGTACACCAGTTTTTTATGTTTTTCTCTGGTGCAATATTTTCTTTGTCGCCAGCAACTCCCATGGGAATGTAACCTACATATTCTTTACTTGGAAACGATCCTGCCCTAAAGCATAAACGATATTATTTTGTCTCGCATTGTTTCTGTTTCTTTCACTAAATATATTTGTATTTACTATAAATGCATGAAACTTTGAAATGAGAATTAATCATAATTTATAGTTTTGCGATTGCAATCAAAGGGTACGCTATTCAAAGCTGCAACGAGAGCTTAAATGTCATCCGATGCGATATTGAGATAAATGATGAATGCTAATGAAGCTTACTATAATATTACTTCAAAGTAAATTGTAAGGTAATTCTACTGTATTAAATATCTAGATAAGCTGAATCAACGTTAAAGCAGATATTTGTATAAAGGAAAATTAGAAATCTCGTAAAATGTCAGGGGATTGCGTCCAAACTAGTTTATTTAGTTATATTAAGTGGCAACATCGTAGTCGAGCGGTCGCTGCAAATACGATAAGTAAGCAAAGTTAGTCGAATAATCTCGCAATTAAGTCAAAGCTTACGTTCAACTTCACATTGAAGAAATAAGATGATTAGACACAATATTTTAACATGCCACGTAATCTTAGCGTTTACGAAAAGCCCTTTTTCATTGTATGAATTTGGATATTGACATTATATTATGTTCTTAAAGTAATACCTTGTACCTACATAATTACGTACTTAGTACTTCATTTTTAAAAGAACAACCTATTTGGTCGAAATATTCGTTAAATTACAGTTTAATCCACATGCACATTTTTTTTAATAGGAAGTATCATAAAAAAGTTTTATCCGACCTTCACAGGGAATAGTTTCTACCAGCACTATACATTTCTGCCGCTAAGCAGTATAGTGTCTGAATTGGAAGGTCTGCGCGCCGGCAAAATTACAGGCACATAAGATATCCCAACTATGTCTCTAAGGCTGGTAGCACATCGGCGAACGCGGTATTGCAGGTGTTTATACAATGCGGAACACTACATCACAAGTTGTGTCTCAAGCTTTATATGTGTTTACGTATTCGATTCCTTTTTCGAAAAGTTTGTTGTAAGAAAATCTTTTGTCATCTGTTTATTTTCAGCCTTGCACACAAAGTCATGTTTTTCCCAATTGCGCCAAAAATGCATCAAAAAATTGCCGTACGTCCACTACAAATACGATTATAGATACCGTTCGCATATTATGCAATTGGACAGTCAAATATTAGTGGAACGTGATCATAATAATATTGAAATCGCCATTGGAATAGCATCGCTCTCTATCGTCGATGTTTTATTATGCCGGCATCGATGAAATTGCGCGGATTTATCGACCATTTTTGTTACTCCGTATATTTTTGGATCGTTTAGTCGGATATTTTTACTAGCCGCGCGTGATGAAAGTTTAAAATATTTTTATAATTAAAGGCGGGGAATGAAAACCTGCTTCTATGTTTTTATTAATGTATAAGTTTTGTTTTACACAATTTATGGAAAAGGAAAATTAAGAAAAACCAGTACAACAATAAATATGATGAGTAAGTGAGGTTATGTTTTCTGTCGGCTCTTAAAATAGATAGCTTCTTCCCCGGCGGGGTTGTAGGATACTCAGGGATCATATCAAGTAGATGGGCAGCAGTCACCTGTACATAACATTTTGCTATGACCTGGTTTCCTAAGATTTACGGGTCAATTTGTCAAATGCCTGTCGCGTGTTTCATCTTCTCGGAGTGAGGTCGCTAAACATAGTTAGCTAAATAGCGTTTGTGTAACAAGTTAAGATTTTAGCTTCAACTTACTCAAAATCCAATGAACTAAAGGAGAAAAAGGCTGAAGATTATCAAGAACCATTTATGTAAGAATAATATTAAATGAAGTTAAAGAAAACTCTGAAGTGAACTAAAATTTATAGCAAAATCTTAATGGGTTTTGAATCCAAGCTAGGTCCCACAGCACCAGGAAATCGCAAGCAGTGAAGCGGACGACGACCCATTCTGGCTATCTTCTTCATGCCAAAAGCAATACCATATGTTAGTGTTTGCGAAACAACCTGTATAAACGCAAACTTTGAAACTAATATCCAGCTTTATGTGGTTGTAACTGTCCATGTAGTCATTTCGCTCCACAAAGATAAACTGCAAACATTTTAACAAGTTTGAGGTACCTGACAGGACGGCTAAAAGATAAATAATTTCGAAATAAAAGGAACATTTTGCAACTTATTCCAGTTATTTATTAAATAAGTCGGTCTTGTATTCGACGTTTCTTCGTTCCTGCCGATCTTTCTTCCTTATATTTTATTATTTGACTTGCTCTTGGATATAAATAGAATGCTCCAAACTTTGAAGGCTTTACGAGTGTTCATTGAGAAGGTATTATTTAGACTGGAGTTGTATCTACTCCTTATCTGAAGATTATGATCCAAGACATTTGTGATTTGACGTGAAAAAATAAAATGTATAATGGTTTGGAAGAAAATTGAATCCATGCTAGGACTATCGTGTTTCTTTTTTAGTGAACTTTTTCACGTCAAATGATGGTAAATGGAAAAAAGAGTTACACAAAAAAACCTGCGCAATTTTCAGAATAATTATTTAAAAATGACTTTTGATCCTAATAGAATCAGAATGCTGACCGTATAATTATAATTAATTTATGGCCGATTTAAAACTTTTATCATCATTGAGTTAATTGTCCCTTTTCTTCTTCTTTAATTAATGTAACCAGTTGCTTCACTCGCACAGACTCGTAAAACTTGCTCCGGTTGAATGTTTTAAATTCCCTGATTTATGAACTGTACTTTTATATGAATCACCTACATACAATGCATTGTTTTCAAGGCCAAATTATTTTGTTCATATTCGAGTGCTCTTGAAAAACGACCCCTGTCTTATGAAAGCTAATTTATTGTTTGAAGCTGTCTCAATATTTTATTTTGTAATGTCTCATTATTTTCATATTTTATATAAAACGTAGCCTCAAGCGAAATCTTCTGAATGACAAAACATTTTGACATTCGCTGTTAAATGAAATACGTTGCCATTTATCATAAGATAAAACCAAAAACATAATAGGATTCTCTCTTGTCCGTCCGTATGTTTCTTTTTTATTTATATAGGAGATTTACAGCACGAATCAAACAAAAAATTGGGAAAGACGTAAGCCGTTTCAGGGTCGCTGGTGGAACGCACGAGAAACATAAACCTTTTGGTAAACTTTGTCTGGAATATTTTTGTTTGTATTATTTTGCGTGTGTATGTACATAGGTTTGGTTTGAGGAAAATATAGCCTCCAATATGTCTGTTACATTGCTACCGATTGTTAACTTACACCGAATTTCAGACAGATCTGAATATTTATTTCTATAAAAATACCAACCTGCGTAACCTGTTGTCACGAACATGCCTGTTATTTTGGTAAGAGAGGCAAGTTATTGCCTACATAACAAAAAATCTATTATATAAAGAGAATCCGTTATGTAAACAACAGGTATGTAGTTGTGCGTGAAGTCCGTCATCGTCCAAGCTAAAGGTAACCCATTCGAAACAGGCTGGCTAAAGACTTGGTCAATACGTCAATAGCACATAGTGTGGAAATGAATGGCGCAGTTTACGAGCCATGCGACAGTCACATGTTTCGTAAGGATACCTTAAGATTGTGGATAGTATGATTGAGTATCGCAACAGGACAGCAGCAAACATTATACACGGATACATTTCCTCATACATTCCACTATTTACCACCTAAACGCGTCGTGTTTCGGAAACTTTCCATGCATCTTTCACATTGTGCCATTTTATATGGAATATGAAGCGAAATATAAAAGTGCACTGCAAATGGAAGTAAGGATTGGCGCACAGTCTGTTAGAGCGACGTGAACGCGTGTCACTAGAGTCATATCATGAACATGTGTTATCACTTGAAATACCTACATTATCCATGTTTGCATAGGGAACTAGCGGTCTCCCAACGGCTTCACCCGCGTCCTGAGCAAAAGGAAAGCTTCATGCTCACAATAATAAATTCTTTGGAGACAGGATTTAATTTTGTGTACATATGTCATTGCTATTATCAAGAATCTTAACATTCCTATCTCAAGAATACTGACATTTGCAAGATGAAAGCTGAGAACGGCGATGCAAAATAAACAGATCCTAGCGTTGGCTTGACACGGAGGTTGTCGCAATTTACCTTCAGCAGTACTGCAGCATAATATGCGTTCGCCTTAAACACTGCAAATGGAAGTTAATGTGAACGCGAGTTTTGTCGGAGGTAATAAATGTCAGGTGCATGTCCGTCGCCGTTGCGTCCGCATGCCTTGCCCTGAAGCTTTTCTACCTCACATTAAAGAACATTTTTACAGCCAGTGCCAGTAATGTATGTCTGGTGGAGTAAATACTTCTTGCTCAAGCACTTTCTGTCTTCAATTTGATGGTGCACTTGATAGCATAAGTTCTAGACGTTCATGATTAAATTAACATTCTAGATAGAGTAACGTGGTATAAAGTCAATGAATACAATTTTCTCTGAGTAACATAACGCATTTGTAGTAATTGACAGAAAATTGCATCAATAAAAAGTACGCATAGATGGTGTTAGTTTCGCAATTTCAAAAGATGTCTAAATACTTAAATTTCAAAATTCCAGCAGTCAAAGTACAATCCATTTTAGAAGATAAATGCGAAGATAAGCCGGCTGTACTGATTAGTATACGGTGAACACGTATTACATAATATTGTTACAAGACGTTTACATTGGCGCGGTGCGTTTAAGACGCCATATACATCGGCGCGGCGCCGCGTGGCTTCCGCCGAGTCAAACACGCGGTTGTGGGGCTAATAGCACATTAGAGCAGCCATCTCGACGGCGCAGCTTTAAATATTAACGCCTCGGGCCCGCTTGCAAGCCCTCCCACTGAAAAAGCCTTTTTATTTGTGGATAACGAGATCGTGCACTGCTTCTACTTATAATGAAGTTTCTTATTTCCTGGTAATGAGTTTCATATAGTTATTTATCGCGCTGTTAAGTTGAGATAAAGGTGGTCAGCCAAGCTGCAGCGCGGGATTTTCTATGGATTTATGGTTATGACGTCGTTATCTCGGAACACAGGTCTGGTATTGCAGCTATTTAATTAAAATATACCTATAAGTACTGCTTTATTTTAAACAAGTTTGTCAGAGATTTATTTGATATACGCCGCGTACATGTTACGGAATGATGAGCGAATTTCGACTGTTTCCTTTCGTGTCGGTCGCGCCTCACGAACAGATGTGCACAACCTTCGCTATGAATATTTATGACTCGATATGTAAACGCCACTCAATAAAACGTTTAATTTTACGTTTTTCCAAACCGGAATTGTCATTTTCCTCTGGCTTTATTTTAATAAGCACAAACAGTAATATATAAAAGGGGTTGAGTATTTTAATCTCGCGAAAATTTTGTTTATAACTCTGCAGTACAAATAGCGATATTTTTTCCGAAGCTATAACGATCGTTATTAAAAACTTGTTCGCGATTCGTGATTTTAATTTTTCGACAAAACTTTCGCAATATTTCTCGCTGGAGGTCGCGGCAAAACGAAATTTGCATATTCAGCAGTAAAATTTACGTCACAAACAATGCCCTATTACGGTACAATGGAAATGTCTTTACATTGTTGCGGGCGGCGGGCGGCGGTCGAGCGGTCGGCCGGCGCGCGACGCGGTCGAGCCGCGCGTTTCACGGACTCAAAGGGCGACCGTCGGAGCTGATTTACGGCGAGGACCTGTGGCTGCTCGTGTTTAAATGAAAATTATACACGGGCCCGGCGCTATGGGGGCGCGACCTTTCCCTCGTAAAGTAACTAATTTATGAACTCGTGATACTTCAGCGGGGCCGCCCGCGCTCCGCTCTTGAAATTTTAAACACCTCCGCTGCTGTGCAACTGCTGAATTTTTGACGCAACGTTACACATCTTGACTTTTCACAGAATCAATGCTTTTACATGTGAAAACATCATACATCATAAGTGTAATTGCTACTGACACTTTACCCTCCTTTCTAATCTGAATCAAGGCATCGCTTTCCTTTGACATGTCATCTACAATCCCAATTTGATGGTACAGTGAAAATTTTTCAGCTTTTCCTAATCCTATAATGTATAAAGGTATTTCTAGAATCAAAACTTAATGTTAAATCACAAACGCTGGGTCAGTCAAACTCATTCCTACATTTAGAATTAAATTAGAAAGCTCGATAATTAACTAGATGGAAAATTAGATAAAACCACGATTCCACAAATTACACATTTGTTCACTAGCTGTATGTTGTTCAGCCACAGATAACATACGAATACAACCAGTACCTACTGTACAGTAGTAGTGTAAAGGGCTATTTGGATTATCAATCCGACTATGATCAATAATACATTAACTACATTAATAATTAGGAACATAGTTGAAAAGCCATTATGGCTTTACAAACAATTGTGATAGGAGTTTCGCACATTTCGTAATAAAAAGCCTTTGTTTACACGTATTACGCATGGGTAACCTTGCCGCGCGTTACCTCCCTGCGCCCGACCCAATCTGTCACTCCCCTCTCCAACCACAACAACAAATCGTTAGCGCCTAGTTAATTGTCAGTTTGTACTTCAGATTAAGCTAATTAACGTAACACCATGTATATCACATAAGTACCTAATAATATATGCGAAGGTACAAGCCATTATACAGCGCTAACCCGTATCCATATTGAGTGCGGCCCGGAATTTTGATTAAGCACAAACTAGATTATGTTAAGGGTAAATTGAGACCGTTTCTTAAACTACTATACAGTTAATAGTGTTTGCTTAAACTTGCTAGTTACTTATTTGCTCGCCGACATCGGCTGCGGAGTTATGACGGAAGTTTGCTTATGTGTACCTCTATGTAAGTTTCAGACTTAACTATGCAAATTACGATACAAATCTGCTTCGTAGTGCGCGCTTTTTGGAGAATTAAAGAGAAACTTTGTGCCTGTACTTAGTTGATAAAGGAAGGATATGAGAAGTTGTTTTTAATGAGTTTTTTAAGCAAACACAAAGTAACATTAAAAGCAAAACTTTTTATGAAAAAATATAATACACAGGTAACCCAAATTCATTAATTCTCACTTGAGACGTTTACATAAACAATTTATCTTCATAATACAACACATTTGTATCGCAAACACATAAAGGGGATTTAGAAAGTGCTATATCTCGATTTAAAACATTGAAGTAATAATAAAGTAGGGATGTAGACCAGTTATTGGCACTCACACTACATCCCCTAAGATCTCTCGCGACACGTACGTCGCGCCACCTAATCTGTATCTTCGTTCACGGAGCATGAATGTTGTATCAAAGTTACAAATATATATTGACATTTTCAGTGGCCCGAGTTGTCTCTACAGAATTCACTAGTATTCGGCTGAAATGTTTTCAAATACTGCAGAGTGTTCGTATAAATATTTATGTCGGTGACTGTGTCATTTACATATTTTTGGGCCGATATGAAAGCCGTGTGAAGTGAAGTCGCCGACCAAATCATATAATGTTGGGTACCTGTAGGCGTCAAAAGCCTTTGAAGAAAGGAATTTAAAAACTGTTCATCTTTTGTATCTGAACAGTAGCTTTTTGCTGAGGCTTTTATTTTCTTAATATAATTTTATGAAAATAATCAAATTGTTGGTTGAGTGGAATACTGAAACGTCCTGATGAATTTCGTGGAAAAGATGGAATACACAAGGAAAAGTTTATAAAATTTTAAGTTCTTTGTTTGTATTACATTGACAGGAAAAAGGAAGTAAATAAATAAGACAATTTTGTATTATTTGTGTTTAAAAGACGGTGAGAAACTGGTTTAAATAACGGAAAATACACCTCAAACCTACGCAAACTACCTGTACTAAGTGTAGGCAACTGTAAGATCCTTCTGTGTTTAAATACCTCTCAACGGTAAGACTGCTCAACTGTCTCAGTAAATGTTTTACAAAAGCATTCTGCCGCCTTTCATGAAAATACAACGACAAATACGAAATACATAAGTGGTTTATAGATACAGTTGACTGACCATTGCACATTGACCGCATATTTCGTCAATAGGAAAAACAAATCACGGTATTAGCACACGAGCCTTGTTTATTTGGCCACTTATGGTCAACCTAGTAGTCAAAGGGAAACAGTCATAGAAACATCCGACGATTTAAGCCAATGACATCAGCCAGCAACGTTCGAATAAATAGCAGTTCTAGACTCATATAAACAGTCGTTTATGTAATTATTCGTAGTCAAGAGCGCTATACAAGCGCAGATGTTCAGCCATTTGCGAGGACATGAAATATCGAACCTGTTAACTTTATCGTCAAGATTAAGCTATAAAACCCAGTGTTCATTAAGCTACACTCTCAGCAAGTCTAGTTTAGTGTAAATCAGCGCATCTATAAGGTGGTCGAGTGTCCGTAAACTGAATATTTATGGGAAGGCACTCTCAATGTACCTACTAAACGCGCTCGACACAAGCGTCACAACGATTTTGCATAATTTATGCACTAAAATATGCTGAAATTTATGAAAATAAGGTGGTTAAAGGACTGATATCAAAAGGTTGAAACGTATTTAAAACTTAATTAACGCGAAATGAATTCAAAACGCTTTTGTAGCTGACGTTAAGGTAGGAATAATGGAAATTTTCACTGACTAAACGAGGGGTTTAGCTGAAGAGAATACATACAAGTATTGCGGGGAAATTCAATTATAAGTAAAATATGAGTAAGTAAGTAGGTAGGTAAGTATAATCAGATCGGCATCAGACATTTTCATGACACGGCTGCAATTTGCAAAGCCGCTAAATCGTAATGGTGGTTATCCTCGGCGAGATGAGAATATCTCCAGTGGGCAGGCAACGCGCTCACCATTAAATCCTGACCGGCCCCCTCCCCCCGCGGGCGCGCCCCCTCCGTCTAAATCCCCCGTAGCGGCGGCTCGGCGTCCTCCCGCCACGCTCATGCAAATTATTCACAAAGTACGCGTGTAAAGCGCCCCGCACGCCTAACTGGCCACCAGAGTACCCTCCTATATATACAAAATGTAAAACAAATGAAATGAGCTCCACTAAAAACTGGACCCAAAGCAAATACTTTTATTGTACTTACCGTCACTCTTGTTCCCTTTCAGAACGATTTGTCTCAAGCTGATGGGAGAAGTGTCAATTTTCTTTCCGTGTAAAACTTCTTGATCTTGTAACTTTAAGGCAGTAAACAATTTAAGCTTTAAAGCTAGCTTCCGGGAAAGATGGAACTTTTATTTTAATAATAAAAGTAGTACTTACGTACTATGCTTTAGCTATAGCGTAGGATATGGAATTGTTCTGTTCTAGAATTCTTTATACTGTGGATAAAGTGGGAGGCAGATTTAATTATCCAGTTTACGAAGAATTAATTGGTTTCTGTTTCTAAGAAAATTAAATGTGGGTGTAGCGTGTCTTGTATATCGTACGTAATGTTAACACGTGTGGCGCTTTAAAGGCCAACTGCAGAAAATTAAAATGTATGTGACACACAACCTTTAGAGAACTTTAATAAAACTTTAGTTACTTACTCAAAAGTAATCCTCTAAAGTACATATATTGTGTTGAACTTGCACCCACAATGATGACCCACTAACATGTCACACAGTGCTGACGACTAATATAAACACAAAAAGATACTAAATGTACCTTTTTTTTTGTCGCTGGGTAAAAATGCTATTACCTACATGTTCAACAGATAAAACGAGGCTTAATTCTGTTATTCAAAAACACAATACAAATAAACTTTTTAATCATCACACATCGCAGATTTAAATCTAAACCACAAAAGGATTTAATAAAAGCTGTCTATACCAAAACAGGACAACAAAAATGAGATATTAAATCAGGCATTTAACTAGCAGCACAATGCTCGCAATTCATAAAGAATATTTTTATGAAAATTTTAATACTCGGCCATACATGCGACCTCCTCTCATAAATCAAGTACTTCCGGCGCCCTTTGAATTTCCGCGCGCCGATGATATACCGCGGCTGTGACAATGCCTGCCTTCGCCATTTATACACCAATATTCCTTTTGACAGTGAACGACACTAATTGAACGAGCCAAGCCGCTCAGCTTTCTTTTTTATTTGTTTAGAAACTGCGATACAAGTTTAAACATGTTTCTCATATGGCCACGGTTCAGTGATCTTTCAGCGACAAAGGTCACAGTAAGCATGTGTGCTTTCAAAGGTTAACCGACGATCATTAATGAACAAATATATTATGTACATTTCTGTGTGGTACTTAAAAATGTATAAACATTGTAGCAAGATTGTAGCGTCTACGAGAGCTACGATTCGTAGCCGCTGGCAATTTGCTACAAATAATGTAACCGCAAACCGCCTTTACATTTTTAAAGATAAATGTATTTTTTATTTGATTTTATTTACATTTTGTTTTAAGAATTGGTTCTTAAGATTTACGGTAAGAGCTTACGAAAAGTATCGTTCTATTCAGTTTGCAGCTGTGTCGTGAAAATCATGCGACTTATGAATACACCGTTATGGTGCTCATTAACAAGTACTCGACGCAAGTCGTTAATATAAAGAAGCGTTTCATGGTAATCCGATGCCTATTATCCCGCGACACTTGTAAACATTATGGAAACGGGCTATTTCGCTTTAAGGATGTTTTTACTCAAATTCAGTGGCTATTTACACATCAAATATGGTTTTGCCAGTGGCTTTCAACGGTAATGAAGTAGTGGAATTCGCCTACGCGAGCCTAAATATCAGAGTTTAAATCTGGATTTCAAAACCGGTGACCTAATTTTAGAACAGAGGATGTGCTCAGAATTCACTACAAAATACTTTATTACAGATTTTTATGTTTATTATTCCAGACTAGCAACTACAGATATTTCAGGAGCATTACTTAAAATACAGGAAGATATAGTTGAGCATCATGTAGGCAGTTAGTAGGAGAGCCGCGTTCGACCGCCCGCTGCCGTACACTCGGATATTCGTTCGGATCTCCCGCTTTTCCTACAGATGGGAGTGTAGATATATATTTCTGGTAGGTCGCGGCCGACGTGCCGGCACCGGCCGATATTTCGTGCTCCCTGGGCGACAATAATTTGTTGGTCCGTCGTGCCACGGTTCGTGTATTGCCGACGATTTATCTCCTTCAAGCGTACACTCTAATCGTACCCGATATGAACGATCGTCACTGCCGGTTTGGGATTTCGCGGTATAATGAAAATTACTGCTTTCCATATTTTATTTCAAACTGCTATTCAAAATTTTACACAAGCACAAAATGACAGAGTAAGTGTTTTTTCAGACGTTTTACGATATTCAGAGCAGATGCTTACAGACGTTTTACTGCCGCGAACGGAGAGAGAAGACGGTTACTGTCGGAGACTTTTTAAAGTTTCCTTCTATGCAATATTTTACGAACTGTATAAGCTTCGAAAATTTTACGACGTGACAATTTAAATTCGGCTTCACTTCTGCTATGATCCATATTTCTAATGCAGTGCGAAGTAAATCTGTGTTGGTGTCCCTGAGACCACGTTCAACCAATATTTGAGTACGCTCATGTTCGTAAAGCTATTTGGTTTACGACTATGGCGGGTACATCTGAACACAACTCGGATTTCGTATAAAAATAACGCATATTTTCACTGGCTTTTTATATTTCAGTGTTATAAATTAATCATCGCAAAGTCAATGTGTTGTATAAATAAAGCTTAACTAAACTGATGGTCTGGTATTTATTGTAATTACATTGTATATTTGCACAGTGTTTAAATTAGTTTTTGAATAAACATCACAAGCAATTTAGCGTTGTTTATATCAGGCGGACTAACTTGGGTGTTTTCATTCGGCGGTTGAGTTTACAGTTCATTAGAAGCAATTTGGCACGAACAATATAAATCGATGTCTTATAGGTTGTTAAGGTAAACGGAGCACTTGTTTATGGTATTTTCGTACCAAAAGCGGCCAAATTAATAGTGAGAGAGTCCATTATCCTGCATTAAGCACTCAATGGGGCGAATGGGACATAATGGCGCGTCGCCGCCGACGTTGGCCCTTTATGCCTCTAATAAAAACGTCACTACTGCCCGATACACATTATCTGTTTTTTAATAAATCGCAAATATCACGTTCCTTTATGGCTTCGAAGTGTTTTCAAATGATATATTTACGTTGGCAGTCCTTTTGTATGGATCGGGTCTACGTGTGGCTCTTTGTCAACTAGGCTTTAGTGAATTTTTTGCATGAACGAGCAATTCGTTTTCAAGTACCTATTGTAATTTAAGATTAGTAGAATCAATAATAATCAATACTGTATTAAAGTTATTTATAGATATTTTGCAATGTATACAAATCACATCCTACTATCAGGACGGAGAATGTATAGAAGACACGAGTTTGTTTGAGAGTTTTGTGAAAGTCACACTTGTGTTACTGTAGTAAGATCAAAGGCAAGAAGGGATAACTAATATTAGAGCTTAGTGTCAGCCACTCCATGGGTTAAGCTGCTTCTCAGCGGTGGCAACAGAGGTCATTTGTTATGCCCCGAAACATGTCGTGTCGATACTACGAATTGCTTGGTGAGATATTGCTTAGTAAATATGGGTTACTAGGTGTTAACCATTAGCTTTATTTGTTTCACTGTTATATGAGAATATGGAATTCTTCATTATCAATCATGTAAAAGAAAAAAAACGTCACAAAAGTCTGCGACCGATTAAAATGAATGAGTTTAATGAAGTAAGACTATCAGAGCAAATGAAGCTGATTTCTACTATTAATTTTGTGTTCAATAATTACGATTTAAGAGCGTGGATTTGCTGACTACTATGGATTGTAAAGCATCGTAACTTTATTATCTTACATATGACATTTTATCACACATAGCCACGAATTAATTGCAAATATTTTTACATTAACTATTTATAGATCTACTCTTTTCTTTGGATCGTCAAAAGAGGCTACACAATTTCGATAAAACTTACTGATAATCAGCAGTAATATTAAAAAATAACCCACAAGTTAGTCACGCGTAATTTACAATGTAATAACACTACCGATTTGAGCTAGCGCCTATCCGGGGCCCCATAAATATACGTACGTCAGGCTCGGCTGAGTGAGTTTGTGAGCTCTTTGAAGTGTAGATTAAGGTACTGTGTCACTAAACACCCCGACACTGAGGGTTAAGTGTATCTTGTTTTGTATGAAATATGCCGTTTGGACGACATTGTATTAACAGCTACTTTTGACTAAGAGGCGTTGCGAAATATTGTATTTTTTTTCGTGGGTATAAGATCCTATGTTGTGTTTTGTGTGTCAAAATGCTCCAGTTGATAAATGTAAGCTGCCGCACATTGCAAACTTTTAGCAGGTCAATAGTTTGTTTGAGCGAATAAATCAATATGGAGATGGATGGTAGAACGCATATTATAATGATGAGATATTTAGTAGGTACACATTAGACCGACCGAAAACTTTGATTGTATTCAAGATTTTTCTAAAAAAAGAAAGTGACAATAATCGCGTCGACTGTCGGTCAACTGTGAACTAAATGTAAAATAAAAAGTTTCGTCGTGGTTTTATTAAGAAGGTAAAAATGTGTGATAGAAAATTGAATTTCAAGTGTTGGGTAAACTTAGTTTGACTTATGTAAATTCTTGTTTTACTTCTCGTCAAAAGAATAAGTAATCATGCTTTCTTAAGTACTTGTAACTACTTTGGAAAACATTTGTGATTCAACTTTATTTAATTCAGTTGGTTATTTACGTTTTTTTATAGTAGATAGAACGATTTCCAATAAGAATGAACTGTCAATGTGATACATTATGTATTCTATTCCATATACTTAGAGCTAACACAAAGTGAAGGGAAACGTAGTGAGGAAACCCAGTGTTAATAATTAATTCGGAGCGTGTAGGCTGTGAAGTTGCGCTATTTGTTGCCTTAGCGCCAACTAACGACGCAATGTGGGTAGATTGAGGGCCACGCATTCACTACAATGACTGACAATCGGTTTAGGCTCAATTCGTCGTACGACCACCACTACTCGATAAAATATCCTCACAATAGAAACAATGTTCATTGAACTTAGGTTTATTCAAGTTTATTCCCCGTGACGGACCCTGCTATAGTTTCAGACAGTGATTTTGTGAATAGAGTAATATAAGTATCGTATTGTCTTCGTCTTCTATCCGACTTAATTAATCCAGTCTCTTGCAACGGTTTTCGTTGTTAATAAACGTCCATCTCTTCATCTAGAATATTACGTTTTCAATGCTTAATTATATCTTAGCTTTAGATGAATTTGGTATCTAAATATGACTAAGACTTTTGAATGAAATAAACTTTTCCATATTCTGCCATAAAATAAACTTTTAATTTTGTGAATTCTGCGCTTTTGTCAAACTTTAGTATGCAGCCAAGGCACTATTATAAACACAGAAATTCTGAAACTTATAATAATTGTAGCATGCAGTCACAACAACTTTACGACTAGAAATATACCGAGGTTTGGGTCTTTATTTTGAAAGAAATACAAGAAATATCCACTTGGTTTATACAAAATATCATTACGGTCCATTCTCGGGACAGCTATGAGGAAAACAAGCTAAGAAAATCGTGATATGAAATAGAATAGCGTGAGCTGATGAAGCCAGGGAAGAAATGCATCGCAAACAAAAAGTTGAAATCAAATAAACATTACGGAGCCAGATAAATAAACGCTACATTGAAATACTTGGAAAAGCTCATTAAACCTTTTATTTATTTAATCTCATAATGTTCACAAAGTTTCAGCGAATCATGTAAATAAGCTTTGATTTAGCTAATGTATGCAGCTATGGTAAGAGAATACATTTGGATCATAGTATTAAATAGGAAGTGAATGCAAAACAGTGGACGGATATTAGATGTACTGATGATGTTGACAACTGCAGGTAAACATCCGTTTGTACGTTATTATTAGCGCGATTGCAAATATTGAGCCCAAATGCCTAGTTTTACTTTCCTATCGATTCGTCAGTAATATACAATATGTAACATTAAATACGCAAAACCTGCAAACATTTTGGCCATGGGTGACATTTTCCGAAGAATTTTTGTTAAAAATATTGTCCTTATCTATTAATAGGTCAAGAACTCTTCAAAAAGAGTCACGTCATCGCAAGAAATGATCAGAATTATGAGTACCCGCAGAACTTAAACAGCTCTCAAAACCTTACATCGTTTTTAAACTTTTTTTTTCAAAGAATATGGTCAATTGAATAAAATACCTTTGGCATGTCTTTTCCGCATTAAGGCTGCCCGTCAATGCTGTCCGATAATCTAAAGCATGTCTGTATGAGAAAAATAGAACACACTGATAGCACTAGTGCAACACACACATCCCAAAAAATGCCAGTCAGAAAATTCTTGTAAGAACGTCCTACAATAAATTGGTCCAATTATCTGTCCTACAAAAAGTCTGACGTGGGAAGCCTTAAAATTACACTCTCATATGGTATGGAGGATTTGCCTTAAACACATGACTTGCGTCTGTTAAATTTTGTAGTAAGACTTAAGACCAATATCATATGTAGTTTGAATGTATTTTTGACACAGTTCTGCTTCCGACCTGTTGGTCTCGACCCTCAAACCTCTTCCAGTATAAAGTTGCAGTTTCTCTAGCCCCGTCGATTGTGTACCGACGCCTAGCCACCGCACGATCCGGAGATTTGAATATCATGCTGATGGATTAGTTTGCCGTTCAGATTACCGATGTCGGACCTTCTACGGTCAGTTGTCGACTTTACAATGAAAATTGGTTTACTTTTATGTGGTGTTAAGATCAGTTATGAATTGGTTTGTTGAAAAGTAAGTTTATCTTATGCGAATAACCCGAATCATTTTGCTGAAATATTTTTTCAACATACCTATCTGTGCTAACCTAAATGTGAAGGGTGTACTATATTATCATTATATATTTTGACTTCTTGTACAGAACAAAATAGAAACTTCTAAACATAGACATATCTTAACAAGTATGTGACCCTTATGGCGAGCAGGGTCACCTCAGATAGAACGATAAGATAAATACAGTTCCCGCAATAGCAATGGCGGTCCGTGACTATATTCCGAGACACAGAAGTAGACGCATGTGACCCATACTGCCACACAACCATACTCGCGATAGGAAAAAGTTTGACATGTCAGTGCATTGAGTGCCTTCTCATTCATCAAAACGTTATCAACACGTAATTAATATGCATGGAACATGTTCGTAATATCCCCACAAAACAGAATGTCAAATTATTATTTATTAAGGATATTAATCCATTAAAATTATTCATCAACCCATCCCTTATTCTTCCTTCAACACACAGTAACAATATAAGACAGTAGAACAACACTTCTATAGCACTAAAAAGGGTGAGTTTGGCAATATGCCAATACAATGAGGTGATCTTTATGTTACGGTGCCTATATACCTTGAAACCCATGCCATAACAGACGAGAATGGCCTTAGTCCACGAAGTTATTGTATCCCTCGTGTGACGGCGTAAGATATACATTCAAGACGTGCGTTGTGTTGTTTTCTATTAAGGTTACATCACTACAAGTTAAATTGAAGTAGCTTTTGGTAATTTTTTTTTAATAAGTGAGCAATGCATGGTATATTATTTAATTATAAGCTTTTTTATGAAAATTCCATTCTTGTAGCTCTGACTGTGTTAAATTATTTGATGCAGGAAGTAAGCTTATACACCTGGCTACAAATTTAGTCAAAACGTACATACATAAAGATAAGATATAACTGAAAAACTCAGGTCACAGGTCGCTCGTGCAAAAAAGTCAAGTGCGTGTTTGAGCTAACAGTCAGGAACTTTACGAAAACTATGACACCTGACATTACCAATTACAGGTGTAGAAAGTCGTGGCGCCAGCAATTAGTTTCTGCGGAAATAAACTGGGCCAGCACAGGCTAAACTTAGTTAGGCAGCCCAGCCAAATGTCTTCGCGAATAAATAAACCTTTATTTAAACCGTGTTCATAAATTAGTTCGCAGGTTTTTAGGTCGAAGGTTTTAGGTACATTTTTAATCGTATTTTCAGATACCACCAATTTTAGAAATGATGTCATATTTAATAAGGAAATATATAGGTACGATACAGACTGAAGCACATAGTAGTATTAGCTACAATTGTTTTCATGGATATATTTACAAACAATAGTTCCTACATATTAATATGATTAATTATTTTTATGTCTCATAGCAAATATTTACATTACACCTAGTCCATACAGATTAAATATTAACCTAAGAGCCAACATTTGTGTACAAACCTCACCTAAGTCTATTATGTAATGTTGTGATGACACTTAGATAAAATTACCTTATTAACGCTCCCTTCATTGTTGTTAAGGCTCGCATTAATATTAACAATAAGAATATAATACAAGTACCTCCCTTGAAGAACACTTAATTTGCCCAGATAAACAAATTTTAATCGATTCTATATTTCATGTGTGATAACAAAGCAACGGGCAGCGCGGACGAGCGGCCCTCTCGGGTCCCCAAAGATAATTTTCATAATAAAACATCCCTTTTCTCAGGCACTTTGCTGTAAATCAAGTTTTCCGGCCACCCTTTCAATTTCCTGACCGCAACACAGTTCCGTTCAAACGAGATTTTCATTAGACGTTCAAATACCCTGCGTTTGGAGAGATAATATTTTTACAAGATGATTAAGAATACGCTGAGACCCGGACTTTCATTTGTCTTGGCACGGCGGCAGGTAACAATAATCATAATTCGTGGTGTAGGTACGTTCAAAATACGTGTACTCTTATGTATTTATGGAATCCTACTAAGTCTAATGTAATGTTTATCCCCACAGCAACCTGAGCTTAATCTTAATAATTTAATGAGCAATAATTACATTTCTAAAGAGCATCAACATGTTAAAAGCACGTACTTGCACAGCTTTTGAAAAGATCTCATTACATCTAGAGGCCCATAAAAAAGAGATAAAAGTAGATACTTAATAATTATAAAGCTAAGCTCGGTAACAGCGTTGAAAGCATTAACATCTCAGTTGGATGCGAGAGTATTTCACAAACGTTAACACTCGGTCAGCTGGGAATCGAGACGAAATTACTTTCAACTTACTTGAAACATGGACAGACAAACTCATTACAAATGTTACGATTAATTTCACCCACATTTTCCGAGGGATTGCCATTAAATTGCCGCAGTTCGTCTTGCAATGTTTGTGAGACATAAATGAATAAATTGACCTGATTTGTGTGAGCGCTTGTTAGAAAACATAATAAGATTTTAAATTTTAAATGAACGTTTTGCGGTACAGATGGAAAATAAAATTTGTGAGTGTCGGGGCTGGCGTTATCAAAGGCTATGCAGGCCCGTGTGATCCTCGGGGATTCCATTATTCGAAATTAAGAGTTGTTTGTTTTTATTATTTTTTAAACAACACTTTTATGCAAATGTTCCCGAGTATTTCCTAGCGATACTCTGAAGGTAAATAACAATTGTCTCGTTTTATTTACAGAGTAAATGGTAGTTAAACCCCTTTATTCGTAGAATAACGGTAAGTGGGAGTGAAAATCTTGGCTGGCTTTTCTCACAAATTGGTAATTGAATTGAGAGAGGCGATGATTTCAATAATTTTGACAAACAGACGAGTATTCTCGGGTCCTGATGACGCTTTCCGGCTTGTTGAACTTTCTCGACGTAGTGATCTGTTAAAACACGTTGTTAGGCTATATTTATGGAGAAAAGATTCTTTTGTTTGTAATTGAAATTTCGAAACACAATTTATGTAACAATCCACTATGGTGGCGTTTTGGCGAAAATTACACAGTAAAAGAGTAAACTAGTAGTGTGACCAACATCGCTTTATATAAACGCTACAATTTTGTACATGAAACGTTGCACTGCAAATATACATTTTCACCAGTCGATTATTTTCACGTTGATTGAAATACGGTGGAAATGGCTCAGTCCTGAAACTATGTCAATCGGCGATCGTTTAGTATTGGCCTATGTAAATCTATACACATGCGGGCTAGTAACGAATTTCATCATTCTCCAGCTATTTATTTAAATAGCTACGTGCATTTTTGTTTTCGAATTCATTCGTATCAGTACCATATAGGTATTGATTTGACGGTATCATAGTAAAAAGGTCATTATTGAAAACTGTTGTAAAAAGAGTTATTGAAAAGAGTATTAGGAACCATGTAATAAAATATATTATTTATCAAGATTATGCTTCAAAATTAATAATAAGATCAAAATAAATGTAGATACTTAAGAAAATTTTCATAAATCATTTAGAGCAGATTTCATTAATAAATATGTATTTTCAATATTATAAACGGAACCTGTTTGACATAGCCTTGTTATCTAATTATTGGTCACGCTTATATGATCACAATTAGGAGCATACGATTGATTATCATAATGCGCCATTCAATAAATTAATTACGTCTGGGTAGGCAGCAATATGCCTATACCGTAATATTCCTATACACCTATTCATTATCGCATAATTTCTCTAATTTTAAGCAAATATGATACTGGTTATTAATCTGTTTAGAATTCAATTTTCGATTACATTGTGGATCGATGAAAAGCTTGATTGCAAAATGGATATAGCTGTTTAGTAATTATAGTCTTTGTTAATAAAGTATTCGTGTATAACCAGCTTAGTCACACGCAGTGTCAACGTTCAGCAGAACTTTGGCTAATGTATGTGTCCTAATGAACCTAACAAATCTACAATACATCTATTACAGCCAGTTTCTTCATCAAAAGTAAAAGCCAAAGTAAAGGCGTAAAAAAAGTAACGGTCAAATTCGTTTTTTCAAGGCTAAGTAACAGCAAAACTAATCATCATCAGCCTATAGCAGTCCACTGCTGGACATAGGCCTCTCCAAGTGCACGCCACTGAGATCGATTTTCGGCTTCTCGCATCCAGCTCCTGCCAGCCGCCTTGCGCAAGTCATCACTCCACCGTGCCTGAGGACGTCCTACACTACGTTTGCCGAGGCGTGGTCTCCACTCTAGAACGCGTTTACCCCAACGGTTATCGGTTCTTCGGCTAATATGGCCAGCCCACTGCCACTTCAGCTTGCTGATTCGGTGGGCTATGTCGATGACCTTGGTTCTCTGAAGGATTACCTCATTTCTGATGCGATCCCTCAGAGAAATGCCGAGCATAGCCCTTTCCATAGCCCGCTGAGCGACTTTAAACTTGTGAACCAGCCGTACCGACAGTGTCCACGTTTCGGCTCCGTAAGTCATGACAGGTAGGACGCACTGATTGAAGACTTTTGTCTTTAGGCACTGTGGGATCGACGATGTTAGGACTCGACGTAGCTTCCCAAATGCAGCCCAACCCAACTGAATTCTCCTATTCACCTCGTCCTCAAAGTTGTTTCTACCTAACTGCAATGTCTGCCCAAGGTATACATATTTCCGAACAACTTCGAGAACGGCGCCGTGTATCGCAATCGGTTCCGGTAGAACATGTTCATTGAACATGACCTTGGTTTTGTCCAAGTTCATCCGTAGGCCAATGCGTAGAGAAGATTCAGCCAGGTCGTTCAGCATCTGTTGTAGGTCCTGCAGCGTTTCCGCCATGATGACGATATCGTCAGCAAATCGCAAGTGAGAGATGTGTTCACCATTGATGTTGATGCCGCGTCCTTTCCAGTTCAGCGTCTTGAACATATCCTCCATTGCATTAGTGAACAGTTTCGGGAAATAACATCCCCTTGTCTCACTCCTCGATGCAACGGTATGGGCCTTGTTTGCTGATTCTGTACTTGGACGGACATTGTAGCGGCTTCGTAGAGACATCTCATCACTTGGATGTATCGCCAATCTACTTGACAACGCTGCAGGGACTCCAGAACAGACCAGATTTCAACCGAGTCAAAGGCCTTCTCATAGTCCACAAATGCTAGACACAGGGGCTGATTATACTCTTCGGTCTTCTGTATAATCTGCCGCACTGTGTGGATGTGGTCTATGGTGCCGTATCCGCTCCGAAATCCAGCCTGCTCCGATGGTTGGAATTCGTCGAGTCTTTGCGCAAGTCGGTTCGTGATCACTCTTGAGAACAGCTTATAGACGTGCCTTAGGGAAATGGGTCGATAGTTCTTCAGCTGGGTTTTGTCTCCCTTTTTGAAGAACAGGACGACAACACTCCTACTCCACGCCTCTGGAGTTCTCCCTTCAAACAGGACGGCATTAAAAAGCTTCTGGAGCTCCCCCAGTAAGGGGTTTCCTCCTGCTTTAATAGCTCTGTTGTAATGCCATCCTCGCCAGGGGCTTTTCCATTTTTGAGCTGTCTCAGAGCGATCTCGATTTCGCCACTGCTGACTTCTGGCAGGTCTTCGGTGAAATGGCGTGTTAATGTGGCTCTAGAATCCTCATTTCCGGGATCAGGTCGAGATGCATGCGATGCGTATAACCGGCTATAGAAATTTTCCACTTCCGAAAGGACTGCCGGCACCGAAGAAACGACTTCTCCACTTGTTGTGGTCAGCTTCGTCAAGTGGCTTCTTCCAAGAGATTGTACGAACACCTTTGACCCCCGATTCAGCTCAATTGCTCTTTCAATGGCAAGAGTATTGGAGCACCGGAGGTCGCGTCGTACGTGCTTGTTGATCTCTTGGTTTAGAGCCCGCTTAGCTGACGAAGTGACAGGCGGGTTTTCACGTCGTTTCTTCATAAGCCCTAATGTCTCTTCCGAAAGCTTTGATTTCTTGCCCTTACGCTGCATGTTACAGAATCTCGAACCTTCCTCCCTGAGGATCCGAACCACATATTCGTGGTTCTGGTTAACGTCTAACGCAAAACTAATAGATAAAACGAATTTGACCGTTAATTTTACTTTATGACATTACCTTTAGCTTTTAATTTTGATGAAGAATCTGGCTGCTAGTTATCAAATCCATGTATAATTCTTTGAGCGACTCTCTTATGGGATTCCTCAGAGTCCTAAGAAAGAGGCGGCATTTACCATGCATGATCAGAAAACCACCTCAAAATAATAAATACGTATTTTTTTATAAAAAAAAAACAATCCAGACATCTGCATCCCTTCTCAGGCTAGTTGTAAAAATTAATCGAGTGCGAAGGGTCACAGCCCCTTGAGGATGAGCAGGAAACATGTTATTACAGTAAGTGTAACACCGTGCATATCGTGCGTAAAGATTTCAGTGGAGGTTTCAGCCTCAATGGACCGAGCTTGGATGTATTTATTAATTTGAATGCCATTGATTTTTGAGGTGAAAAGTAAAGAGGTATATATTGCAACTAAAATTAACTACATGATAAATAATCAATCTATACTAATATCTATAATATACTATTATCTGTAATTATACTAATACGTGGAATTGAACCCGCGCCCTCATACTTGAGAGGTTGGTTCTTTGCCCACTAGGCCACTGCGACACCCCCCTATGTACACTCTATGTACCTAGTACAGTTTTTCCTTTTTACCTTCGAAACACCGAAACAAATTCAGCCTAACTCTGACCTATTGAAAAAAGCTTAGTTAGCATAACACTAGAATGTCATTACCATCATAACACCTTTTAATATTGTATGTGTCTTGTTACTATACAAGCAACAGTAACACAATCTTGCACTACAGTATTTCATCCTACAGTTGCTACGAAATTGTAAACTGCCAACGTCCTGGACGTTTAACGCTGCAGGAACTCCCGTTTTTCACAAAGACCAATATTGGCTGTCAGTTCACCCCCATCGCATGCGACGTAATGCTAGGTTTAGGACATCGCCCACAGTTAATTAACAGACACGAATGTGCTACACCAAACCCCGGTCTGAACCTTAGGGAATTACACACACGATCTAGAAAACCGACAGCCTCTAACAAACATCAACAGCACCGATAACTGCTATTGTGCCTCCGTAGTTCTAATAAAATATCTACCAACCGACTTTATTGCTTAGAACCCTATTTACCTTTATAAACACAAAAATGTAGACAATACCCCAATATACGCGTGATATAAGGTAAATAACATGCCCAGTGCCAAATATTGGCAACCCAAATGAAATGAAGACCCCATAAAAACCGGCGCGAAACAATTGCTATTATTCTCCGTTATTACTGTTCAGGTGTGTTTCAGTGATATATTGGTCTATCGCAACGTTTTTGTGGTCCAACACAGTTATGCCAGACGTTTAGAATTTTAGATACCTATTGCATTTTTCCACTAAAAAGGCGATAGTTTCTCATTAAAGGAGTACTTTATCACTATTGACAACAGACAAGCTTCGGCTTTTATTTTAAAAGAGTAGGTAAGCTAGTAACTGGCTAGCACAGTTTTACTGAACAAAAATGGTTGAATAAAAAAGCACTGAATTTTAAGGGTTGTCCTGTTAGAATACATATGCGAGTAAATATTTGCTTAGAAATAAGTACCATGCTTATAGTACGTAATAAAAATATACGCAGTCTTTTACTTACAGTATAAACGCCACAATTCGCTACTTTCTTACACATTTTTATGGGCGCACCTTTTCATAAAAATAATATTATATTTTTTCCGTGTAAAGGGATAAAGATGATCTTTTTCTATTAGCACTTGTAAATGTTCAAAGCAATATGTTGTTTGGTGAGAAAGTTGTAGAGTAGCCTCGGGGCGGATTACACGTCGAGCTGAGACACCGGTTTTTATGGCGTGTTGCTTATTGCCTTTCGAGTTACGAGAGGGACGTTTTTCACCTCCTCGTGGTGTTGATATAAAGTTGGCGGTCTCACGCACATTACGCGCACCCGGCGCCGCCCCAATACAAACAATTTATTGTATTGTTATAGATCTCGGGCCCGTCTTCCGAAACATATTGGTCTCGAAGTGCGAGGGACAACGCTTAGTCACTCGATTCTATCTACTCGTCTGAAAGGTGTTTAACATAACTCATGTCGTATAAAACGATTTGTAGCTACGTACATCTTCTACGCGTGTTCAGAATTTTAAAATAAAATACGATATAGCAATGAAACATTTGAATAAATCAAACTAGCTTTTATGAATTTATTATGTCAAAATATTGAACTCGCCCATAACGCAAACAACGTTTGAAATATTTACAAACATAAAATCGTTTAGGAAAAAAATATGGCTATTCGGCGCTTCGTTAAAATAGTTAATTCGTTTAAATGTTTGGTACATGTGTTGACAACAGTTGTTATGTGCTTATGTGCAATTACAGAGAAGAGCACATGCAGTAGATCAAAAGGCTTCCGGCCGCCGGAAGGACATGATACATAGTGCTAAATCCGATTAATTTGTGAAACTTGTTAGTGGGACAATACCGTTTAAACACATTCTGTGTCGGCACTGTCTCTCCTGTCACCTCGAACACTGACGCAATTAATTCACGCAACGTAAGCTCGAATCATAATTGAAAACAATGTAACTGCCATAAGAGCCTATCAGGTACACTAATGGGATTAAGTTACGCTGTTTTAGTTCTGAGCTCAAGAAAATTGGAGAGAACAAATTGTTGGGTGATTAATAAATGTAAATGTCTTGGTGATATGTAGCTGTTGTGGTAGGCTACACGCATAAATCTGTATGGGTGTGTACTAAATTATGCTCAAACATGTGTACCAGATAATTGGATGGAGATCAAAATTTATTATTTTGTTATGTAAGTTTTTCATACAATAAGATACTGAAAGCAAAATGCTTTTATTTTAGATAGATATTAGAAATTCTGTAAATTGTTCTGTGTAATGTCCAGATCTTGAGAGAAGACTTGATAAATATCTATAATTAACTATACTCAATTTCGACGTAACAAATATTAGTTTCAAGCAAACTCCTCCAACTTATTATAGGTACTTCAAATTTTAATTTCCCTTGGTTTTCGTAATAGTTCGTATTTCCGAGCGTGTAGTCCGCCCTAATATCGACCAGAAGATAGAGCTATCAGTTTACTCAAGGTTGTCAGTCAACTAAAAATAAAACTGCCCTAATTCGAAACATTTCCACTAACAAAACAACATTTAATCCCGTTCCCCACTCCCCATGCAAATTAACATGAAAAGCTTTTCAAATGGCGAAAAGCAAAACTTTTGTTTGGTGTTTTCACCGTTTAACTTGAATCATTCACGTGTGAATTTCTAGCCGAATGTTGGGAGGTTGGGCGTAAGGCCTGGGGCAGATAGGCGGCTGATTGCAGCCTGCGGTAATTACCGAACACGGCCGGTATGACCACTGCTTACCGCGGCTTTACTACACACAATAACTCGGGATAAAGCGTTGTTTGTTTGGATGAAAGGATGTTTTTCCTACTTTTTTTGTTGTTTTTTCACGTAAACGTACCCGTCATTGGTGACTGAGTTTATTAACGATTAGCGCTAAATCATGTTTTGCGTGACAATAGTATACTGCGCGGTATAGAAAAAAATAAAAGTCTAAAAAACTGTTCCATAAAAAGTTGTTTATTTTACGAAAGGTTAGAGGTTGTTCAACTATCTAGGAAGCGAGGCTTATAACGATATAATATCATTTATTTTTCATAAGTCCTTAATATATATTTGAGCTCTTTATTCATGTTACATTAATCAATAACGATTTATTTCTATACATGGAACATACATAGGTAGGTATTTAGCGGAATATTCGCTACCATTGGCCAAACCAACTCGATTAGATCCAGCGTAACTGCAACTGATGTAATGATTGTCATTTGTTTCATAACTGGTTAGCCACTGTTTGACATTATTTACGAGACGTGTGGGTAACTCATCCATCGACCGACTCTCAGATCAATGGTCCAGTACAACTACATAATAACGTTTAAAATTAACTTGCAAACAAACTAAACTGTATTTCAAATGCCATTAAGTAGTTTTTCAAACGTCCATTAGCGGGAGTTGTTGTAAAAACAAAGTTTACAGCTTACATAATGCAAGTTGCATTTTGAAATGAATGAGTGGACGTGTCAAATCTCTTAGCTCCACCGAGCACATTATTAGCACAGCTGCTAACAGTACATAACCTACTTACTACATTGCAGCTTTAAGAGGCTTAAGAAGGAGTAAGACAAACTATGCAGAGTGGACTACGAGCCCCTTTATACATATAAATACGAGGATATACATGTTTATAATAAAGTTCATGACTGATTCCACTGCCTTTATAATTTGCATTTGTGACTTTCACATGAGGGTAAATAAAACATGTGATTCATATATCATGCATATTCTCTCAATATTGATTTCAAACTAAGTAATATGAGTGCAAGGTCTTTGTGATAAAAATTTTCTTCTGAGATTATCACTAAGTATATCTATTTATTTGACGAATGAGTACTTATGTGTGTGGGAATTTCGGAATTTGGCTCAATATTCGTAATCAGCGAAAATGTCACAATCCTACCTTAGCTGTCCAATATTAATTATCAAACCCAAAATCTATTTCAAAGCTACGTCCCGTGCAGTGTTGCGCACTTGAATGCAGAATTGAGATTCCACTGGCCAAAATACATTGAGGATAGTTCGTTGAACCAGGGAACAACAAAGCGTTGTACCAGCCGACCGTAATGATTCGCAGCCAAAGCAAAACAGAGCAGCTTTGTTCACAATAAGAATGGTGTGCTGAAAGTGAACATAGCATCTCGCTTGTTTTCCTTCAAGCGGTTGGTATACCACCAGTGTACAATGTTACACCAGTGAGGCAAATGACTTATTTAGTAGCTTTGATGCCGTCAATCGGGCACAAATCTTTCCCTGCTCTTAGCTGTCGAAGTCTGTTAAAGTATCAATTTTAATATTGGTCTACGTTGAGCAGTGGACGGCTATGACTGATTAAGTACTACTCACAGAGGTATTAAACAGATAATTACCTACAACAAATACATTAATTAATAATGAACATAGCGATGTACCTACTCCTGTAATCACGTATACAAGCTATAGAATATATGCTTGCATATTAAAAGCTACAATCACATAAACAATAGTACAAAGTCAGACAATGGTAATATGAATAGAGACGGAACTATTAAGACGATCACTAGCCAGTGGTCACTCATAGCATAGTGAGTCGATTACTCCGGCCGGCCGACCGAGGCGAATTGACTGATCAGTCAAGCAATCGTTCATTCGTGCTGAAAGACGACTGTGTGTCGTGTGAAGTAATTATATCAGTACTATGTATGGCTTGCACTTCAGTGAGCCGACAAAGGAATTGTCTTGACCACTTCACTTTGCGGTATCGTGATCGCTGAAACCACGTTTCACCTTATCCACTTGACAAGTACATCATTGATCTGGAATACTATGCAGTATCCCTTTTCTCAGAACGCCCATTTGAATCTTTTATTTCAACGTAGAAGATCACTGGACTACACCAGAGGGAAAGCACTCCTAAACGAATATTCTTGGAATATTTTTCTTTGTTACTTTTCGTGGAAATTGCATCGCCAAAGATGTAATAGTGAAAAAAGTTGCCTGATGGAATAATTATTTATCAAAAGCATTTTATTTTACACACAACGGAACACAATAGGGCATAAAAGCATACCTGAATATAGCTGTATAAAATATTTATACATTTGCTTTTGTTATGCATAATGTTTTAGAAAAACTCGCTGAATAGAAATTCTTGTCTCGTGGTTCTAGAATAAAAATACTGTAGTTTATTGTAAAAAGTAAAATCCCATTTAAAGTTCGCGAGAGGATTCTTTTCCGTCAACAGAAGAGTTAACTTAAACCCACAACCGGTTTAAAACCCACGTCCGTACATTTAACCCTAACTCTGCATCAGCTAACACCTTGCCGGGCAAAAAGGACCAAAACCCAATAACAACGTACGGAAACTAGACGAGTGCCGTACTTCTCACTGTTTTATTCGCTTGTCTGACTTTTAGAGTAGTCTGTTTTACCTGTGTTATCCCCAGGCTTAATATACGAGTCTTGTTTAGGCAACGACAGTTGGAATGCCTGTCGCTCTAAGACGTGCTTCCAACACCATTAGGTGTGTTTACTTTTTGTTGTAACGCCTACAAGGTAAAGTCTCAAATTTTGTGGTTCTAAATAATTCTGTTTACATTTCTACGAGTTCTTCCAGTTAGCTCCTTTTTTGTTTTGTGGAAGAAAACCTTCAAATTTTCCGACCCTCTCGAGCCAACACACCTACGCGGAATTTTTATTTATAAAAACCCGTACGGTAAAAGTTGAATCGAAAAACAACAGACTACATACTCCCAGTCCTTAATGACACGTAGGTACTGGTAGAAACAGTATTTAATAAATAGCCGAGTTCATACTTTTTACAGCATAGAGCAAACACTCGTGCATAATGGACGGTTGAAACTCAGGACAGTGGACTTCCCAACACAATAAAAAAATACAACCTTCCAACGTAAAAACTATTCCGCGAACAGGAAAATCGACAGGATTTCAACGTGTGCATTTAATATCAATCACATAAGCCGTTTACACTGGAATTGCTAATAAAACGAAGTTTCCCTTTGCATACACAGAATCCTCGCCTACATATTGTATGTAGCACGTGATGAATAGGTATCGACAGGTGTATATTCATACAAGTCAACGCGTAACTTTAATAAATAATGGGTGAGCTCCAACTATCAATCATTCAGCGGAGGTGTTAGCTAATTACCTTCGCTGTACGTTAAAAGCGGTTGTGTCTATAACAACCGCGGGATGGGAGATGAACGACAGAACATCAATCAATGTTAGTAACACATTTACCTACACAGACCTTTATTGTCGTAGTACTGCGAACGAGAAAATAAGCTATCGATCTAGTGCCGTAGCTGCAATAAATAACGATGCTATGTTAAGTTTTAAAATAGGAAGCGTTTTGTGAAGATATATTGGTTTACATTTTGTAGAATATACACGTAGAGTTTCAGTTGAATCAATAGTTGTTAGCACGCAACTCGTACACGTAGGCAAGTTAGGTTATCAACCAGAGGATTATAGGAAAAATAGATACACGCATGTTCTATTACTACGTCTATTTGAATAGTTATTGGATCCAGGTATCGATAAAATCAGTTCCAAATACATTCAAAGTGCTTATCCAGACAGTGATCGAATAGACAGTGTTACAAATAAAAACAATTTTGAAAACATACTCATAGTCATATTTTATGTATATACCTGAACGTAATTCGAGCTCAGAATTATAACAGGTGTATAAATAAAAGAATTACATTACATTGCGCGCAAAACGTTCAAGATTATACAGATAGAAGGAACATACTTATCACTTCTTTCCTGTTGGATATGACTCGTGTGGCCGTCACAAAAACGTGGCATCGTGACTTAATTTACATTCCATAATATTCCAAAAAAATGCTTCGCATTTTTGTAACTTCGTGAAGCAAACAAGGAAGTGATTTCGTATTGTAGCACCCCAAAAAATGTACCAACATTTTTCTAAATCGCCTCGCGTTCCTGCAACGCAAATATTCTTTACGGCGTACAACTTAAAACGTCCCGACAATATAACAGAAATACACACATGGTGAGCAAAATATCGAATCTTTTATAACAATATGCTTCATGGTTCGACAAACAAGCGTATTCGGAGTACAGAAACAAGCTTTGCTGATTGCGAATGGCGCTTACCGTCGAATACAAATTGTAAGCGTATTTCCTTCAAGTTAATTCACCAAAGTAGAATTGACCTTAAGTAGACAATTTCTGTCGGTAATTTTCAGATTTCGTGTGTAAAATATTTTTGTATGGTCAATATTTAAACCATTTTTATTTGAACGTATATCACTTTATTCCTATTATGTACGTATTTGTGCTTTTCATGAAAAGTATCTCAAGCTGAAGTCAATCGTAGCATGTAAAATACTACCTCTTGAAAAAGAGGAAAAGCTGGTATTTTTTGCGTTCGTTATTGTCAGAGCAAGGTTTTTCTGAAAGATTTTTTTGGAAAGTGTACCTAAGTGTAGTGTACCGGAAAAGCTGTCAATTTGGTATCCAGGAGCAGGCTAGCGTAGATTGCAAGTCAATATGTTTTCATAGGGTTTTTTTTAAAAAGCATACCAGAAAGTCTTGTAAAAAAATTAAAAGCATAAAAATATTTGTTGATTAGGTACCTTTATCAAGTTAAGAACACGACTATTAGTCAAAATATCAAATAAATATAATATACCTACATATCAACTTCACTGGTTTGATGGCTACCATAAGATGTCTCCATGGCTACCCAAGATTTGTGGCTCTCAGATCTCGACGGTATCGCATTAGAGTATGATAACCAGACACGCTGCCTGGAAATAATACAATAAAAAAAGTATGATAACAAAGATTTGTGGCTGAAGGCTCTAATAGTATTTTTTTTTGTTGTGTTAAGAATAGAAAAAATATTTATATAACATGTTATATAAATATTTTTTCTATTCTTGTTCTTTTTGTTATTAGGTTAAATAATATCAGGATATTATTTTAGGTTGTCAATATCAATACAAACTCTAAATATAGCAGGAAAACTTAGTATCAAAACATTGTCTGCTGGGCCGAAACATTTATTGTTAGTGTGCCTCATTGTTTAGCTAAACGACGGTCATTGTGCTGCGAATCCTCAAAAAATGAGCAACTTTCAACAAAATGTTTTTGTGACTCCCCACGGAGACGAAGCGGCGAAAGTAAGTCTTATAATTTGAAAAGGAAATCATTGTTTTTAACTTCAGAAATCTTGGTTGATATTCGTGTTTTGATAGCCCTTAATATGATATAAAATAAAATTGTCGTACCAGTTTCTCTCTTGAAGCTATAATTCCTCTTAACCCAAAGTGTAGTTATAAAGTTTTCTAGAGAGCCCTTAACTCAATTTGTCTGGCGGCCACATAAATATATGACTAAAGCTAAGTTTTTCAAGACGTAGCGTCTGAAGACTTTGAACAACAAAGTATTGACTATAAATCATTAAAGACTCGAGAGCACTACACCTATCAGAAAATATAACAAGAAACTATAAATATTAGCCTTGTTGAAAAACTATTACCTCTTTAGTAAGTCTTACCTGATAAAGTAACCCCAAGTAGGCAACTTAACACTCCTAATAAGATCCAAGACTGTCCTTCCAATTCATTATTTCGATTCATTTTAAGACCGCACATTATTCCAATAACTCCTGAAAAATTATATCATTGATTTATTCTATTGAAGAAAAATATGAAAGTGATATGAGTTTCATTCAAAAAAATATTGCAGCTGAATTGATAGGATTGAAGTAAAAAAATGGGTTTTTGATTAGTTTTTGATACCTATAAATGTTTAATTAAAATTATGTACTTATGTTTTGGTTAAATTATTGAAGTGTCTCTGGACAAAGGTGACTCCTAATCGGTCCTTTGGGAAATCAGTACTATGATCATGATAATGTCTTTGTAATTTAGCTTATTTGGGACATTACATTCACAAATCGAGACATTACAAGTTCTTGTGATATCGACACGTCACGCAAGTCTTAAAATAAAATGTATCATGACTTTGTTAAGAAAGTTTTATTCCCTACAGAACTTGATAAAGTAATATTTTTGTTGTCTGGGTAGATAAGTATTTGAAGTAACATTTTATTTGGTAAATATGAAGTGGTTATATAATACTTCTGATATTTTAAAGTCCCAACTATGTTTATTACTTATATTTGTCTATTTAACCCTTTTTGTCAGGTTCAGACTTGATTCCAATTATCCTCACCAGGATTTCTTAATTAGCCATAAACTCGTTACTACATTGTCCACGTTTCTTTTTTCTTTTTTGCAGTAAAGTACACACCAACTAAGAAGAACATTCCTCCAACTATAAAGAAGATAATCATCCATTTGCTGTAGACAAAACCTGAATGTGAATTAAAGAAATATTTAAAGAAATGTGATGAAGTCCTAATTATTTATACTGGTTGTCATCATACAATCTTAAATTTCTCTTCGTGTGAGCTGCCAGCTTAATCTTCAGGGATAGCGGGGTGTCAGTTTTTTTAAATGAACCTGACGGATATAAACCGACAAATACCTACATGACTCTAGGCTGATTTATGACCCACTCAGAAATCATCATCCTCCGAGCCTTTTTCCCAATCATGTTGGGGTCGGCTTCCAGTCTAACCGGATTCAGCTGAGTACCAGTGCTTTACAAGAAGCGACTGCCTATCTGACCTCCTCAACCCAGTAACCCGGGCAACCCGATACCCCTTGGTTAGACTGGTGTCAGACTTACTCACGGAGGAGAAAAGACTAGCGGAGGTGCCCTAACGTAAAATCTCCTAACAAAGCAGCGCGCCAAAATTCGGGTGAGCGGGGGACGAGGAACGTTACTGGCTCCACCCGTGCTACACCCTTAAACGCCTTTTATGGGAAACCACCCATTTTTTGTAAATCCATCTAGCGTGGAATAGGATAATTAAAATCAAACCCTAAACTAACATCGACCACTAGCGGCATACTCAAAAGTAAAGTAAATACTCAAAATTAATAATTCTTTAAAAATAGTAATTGAATTAGAAAGTTTGAAGAAGCATTCATTTGAAATGAACGAAGAAAAAGAGAGAGATAAAAAAGTTAGAAAATTAATTGTTATATAAGTATTATTTTGTGCACAGAACTGGCCCCACAACAATTTATTTACTCCCCCAGAAATGAAATAGGTATAATTCTTTCTACTAGGAATCATTAAACGGAGACTCGATGAAAAATCATTTTTATTCACCACGGGTCTAAAATACCCCCATGGTGTAATTTCAGTATCAACTTATGTCATTGTGTTAGTTCATCTACTAGCCACTATGGCATCACAAGCACGAAAATTCGTTCTATTTGTTCTAGAACCGTGCTGCGATAACTGTTGTTATTTTCGATGTTGCCATATTACGAAATTCACCAAGAAAAATGGGAATTAAAATTATAGGGACAGTGTTTATCAAATTAGAGTTTTCACAACTGTATCATAACGGCGTATCCACTTTATGTGACTTTATGTGAGTCGGATATTGCTCTAAGTAAAGGTACATTCAAAAACTATGTACGGCAAGAGAGATATACCTACTTATGTAAAACATTACTGATGATGAATATAAATAAATCTACGCTAATTTTCGTCACATCTTATATTTGTTATAAATTTTTAGAGCCATTGCAAAAATACTGTTTTTATAAAATGTAGTCTTAGATCTTATTACATGTAAAGTTAGAGTTATAATTAATTTTAAGATAATTGCAGATTTTTTAAATAAGACCTTTTTTATGGGTGATTGAATTTTCGATGTCTGGTAGCACTTAATTTTGTAACGGCTCTCTGTCTTGATGAAATATACGTAAGTCGACTACTTACCGAAAGATGGTGTTTTTATAATTTTAAATTTTCGTGATAATATATCATATGTTTTGGTTTGTAAATAATCTATTAAAAAACTTGTAGGATGCAAGGAAAAATGAAGCTGCTTTTAAGGCAAAATTGGTACCAATAATTACATTGATTCAAGATTCATACGAAAATAATACAAATTCACTTAGAGGTTCTAGAAATGCAGCTATTCGACGACAGATGTCTCTAGCAAAAAATATGTTTTAAAGTTAAAAATATTAATTACACGTGAAATGTTATCCTATGGTATGTTTGAGTTTTGATCCTGAGCAATTTCTACAATTAATGATAGCGCATTTCATCGTTTTAATCGAGTAACAAATAAAATCTATTGAAATTGTGGTAAAAATACAACTATGACAAGATGTCAGTTAGATGTGAAGGACGGTATATGGGCGGTGTCCAGCCACGCCTGCCGTGACGTAGTCGTGACGTATTTGACCTACCTGAAGGCGCGTGACCTACCTGCGTTAGGGAATCTCCGCTAGTCTTTTCTCCTCCGTGGACTTACTGGCTTCTGACTACCCGTGACCCACTCAGAAATCTGTATTGCTAATGTCAAACTTTTTGTCGTCACGGGACATTACCATTGCCAGTTGTAGAAACCGCAGGTATCGGCGGGTGGAGGCATGGCAGAGGTGTATGAGCAACATGAACTTGTGCCCGGAATATAGTTGCGAACTGCCATTGAGTTTTTTATCTAGATTGTACATTCTAGTCTATCTTATTCAATGGCCCTGACTGACCCTGTAATGATGAATAAGAAGCCAAAAACGAAAATTATTGAAATCTACTTACTTCCATTTCCTTGTACTATCTGTTCTCACCGGTGGTGGCATATTTTGTCGACATGTGGGCAAATTGGCCCCTTTTAAACAAGCACTTAGCTTAAATAAAATGTAGTTATGAATGGAAATACATGTTACACTCCATTCAACTTTTTATGGGGAAAACGGACAATATCTTTTCGAGATTCCCTGAATGCGGATGACGTGTGACATCCATGTGTCAATTATTACTTTATTGTTTTTGCCGCTAAGAAAAAATGTTGCCTAATCAAAGATAAAAAGGTCTGTCTTTACTGTTTCAGTGCAAAACCTCAGATAAAGAAAAGAAAAGCTCAAGAAAAATACCTAGCTACAAATATAACCCGTTCCCATAACCACAATCAAAAAGTTGGAGTTTCGAGCCAAAAATTATGTTTAAACGTACAAAGAAAGGTCAGGTCGGGAATAAAGTCCATTGATTTCAGTTTACAAATCGACTTTTTGTGGTAATAGTGTGGTGTTAATGTGGTGTGCGGAGAGCGGAAAAGTGCGAGCGTGAAAGGCGGGCCTGCTCGTTCAATATTCATGAGCCAACTTAAACGGTTAGGCCACGAAGTTAGAGGGGGAAATCGGAGGGAACATTCTTGTCTTATAAGTCAAACGGAGTAATCTGTCAATGAATGTCTGAGTTGCAAATGGAAAGCAAATGTCACGTAGCAGCGCTTTCGCACTAACTTTTCCGCTCGGTTTTGATGCACAGATCGTACGGGCGGACAACAATTGACACTTATCGGTTGAAACGATAACATGACACGACGCGACAGGTATTTTGCCGCTCTGAATGTGTCGCGCGTAACGAGTCCGCTAATGCGAAAGCGCTGTAAGTGTCCATCCATATTGTACATATTATACCTAATAGAGCGACAAAAGCAACTCAAGTTTATAGCAGTTAAACGAAAATGTATAGGTACTCGTGCTTTGTGAGTTATTTGTGTCGCTACATTCCACATTTTCCAAGCGAAATACTAAAAATGTCACTACAATACAGATTGTGATTTAACAGAGCACGTAAATATAAGAGCGCTTATATGAAGCAAGCTACCTCCGAAAGCTCCCTGACTGGCAAGAATTTCAATCAATACCATTTCTTTTATCTTCAACTATTAAAATATTATTCATGAATACTAATTAACTTATTACCCGCTGTTTTCAAGGCTCCACAACGAGCTGCTACGTTCGAACCATTGAACTAGACGATTAAAATAACTGTTGCCGTAATGGTGTCTGTATTTGCCTACTCCGTTGCAGTTGCAATTGAATACCTTAGGAATTAGGTAAATCGCCTCTTTTCCGCATCATTAACATTTGTTATGTGTTTAATTCCGTGAGTATTTGCATCGCATTATTTATTTTTGTATCGCAATGTAACGCATAAATAAGAATTAAGGTTTTAGTATGTGTTCTGCGTCTTCGGTAGTGTTCAAAAGATCTCTCCGTTCAAGCAATCCCGTTTAAATATTATATTATAAAAAAACAATATTAAAGACAGTGAGCTTAAGTTATGCCATAATAATTTGGAGATCAATCTGTCTTTTTTTTCTGTACGTACATAGCAAAACTGACTACGTAATGTAATACAATAAGGAAATCATATTAAAAAGCCTACAATAAAAGAGGATAAAGAGATATTAAATCAAAAATTCCGTAAAATAGATTGAAAAGATTATTATAAGTTTAAGCAGCTTACCGAGGGGCCGTCATTCCAATATCCCTCAGCCATCCATTATCGAATCAGTAAATTCGATTTACAATCCCAATTCGGAGTTTGATCCTTCTGATCTGCAGTCAATCTTTTAATGACAGATTTCAGTTACCGCGGAAGATAAATGGCAGTTGAAAATCTTTGTAGAAAGCCAACAAATATTGGATTAAGGACAAAAAATATGTTCTAATAATATTGATCACTTTGAATAGTACCTCTGTGTGTAATGTTATTTCTGTTTGGTTGATTTCGTATAGTTTGTACATATGAGTTTTCCAAGCGTTCATTTGACATTTGTTTTCCAATAGTTTATTTATTTTTGCGGTTACAGGTATTTTGAACTATTAAGACAAATGAACTTCCCGTGCAAATTCAATTTAAAGTGAGACTGTGATGACAATCGTGTGATGGACAACCGATATTACGTTCAGCCTGCTATTTTTTGTGATCGTTCATATACCTAGCTGGCTGGGAGCCTATAGTGTAGGTATGTAAGCGGTAGCACTAGGTATACCAGCATAAATTATGCAATAGATAAACCTTAGTGAGAACTAAGGCTGCTGCTTGGTTACTGCCCCAGTATGTACGCTCGTAACTTAGGTTGTGTGTTTAAGTATGATTTAGCATAAACCGCCTGGTTAACCAATTGCTCTAGAAGTTGTTAAGGTTATAAATGATGCTATAATATTTGGGATACTCACGTTGCCATAGGTAGGTAGACTGAATAAAAGAACGCAAACAGTAAGCAAAGACCACTTCTAGCAATCAAAAGAGTGTAGCGGTAAATATATCTACGCACATCGGGATAGAATTCCAAAGGTATATCTACCAGTTGTCATCGTAAATTGGCTGCTTAGAATTGGCAATATTTAAGAAGGCGTTGGTAAGACGTCTGATAAACTAGATATCCCAAGGCGAGCTTATCGATATCGCAGCCTCAATTTAGAACATTTTGTGTTTAGATATATTTGCATGTCACCTGGCAAGAATTTCCTGTGTGCCTCCAAGAAGTGCCTCAGTTAAAATTTGTTTTATAGTTTTTAGTGTATTTTTCTAAAAATCTATTCGCACAAACAACTTTATTAACTGCCAAAATCAGGCAGCACATAAATTACCTTACGATTGTGTCGCATACAATAATGCGAACAACAAATCAAACATAATAGCCATTATTATTTCAAATGTTCAGTCGGTTCCGAGAACAAATTATTGTTCTCATAAGTACTCAATTAATTCAAAACAGTTTGATATTTTGCTAGATCATAATTAACGTCTCGGTGTAATGTATAGCTGGCATTTAACGTGTAGCATTACTCATTACAAGAGCGGCCGTGGCGCCATCTGTGCGATATTGAGTGCCATAACGTATCATTCATCTGTGTAACAAATGACACTACGCAAGAAAGAGACAACACGCTATGTGTCAAATGCTCGGGGAAAGTTATTGTAGGTGTCGCTTGAAGCTGTGGAGATAATGTTTTTGTTGCGATTTCTACGTTACTTGTGTAGGCTGGACTTGTTTAAGTTTTGCTACAAACATTTTCATTAGAAATGTAAAAATCGATTATAATTGTGTCCATTTTAATAACAACCGTGTAATAAAACATTCCCAGCTTTCCCCTAAGCTGTGTTGGCCAGACTATTAATAATCTCGTGTTATATAGGCCTATCCGACTCCTTATTCGTGCATCTGTGTCTTACTGACTGAGATTAAACCTACGACTGATCGTTCATTTATTTTATGAATGATTGCCTAACTGTAAGATTGGAGGAAGAATACAAGCAGAACGTAATGTAGAAAATCTGTTTTTTAAAAGGGAATTTCTTTTGGGTATTTTTGTTTTTAAATAGAAGTACTTATGTAGTACCTATATCTATTTTTATGTTACATCTACTATTTTAATAAAGCGTTGGGCCTTTATAAATAGCAACACAGATCACGTATATGTAGGTACCTAAGTAGATAAACCTAAATCAAAACATTGCTCAGTAAAAGACGATGTCTATTTTCTCTCTAAACGTACAACAATATTCATCCATCAATGGGCATTAAAAGGCGCACTGTGAAGAATAGTAGTCGACTGTCGAACCAGTTTAGTTCGACTTCCACCCAATCGATTATGCTACCTAGCGAGAGAAATTGGCAGCGAACATCCCATTCAGAAAGCTACAAAAGTTTGGCACATTACGCTGTGACGAAGCAAAAATAAGGCAAAGGATTGCAAAGTAATAAAACGCCTACTTTTGTCTATGTATCTCGGTTTTGCAGTAAACACGAATATGAGTGGCTGGCAAGCGAGTAATTACAGCCGACGTCAATTACTTAAAACACAACCACGCGATTTAACAATGAACTATACAGGAACCCATGGAAACTTCTACTGAGCAGGGCTTATAGAAAAAGTTACGGTAAAATAAACCTTAAACCAACAGTTGGAAGGAGCAATTTCGATCATCTTAAGAAATATTAACTAGTCTATTTAATTTTCAATTTGCCGGTGTAAGACTTTAAGTGATTCAAGTTCCATACATTATTTTGTCATTACCTTCTTCTGGCAATAATTTATGCAATATCTGGTATAATTAGTACAGTATTTATTAATAGATCACAACAATAGTAAGCTTGTCTGCACCCCATCAAATTACGGAATATTCTTTATATTATTATGTGCTTTGTGTCAAAAAAGTATGAAGTGGTACCTACGATACGAACATTGACGCAGTTATCAAACGTTTGCACGAGCGTCCTCGAAGGTACTCGCACGCCACTTTTCACTTAATGACGCTCATAATAAAATTTATTATTCAATGAATTCAGAGAATCCTCTGCACTACTGTCTGTCTGCTGAGTCTAGAGTACCTGCCTATGCTAATGCTCCTCTTCTTGACACAGTCCCTGAGTTGCCTTTTACGATAGTCACAATTGAAATGCGATGGCGTATTTCACTCTATTTGCTAGAGAACTTATTAGTTAGAAGAAGTATGTTATCCATTTATTGAATAAAAATTCATTTATATTAAAAAGTTACACTTTAAATATTAAAATTGAAACAATCAAACCTGACTGATAAGTTCTATGTAAAAAACACCAGCCTCTGTAAAGCTGTGTTTGATAGGAAGGAGTAATGGCACATATCAATATTTTAAATTTTTCAAACTATTTTTACCAAAAAACATTGCTGTTTTAACAATATCAGACTGCAAAAGTAAATGCTGAAATGCATGAAACAAAATTGATATAAGGTTTCGACTACAAAATAAAAGCTTTGTTCGACATATTTCAACTCCGATCAGAATTCGGGCGAAACAAATGCATGCATTTACAACAGTGGTGTAAACATATAAGTTTATTGGCTATGCATAGATGTTGGACTTAGACGTTGGATGTTTGCGTCTGGCGCGATTCCATTACGGAATCGAATATAAGTTAGGGCAACAATGTTCCGGGCCACCCCAGTCCCTAGGCGGCGACTTGCAAAGCGTCCTTGTATTGCTTCGAGCTCTTGTTACTTGCATGAAAATACTACAAACACTGAAACTTCGTAAACATGTATCAAGTATTTATGTTTCCAAGTTTTGTTCAAGCATTGCTTTTGGAAAGTTGATTTCTGCATACACATTGACGGTTCGTGTAATATAATGACGGTGTTTGAAGTGGTTTTAAATTAATTCATGTTTTCACCTTGGTTTTGAAATTGCTAATGAAAATGACAAAACACCATCACTTATTATGACCCCTGTGGGTGCAGCAAAGGATAAATAAATTAAGAGTCAGGTAACATATCATTCTGTGGTATATAACCTGGTGGATACGTACTTATTTGTAAAGTATGTATTATACAGTAATACTTGCCCGTATCCAATAGATGACAGTCATACATAAAATAGTAAGTTATAACTTCATATTAATATATTATGACGTTATAACAATGCCAGCGAAATAAATTATGTAGGTGTAATAAAGTTGTTCTTGATTTCTATCACAAGGCTTTTAATAATAAAAGTTAGGTACAAAAGCTATTGACTTTTAAATCTAACATTACAATCAGTCCAAGCCCACGCAAGCTGTGTTTAGTTTAGCATTAGTTTTCGACGACAGCTTGTGGACACGATACGCCACGAAATTCTCTTTAACGATAATACGCCTTTTATAATTAAAACGGCTGTTATACCACCGAAGGCTGGCACAGGACAGAGAACGCTGGCGACAGCTAATAGTCGGCGTAGGAGATGGGGTCACGATCCTCAACGAGTGAGGGACCGACTAAAGAAGAAGAAGATACCACCGAAAAGAAGATTAACTATTGCGGGCTTAGACTGGCGACTATTCAATATTCATGGCGTGACAACGAGGTGGACGTAAGCTCTCGCCCAAATTCTAACTTAAAGTACTTTGATTGTATTTTGCTATTACCGACTCCACCGAATTGTGCCACTATGATGTAAGCCAGGTTTAATTAGAAGTTATTAGTTCTAGCAGTAGTTAAAGGTTTATTTTAAGCTCTGGCTGTGGGCGGTACATTTTCGATAGTCGCAGATTCTAGCCCTGATATTTCCACCAATTTTGGTAAAGTAGAATCGAAACTTTTAAGTAACTTTTGCATAAAATCGATTTTCTTTTGAAGGAGTCGTCTCGTGATTTCATAATGACTACCAAGACTTACTAAAGGTAAAATTTTGAGAACTAAGTATTTCATAGACATCGTTATAAATGCCCGAGAACCTTAGTAATCATCAATATAAAGAGACAAACGTGATAAAATCTTTATGATGATGTGTTGTGATTTTAGGCTGAAATAATAACAAACAAAAAAATATTACATCAGATGTGACAACAGATTAAATTCAATGGCCCATTAGAAGCCGAGGACTAGCTATTAAATTATAATGTACATCTAAAGTACCGTCGCCAACAAAGTCAGCAAATAATTCTAGTATTCACGAGCAACATTTAAATAACAGAACCTTTGATCATTACTCAGAGGAGACGTAATTAGCTAAGTAGTATCGAATAATTCTGTGTCAATTAAGTTGTTGTAAAGTAACGGTGTTAAGCAACTTCTGTTTCAGACCGTACCTACCCACTACAGTTACAATACAGCCGGGTACTACCATTAAAAGTTTAATGTTTCACATTAAGCTACCTATTGTCTAATTAATGGCAGGCTAAACTGAAACAGCACAACAAAATAAGTCTCAAATATCAAAAAGTCCCTAAGCTGTTACGCTAACTACCGAACTTGGTACTGCGATGTTAACTTTAATAAGCAAAAATGTTTCACTTTAATGGTCCGCAAACATTGAGCTGAAATTTTTATCGGCAAGCGTTCCTGTAGGTAGTGTGTAGACACGTCCAGTGGGCGCTGCTGGCTAGTCGCGCAGCGCAAACCCCTCGCCCGCAGCTCTCCGCGTAATTAATGTTTGCTTCAATTATAATGGGAAGGGAACATATTTTCAACATTTTTTCAAACTTCGGCCATTAAACGAAAGCTGTGCTGCACTTAATATACCCAAAGATTCCTTGCGGAAAATATAATCGGCGAGGTAATGTGTTCGTCAAAGAATTAAAGTTCACGACAACGGCAGATGCTACGACAAAATCGATAGAAATTTTGCACCATCAAAAACGTAGAGCTTGCAAAAACGCCTGCAACGGCTGAGTTAGTTATTCTTGTGGGCTTTTCACTTGGAAACTTTACAACAAAATCTTGAACGCTATCCTAAGTAAAAAGTTAAGGTTCTTATATTTTAAAGAAAAAATATCTTCATAAGTTTGTACCAGGCGCAGGGGAGAGTCACCCGGTTTACACTTGGCTTGAATGCTATTAATAAAGTTTTAACAATGCATTTTCAATTACTTGAATGCTAATACTCTTCTTAGCTAAACTTTTGTAACAGAATTAGGGAGAGCAGCGGTGAACAAAGCTTTGAGTAAAAATTTGACCTCATAAATTCGTAAACTTTTGAAGACATTTAAAAATAATCTGAATCTCTTTAGTTTAACATTATACGATGAGCCTTTTTATCAAGAAGCTGTTCTTTTCTGCTGTTCAAAACAGTTTAAAATTAATGAATAAAATTGTGCTTCAACTGGTCGTCCGCAGCACGGTCTGCTAAGGAGAATATTTCGGAAGGCAGAATTTTAGGATTTCAACTTTACAGCCAAAATATGACAAACAAAATCATATGAAACAGTTGCGTAACATTATACAAACGTTGAATTTAAATAGCTCTATTTAAAAACTAAGCTAGTTAGTTGAGAGCACTTTATTTTGCGTCTAAACACGACAGAGCAAAAACAGTAGATAGATAAGCGAACAAACTGGCCGGATAAACGACCTCCATCAGTGTTTCCGTAGTGAGAAGCAATTAATGGTGTACGTACGCCAGGGTAATTACTAGAGGGGTAAAACCGCGGGAACCTGCAACAATTACCCTCCAGCGCCTTCACTTTTGACAACACCTCAAGTATTCCTGCTTTCTGCTTTCTTGTTCAACATTTTAAAAATGGAATAAACCGTTTTTATGCTTTGATCTTTTTATAGCCACGTGGAGTTGGCAGGCTGAAAAGAAATTGTACAAAATTACCATTATAGCTGCACATACGTACATTGTTGTCGGTATGTAGAGGTAGTTAAATAAACGTTATTAATACATAATATATATGTTACTCCCTTTATATATATCCACGTTTCCATGTAAAAGCCTTTATCCACCTGTGTTAAAATATATAATTTCATAAATGTATCAATGTTTAGAATTTATATGGAATCGTTTGTAGCATGCGGATTACACGGATCAATTATTTGATTCATGGAATGTATCTGATATTTTAGAAATGGCCCAAATTAGGTTATTGTTGAAAACTCTGAATCATTTGGTTCAATAAAAAATAACAACAAACATAACACTTATATTCTCTACATAATAAATAATGATCGCTACCATATCAAAGCTTACGTACTCAATGAATATGAAAACACTCACGTCTGGCAAAACATTCCTGGTATTTAGAAGGGCTTTCAATAAAACTTGAAAAACATATCAGAAAGATTTATAAACACAGAAGGACTTTATTTCAATTTAAGTGATGCGGCACAAACGCTTGTAGAAATGCAAAATTCTTATAAACAGAGTTTTCGAGTAGATCCGAGCGGTCGGTCAAGCGTGAAGAATGCATGCGCTATTCGGAATCCTACACAATACACGAGTTTAGAACTTTGTTGCGACTGTTGCAAGCGGCCCTCAATAAAACGCTATTGCTATCGCCATACTTCTTGGCGTTTGTCGCTGCATACATTTTTTCACATACATAAATAGATTGTGGCACAAGTTAAATTGGAAAAATCGTTCGATGTGAAAGTTGTGTAACAATCAGCGGTGTTAAGATTCGCTGGGTCTCTGGGCCAATGCAGGTTTATTTAATTTTTTGTTATTTAGATAAGGTTTAGACATTGATTGCTGGGATATTATTAGCAGAATTTCACCTTACAGTAACTAATCCAACAGGGATAAATGACACAAAAACATTTCTAAAAAGTAATCCTATCAATTATACAATATGCAAATTCGTATACCAATAACGGGAGAAGGATTAAGTCGAGCGCAGTGCACGCAATGAAATTGTAATGCATAACAATACGTCACCATTTTACATAACATCTGGCGACGATACAGCATTTCCATGCATGTCAACGGCATCCGAATCGAGTTGTCGGTGACATCCTTGCGTCATAAGTGCATGTTCCGACGACCCGTTGCCGTGCCGTGCCGTCCCGCGGGAAGATCGGGCGCCTATCACGCGCTACTCGCATCGGCAAACGCCGCATCGGGGTTGTCAACCTGAATATTGTAGTTTGACCGTTTGTGTTGGAAAATATTGTTTGTTTGTAAGTATTATATATTGCCACTTGCAGGTATTGTGTTATTTTATCTTTCTATCGTGAAGCTGACTTATCTGTATTATTTTACCTGGAATCAAGGGGTAGGTTCACTATAGATGCAATTAGTATCAGCGTTCGTCGGACTGTACGAATTGAAGTATTTTTTACTCGTGTTCAAATACTCGTACATCCCAGCAGTTGAAAGGTTAACACCTCTGTAACAGTAATACCCGTATGCGACTTTTACGCTTTCAAATTCAAAAACTCGTTGCCGAAATTGAGGCTGGCAACACAGTCCCGCACCGATTGACGTTCGTGCTCCATTCGCCTGAGTTGTTCAGCCACGGGACTCTATTTACACAAAACAAGATTCGCGTCTAGTCCCAAAGCGTCGTGTTCTTTCTCGTTGATTTTCTTATTTTCAAGTCAACGCTTTAGTTCAGTGCTTTACGCCCGTATTAGACATTGTCAGGTTCACTTGTTTACTGGCAATGGTAGCATTCGCTTTATAGTACCATGTGTGAGTTTATGTACTGTTTCATGCAACATACAATTTACTGTGGATGTTCACTGTATTCTTTAAGACTGTAAGCATATTAATTAAATAATATAAATGTTATTAATTAGATAACCAACTAAAAATAGGTACCAAAATTGCTAAAGCTGATAATTAATATTTACTTTAAAAAACTTTTTACATAGTGTTAGAACTTAAATTGCTTTCTTTTGTAAACAAGTCTGCAATTAATTTGACTAAATTCAACAAAGTTGGTTGCATTTTGTTCATTATTATTTATTTTTGTCAACGCCATTGGTTATTTTTTTATTTATGAAAAGTTTTAATTAAATCAAAATAAGTTGAAGTATTTTATTTTCATAAGAAGTTTTACTCATAAAAGTTAGAAATTTATTCTAATTTGGGAATGCTCAACATTGTATTGATATCCAATCCGAGTTTCGGATCTTAAACTCTTTAATCCTTTTAAATCAGGGTTCGCCCTATCTTTGTAGGTAATTTAAATAATGAATTATAAAAAACATAATGGAATTAGCGTTTAATAACAAAATATTGTGTGACACGTTATTTAATTAAAAAAAAAAACTTTTATTTTGGTACATGGGTACCTCATTGTCCTCCTGCGCTTATCAAAATTTTCTTTGGGATCCGCGCAGCAAGTTTTCTTCTTCCATATTCTTGTACCTAAACGTCATTATTGAGCTAATGTAATGTGGTTATGATAGTAAGTACCTCAAATATTTACCTAAGATAATACTAACCTACATTTTCAAGTACTAGATCTTATCCTGACGCTGTTAATCCGGCACGGCTGGGTATGTTGCGTGTGACGTACCCAAAGCCGCTCAAAGATTGACGAGGGAACTAGACGCCTGCAGGATTTCATACAATGACAGGAGCTTGTGTCATGCACTTGTCACCTCCGAATCTCTGAGCAAAGTGCATGAAGGTGCAGGTCCTAGATGATTAACGTAAGCAGCAACCTCCTTGCGTTACATAAGACCTGGTAAATAATGGTTTGCGTCATCATTATGTAGTTGGGCTCTAATTTATTTTTATTTGAATAGGCACATCTTGACATGAAATATTCCTAAAATTCTGAATATTATTGTTACATTCAACACGAATTTTCATTACATAAACCAAGCCGCTTCTGGGTATCACACACGGGTATAAAATTGATCGTTAGAACGTTATAAAATTGATTGTCAAGTCAAAGTTCCGATACGTTTGTCTTTCTATTATGTGGCCCCGTCGTGTGTGCCGTCAGCAAACATTTGTAGAACGTGATTCAACTTAAAAGGATGGATTTATGTTACTATACTGGCTTTTGGACTCGAGAGAACTAACTTTATTTACAAGTATCTTTGAAAACAAATAAGATGGATGTTACAAATTCATGAAGTTGCATGAGATAGTCAAGATACTCAGTCTCTAGACAACCTAGTCAGTTGTAGATATGAATACAAATATGCTGAAGTTTGTACGTTCTAGGGTTCGGTGTTACAGATAGCTGTCGGACAGTTTTTTACAGTTTTATTGGAGTTCCAAATTTTCATCTTTTATTGATCTGGCAATCTCTAGAATGTTCTTTATTACATGATATCGTTAAAACTTTGCTGAGATATGGCGTGTTTTAAGCTATTTAAAGGATTGGGAGGTCGAATAAGATAATATTGCTTTGAAAGCTTATGAATAGGTATGGAGGAGAATAGTCATTCTGAAACATTTTGGACATAAATGGCTTACATTGTTTGATCCTTAGCGTTATTAAACTACCTTGCAAGACTCTATCACATTCGCCCAAGATTGAATTGTGTTTAAGGAGACATTATCAGGAGTGGTATTCAAAAGATCAGTATTGAGGGAGTCCGAGCGGCGTCTCCCTACATGCCGCTACGTCAGGACGCTTAAAGGATTGTCAGCCAGCGCCGGCCGACGTCGCGTCCCTTGTTAATATTCCAACTGACATCACCGGGATCCACTGTCTTGCGAATCTTGAATAGAAGCCTCCACAACAACAAAAGGCTTCCTGAATTTTGAGTAGTTGACGTAAAGACAACGGCGAACAGGAAACAACCCCTCAGTATAATAAAAGTAACTCTATCTCTTTTGTGATTAAAACAACGGACTCTGTCGTCTTAGACGTAACGACTTTGGAAAGTAATTTTGTTTTCGCCGCCCCTTTGATTGATGCGAGTTTTTTCAACAGTATTTGATTCAGTGTGCAATTAGTGTGCGTGGAGCACGCTACTTGTCTGCTTAGCGGCGCGCCGACCGCGCTGAGCTCGCACATTTGTTCTCACCGCCCACCATTAGTCCGGCTCACCATTGCTCACGTTCATTTATACAGCCGAGAAAATACCGCGCGTGGCACCGCCGATTAGCTTTACAAGAAACTCCTAATTGATCAGCATAAAGAAATCAACAGTATTACCAGTTTCAGAAACGAGCAAATTACCAAAGCATTTACTATGATTAGTTGCGGGGTAGTTTATTTAAGAAGTTAACTAATGTTCGGCTAATCAGACCCCTTTGTGAGTTTAACACCAGAAATAAATGTACCTTTGTGTAATTAATCGTTTGCGATAGAGGAAGAAAAGTGAATCTTTGGTAGTATAGACGGTGGGTAGGGACGCGCGCCTCACCGCCGCGCCGGCCATCCGCGCGCATAATGACGCCAATTAGTCCGTGTCACCGCACCTAATTTATGTTAGGACCGGCCGAACCTCCCCTAACTTTTCTCATAAATAAGCCACTTGCAAAAAACAAACACCCAGTATGCATTCAATGATAAAGCTTCCAATTGATAGCCGCGCCAACATTGTACGGCCATTACATTATAAAGGCTCATTCATGCGGTGTCGCTGCCATAATGCCGACATAGTTGTTTGTACTGGCCGAAATATCTACCTAAAACTGATGATTATTATGCAATGGATAACAACAATACGGGCACTACATACGATGTTATCTGTAGCCATGTGCTGAAATAAAATACTACATGTGAAATTCGACCGTTACGTATTTCACAGAAGGAATACGTACGAACGTATACATGTTCTGGTGGAATGGAAATAGCCTCTACAGAATGGCTCCTTGCACTAAGTGCCCATAATTTTAGGACATTTTCATTTAATGGCACTTAAAGCTACCAGTCTTCGTACCGTAATGATTTCTAATGACGTGCCATAGCGACGCTTAGCGCTTACTTTGGGAAATTCGAAGAGCTTATAATGGTTCAAATTACTAACAAACCATTGACACAGAAAAACAATGAGAAACGAAAAATACATTTCTTCTTAATGACTTCAAGTTTCTTCTTTGTTGTTGTAAGTAATTTCCCAACGTCGTTTTGTAAAGTTTTTTTTAGAGTTCAATAAAAATATTAATCTCGCATCTTTCACTCTAATGCGAAACAGTAGTTAACGTTTAACAATTTGCGTACCTATCACACGTATCTTGTTTGAATCGGTTCTAGAAAATTGTTGTCCATTTCCTACGTGATCATCCCAAATGATTCATAAATCGTACAATAACAAATGCAAGCTCACAAACAAACGGAACAATTTAATAGCGCTGTAACCGATATCACAACATTTGTCAAGTTATTAGGTTACAGTCACTAATGGGTAACAAACTATTGCTTACGCCACAACGCAGATTAGTTTATTGGATTTACATTATTACACAAATAGCAACAAAGCCTCTCACAAATCAATTAGATGATCCGAAAGCCCGGGCTTCAGATAAAAGCGACGGTATTTCCTTTATACTCGCGGTTAAAAGAATTCAATTACATAATACTAAGGAGATTAAAAAGGCTAACACAACTCCTTTGAGATGAGATAAGGTGGGTAGCTATTTAATTATTGGAAACGTTTTCCACTCCGCAACGCTCAGCCGGTTAATTTCGAGTTTGAAGCTAAACCGATTCGACGACGCAGAATTAATTTCTCTTCATAAATTCTTTGATCGCTAAATCTGTGATAGTTGCCTTAAATGTTCTATTTAGTGAGACTGCTATGCTTGCACAATGGAATAGATTGACCATACTCAATCCTTTGTTTAAAACAAATTACTTGAACATTACTAATCCTAATTATTCTCCTTTGCTTCAAAAAATGTAAAGGCTTTATATGTATAAATAAGCTTAGGCTCTCGGCTGTTCTTATTATTTACAGAACACTGAAGCCTACTTCTAAACTGACTTCTTTAGGTACTAATAAGGTATGTTTCCTACGAAGTCATGAATAAGGGTTTTATCCTTTTTCTAAGCTTGACTCTTCTATAAATAGAAACATCTCGGACGAAAGGCGACAACTTGACAAAGTTCTGTTTAGAACGAATCAAATTAGATTATTACTGAAGAACTTTCGTTGGGAAGTGGTTTCCGTGATAAAAGGGAGAGTAATAAATTATATAGATGTTAAATAAAGGACTTTATGAGACAGACGCCGTTATTATTAAGGCTTCGTGCTAGCGATGATATTTTTCTATAAATGTTTGATAAATCATAGGCATTCTTCTTTGAAAAATGTTATTAGCGGGAATTAGGTCACTGATATAAAATTTTATAAGATTGCCTGAGGAATTGGTATTTAGGAAAAAGGTGATAGACGTACTTAGAATCAGACCGTATTTTAGTATTCATGTGGATTGGGTTTAGTATGAAAGGAAACAAGGAAAACAGAATACAATAAATGTTTTTATTCTGTAGCATGTAACTTGTCTTTTGTTCAATTTTCGTGGAATTCACGTGGTTGAGGAATTCACTAGCGTGGGGAACTACAAATAAAAAGCTTCTTAATCAATCTTCTTTGCTGTGTTCTATAACATATTGAATTTCTTCTGCTGTAAGGTTTTTCTTCTCGAACGGGAACTCTGGATGGTTATACCATTTCGCTGGAGTTCGAAGCCGGTAATTGCTGTTGAACGCCGATAACTGTTGAACTTCTTCTGGGGTCAGCTTGAAGTCCAAAATGTCAAAATTTTGGTGAATACGGTTTATGTTCGTTGACCGAGGTATCGCTACTATTTCACGGTCCAACTGTAAAAGATAACATAGTCTATAATATAATATTACATAGCGACATAGTAATAAGATAACAAAATAAATAACATAATTAAAATACTAAAAACAGTAATAGCGTCTAGGTAAACGAGGTCGCTCAAAATTTTCGACCTTGATTTATTTACAGCAATCAAATATTTCGATACATATTTTTCAACTTTTAATGGCTTACAAGAATCTACAATTAATCATAACACAAAGACTAACATATCGTCCATCATAATATATAAGTTTTCAGTCAAGCACGTGAAACATATTAAACCAACCATTTAAATAAATATAAGCGATTTTCCACTTACAAACGCAATCAAAGCCAATTGGGCCCGCGTACCCAACTTTAGGGTTTAAATTAAACAAGTTGAAAGTGATGTTGACACGTTTTTGGAACTGTCACCTCGTCAAAGGTACGGGATAAGTAGGACAAGCACCTAAATGGGCCGAAAGGATTCCCGCCGCCGATTAGAAGGGAAGAATCGGGGGAATTAGAACTGTCAATGTGTTACAATGTCAATTTGATTTGTGTTAGTTTAATTATTTAGGGAGGAATTTTGGATAGTTTTCTGTGTGTAAAATTCATACTTTTGAGAGTAGTACAATTTTTGCGGTACAGATTTATAAATTTTAGCCAGACCTATTTTATGATTAAAACCTAATTCGTAACATAACACTCCTGGGTATGAATTTTACGCGATCAAAGTTGTGTTTGGTCTCAAACATGAACTATACTTAGTATTTATTTACAAATGTCTATGCTTCAGCCTTCTTTAAAAGTATTCTATTTATTATGTCTCATGTCGTGTACTTAATGTATGCCTTATTAAAAATATGATATGGATATTTATGTACATACATTGTTGCTACCCCCGTTTTCCTTTTAAGTAAAAAAGTATTTAAATCACTGTCTTATTATACACAGGTAAGTTTAACTTGAGTTGGATTCCACACTGGTGCACTTTAGTAGGTAACAAGATTTCAGCTTAATGCGAACAGAATATTAAGTAGCTGATAATCCCAATTCGCTTTTTTCTATGAAGTCTGGAAAGTTCTCTAGTATTTTTAAATTACTGGAATCCATTAAAACATTTTTGAACCTGTTACTTTGATATTCATATTTCCCATTAATACAAAATGGCCGAAATGGAAACTGATATAGCAAGTTCGCCGTATAGTCAGGGGTTCGATATTTAAAAAATAAAAAGTTGTACTAGAATGAAACCCATTTAAAAAGCTAGATAGATATACCAAAAACTAATTTTAGTAAGAGTAAAATTTAAATCCAGTATTACCTGGAAACACTTACCAAATATCTTAGCAAGATTTGCGGCACAGTTTTTCCATACTTGCTCGCAAGAGCTGTCAACGTGGGATGGTTGGCTCGTGGCTCCGGCCCATCCTTCTTTCGGCCTAGCACGCTGCCGAAGGGACTGTACCCCATAACCACCACGCTGTGGTTGCGACACCAGTCTACCAGCTCATCTTGAGTTATAGTTGGGTTCACCTGGTCAATAAAAAAATGTGTGCAATTAATACCACAGAAAATTAGTGAGGTAAGAAAATCACTAGTGGTTAAGGCACTTACGTCTCAGTGTATGTATTTATTTTCTATATACAAGTCTTTTTATAAAGTTGGTATTATAGCGCTTTCACGACAGATATGTATTTGGTTTTTAGAAAGTTTTTTCCAAATAAATCTTGTGTATTTGCCTCAAATTAAAAATACAGGGTTATTAAAGCCGACGAATAAAATCTATCCGACTGTATTTATTTTTACCCTTTTTCATAAACTCAAAGCGAATCGTTTACCTTTGAAAACGTAGCAATAAATCCGCCAAGTTCTGTTAAAAATAAAACTAGAGTAAACATACCTCTATTTGTAGAACTGCGGGCTTAATTTTCGAGTTATCCCAAAGCCTTTCCATCTGTGTCAAGTTGAAGTTGGATACTCCTATAGACCTCGTCAGGTTCTTGGCTTTGAGATCTTCCATTCCCTTCCATGTTTCCAGGTAATCCGTGTCGCTAATTGAGCCGTTTTTCTGAAAAAAACATAACTAAGTTCAACATTTGAAGGAATACAGCTTATATTATGTTGCCGCTGCTGCTGGAATGGAATTCAATACGAGAATTTTCCTCGAATTTTCGTATTGCAGAGCTTTGAAATATAAATCCCTTCCCATGAAGCATGTCATGGTAACTGTCTCAGCTTGTACCTACGACTATGCCATGTGATTTTTAGCCAGTCAGACTTCATTCAGATTGAACAGTTTTTATTGTCAAAAATCAGCTATATGTCGCCAACTATATGAAATCCTAGCCTTCAAAATAAAACACCTTCTAAAGTAGAAAACGAGTAACATATTTCGTTGAGATTTTATGCCGATTTACAATATCATTCACGTGGACGTTTCAAGATTGCTCCACTAGAACTTTGGCATCGCGATCCCGTCACGTGATCAGTTCATAAAAGAGGTTCGATCATTCGAGGTTGTAAATCTGGAACAACTGAACGAATAACGAAACTAACATTTTTCGCATTACTATACAAATAATTTGGAATTCACACCTATCAAAAAAGTCAATGGATTAATTTAATTTGTGTTAACAAATATGTTTACCAAATATAAGCAGCAATTGACTGCGAAATATAAAAATCAAATAGCAGTAATAATACAGAATTTTAAACATAAAATAAAATTGAACGAGTATCTCAATTATTCACCAATTAGTAAAAATATGCTCCAATACACTTTATTGTACAAAAAAAAAGAAAAAAAACATTGGGACATATTTTTTCTTTTTTAAAAGAGTCGGTTACAGCAATTACTTTTGTCTTTATTTAAGGTCAAACGTACCTGGAGTACATAAAGCAGAACTCGACTGTTCCTATGACATAGTTCGCACTGCTGGTAAAACAAGTTTTAACTTAGAAACAAGGTTTGTCTGAAACTTCTACCTACGATCCGAGTTCTTGTGTAACATAAATTAAATTATTATTGCTTCTAGTTTGATATAGTTCAAAGAGGAACATACTTCAATCATGATTTAATTGTTTCCACCTTTGCTCTTTAAATAGGGCTGTATAAAATGTGAAGTGTGTATAATTAAATTGAGAAAATGTCGTTGCGAAAACATGTTGGTAGGTGCTTATAAGGCTGTAAGACCTCTACATTTTCATTACAATTTGATCGAAAAATACTGTAAACAATCGATAAACAAATCTGTACTAACATTATAAATTCGAGTGAATACCAAAACACGAAAGTACATAACTTTATCAGCAATTCAACATGAAAATCAAGTCAATAAATACATTGAGTCTACGAATTAGTTATTAAATATTAGTCAGCTTTATCTGAAACTAAAATTAATCAATCAAAAATCTAATTATATTTCAGTTACCGAAGCGAAACTTCAAGAATCATATTGAATTGCAAACTAAATACGTAAACTAGCGATAAGTTCGGTAAGTTGGTCCGAAAGGGCTTTGCTTACTTAGCAAATATGGCGAATGTATCTTCATTTGTATTTGTTTTATTACACGACGTTGCTTGATATTTATTTTGACATCGTAATGTATTGTGATTGAACACTGTGTATTTATGGAATAGACGAATTGTTTTAATTAAATCAACAAAGAGTCTCAAATATCAAATAATATCATGACCTAGTCTAGTACCTAATGCAGAATAATATAGGTATCATATTTCCCTCCGTGATTATTTTCTTGTATGCCGCTAATTAGAGAACAATAGAAAATCAATTGTGTATCGCGTGAATCTGCGCACCATACAAAAGGTTAAACCTAATTTTTCATTGACTGTCATACTTTTATATCAATTACGGTGAAATAACTGTTATAAATTTCTCAAAATAACACAATAACAGCAATATTTCTCTCTCTACTCATAAGCACACTTGACAAATAAAAAATGCTGTTTTCAACTTCTATAATACCACTAGCTTCTTTACGAGTTTATATACAAAAAATATACAAGAACTCCGATATTTTAAAATGAGAACACGAGCAAAAAGTTTAAAAGTTTCTCAGAAGTCGTTCCTGTACACTCAGGTCAAATGGTTTTAGCATGAATCAGTTTACGTAGATTTTTTTAATCATGAATTCAACCTGTAAGCTAGTGTTCGATGAAAAATATAAGTTTTTTTCTTTTAATTGTCATGCTGATGTCATTAAACATTATATATAACGTCACTAACGTACCATCGTCTAATCTCCCACGCATTGAACCTTTTGTGACATCAGTTCCATTGAGTGCGAACCGATAGGTATGCATTGTTTGATGCAACTATATGTAATATTCTAGTAAACCTAATATAAGCATCATATGAAACAAAGAAACCAACCGTTACAAATATAATATTAAAGGTTTGATACTCGAAACACAAATAACTACCTACGTAACCAATGAAACAACCAATTCTAAAGTAGATATTGATTGGCTTGTCGAGGCTGTCCGGAGAGCGGCCGCGGGTTACTCTATATCTGGCGCAGTCAGCATCGATCCATACAATAATAATAATGGCGTCCACGGCCGATTGCGACCACGGCGGCTGTTCTCATTAAGGAGATCGGCCAGCTACGCAGGACATATTATAGTGCACAAGCATTTGCACACAGGTGCACTCCCTATTCCTTCACTCTTATAACTCGATGGGACGGCAATCCGACACGACCGGAAAGAGATCAGGCGCAGGACCGACATTTACGTGCTCTCCGATGGACGGCTGAATCAATCACCCGAGACCCCGAGCCCAGCAGCCACGCTTGCGACCACTAGACCAACGAGGCAGTTCAATAATATCTCCAACAAACCAGGAATGATATCACACAATTAATGACCCATCCCGATACTTGATATTTAACACATTAATTACATAAATTATGTTATCTAATGAAAATGATATCCATTAACCATCCAAAACGCCTATTTATTAGCAACGTCAAAGCGTTTTACATATTGTATTGCAGCAATTAACGGTTAATTTAGAAAATCGTTAATCTCGTGTCGGACAGATTTTATGTTAGTTATGATATAAAATATTTCGGACATAATATCGCACATTGATAGGTACTAGATAGATGGATTCAAGTAGTATGTCCCTTTGTTCTCTAAACCATTAAAATGATTACAGATTTTAACAACATTTCTGATGTCAAGAGACAAAATGTAAATACTTAGATTAATTTTAATTGAATTACGCATACATTCATACGAAATTGCCTTTACCCAAATAATCTGGTTTTATTATAATAATTAACTTTCTAATGCTGTTTTAGGCCATCACCGAAGTTCATTATGGGTCGTAACTTGTGACCCTTCTCCTCAGGCAAGTTTTCCCGTTTATGATAAGTAACAAAATTGTTATTACCTTCTCGATTCATTTAAAAGCAAACTTTTCGTAAGCTTTTGCATCGTCAGCTAATTTGATTAATTTCTTCCTCGGAGCTGGCTTTTCGGTGGCAATAACAACGAAGGAAGAAACTCAGGGAATATTTTTCTTAAGTAAAACTCTTTAAAAAGAGATTTTCTTGTGTTGTTACCAGTGCGTAATTAAGTAGGAACCTTCATGGATGGCTATGTATTAAAATCACCCATTTGATTATGGATGGTAACAGGTACCCATTTACTACCAGCATTTTCACACTTTTTATGTTAATTTTGTCAACTACATGCATATCGTATCGATTGGCCGTCTTTAAAATTATTCCAGTGTCTTTAAATTAACTTCAAAATCTGGCGAAGAAAACAGTGAGAAGCAAGTTCGTAAATCAATTCATCTCGAAATGTTCGCGTCATTTGTTCAAGTTGTTTCACAAGTCTCTCGGTGAGATATCGAATTAATCGATATGTCTAGGTAAATATTTGGACGAATCGTTGCAAGAACTTAGTTTCAAACTTAAGACATACATATATAATGTCTTCTGATCCAATACAATGAAGACTAATAAAACTTCTCAATCTTAAACGCAAAGGTAGCTCATAATTATGATACACCGTGTAGGCATACTAAAACAATTGCAATCCAAGACACACATTTAGGCAGTGCAAACTAAATATAAAACACATTCCAACGAAACCTCAACACGATTAAATTTAACAAACAGTCCACGATTTCCATGTAGCCGTAACTAAAACAAGTAGCGCATTATTATTAAAATGATTTTGTATAACTACACACATGAGGGGCGCGTGTTTGAACGTACTCAAATGGAGTCTTGTAAACTTTAATGCGTTCCAGGGGATTGTTTACGCTGGGATGCTGTGTAAACACGAAATTAGTTTTCCGGGTATATGAACGAGGTATTGCTCACCTTGCCTCCATAGTGGTTTTATTAGAGAACACCTGCTTTCCTTGAGTGTGATAAACTTCTGTCTGTCGCCTGAGTGATAATTGGATGTTCGGAGATAATAAGCTCTTTTGCTGCTGTCATGGTGATATTGCTCGTGAATTACTTGAATGTAAGTTGCAAAGTATTATTATGTTTTTGAAAAGAGCGATTACGCTAACAGCACTGTATAGTCGCTAATATCATTCACTCATCTTTTTTCTCATAAGTTTTTATAAGCTAGCTAGCTAGCAAGAAGAACATAAATGCAACTTACCGTATACGCCATAGGGTAGTGAACCAAGTATAAATCCACGTAGTCCATCTGCAGTTCTTCCAGAGACTTCTTCAAGGCTGGCAACACCTCGTGCCGCTCGTGGGCGTCGTTCCACAACTTTAACAAAGCAATTAATTATATACTACCAACCAAATACAAGCAAAAGGATTTTCATAATTACGAAAACCAAAGTTTTGTTGCCTCTGAAGTACTCAGCAAATACTGTTATCAAAGAGGGCTTGTTATAGTTCAAGTTATTTGGACCAAAATAAAGGTTATGAAAATAACAACGAAATGTAAATTTGTTATCATAAACATTTAGTTTGGTGGTAAGCGCTACAATTACTTTTAAACAACGAGCCGTTTTAACTTCGAAGAACAACAGTCAATAAACAGACCTTTCAAAGTTTCATTTGAGCTTCACAAAACATTAGCTCATTCTATAACTTTTTATTTGTTCAAGAACTTTCATACATTGTGTGATGCAAAGAGCATAAACAATCTCATTGAAACTTTTCGATCGTATATAAAGTTGTCGAAAGTCATAAACACGCGCTGTCCACATACAATGCACTTAAATAGCTGGAGCCTTTAATGCAGTCAGAAATCACTAACAAAAGCAAACTATAAGAGCCCTCTATATATTCTTAACCACGTAGGTACCATTAATAACGTACTACGAAACTCATTTTCGTAGTGACACTCACGTCTAGGCTCCTTTCACTAGATATACTGAAGTAATAATATATGGAATAACTTTACACGAATATGTATTTACCACAATATAACCAAGCGCTGCTGAAAGGAATTTGAGGAATATGTTTATTCGTGATCAGTCTTTGGAATAGCTGAAATCACGTCCATTTTGCGGTACCTAATCGTTTGTGTATTTGAATTTAATTTTGAATTTATAAGTTGCAAAAATATACTAATAATTAAGTAAACGTTTACAATATTTATCCATCCATCCAACATTTATCCATCTTATCTCCTAATAAGTATAGTAGTATTCTTAATAAGTATGAAATAATATACGAAATTATAAAGATTAAAAAAAAACAAATATTTAAAAAATACCTTTGTAGTGATGTACACATCTTCTCTACTGCTACCATTATTGTTGTCGATAAAGTTTCTAACGCCGAGTCCGACCTCGTCCTCGACGCGGTAAAGGGCGGCGGTGTCGATATGTCGATAGCCGGCTTCCAGCGCCCATTGTACGGCCTGGGCCAGACTGTGGTTCACTGGCAGCACCCGTGTACCCTGGGAACATGATCGCGTTTGTTCAACCTGTGGTTACCGGCTCTCGATACATGGGTTGGAACAATTTAGGAATAGATTTTACTACGTTGCAAGGAAGTGTCGTTGTGTTGTGGGTTAAACTTTAAACATTTTTGTGTGTTATCAACGTCCTTGTCAATATTTGCTACATATTTAAAATTATTATGATTGTTTTAAGTTTTTGTAAAGTATGGTATGTATTTAAAGGTGGTTTGTAAATTAGCAGCTAAAAAGTCGATAAACATAAACGAAATTAATTTTCACAAAGCTATGATAATAATAATTCCTGAACTCAACACTACGCACTGGATAAACACAACGTTAGCAAAACACAACATGGAACGCTCTGTCTCCACGCAGACGAACTTGCTGGCAAACGGTAGTTTAGTAAATAATCCTCTATTTCAAAGTTTCAATATCCACGTACGGTATACATAATGAAGTAAACCGTATGTTCCCGGCTGCATTTGACTAAAGGCTTTGACAGGATGGATGGAACGCCATCTTAATCAGCTTTCCCAAATCCCGCTGTGAGTGCTCTATTCCTGAGATGCTATTAAGATTAAAAGCTAGTACAGTTTTCCATACAAAATTCAATACAGTGCAGCGAGTTTGCATTCTTTAGTAAGTCTCGTCATTTCGATTATAGACTGCTTCCTTAAATGGATGCTTCATAATCCAACATGCATTAAGCGTTACTTGCATCATGATTTATGTAACATCTAAACGTCTTCTAGCAAAATAACCTATTATGAAAGCCCATTAAGCTATGTCGCCAATGTGATCATTAGGTAAACCAAACATCGAATTACCACAGCAAAATACCTGCCTATCGCGAATGCCATGAATAGCTTTTCGCTATCAACTCAAACCTAAGACCGTAACGTCTCAAAAGTCACTTGAAACCATTGTACCCAAAGTATGCAACCAGCTGTCTAAAATTGTTATCTCGCTAGTATGGCCTTTTAAAATTCTCTTCAAATTGTGTAGGTAAGTGTACTTACATCGGCGAGATGACCCAAACTGGTCCCAAGGGCAATCGTAGGTATCTCATTGCCATCGTTCAGCTTAAACGTCAAAGGACTCTGGCAATCCACCTGTTGACAGTTTTCCAGCTCATAATTATAAGATAAAAGGATTAAACAAGAAAATCTTTCATCTCTAATTAAGTTTAATATTAAATAAGCTCTTAATTCTGTTAAGTACTAAATAATCTTTACTGAAAATTAAATTGTAAAGTCCATTATTAACTCTTCGGGTGGATGCGTTAATATTTAACTGAATTATAAAATAAATAACATTAACTTATCAATTTTAAATAAAATTATCAGAAGAGTAAAACCATATCGATGATAATTAATAATATAATTAAACTGGACCGGATTAAATTTCAATTGAACCAGTAATTACCTATGTCAGTGTACATCTTACTTAATTATTTTTAGATGGAAATTCTAAGTTGGTGTAATTAAACCTGTATTAATGCTTATCACAACAATATTTGTATTGTTAGACGATTCTGCATTCATTACCAATTTGCAGCTGAATGGAATAATATCCATTGAGGCGCAAATCTGCGTAATAGGCATTACCTATTATGCCGTAACCATTGTATATCAACTGTAAACAATATGCCTATTAAATATATTGTTTCAAGCAAAACAGATTATATAAACAATAATTTATGCAAACTATTTTTGTAATATTTTATAGTGTACATAATGCGATTGCTGTAGTATTTGTACAACCATTCGTTTGTGTCGATTGTAAAATAACATTTATTTATTGTGAATTTAAGGATTAAATTACGGTTTCTAAGAACCAAGTTTTCGTCATTTAAAAACATCAGTAAAAACAAATAAGCACTAAAGAAAATAAAGGTTTTCTATCGGTCTGAAAATAAAATAAAAATGACCCAACCCGAAAACTAGCTATTATTTTGATTACAAAGCTTGGAACACCTAAGTTTAATCAATTAATATTGAAAACACTTAATTGGACGGAAAACGATATGTACGTGGCAATTACATGTAATAAGGTAGCTGGAAACTTTTTTATTGAAAGAAAAACCGTCAAAAACAACATTTTCACAATTAAGGTGGGAGCGGTTCATAATTCCAAGAAACGGATAAATATAGCTACCTATGTAAATGAGTGGCGCAACCCAATTACCTGCCTACTCGCCACTGGGGAATAAATATGTACTAATTGCATATCGAGTTATGTACAAGCCCAGTGTACAAAAACTAGCACGTTTAGAAACGAACACTTGAGCGAGACCGAGATATGTAAAAGTTTAGTTAGCTTTCCGAGATGGAAGGTTAATTTGAGTATTATTCCTACAGAATTATTTATATTAAAAACTCATAAAATATCGGGTGTGTCGTTCATAATCACATTAAATTCTATCACATGTACTTCATGATATTCTAAGTATAGCGAATTGTAAAAAAAATAACATAATCCATTCAGTGGTTTAGCCACAGGACTCATTTTTCGTTTTCATAATTTACAACATCATGTGTAAATCAGAGATAAAGTTAGGAGTATCGAATGTTTTGATCAGTTGACAGCTGTCAGTTTTCAAGGGAGAATTTCAGCTGTTTGTAATGACTGACTTCTATATGGTGTTCTAATTTTCGCACATTTTTATTCTATTTACTTTGTTTGAAAAATGCATTTTTTATATTTACGTATTTTTCTTTTTTCTTTGTGTTAATCGACATACATACATATATCAACCAGTATATTAACGCATTTCATTTAATGTGATTATGAACGACACACCCGATTTACTTTGCTTTAAAAATATAAGAAACCAAGAGTAAGAGTAAGCTTTTTTTACCTACAAATTAAAGTCACACAGTTTCCGTCAAAAATAAGATCATTATGTCTTACCAAAAGGTGATTGAGTGCAAAAATCAAAAGCAAGCGAACAGACACGTTCATTATCACTGCAAACTAGATAGACACTGAATTATCTAGCAACACTCTACTTATTGCCTCCCCCTTTAGTCAAATTGAAAGTTCGATGATAAGCCACAAACGAATGTGATAAAAATAAAATAACAGAATAATGAATCATTCACGTGGAAAGCCAATGTTTGATAGTTTTGTAATTGATCATTTTAATTTAAGCATAAAAGCGCTCGCGCTGGTACAAGTAAGAGAAAGGGAATGAAAGGCAATAGCGAAAGTAAGCCTAGGTGAGCAGTTTTTTAATTATGTAGGTACAAAAGATAAAAATTATAGACACCTAGGTAATTACTTACTTCGCATATAGTTCCTAATATGGAATGTACTTTGAGCGTCCACGATTTTGAGACTTAAAAAATAACACAAAATATTCTATGTCAATGACTCAACCGTAACCTTTAAAGTAGGTAATGTACGCAGTTCCTCCGAATTGACCACACATTATAGATTACAGATGAACTGGAAAGCGCATCTGGTTGCGGTCGCACCGACAGACGAACGCTTTGCCGATATACTGGAAAAACAAACCACCTCGGTTACCTTGTATTAACAAGTACCATCGAGCATTAATGCATTATTTATAATTACGACCATATAATGATGTTTGTATCATACATTTTATGTTGAGATAATAATTTAATTATAATATCACCGTATTTTTATATTATTTAAATAAAAAAACGGGCATGTACGATGAGTCAGTCACTGGTGGCATTTTATAGGTATGTGCCAAAATGTGATTTTAATTTAGTGAACATGCGAAAAACAAAATGTTAATTAAGCTATACCATAGCCACAGCCCACATATGCCACTGCAAGGCAAAGGCTCTTTATAATACTCTGCCAAGTATGGCCAGCGATACGCAATCAAAAGCCTTTTGCACAAAAAAGGAATATGCCATTGATATTACGCAAAAGATTTATATCTCGCGCAATATCAAGTCGTGTAATAACAGTCATACCAGCCAGTTATTTAACTTTGCGTATATGCGAACCTTTTTCACAAAACCTAACTTTCGAGAAAGAATGTCTTTCTCTATGATAAAAAAGTCAATTCAATTTCTATTCTCTGACATATAGATGCAATATTTCATAATTGAATTTATCTTCAAACCCTATCACGATAAAAGAATACGTAATACTCCTTCATGGGAAATTCAATCTACCCTTATAACGTTACAAGGAGACAACAGAACAGCAGAGAAACTATTAATTTTAAAGGAGAATCCCTATAAATAAAAGATGGTTACATAGACGGACAGATACGTAGCAACTCCGTTTAAAAAGTTCCTCTTTGTTGTCTTGAGATAAACTGCGGCATCCCTCGGGATTTGTTCCACGCTTGGGCCACGGAACCTAAAGACATCTTTAATAAGAAAATACAAAGACTTACGAATTTTTAGAGTAGGTTTCCTTCCCTTGTTGACTTTAGAGTTTTACTTTGCGAGTTTTTAATGTGCAATTTGATGTTTAAGCTGTGGTAATTTAGTGTTCGTCAATTTTTTTTATAGTTTGCTCCTATTTATTTATTTATGTCACTTGAGGTATTCTGCATTATGTATTGAAAAAAATAAAAAAGACTACATAATATTCACAAAAGCACTTTCCATATGTTCAAAATGCAACGTTTTAAAATTCCTAAAAGCATGTACGCAGCTCCATAGAAATAAGAAGATCCGTATAAGTATGTAAGAGCATTGGCAAAGCAAGGCGTGCTCCGTCGACACGATTAAAACAAACGTATTTTAATTAATGGGGTGGGCGAGTTGCAAATGCGGCTTGCGGCATTATTTTCGTCTTGTTGTCACCCTTGCTTTACAGCTGCGGTCGTGGTCCATGACTGCGTGAATCTTAATTCGGGACTAATTGATTTGGCTGGGCTGGCTGGGTTAGGTTCTATAAACCAATTATTGCTTTAAATTATAAGAAATTGTAGTGTGTATGTGTAGCTAGTTGACTTTTTTGACTTTCTCCTTAGAAAATATTTTTAACTGTATCTATGTTTATACTTTTAGATGATTGGTTTCAGTAGTCACAGATAAGCTAAGTAGTCCCGTAAAAAAACTGCTTTCTCATTTGTTAGCAAAAAACCCAAATTGCTTCTACACTCATTATTAAGCTTATTCTTCTAAGCGAAATGAACGGAATAAAGAAACCAAACATATCACCGTACCCACACATAGAGCCTTATATTTGTTAATTCTATATCAAGCGATACGGCTATCTATAAGCTTAATGGCTTCGGAAACCAATGACCTACTCGACGGACGATTACGAAGACAAAATACGACAAAGGAAATGTCGGAAAGTAATTCTTTCAAATACATGAAAATAATAAGGATCATTATTTAATTCCGTCGTGTTGGGAGAGGAATTCGTATAAAACTGCTTGTTCTGAGTCACAAAAGAGGCTTTTTCCGTCTATCTGATGTATTTTTTCTTTTGTTTAAGTATTAAGTATAGTTAAAGTGAGTTATTGCGTTTGTAATTAAACAGTTTTTGGGCATGTGACACCGATAGGCCTAATATGTGAACTTAAATACCTAATACGTGAATACACACAAATCATTAAAGAGAATAGAATTCTCTGTACACTATACAAATGTTTTCTAACAAAACACCAGCGCCAGCCTTGACGGCATATCAAAAACGTTGATAGCCGCCATTCGAAACCTTTTGTTCTCAGAATCATGTAATCGCCGGTAAAAGTTTACTGTCCTACCTATCTCTACGCCAATAAATATCATGTTATCCCATCACACTAATTAATATTGGCTTTTCTATTTAGTGGAAACTAGAGCAATAAGGCCATCAATTTACCCTACACTCGAATTTATCATCGTAATAAAACTCACGCTCAATTTTTGAATTAATTGTGCCAATCCGCTATAAATCATTGCTATTCAATGCAAGCTCAGAATACTCCCAATGCATGTTATGATATACGACCATAGACTATGTACTACGTTTATTAACGACACTTTGAAATAATTTACTCCGGTTATAGGTATATTAAATTGTTCCAGGAGTTTAGTTCACGAACTTAGGCTCTCAACTGCCTCACGGGAGCAATGTAATAATAGGCATATTCCTTCATGAATATTAAGTTGTTCTCTGAGAGTTTCATACATTTTTATTGTGTATCTTGGTAACATTGTGTAATTGTTGTCGTTTTTCCCATAGAACCCACGTATGACCTTCTGACATAAATTAGCAGTGACAGTCCCATGGTTTCCAAGACGAGCATTTTCTTTTACGCAATTACGTTATGTGTTATAATATTTTTTTATATTGTTGTATGTAAGTAGGTAAACCATCCGTTTGACTAGAAAACTGTTTTAATTAATATCTAAGAATTTGGCAATACATTAATTAATTCTAGACGAGACGACAATCTATGTCCTAAATTAAATAGTCTTGAATCGTGAAATTGATATTCCTAGAATTGATATCTCTCTTTGTATAGGACTAACTTAGCTTTATGATTATTCTGTGAAATGTACCTAGTTAGTTAATTAAAGTCAAACATGTAAAAAACGATAATTTATGTAGTACTAGAAAAAATGTAATGACGAATTTTCATAAAATAATTTAATTCGCCGCCAGCCACAAAACCATTAGGGCTGATAATAACATTTAGGCAGGGTACACATGCAGGTCGCCACTTAACCTAAACACAATGTACCCGGTGAATGAAAGAAAAACAAGCCGTCCGTCCTTATCGCACGGAAGTCGTAAGTGTCAGGAGGAGGAAACGGCTAACTTAATTATGCTTGTAGGACCAGCCAAGCGACTTGACAACGTCATTGTATCGCCAGCTCACCCTATAGACCCTATGTGTAAATACTCCTATAAATATTCAGCTTGAAACAACAGTCGCTTGTTTACGGGCTGTGCGAACTTAGGTACTGTATGTAGATTACTAAGGAACACTAGGTTTACTAAGATAACAGGTTAGAAGAGGTTGGTTCTACGAAAAACCATTAGAGCGGTTGGATGACGCAAAGACACCATAACATCTACTGAACAAACGTGTAGGCACTCGTTACCTATAAATATCTATTCGTTTTCTAGGATAACCCGAAAAGGTATTTGAATGATGACAACGTGTATCAAAGTGAAGGCCATAAATAGAATGGCTTGAAAAAGTGACCGTCTAAAGCCGTCTTTTGATGGCAGACTTTTCATCACGTCAGGTTCGTGACGAACGACTATAGATTCGTTTGATATTCTGATTCTCTCTTAAAATAAAGGAATGGATTGAAGTAAAGGTACGAATCTATGTTCATTTCTTTACAACGGTCAATGTGCTAGTTCTTATAACTACTACCTATAATATAAGAAAGGATATAAAAGCATTAAACTAGGAATTCTCAATTTCAACTTTAAAGCCAATTGAATTGGCTTCGAATAGAAAATTAACGTACCATTAAACTCCAGCTGTGTTGAATCGAGGTCGAATAAGCTGTCAGGCGGTGTAGCCCACTAATAGTATTGAGTTTAGAACCGGCGGGACGTGGATACCTCCGCCAGTATTCCCGAACCGGCTACAGCTAACCACGTCAGCACACCTACGAATTTTCCAAACTGCAGAGAAAACCTATTAATATACAACAGGACCAATATAAACGAACTCAGAAACACGTAACTAACCTGCCGTGAGGAACTACAATATTGACAGTATACTCTGTATGTAAATCTACTAAACTTTCTTTACAACAAAAATATTTGGCGAACTCGAATAACTCTTGACTTTTGTTGACTTTTTTCACAATGACATTTTCAAAGTAAAACACCATTTCAGTCCACGCAATGAGGGAATAAAGAAAACTGTTATCGTATACCAAGGCCCGGTGAATAAATAGAGCTAAGTAAGCGTTGTTAATGTGGAAAATTTGCCATAAATAGTTGTTGTTTTAGGGGTAACGTAACACATACATATGAAACGAGTGGGTAATAAATTATTACACATGGACCCTTCGCGGTTGAGCGTGGAGTATTGTAAATGTATCGGCAACAGGCGGGCCGGCTGTTATCTGGTTTGCTCAACTAAAGCACTGACCTCACCCACGCTCCGAAGTCTTCGCTCGCTCCCTCGGCGATATATATTATTCTCCGCAGCTCACACGAAATTAGAAATGCTATTAATGACTGGGGTCTGAAACACGCTGCAGCTTGTGTACTTTGAGTGTGAATTTGTTGAGGCTTGGGAATGCATTGTGCATGATGAATTTAGCGTTAGTCTTATTTAGACTGAAAATCAACAATATGTTTTATACAGGGGTTCGTCTTGTCAACCAATTTGATTATAATATCAATGAAAATTTTGAGGTATTGTCTACATTTTTATCCAATTATCTAAATGACCACATCTAATTCAGTACAGCCTTCAAGATAAACCTATCGGGAGACATAACAGAGAAAGAATGTTACATTCGCGTTCATAATAGTTGAGGTCATCAGAACCAAAATTAATAGGCTTTGGGGAAATCTTCCAAACTAGATAATAACGTCTAATTTATTCATTTCCTACTTAGATATTCAAGCCCCGGTCTCAATTTCATAGAAAATAAAGGAGTTGAAACAAACGACCAGCAACTAGGTAGATAACAAGATCAGGCTCGTGCTACAGTTTTAATTTACAGAAATGTCTAGAGTTTTTCCGCGTAGTGAATTTTCCACTGGCTCCATTCATCAGGCGACTGTCACTGTCCCCTGCCGAGCAATTACTGATGTCGCACTCGACTGCACCGTCGCAATTACTACCACCTACCTCCACTTCTGTACGAATACTTACCGCACCGCTGCCGCGCTCGCTGCACTGCCCACATCTTTTACTTTATTTATTAAAACACGCTACTTTACTTAAAGCATACCCACAAATATAAAACATTACCCAAATCACTGTAACATAGCAAATAAATCTTTATTTGCATTTTCAAAGACCTATAAAAGGCAAACCCACGTGTTTATTAGAAAATGCCTTTCCTTTCACATTTCGCGGACGGATATTTTCCTGTTCGGCGGAAATTTACCCTTACACACCTGCTTCTTTTATGCACACCGACAAAGCGGCCCATGCTTTCATATATTTCGCAAAGCCTCCGAGGTCTCAATCAAATTAACGATATAAATTTACAATTAACTAACGATCCCATTCAATATCATTGAGAAAGAGCGGTACAGAACGAATTCAAATGAGCGCTTTGAAGGTGAATTATATGCAGGTAAACTGTTATTCATATGCTAGATTGCTTGTAGAGACTTTTTCATCAATATTACTTACAGACCGTGCCGTCATTAAGGTAAGAGACTGCTTTGTCCTTGGAGCTTGTAACATAGTGAGCGGGTACGTTAGTCCGGGAAGCTATTCTCAGGGCACCGTCGATTCTTTTGGATACACAGATTCCGAAAACTGTTCAAACTGTCGAGAGCCTTTGCAAATCGAACCGAATAACCCGAATTTCGGATATCTTTATTGATTGCTAAAGATGTAAACAAATGAGTAATTTCCGTGAACGCTAGAAGGGAGGTTTCTGATTTCAGGTGCCTGTTACTACTGGACAGGATACGCATATTTCGTGTAAACCCGACCCATCCTAAATAAACAAAAGTTTCCTAAAAGGTAAAACGGATATTACGACCAAATTGCCCGTGTAAAATTTTCAGCGTCATGTTCGATTGCAATGGTTCAGGGGAACACAGAAAGCTTTGAATTGTGTTATTACACTTTATTGTAGGGCGTAGGTACCGCCTACGCAACTGGCCCACATTAGTTCTGCACTAGACATTCTAGTTTCAGTTCTGAAGAGGGCTGTTCGATTGCCAATGAAACGGTTATTGGCCCATACGAGTCATATGCACACATTGCAACTTCGTATTGGAGACAATAGCTCGTATTATTTCTGTAGACATTCGAATGCGATAAATGTTATCATTTGAGCTTACGGAATGAATTGGTCGTTGCTCAACAAGTCTTGCTGATTGATCGATCTAGGATATATATTTTAAAGCATGCAAGGATTGGTGACTGTAATTTTCTTCCCACGTCTAGGTGTAGTCCAGTTTGCAAGTATGGCAATTTATTGCCAAGAATATTAAGAACCTCTCAACACTATTCATCTCGGAAAGTTTGTATTAGGTAGGGACCACATTATAACATATCCTTTGATCATCCTCTTTCTTAGGACCAAGTTCTTTTTACTTAGGCTTCGACATTAGATAACTAAGAAATGACTAGTACACTTCCAATCTAACAACATGTGTTTAATGATGATTTTCTTTCAAGAGAAAATGGATGGGCCTAAAATAGCTGATCACATTACAAAGCGACGAGCAGTACTAAAACCACATTATTTTCGCTCAACATATCGAGCGCGGAACCTGTACCTACATACGTTGCGACGCTCCACATATACTATGCAGTTCTATTACCGTTCTACTTTTGCCGCGTCATTGAAATGCCAGCAAATAAAACCACATTGGTCTAGAATCGCCGCCGCTATAAAATGGAACTCCAAATTGTGTGCTCCGACTTTCCTGGTAGACGGCTTTTTATCTTTTTTACAAACTATCTTTGAATCAATTCAGCAGGAACTAACTGGGATTGGAATGATTTTTTACTAGCTTCAGTTGAACTTTCTTGTCAGTGTATAGGTACGAGTTGGAAAGTTTTAAGTTCATTAGTAAATGAGTCGTTTTATTACAATTAAAATAAATATTTATTTACGATGTATGAAATAATGTGTAATGGATTGAAATTAACAGTTCATTCATAAATATAAATAAAAAACGAAACGAAATATACTGATATCATAATTTTATCTGCAGTATATGTTTGTTTGGTTGAACGCGTTTGAATCTCAGAAACAGGAATCCGATTTGATCTTTCAGTATTAAATAACATATTTATAGAGGAAGTAGTTCCCACAGGCCGCGGGTAAAACCACAAGCGGAAGCAATATAATATAAAAAAGATCATAATCTAAACTCAAGACTGGTATCAGCAACAGACCCCGTCTGGCGACCCGTCACGACGCAATCATATAGGATCCTCTAACAATACGGGCCGTATCCAATTTCTCATCAAACCCTTGACCCGACTGCCCAACCAGCAGCTGAGTTATTAATTTTTAAGCTACCGTATACCGTAAAGCCACCTTTTATATAAGTACTTACGTACGTGTAAATTTACATTCAAAGCATTTGCATTTAATTAGTCACATTTGAATTTGATGTGAACTTCGTGTATTTTTTCAATGAATAACATACAACTTAGTAGGTGCTTACATAAATTGTACGAAATGGTTTCTTTATTTATAATTTGTTTTACTTTTAAAAGTTACGAGCTCGTAACCCGTATAAAGTTTACGATGCCAAGTCCTATATACTTTCTTAACCGCGGTAAGATACAGAAGTTACAGAGCTTATCTTGTGTAATTAAAGAAATCTATCAGTATCACCTTCGAAGTAAAGTCGACCTATTGTATCTGATCCGTGCCGGAGAAGCATGCGATTGACAGACAAAATGAGGATATATCCGACAGGTCTCCCTAAAACTCGCTCCTCTACCTGCGCCGTGAGATATTGAAAACCGAGCCCCGGGCTATCCGTTTGACCTTTTTTATTGGCAACATTTCACTCGTTCCGCATTGTGAATCGTTTGACTGAAACGGGTTGCGTTGTCAAATTGCTCTGATATTTTAGGCGGTGCCTGTATAACCTTCATTTACATGCCGCGCTACTTTCCTACGTCATAATAGGGGTCTTATTTGCAGTGTGTTGTCACAGAGTGTTTGCAGAATGTCGACACTATATTATGCGGTAACGACGTTGATGGCGTGCGGGTGTCGGTTACGTTTTTCGCTTTGGGTCAATGTTGTTGACATGACGCGTAAATCTGTCCGCTATGTCCATTCAGATTTTTTATATGTGATGCAGGCGCATGAACTTGGGCTGGAAAATGTAAATACAATTTTTCCACTTAATAAAATCCTCTGACCCGCAGTGATGTATATGTTATGGACCAAGTGATAAATTGGGCAGTATACATAATGCCCGGGCATTATGAAAAATGCCCAATATGAGAGTGCAATTTGATAATAATTATTCCAATAATCAAATTGACCGGGCACTATACATATTGCTCGTGACCTTTTGGGCAAAGTAATACAAACATACATATTTAATTTCATTTTTTTTATTGTTATTGCCATTTAATTTAAAATAAACTAAATATTAAACGACTTAAAGAATTAGCCTCATGATTTGGATTAATTATGAAGGACTTCTGCCTTAAAAATCGTAAGTCATATTAAAAGGGTGCTAAACAGGCTCCTTTTTAATATCATTATTTGCCCCCAAAAATGTATGTTGCCTTCTAAATTACTAAGTCAGCCACAATTAACGAGCATCTAAATAATACTATCTCAGCCACTCGTTATCTTCTAAGTAAACCACTCTAAATACAACTCAGCATGATGGTTACTGTTTAGCATCTAAATTTGTAGCCTGCATTCTAACAGTAAACTTCTAAAATACTATTAAATGACATTATAAAATATATTTATTTAGCTTCTAATTTTTTAACTCAGTACGTTTAAAATGTAAGTAAGCAACACGCAGCAAGCATGGCTTCTGTCATGGCTCCGGCGCTGCGGGGCTCCGGCGGTCCCATGCGAGCTTATCGTCGCAGATGGTATTCACGCTCACCACCGCAGCTTCGGCTTGCTGGCCGGCTCTGCCGGCCATCCTCAGCCGCGGCGGCGATCGCTGAATCTACCTGCGACTCAGCTCGCAGGCCGCCTCGCCCCTCCGCGCCTACGCGGTTTTGAATTGCACTCTAGGTGTAGGGCAGACAATACTACGTGGAGTCGGTTTTGCAGCGATACGTTTGAAAATATCACCGCGTAAAATAGCTTTATTATCAAATTGCCCAACTGTCATGTAGCAATATAATAATGCCCGTGCAATGTGATAAATAATGAAGTTAAGATAGCTATTTATCACATGGCCCGATAAAGCTTGTCATTATTCATAATGCTCGGGCATTATTTATAATGCCCGAATTAATCACATGGTCCATAACATATATACGGGGTAAATCTCTCTCTTTATAAATTCACTAACAAAAGCAAGTCTACATATGTATGCTAAAAAGTAAAGAGACATCAACCAAACCTCACACGCATCTAAAAACCTGAAGTTTCTCCAAAGCCGTCTTACAAACGGCTGTTCTTTGTTGAAGGTAGCGTATATCTAAAAATCTTTTATCCTTCTCCCTGAGGTGAGAGTTTGTTACCGCAATGACGTCACTACCTGCGTTCATTTAAAGTGACATTAGAAAATGGATTCTTCATGTTGCATCGATATTGGACAAACACTTTGCTTGTTAAAATGTATGACAGAAACATGAGATGTGTTAAAGAATAATGTTGCGATATGCCTGACAAAAGGCACAGTATCAGGCCCTATATCTCAATAAAAAATAGTTTATACTTTGTTTATAATAAAATAACATAGTTACATAAACACATCCATTGAAAATTGAAAATATATCACGCGGAACATCCCACAGGAAATTATTTTTACGTAAACATGTTGTCGTGAATATTTTCCACCGCCATCACCTTTTGTAACCCTTTTAGAGGTCCATCACTCTTCGAATAACTCTCAGAAATATTGAATTTCCTACAGGAAATTAATTGTTAATCTAATTATTTACTCTGACTATACAACAAATTTTATACCGCCAAAATATTTTTGGTAGCTATAGATAATTAAATCCAAGAAACAGGTACAAACAATCAATGTTTTTCTCTACGAAATATAATTTATTTCAACCTCGAGCTTCGCCGACTCGATGCCATAATCATACGTGACACAAATACACAAAAACATTTAAAGTTTGCAACGTGAATCGTATCTCCTTACTTGTATGATTTGAGGGCAAACATTACGCGGCTTGGAGAGGGTGCAGTACCAACTGCCTTGGGATATTACTTTAATCGCGGAAGGCTGTTATGGTCAAAGTTTGAAAGCGTTGCCAGTACCACAACTCGCCCGCTTATTGCTCGCTCGCCTGTTATCGTTCTCTTAACATTTTTGTTTTTTACTTCTCAGGAAAATGTACTGTTTGCTCTTAAATGCAGTTCAGAACTTCGAATTGAAATAAAAATAAGAAGTTCAAGAAGTTTTAGGTACAAGTTCGCGATTTAGTGTCAAACTTGAAATACTGAGACATTTTTAAGCACATACTTGTAAATAAAGTCTACTATCTACTGTATCTGCTGATCTACTGGGACGCTTTTAATGCTTAGCCGATAAAACATACATGAATAGTGAAGATGTAGTTTAACTCTTGAGGAAAGGAAAAACCTAACTATGAAACGATTTGAGCTAACGAAGAATTCATCCAATACATTAACACTTAAGAAATCTCAGTATAAACATAAACTCATAAAAGGTTTCCCGTAAGAATCTTTTAAGGAAAACGGCTTAAGAATTAAATAAAAAAATAATAGTAAAGTTTAATATTAATGTCTTTCTTCGAATACGAAGGAGTTAAGTCGCCAGCTGTATTTATTATAGCCACTTCAGCGAGCGGAAGTAAGCTCTTCAGTGGCATGAAGTAGTTTTAGGAACAGCAGTACAGCACCCAATGCTCTCTGACACGGCAAAGAAACATCTGCACGACAAAACAAAATAAACTCTAATGTCACCAGTCATAGAATTCAAATTGCAATGCTAATACACTACCTACTAAAAGATTATGGGTCGTTGTAATTTAAGATCTATTAGCACGCTTTTAAGGTATGTTATGTTTAGGAAATTGTTCTCTGCAATGCCTGTACTTTGGTGGATGCGAGGCAATTCTCTTGTAATCTTTATTCAGTAGGTGCCATTGAGACGAAATATACAGTGAACTACACTGAGTAAGTTCAAAACTGTATCGACGTCGCGGTTCATAGCTAGACTATAATATTAAACGACATACTAAAGCATTATACGTTTTATTAGTACCTTTTAGTATGAAATATAAACAAGCCATTATCATCATTACGCAGATACTGTATTTATTAGTGCGATTATACCCACATTTGTTGGCTTCCAATCCAAACCACTACTGCACTGCTGTGATTGATTAACATTTTAGCATTTTCGTTTTTGAAACATTTAATGGTTTCATTTTGACGTATCGATACATTAAAAATTTAACATTTATTTTATTAAGAAGTTAATAAACCAACGATGCCTTATATTTAATGGTGCCTTGTACATAATGATCGAGACATCAATCACCTAGCATCAAAGATTATTAAGGTGAGTTAGCCCACTCGAATGCCTCGTATTCGATACACCTAATACAGGTAATCATTGCAAATAAGGACACTAACATCTATAGGTAAGTAGCTAGGGAGACTCATTTCGAATAAACACATTTAGATATGAAACCAAACAAAAAACCTAACATGCGGGGAAATGAAACAATATTTAAGGACGATGCCCAAATCTCGTAATACGCTAGGGTCCACTATCATGTTACCCACGAAAATACGTAACATTACGTGCAAAGAGATCTTGTTTTGCTCCCTGAATAAAGTAAGTCAACATTTTTGCGATGTTATTACTAGACTATACTTATAATAGCAAAGAGACGACACTATAATGGTGCGAAATGGAAATGTGTCCACGACGAAAATATATATTATGTGTACTAAGATAAATAGGGGTCTCAACGTCGCCATTTTAGCTCTGATGTAACTGCAGCGTATGCACTTTTATAAAGTAAACAAAATCCCTCAATTTCAGACGGAGTTTCTCAAAGAATTAATTGTTATTGACAATGTTGCAGCTGTGTGTTTCTCAGCTTGATTAAACTGGACCAAGTCCACAAATTAGCCGTCTCTGCGGACTCCGCCGAGTTGCGAAATGTAATGTTAAAATTGTCTGTATTACACAAATTGCACTGGGGAATTTTATACATGTAGGATCTACGAATTAACAGACGTTGTGTGTTTTATTGCTGTATTTGAATTGAAGTTAAATAAGGAGATGATTTAATACAGCAAGTTTGCCGAAGATTCGCTAGAAAAACACAGGCTACGGAGAGTGTAAGCCGACAAATAAAATAAAATAGGTGGTGTAAATAAAAATGTCATTAGGTCTAAAGCGATTTAATATCTTCATTCTGTTATGACATAGATAGTATATAGGTAGCTCATCATATTTTTTGAGCGTTAGACGTATAGGTGAAAAACAAATATAAAAATAATTTTAATAAATAAATTGTCTATCAGCTATGAATAGTTGGAGCATGATACGTTCGCTGAAACATGTTTTGTATCGCTAATCATATTTCCGGAAAATGTAGTGCTGCTAATTATGGAAGCGATGTAAACACTAATGAACTATTCAAACCTAAGGCGATTTGAAATACGTCGCTTTTGCATAGCATATAAATTCGGGATAATTAGGCATATTTGCCTAATTATTTACAGACATCTAAAGCCGACTTTGAAATACAAATAAGTGGGAATATGCGAGCGTACAATATTGGTTTTGGATCGAAAATACCAGCTGTAAGACAAGATAAATTTGGTGCGCAAACTGTTGTTATAATCCAAAGTGGTAAAAAGCAAACATTGGTTGTGGTCGCGACCCGATTCCTCCAAGTTAATTGGTGTCATTAGTCATATGTCGGCCCGCTGCACACAGCACCTTATCTCCCATGATTTGTAACTCCGCTGAAGTATAAATTATATGCCCGAGGCTAAATTATAAATTAACGAAGGACTTTAGCTTTAGCTTTGTTTAGCTTACTAATTGTGATAGCTATTTCCTTTTGTAATTGCCCTTGCGGTTGTTTTTCGCCTGCCTTATGTATTTTTAACGCAAAATAATTAATTTAACATAACATGCTAACGAATGAGATTTTTAATGAGTGTGTGCCCTCGTACTAGAACGATGATGTTTTTGGAGGGCTATTCAAGAAGCATCTTTTTGCTGTTGTGACGATGTACGCCGGCATTGGGTATATGAAAACAATGTCATTTATCAAGGAATTGTCTGTAATTGACTTCGCATGCCTTTAAATCTTAATAGTCAAAATGCAAGCTATTTGTTCAGGAAGTGAAACATGTTAAATGTTTATAGGTTCGAGGAATCGAACAGCTCACGCCATCTGCCAAATATTGCCCAACTCGCCTTCTGCGAATCCTGCATTCAGGATTTGTGGGGCGGAAAATTGTCAAGCTTATTCGGTAGATGGAACTGGCGGCGTAACCCACAAAGGGCCCTTGAGAGAAGCCCCAAAATAACCGAATACTGCTGTGATGTAGTGTTTTGTAGCAACCACATTATTTGAGTGATCTAACGTAAACGTTTTGGTGCTAAATTCACATATTTATTTGGTGTTGTTTTTATAAGGCGTTATTTTATAAGTTCTTTTCAAATGACCGCCCATTCCCTACTCTGACTTTTGCTCCACTACTGATTCTGAGAAAAGTACAAGTTGATGTATTTTAGGGTGCTTTCACACAAGCAAATTCTGAGCGGTTACAAAGCGCAGCGGGCTCGCGAGGAATACGTTTCAAGTACGCAGCGAACTCGTAATTCCCTTGTGTCGTAGGGCCCTTAATGGTCTAAGTTATAAGGAGAAAAAGTTAATAAAAAACATCCTTAATGTCAATATTCTTTTATTTTAATAAAAAAGACCATTTCAACATTCGACTAACAAATCACTTTCTCCTTTGAACAAATACAGCTCCACTCCTCTAAAATAGACATCACAGATAAAATATAGACACAAAATATCCTTTTTGCCACTAAAATTGTTACCAGTTGTCTATCAAACGCTGTTTAGCTTTCTTTTGGTTCATAGGTTTGGAAAAAAATGCTTGGAACTAGTACCCAGTATACCTTGGCACGTGCTGAAGAAGAAAGCTTAACTTTAATGTACTGAATTGGACATTTCGAAGTGTCAAGGTATGCTGGGTAACTCCTAACGCGTAGTATGGGAACTATACTTTAAAATTACCTATCTAGAATCTATATAACAGCTGTGTCTATCTACACACAGCCTTGACATTATGTTCTTGATTTGTCTACCTAACATCACCATGATAAATATAAACATACCGACATAATAAGGTATGCTTCAGTAAACATGTAATCAAGTTTACAATTATTTTATAGTTGCCATCAACGTCCTGATCCTGATGACTTTTGTCGTTTCACCGACGGTTGCACAAAGCTCCATTACAGTTGAAGCTTCCTTAAATCTATTGCTGACTCTTTCTTTGTCAACAAGATAAAAAGTGACAGCAATAGATTTAATGAAGCTTTAACTTTAATGGAGCTCTGTGCAAATGACGGACAGCCGACGTAAGTTCAAATCTAAATGACTTTTATACATTTCCCTTGTAATTGGAAAATTACTAACATTTCTATTCAATGTTAAGAGTGGCCGTTCGTACCACTAGGCTACGCTAGTCTTCGATACCCGAAGTTTACGAACTCTCAAGTGACTATCGTAGTACAAATTCAAAGAATTTTGTATACATGCACGAGTAGCCGACATTCTGTTTTTTACCTAGTCGTTTATCGAAGATTTGCGTAGCGTTGTGTTCGAAGGACCTTAAAAATTGAAAATTTACTCCTGGACGTTACAAGTTAATACAATTAGTCCGTCTTTAGTACAATCATGACTACTGTTTCAGATAATATACAAGAGCCTTAGGCACATGCATAATTAGCAAAAATGGCTACTTTATTTCTCATTGCATACACGAAACATTCGAACTTCCAGCTATAAAACAAAACATCAGTCCATCTTACTATGAAATTATTATGGTCACCCTTTTGATATTTTATTACATCTCTAATATTTTATTAACAAAATATATAAATCATTCCATAAACGGACTTTGATAACAAACAGCTTCCATACAAACTATAGATAATAAATATTATGCGCAGAATATTATTTATTACATATGTAAGTATTTTAGAAAATAAAAACGAGGCTGATTGCATATACATGTTTGATATGTTTCATAATAATGTGATGATATAAAATAAATTAAAATTAGCTTGACCAACATTTTCCAAAAGCTATTATCGTACTTACACTATTGTTTTCCATGATCATAAGATGAAAACTAAATAAACTTACAATACACATAATGGCAAGATGTCTTTGACTGAACATTGGTACGTGTTAAAAGTGAAGATATTAAATGCTGATATTTTTCTATATTACATAGTACAAACCGATCTACAAACTCGTAAACCTGACAAGAAATTGATTTCCAATAGCAAAAATCGTCTGTGAATATTTTTTACGATCACAGCATCGAGTTTTAAAATTCTAATGAAGTAGATAGTAGGTACGTAATCATATTACAATGAATAACAGCGATTTTGGGCAATAGGTAGGTAAAGGAACGGCGCAGAAGTGACATAGCAAACTTAACGCGAGGCGAGCTAAACAACATTTCATAGTACAAAATAATTATCTAACATAGACATGTGCACTTAATTGTATGGTTAAGTACAATATTTACATGGCGATTACATATATTATGTACAATTACTTGATTACTAATCCTTCATCCCTAGCCGAAGATAGCAACATCGTTATCCGTAAAAACTAATTATTAGGTATATAACTGGTACATAATGTATTAATAAAATATTCTTCTGAACTTACGTGTTTTTTCGTATAAAAAAGCCTTACTCCAGCTAAATTAAAAGTACAACAGTGAGATTTTTTTGCATTGAAGGTGATTATTCTACTGGAAACTTACTATTTACATTTTCTTCAAAGCCTAGTATTATAAGGCTCAAGTTCACCGACAATATAAACGTCAGTTTTTTCTAAACAACTGCTTACAGTGAATTTTCACAATCAATTTTCGAAGTAAACGATTGTTTTAAGAAAAGCGGACGTTCATATTGTCGGTGACTTGGGCCTAAGTAATGTCATATTCTATTCCGTTTTTTGTAAGTTTTCTCATAAATGATTTCCGACAACTTGTGAATCCAGATTGTCATATTTTCTGACCGATTCTATATTTTCCATTCTCTAGATATTATTAATTTTGATATATTTACGTAAATACAATGATACTGCGATTGGAATTGCAAATGAACATGTTTTCAAAGCCAGATAGACTGCTATCTAATACTGATAGTGGTGACCGAACATTGAGCAAATTATCGACATATCGACACATTACCAGAATGGCACAATCCTTCCTCTAAACATTAGAAATAGTACATTAATATAAGCATTTAATAATTATATAACATTACATAGGTAAGTAATTGTACTTGGTTTGCTAAAATTAATGCATTTAAACTTAATAAATGTGGTCCTTTGTAATTATTATGGGTATGCTGTAACGTTTTTCTGTTGGGGCTAATATGAGGCCGTACATTAAATAATTATAATTACCTACTTTAGATTATGTATAAAATAATAAATTTAAGTATTTCAACAATATATTTATAGGTATATGTATTTTAGGTATCGACGGGTTAATGAAAGTCTTAAATAATATTGACTTACCATATCTTTACGTGAAATTATAATTAACAGCCTCACGTAATACATTCGAAAACAACAAAAGCACAGTACCTATTAGGTACCTTTATTATCGTTACTCGCCTGTTACTGTAAGCAGAAACACACATTGTACAACAGGTAGGTACCTAAACCGCAATAATGCAGGTACGTAAAATCAATTCTTATTGTGTATGTTCCTACTAGATAAGTGACCGAAGTATATGACAGTAAGGCCGTTTACACATTACACAATTATACATGACACATCGGGACCAACTTCTACGAGTTACGGCCCTTTCACACGGCAGTCCAGTTTTTTGCAGGATACAGTTTTTTGCAGGATCTCGTTTGATCGCAAAATATATTAAGACGGTAACAGCATTTTGCAGGATCCTGCATGCGGTTTGCTCGTGTGAACACTAGCATACAATATCTTTTGTGATCAAACGGGATCCTGCAAAAAACGGTATCCTGCAAAAAACTGGACTGCCGTGTGAAAGGGCCCTTAACCTGAAAAGACGCGAAATATGTAAACGCCCTTAGGGTCATCATCCGATGAATACAGCAATGGACATAAATACGAATTTAATTAAATGCAACTGTTAAATTATTCAAATAGGAACTTACAAAATCTTCAACTTAAGAATAAAGCTTTTATCTCACATAATAATAATATATTTTCCTTTTTCTCTTACCCAATGTTACTTGCTGTAAGAAAAAGCCAGAATTATCAAAATTGTGTTGCTGTAAATTGTACAAAATAAAAATATAGTTATAAAACTTATTTTTTGTAAAGACAGGTATTTTTATACAATAGCTAAATTATCATTGGACGTGATAAAATTGGATAGTACATAGATGGCCTGCTTAGGCCGCCTGTGAGAAACGAGGCAACATAACCAATCATAGAAAATACTTTTTTATAAAAATTAACTGGGATGCTCACACGTTTTTCTTAGCACAAAATAAAATAATAATGCAACAAAAAACCATATAAACTTTTAGGTTTTCCTTCCTAATACCTATTGCGAAATGCCTAAGACATTTTAACCAATCCTGAGATAACAATATCGAACGCGCTACAAACCGGAGTTCAAATAATGTTAGACATTACATACATAATTATTATGGAATACTTGCCGGTTCCCACATTGTTCTGAGAGCCTTTGCGGAGGTTTTTGATTCTGTGAAGAAACTCGTTGATTTAGTTGTTAATTCCTCGTCGTAATGATATTCTACCGTTCCATTGATAATCACGTCGCTGCAAATAATTTACTTTTACCAGACAAGGCGACATATTGTGGTAATATTACTGGTAATAAAACAAATAAGCAAGTGTGCAAGGTATTAGAAATTTAGGAACATATATCGCCATAATGTTATCGTGAATAATAATTAGGTAAGTTTGTAGGAAGGCTATAAAATCTCGTACAACATTACAAACGAATCCTATAAAGAAATTGCAAAAAATTGGCAGTGGATCGGATACTTAATAATTTTTACGTTGTTATTAAATTAATTGGCAAGCTAAAATTGCATACGTTAAATACTGGATGAACAGAAATAAGTTCTGCTGAAAAGAATACTCATGTTAAAAATAAAAAATAATGAAAATTATGAGAAGTTGAAAATGGATATATATATATATATGTTTTACAAGAATCTACGAACCGAATAAAAATTATACAGTACTTTTACAGGTAGGTACCTAAGTCTACACACAAGCTAACATGATCAGCCGGTCATGTGAAATGTACTAACATACAACAGTTTTATTGAATGTCTGGGTTCCGAAAATGAAAAGATTATTCAATAAATAACCATTACAACAAAATATTTATCAATTTGCATTACTTTTGATCTGAACTGTTCAGTTTAGCTTAAATACCTATTAGAAAAAAGTTAGTTTTAGGCTACAGAAAATAATACAACAGAATTTTGCCACTAACAGTATGGTCTTGCTACAAAAAAGTTATACAGATGTTCAAAACGTGTTTAAAACAGTTTGTATGATACGTGAACACGTGTCGAACGGCTGTTAATTTTTTGTAGTAAGACTATAAGTACATCTTAAATATCCCACTAAAGAATCCAGAAGCTACAAAACAAAGAGAGGAGTTACAGGTAAACATATATTCTTGTTCACATTCCGAGTTCGGGTTAAACTGTACATTTTAGTATAGAAAGTCTACATAGACTAACATTTATTCCCCGTTCCGTGGCTACTAGGAACGTGATTCCCAAGTGTCCCGTTAAAGGTGCATTTCTGTGCCTTGTGGCGAATCGCTCCTATGACACACATCAGAAACCGCAGCATGATTCATATTTGATGTCGCATGAGCTGCGATCCGTAGCATGGCTCAAAATGAACCTTTAGGAGACACATTTGTGTACTATATACTCCCATAATTTATATTATTGTGGTGTTTACGTGGCACAGGCGTTGATTAGTCGCTTGCGTTCGTCGACAACGCGTTGTTGTAGCTCGTCCTTCCACCGGTGTGCAGTGCGGTCTATTGTCGATGGCACTTTTAGGCAATTTGAACCGCCAAATTCACACGCGAGCTGAAATAACATTTAACATTATTACTTTCCTGAATAATTGTTATCATGTTTGTCTCTTATCTTAGCATTAACTGCTATTTAAACAAAATATTTTTGTCTGTGAAAGTATAAAATGTACCTAAACAGAATGAATATTTTAATATGCAAAACGATGACTCTCCGCAGGACTTCTCAACAAACTCAAGAAGTCGTAAATGTAAATAAAAGTTATACTAAACTTACAATAACCATTTAGGAAGGAAAATACCCTTTCAAACAAAAATAAATAATTGTTCAAATCGGTTTACAAAAGATGGAGAAATGCGCGAACCAATATAAAAAAATTCAAACATCCGAATTTAGGCCAAGTCACTGCTACTGCAATGTGATCAAAACTATTGATATTATCACAAAATACTGATTTATTATTACAAATTAAATTAAACAGTACTTTATTGGCATCTATGCAATGTCAAAACTTTTTACGATTTTACGTTTGTTTTTACGTTTAATGTTTTTGTTGGGATAAACATTTACCCGATAGTGATGCAGTAGCGCCCTATCATTGGGCACTCCCACAGAGCTGGCGCCGGGCGCGAGCTCCCACACGAAGTGGTTGCCGAGCTCGACGGCGTCGCGCGGGCGCAGCGCGTACTTGCTGCGGTTCTTCAGCGCGTGCGGCGTGCTCCAGCGACGCGTCTTGCGCGCTGTTAGGAGAGGCACCTTGGCTTCGGCGTCGTCCTGGAACCGGTAAAATACATTATAACACTTGGTAAAGTAAATCTCGTGAGATATTGCAATAATGGCGCCCAAGGTCGATTTCGGCTTCGGCAGCGTTTCTCATATAAGATCTGCCATCTGAGTAGGACGATATTAAAGGTGGTGCGCAAGTTTGCGCAGACACAGGTGCACTCACTATTCATTCACCCTCATAGCCCAATCGACATTGTCATTAACCAAAACGTGAATGCTCGTCTCTCCCATTGAGAATAGTTTTGCGAGTTGCTTGCAAAATAATACCTAGTTATGTACTGCAGCTTTTGCATGAAGAAATCACAATCTTACCTCCCATCTAAGGTAAAAGAAGGCATTCCTAAACAGGAACGCAGAGGGCGCCTTCGAGGGCGGGTTGTATGACGCTCTCAACGCCGTCAGCAGCGCCGGCAGCGTCCTCTCTCGTCGCGGCAGTACCAGCTCATCCACGTCTATGACGAGCAGCCAGCCGGCGCGCGACATCGACCTGTATAGGCAGTCGTTGAACGCTGCAAACTGGCCTTCTGTTCTGTAACGGTAAATAATAATATTTAGTGTAATTCTTATCGTATGTTCCTTTATGTTGGTGAACACCGACTGAAATGATTTCAATTCTCACGCTCTTAATTGAGTCCTTAGTATCTCTGAATCGTGGTCAAAGCATCAGACTCTCAAGTACGAGTATGTATGGGTTTGATTCAGGCAAGTACCAATGTATGTACCTACTGACATGTACTTTATTTAAATCCATAGCTAAATACGTTTGTTCTGACCACATTCTAAGAAGAAAACAGTATTATTCATAAAACTCACCTGATTTCAACTTTAGACAATATAGGAAGTTTCCACGACAGTAATGTAACCAGGCCTTGCTTGCGGTAGTCCTCGAGCAAGCACGCGACGGGCCTGCTTAACGACTCGTTGTACATGTAGAAGTGACTCGCTCCCAGCAGTCGGTTCATCTCGAACCACTCCACCAGCCACTGGTCGCGGTCGTACGAGTAATGGAACGGCTTTACGCAGATGTGTAGTGTTTCCTGAAATTGTTAATATTGCACTGTTAAGATTACCCACTTAAATATTGGGTGTTATTCTTTCTATACTAATATAATAAACAGGAAACCTTTTTTGTTTGTTTGTACGGTTCCGAAACACAGAACCGATTAGAAAAACTCTTTGACTGTTGTAAAGCCACACTCATTCAGAGTAGGTAACATAAGTTAGATTTTATCTCGGTACGAGCAGTCGTTTTCACGAGACGGTAGTGAAACCGCGGGAAAACGGCTAGTTCTTTCTATATGCCTACTACTCGCTACGTTTTACCCAGGAGTGAGAAGAAGTTCCCTTAAGAGAATTAACTGCAGGGAACAGGTACTAAATAAATATCATAATTACCTCAATCCCCGGTTTAGCTTCGGTATCCAGCACAACAAGCAGGTTAGTGGGTGGTACATTGGGCCTGTTACTGGCTACCACCGACACTGAAGCACCCACAGTCTCCTGAGGCTTCACGCCCGAGTCACGGAGTAGGCACAGCACGTACGTCGCGCTGTATTTTAGATTCCAATTCTCGCGGATCGCCTGTAAATTAAAGATCGAAGATTCGATTATATTGTTGGAAAAAGTCTTATTTTAGGAAGTCCCTTGTCGGCTATTCGCTCCAGAATAAACTTCTCTCGAATACATGATTTAATTGACTATTTTTACAGCCAGCATTTGGTGATTGCAATAGAAGACCTATAGGTATCTAGCTTGCGAAATTGTCCTAATTCAAACGAATGATAGCATCAACATCATGCATACCAAATCATATAACACAAAATACATAAAGTACCGATTATGTAAATTCGACTGGATATCGTTTCGTGTATTATTTGTGTATATGTTACCGGCCGAACCCGATTTTAGGACAAACCAGTTTTGCCTAGGCTCAACTAGTTCTTCCTATAGGCGTTAGGATTAACTAGTATAGCCTAGTCCAAACTAATTTGTCCTAAGCCCGATAGGACGGACCAGTTTAGGCTAGGCAAAACTAGTTGATCCTGATATCAATACGCACACTCTAGGATAAACTGGTATGGCCTAGTCTAAACAACATGTTCATGCGGGAATGCTCCGAACGTCCCACGCCGCTCGCTCCCCGTTCGTCATTTGTCGCGTGGTTTTAAACGCATTTAGCGTCTAGTTGCTAGCCGTGCATAACGTACACGCCCCGAGCGCCTCGCGCCTAATAACGTATTTAGTTAATTTAAAAAAATACTTACCTATTATTTGTTAGTTTGCTACATATATGTAGTATGATTGTTCGTATTATCAATTTATCCATAACGACGAATCATTATAGTTTAATAAAGATGATTATTTTTCTAAACACGGAGTAGTTTATTTAGTTCATCTATTTATTTAGACTTTTAGATATGTATATGTTTTGACTAGGCTATACCAGTTTATCCTAGAGTGTGCGTACTTATATCAGGATCAAGTAGTTTTGCCTAGCCTAAACTGGTCCGTCCTATCGGGCTTAGGACAAATTAGTTTGGACTAGGCTCTACTAGTTAATCCTAACGCCTATAGGAAGAACTAGTTGAGCCTAGGCAAAACTGGTTTGTCCTAAAATCGGGTTCGGCCGGTAACATATAGATAAATCTCGGTGCTAAGCCGCTCAATGTGACTGTTTGGCCGGCTTCAACGCGCGCTTTCAGTTGTAAGCGTTTCCCGGCTCACTGACTCACTAATGCTCGTTCATAATATCCTATAATATGTTATCAAACATATAATAGAAGCCTGTATCTTATGTTACTGGGCAGATAAGTTAAAGGGACTGGAGAAATAAAACAATCGCTTTTAAAACTTCCATTTCATATCCACGACGTAAATTGTAATTGTTTTATTTCAACTGCATATAAAATCATAGCTATTGCTCTATTGTGTACCTAAATGTTGTATTGTTTGAAACTATGTAAGAATACAGACTAGACTTACGCTTCATCAATTTAAAATCTGCCGCAATATACGTACCATGGACTTAACCGATCTATGTTGCCTTGATTGCAGACACCGCATCGGTTATTTCAAGTTGAAGGTACGATTGCACCATTTGAATATGATTGGCCATAAAGACGTAACGTGTTGAAAACATAAAACTGTGCGCGTATAACAGCTACAGATGTCATAAACGACGACAATGATAAAACCTTTTTTCAGATGAGCTCGTCAACATTTCGTCCCCTATCTACTTTTTTTCCAATTGTGCACACGTGTGCCTTTCCCAGTAGAAATGGATTCCTGATATTTTATCGGCTGATAGTTTAGTTGGAATCGCTTTTGACTTGATTACAAAATTGCGGACATTTGCCATTCGAAAAAGGAATGCGGAATTGAAATTATAATCGCATGGTTTAATGATTAGCAATGTAAAAATAATTTTATTTCATCCGCTTTGTTGTTCCTTTTTGTTCTAACAATAACAGAAAAATATAACACATAAATCTGATAAAACGTGTTTTACGCTGCAGATACTGTAAATAAATTAGTGTAATAAAACGTGTCGGGAAAATGTTACAAATACTAATAAATATACTTACTTCAAATATATGTCAGCTTCAAAGTGAGAGCTTTAAACATTTTATTTCCCAATTGTCATCAAGGAAGCTATAAAAAATCTATAAAAATACTGAAGCTTTTGAAAAACAAGGACATTAACCAAACATGGAACGACCGAAGCATAAATTTCATTTATTTTCAGTCTTACATTTCAGTAGATATTTTTATGCAATAGCCGTAAAAAAAGTTCAATTCATATATAAAGTACAACTTTTACGATTTGAAATGAATGCCCCTTGTCTCTTAGTTGGAAAACTTCGAGTATTTATATTACAAAGTTGAATAATTTGCGGAAATTCTTAAGCCGACATAACACAGTTTCATTTCCTTCAGCGAAACCTTTTGGCTAATCGACTCCCATTTATCCTTTCCACACGGGCAAACCGTCAAAGCATACCTTTTTGAATTCTTGTCGCTAAACCTTCGCTAAGCCACAAAGATTTCCGCTATTCAAGCCTATTCTGTGTAAACTGAACCCTGGCTTGGTTAATATTAAGTTACTGACGACAGAAATATTTTGGGATTTAAATTTTAACGTCAATTATTTGGGGATATTCTGAAAATGTGTCTTTTGTTCAGGATAAGTCTAGCTTTTTATACCAGTATCTTTAGCTACATTATATTTTTTTGTGTTCGAATTCTCTAGGGTACTCCAATTTTCGGATAAGCCTAAAAGCGCCTTATCTTTGTTCGTTTTTGAATAATAGTTAGATACTTACCTACATACCTATATAGATTTCTACCTACTAAGTATCATCGCAGTGATAAATAAAAACGTAAAGGCTTTTTCAGTCTGCTAAACTGATCGACTACACAGAACCATACCTTGACTTTAGCTTTCAAAATTATGTTAACCAAAGCTTTTTCTTTTCACTGTTAAGACGTACTGACAGCTGTCACTAAAACATCTTTGGCTTACGGGTAATCAGAAGCTGGTAAGTCTGATAACAGTCGCTCCTTGTAAAATACTGGTAAGTACTCAGCTGCTTACGGTTAGACTAGCATCCAGGGAAAAGGCTAAGCAGAGTATCCTCCCCACTCAGAGACATTTAATGATTACTTAAGTCACTCCTTAGTGACACTAAGGAATGGCTTAACCGTCAAATCCGTAGCGGACCCCAATCGGGGTCTGAACATCAATGTCACCGTAAGCTCGGTTTAGACCCCAATTGGGGTCTGCGAATCAATCATACACTTTCCTAATTATTTACGCTCATATTTATTTTATTTCCAATCAAACCACATTTGTGAGTACTAAATAAAATAACTAAATAAATTTAAATTATTTTTACGCATTCAAACCTTTCATATTTAGCATCCCGTTAGAAATATACCTTTTTAAAATCCAATCATAATTACCGGGAATTCTGATCGAACTCGCCATGTTTGTTTACATTAGTTGTTTTTTTAAATTTGAATACGCATAGACAAGATGGCGACGGTGATAGAAGTTTTGCATCGAATGATCCGATTCGTTAAAATAAAGAATCGATTTAATTATTTGATATTATAATATTACTAAATTGCACTTTTGTATACTTACCATAATCTGAAAATAAATTAGGAAAAGTAAAATGACTTAACTTATTTTGAAAAAAATGCTAGAAAATCAGTGGTAGAAAATACGTTGTAGCCGGAATAAAAAAATCTTCGGTTTTAAGGGTTTCTGAAGACGGCAAATGAAGACATATTTATTTCTTCGGGTGTTTTATGTGCAGGATTCCTGTAGACCTGCCAAACTTAATGGCGATTCGTTACTTCCAACTTTTTAACTGAGCGGCAAAGCTATTTGACGAGAGCTGTAGTTAGGTGTAGCTATCGCAAAATTTTATGACGATTTTATTGTTTGAAAGGGCAAATAGGTAGTTGGAAGTGCTACTCGCTGTTCATCGAAAGCTGGTCCAAGATGGAAAGATGGCCGCTACCGACTTATTTTTAATCGACTTCCCAAAAAGCGGAGGTTCTCAATTCGACCGTTTTTTTTGTATGTTTGTTACGCGATTACTCAGCCATTTATTTCTCGATTTTGATGATTCTTTTTTGTTTGATAGCGTATACTTCCGAGGTGGTCCCATTATCATCAGGTCAGGATCTGATGATGGAAACCTTGAGAAATCGAGGGCGACTTTCGAATCAGATCCTGGACCTAATAACAAATATGGGGAATATACCCTTTCGACCAAAAACAAACATCCAAATTGAGCAGAGGGGTTAAGTAACTATTAAATGTCTCTGAGTGGAGAGGTAAGACTATTAAAGTGACCGTACATAGAAGCATACCTTGACTTTAGCTTTGAGCGTGAGCGTGCGGTTATCAGGCAGCCACATGCGACACATGACGTTGTCCGCGCCTCGCGTCTTGGTCGCCGCGATTATCCGCACCGCAGCCACCGTCCGTCGCTCCACGTACGCCGAATACACGTAGAAACGAAACCTGGAAAGGAATTATAAAACTAGTTAAAAAATGTTGACGTTGAAAAAAACAGTTAAGTAAAAGTTAAATGTTTTTATTTCAAATAGGCCTTTGCAGGCTCTCATGAAACGTCACTAGTTGCACGGTTCCAAAAAGTTGGACATATAGAGAAGAGCCGACAAGAAACTCCGTTACATACCCTCGGTTGCTGAAAGATCCATTAAAGTTAAAGCTTCTTTAAATATTTTGCTGACTCTTTCTTTATCAACTAGAAAAAAGTTTTAGATTTAATAAAAAGCAATGGATTAAAAAGCTTTAATGGTACTTTCTGCAATTGAAGTTTAGTCAACATCTCCGAAAGAATATGACGACGTCTATCATAAAGAGGCAGATCTATGTTACATATCCTAAGTGCAAGTACTAAATTATGCATGAAATCTCAATGACGCACTGCGTATTCTATGGGGCTTCTCATCCAATTCTCTCAATCACCTATTGATGTGTAAGTAACAACTCTTCATTATTACGCATCAGCTTAACATTGTCGATTTCACGAGCGAGTAATTTTCGCCTCTCAACTAGGTATTTCAAGAGCTACTCGCAACCCTTTGCAAGTTCTAAGACGAATTTTCAGTTACGTTAATGATGTCCTTCTGACATTGAAAATCTATACGATCACTGAATGTAATATTCATGCACGAGTAGCTCTTTTGAGTCACGACAAATAAGGTATGTATTCATATTTGAGATACATATGAGTGTACCTCTATATTCCTAAAAACAGTTAGCCAGTGAGTCGGAACATTGAACCAAATACTAGTTACTGAAATAACGGTTGTTAAAATACTGTCTAAATAAGACATAAGTCTGGTTATGATATATTTAGAAACATTAATTACCAAATAAAAAGTCACGCAGACTCCACCCCAAGATTAGTAGACACAGAGTGAGATGCGTCTGGGAAGCGACAGACCGATTAATATTCAGCATAATGTTTCAAAACAATGCTTGCACACGTACACAATAGTACGCTAAGCCCCTGCCAACATTTTCACGGGAAGGCATCTCTCCAAAATGTAAGGATGTCACTACCTTATTTTAAAAACCTTTATTACAAAATATTTTATATCGGCATCAATTGAACCGATTCATATTATGTAAAACATAAAAGTATTTCAAATTTTGTAGTAGGTTTACGCAATGTAGCTACGTTGGCACAAACTATCAAAGTAAACAAATTGCTGAATATAAAACGAGATGAATAAAGATGTTTTTTGTTTAAAATTGTGTCCAATATTTTATTATCATTGCGCTCAAGCGAAAACACGAAAACCATTGCATCAAAGAGAAACAAAGGTGGTTCTATTTTAAAATCATCTTAAAACTACTCTGTTTTCTTATTTGGCAACCCTACCAGCTCCAAACATACGGTGTGACTAGCATCGTGTTGTGAACGCTCACGAGAATATCCGGCCGGAAGGGATCGCTAGTTTTGTTTGTAATTAACAATGGAAGAGGGGAATGCTCACAGTAATCACTGCTCCTATTGTGTGTTTACCAATTTTTAGGGGGTTTCTACACAGTGCATGTAGCTGGAGCAAGTTAACATGCGCAAGTGACGCGCGCAACGCAACAGAGCGCGCAGGTGGGCATTTTGCTTTAGTACCTACATGGGCCGCACGTTTATAAAACGCATGTAACCTGCGCATGTGCCTAAACATGCACAAGCTACTTGTACCGTGTAGATGCACCCTTACTTCAGAGACGATAGTCACCCGTTTTTACTAGCTACAAAGTCCGGGCTAAGATTACAGTAGCGTATTGTACGCTTGACAACAGTTTGTGTTGTTTTTCTTACAGCGATTTCTTTGCAACGGTTTTTTATGGCAGCTCATGAATGAAGATTAGTAACCGTTAGTTTTATAGCTTAATAGGGGGTTTATCATAGACGAAGGTGCAATGCGGGTGCCATCAATATGAATGTTGAAGTACTTGGTATGGAATTGAGTCCACGAGTGAAAACACAACGGTACTATAAAAGCTCTTAGAAAATTAATGTAATGCAAATCGTAACCAATTATACTGAGTAGTATATATCTTATTTAAACTTTCTTAAACACACATAAAGCAGTCAAAAGACTGTGAATTTCTCATTTCACTACCAACTAGACGTGATCATTCATATTTAAAAACACCTGTCGCAGTGTAATGTCCCTACCGACTTCACCCTATTCATAAGGGGTCAGTGGGTCGGCAAAGCTCTTTACTTATATCTATTCATTGAAGTAACACTGCCTTACTAACACATGATATCCTTTGTTCTTTCAACCACAGCCACGGAGTAAGGAAAGATAAGAGGAGATGCCATAATGCAGGTAGATCAGACGCCTTCTTCTAGGTCAAATTCGTACGATGGGGCTGACTAAAACGATCAGTTACAAGTGAACTAACGAGGCAATCGGTTTTTTGAGACATCCAAGGGGTCCAAAGAAAGCGTATAAGGGCGAAAACAGTAACGTTCCCCGCTCACCAGCATTTTGGCGCGCTACTTTCTCAGGCGATTTTCCGTTATGGCACCTTCGCTCGTCATTTTGTTCTCCATGACGACATCATACTCGAGCCTGGTCGGAGTACAAGCTAAAAATAGACCACACCATTACCAGCCATTACTTCGTAATATTCCATTATAGGTGGCCGTGTTATGGGGATGGTAACTTACACCTGTGTTGTTACAATATCGTAATGGAAAGGTACGCAAAACAAGGCTATTGCTGAACATTATGAAAATTGTTTGCTTGATCATGTTGATAGAAGTTATAGATTCATTTTTTACGAAGAAACAACAGCTAGTTATTTTTTAACTCAAGAAATGCTGAAACCCTTTTGTATATAGATTGATATTTTCCAAACGGATTGATCCCGTCAGAACGCAGATGGAACCGTGGGAACAGCCAGTTGGTTATATATTTGCTAAAGAATAAATCATACACGGCAATATTTAACATTCAATTTCAATTCTACTCCACAAACCCAATCTCTAACTTCATCACTTACTTCAATTATTCATTTCAAAGCAAAACAGACTCAACCGCTCGAACCTAGCTCACAAAGATATGTTAATTGCTATCGATATTAAATTCCTTGTTATAAACGGAATCACAAATTCACGATCGGAATCGGGAACGAGACCGAAGCTTGTAATAAACGGTGCCTATCCAAATGCAAATATTTGTCAACGACCTCCCAGTGATACGAAATTTGCGGCTGTGACGTTCAATTGTTTATTTAATACCAGCCATAGACATTCTTGGATGCCATCGATCCGTCTGTCGCCAACTGAACTATTCTGTTACCAGCCAGTTAGTTTCGAAGATCTGATATTAAGTTCATCCTTTATGTTTTGGGAGAATCCTTTCGTGGTTCAGCTGTATAGAAACTAAATTGTGTCATTGTTAGCTCTAATGGTAAGTGGTGTTGACTTTGATGATATAATGCTCTTCTTCAAACATCTAAGGGGACAAATTGATTCCGGCTCCCGGATGAAAAATAGCCTTCGTCTTTTCTTAGGCTCTAGACTATCTGTATACCAAACTTCATTTAAATGATTTCAGTAGCTTTGCCCTGAAAGTGGGACAGACATGCAGAGTTACTTTTGCATTTAAACTTTTACAAATTTTAGGATTTACAATATCCGATTATCCGAATAAAACACTAATCTGGGAAACTAATCCTCAATTGTATATTGTAACACAGAACACGCAAATCAGAACGGCACACAATGTAAACATTATAATTAGGTACACATGTACTCTATTTCATTGATTGAGATGACTAATGTAGGTAAATAAACCAATAATGTAAATGTTTCCTCATTCAAATGTATTTATCGACATTGTAACCCACAAACTCGTCGAATGAATAGGTACATAGGTAGGTACATGATACGCAGATACCTAATATTGGTCCAACATTGCTAAAATATAAATCGAGACTGCCTAAAGTCGGATTGTTTACGGTTTTATGTATATTTTAACCGATTTCAAAAAGAGAAGGCTTCTGAAATCGACCGTATGTATTTTTATAATCAAATCAAAAAGGTACCTAAACCTTTGTTAAAAAAAATATCTAAATTATGTTACGAATTTTCCACTACCTACCATTTCTGCGTAAAATTTTGAGGGAAGCAATAACTACAAAAACCTTGTGAAAATCAGCTCAAAAGTTTCATAGATTGCTATCTGCGCATTATGTGTGTATTCATATTCTCCCTCCCGTCTTAGTTTACATTAACTACTTACATGCAATAAGCAGACGAGCGGATCCTATTGTGTCGATACAATATTTATAGATAAGCAACATTCATTGTTTGAAGGAAAATCTAGGGCAGGTTCTTATTCTCGCTAAGAAAGTTAAATCTGTTAAGCTCGGAAAACTTGGATCGATAAGTGTAACCATTTAGTAATTAAATTCAAGTTTTTTTATATAACATAACAGAAGCAATGAAATTATTTTGTTCATTTTTATTGTGCCTCTGAACAAAACACAGCAAGATTTATTACCCCACAATGGCAGAGCCCAAAAGGAAAACAGATGTTGGAAAACCAAAAATATTGCCCTGTTTTTGATGGGCTTATTGTAAAGTACATCTTTTAATTTTGATTACAATAATTTATAAAAATATATAGAATATGATCATTTGAGACCAAAAACCAATGCATGGAAAATTCTGTGTAATCTAGAGTTCATTGGTATTAAAATACAATTGTAGTTGATGGAATATAGATTTGGTGTTTGCTTCAATATTAAACCTAGCACCCGACTTTGTAATTGATCCTACTGTACTCTGTACTTATTAATATCTCAAACAAAGTATAAAAAATGCATCATTAAAATATCTAGACAGCAGATACATAAATACGTTGTTAAAGCTTCTTTGTAAAGGAATCTTTTGAAACTTTGACGATGCCTTAATACTCACACATATTTTCCTTCGCATATTTTAGAGGAATGTGTTCAAAATTCCAGGACCGTTATTTGCGTCAACTATGGCAATTAATTAAAGTTAAAATACTTTGTTTGTTATACGACCCATACGTTCGCAGGATGGTGTAATTTTCGTAATCTTACAAATTCGTCATGATGTTTATGTTATGTTACCGTCTCCATAAATGAACAGCAGTAATCTATCTATGATTACATACCCTAAACTCATAACAATACAATCATTATTTGATTTATACCTGTCACGCAACCTCAACAAAACACAAACAAAACTAACAAAGAAGAAAAATGACTATTGTGAAAAACATTTTTTCGTGAGCATCAAACGATCAATCTCACACCGAAATCAGGTAATTTCACAAGTGCTCAGCACATTCAGGATATGAAGGCTGGAGTAGTAGTGTCGACTCACACGGTCACACCTACACAAGTAACGCGACGTACGACGGGAAATGGAAAAAGCACTTCATTTTCCAACGTCGAAGAATGAGGGGAAATTGTTCGAGCGACAAATCCGACAGACGCGACGCCGCCTCGTCTAACTGCACTTATTTACGTTTCGTTTTGCAATTCATAGTGCTATTAACGAATGTTGTTTTATTTTTATTATAAAACTGTCTTTATTGGTTTGCTAGCAATCCAGTTTATTGTGTTTTGATTTTCTATTAAACTTAGGGCTTTTATCTTACAAATGAACAAACCTCCTTGTTTGGTTTCATAGTCAAAAATTAATTAATATAAAGCCATTGAACCGTTCTGAGATGGATTATCTTTTCATAAAATGACAGCAGTGAATGATTAATACCCGAGTTTAAAATCGAGCCGGCATTTCAGTTAATTATAAGATGAGTCACAGCATTGACTGGAAAACTTGACATTATGAACGACTATTATCTATGGTCTCCACAAACTCATTTGAGGATAAGGCAGTGATAACATAACATGTGTAAGGTTATTAGTTCATTACGTAATCTACGTACAATCTTCAATGAGGTGCTCGTTGGCAATAAGCCAAGAGACCGTTGCTACAGAGCGGCCATATCACAGTCTCTCAGATAAAACTAAACAACAACACAATGACCCAATGAACTTCTTTGAGTTGCATTTAGAGTGGTTTACTTAGAAGATAACTAGTGGCTAAGATAGTATTATTTAGATGCTCGTTAATTGTTGTATAAATAAATTGTGGCTGACTTAATAATTTAGAAGGCAACATACATTTTTGGGGGCGAATAATGATATTAAAAAGAAGCCTGTTTAATTAGCATTTTTAATAAACAAACTCAGATTCAAAAGCCATTTTTATTTATTGCTTTACCTAATATTAATTTTGTATAGTTAAATTTGACCGTGTATAAATTGGAAAGATGCATGTGCACGTCTAAGCTACGAATTATACTCGAGCAGTACGCAAAATTCGTGTATACTTTGAAATCACAAATTAAAAAACAGCATTACAAAATATCAGCGAGCAGTTTCCTATGGATGCGTTTTGGCTATGTACACTCTGTAAATACGCTTCTACGTCAGTCCAAATTAAATAGAATTTGATAACAAACGAAAACTATTCTCACTGCTTAGGTATGTTTATTTAAATCCAGTCTTTACAATGCAATGGTTTAATTTTACGATAGTAGTATATATCTATTGTTAATTTGAAAATTATTTAGAAACATTACAGCTACAGAACATTTTAAACACAACTATAAAAAATAAAGTGCAGCAATACATTTTTGAGGTCCAATTTTCAGCATCGGTATCAAAATTATACATCTTGCCACCAAAATCACTTCTTAAAACATGTTACCCGATTTAACTTAGATTTTAAACGAGTTACACTGTTACTGAAAAATCTTAGGGATTTATTACCGACACGTGTGCTACGAACCACAATGGAATTTAAAGCTAAACTCTTAAATCCGTTACAGCTTCTCGCTTCTCGTAAATGTCGCCCATTTATATGCTCCGCGTATCCCCACAATCGTTTCGATGATATTCAATGACGATTTTATGAAAATTTCTCTAAAACTGAGACGCCTCTTCAGAACTTTTCCAATTTTTAAGGCCACGTGCTCGGATATTGGCGAAAATCTTATTACCAAAAACCGAAGTCAAATGAAGCGAACAGAAACCGACTAACTGTTTTTCGATATAATCCAAACCGATTTGCGTCACCTAATGGGAGGATTATTTTTCTAATTCAGTTAAGATCTTTGGAGCATAATAATACCTATTGTTCGAAAGCGTTGGCATGTCGATTAACAAGATCGATTTTCAAGATTAACTGAGATAACGAACGATATTGAAAAATCTGGCTCCGTTTATCAACTGTTATTTTGTGATATCAAAACTGAAATATGATGAAAACACACAGCATGGTCTTGGATCATATTCATCTAACTTAGCCATAACTCTGTAGGTACCGCCTCGAATACAGTCAACAAACTCAACAATAAATTAACATCCTCATCTATGTGAACAAACACACGCAGATAATTCGCATGCTAATGCCGCTTTCCGCTAATAAACCCTTGAAACAATTGGAACGAACGCTCAGTGAATACGCCAGCCCATAAATATCTACATTCTATTAAAACGAGGAGCGGAAATGAGCTTAGAACTAAGTATTTAATAATAGTGTCAGTGTGACGCGATAAATGTGTGCTTTTGATAACATATGCATCATGCATTCTACAATTGACTGTTCAGTTCATAATGAAATAGGAATTTATGTTTCCTGTGTTTGACGTAAAGAGCATTATTAGCCACTGAGAGCGATCACAGAGAGAATTTTACCGTTCTCGTATATCACTAAAAGCCTACTATTATACACTAAGAACAACTGAATTTCGATTATTGCATATTAGGAGATATAAAACATACGGCCTAAAACTCATAGACCTTTGGGACTACGCGTCTGTGGGAAAGGTAACCTTAACCAGAATCGACGGATGTAGGTACGTGCTCTCTCAGGCATGAATATGTTAAGAATATGACCATTCATAACCTAAGGTACCGGCGCCCAAAAGTACTTGAAGAACTATACTGGTATTAAGTAGTAGAAAGAATTTCCTTATCACTAACCAGAATTCATCTTTAAAGTGGCATAATCATAGAGTCTAAGGTGAATGATTATGCCACTTTAAAGATGTACTGTCTAGAGGTAAGGCTTAGACAGTCTTATCACTGTGACCAATTTCTCTCACACTTCTGCTGATATCAAGGTATCGTATAGAAAAATGAAAATCAACATTGTTAACTAGTTTTTTGATAATAAGGTCCCGACTCCATAAAACCTGAACGAAGAAGCTTCTATATACCCAAGTGAATTTGTACGCTCAGGGATACTACTGAGCGAGAACATACGAGATGTTTGAATAAATAAAATGCAATTGGTTGTGGTCGCTTTGGTGGGGTCTTGGCCTTAAGATTAATATCGTATCTTGTACCAAACATGGTTTAATTTCATGAAAACCCAATGTTCACTGAAAAATCTTATGTAAGTATACCTACATATTAGGACTGATAAGTTGCGTCGTTTTTGACGCGTTTTCAATCTCACGCTACTGGGTTTACTTCAAGCAACTGGATAAAATATTTGAAGTCCTTATTCAGATTCTAATCTAACTTGAAAAATGTTTAGCCGAGAAAGTGTTAGATATATAGACCGTCTGACGGATACAGTTACATTTACAATGGGTTATGTCTGCGATACAACTAATTAATGAAGATATATGTAGATACCTAATATATTGTAGCTTACAAAGGGAATACCAAGCAAATTGATAGGGCGTGCATATTATGTGCAAATGCGTGTGTATGCGACAGCCTGTACAAACCACTAATTGTTCTAACACAATTAGGGGCTTCCGTTCCAAGTCAGGAATTTAGGGTTAACGTCACATTGCAGCGAGAAATGTGTACGATGACCCTTAACTATGAGCGGAATAGCGTATGCAAAGAATATATGCCTTCATCCAGAAAATGTGGACATATCAAAAGAAATAAAAAAGTTATTGTTTTTGTAATGTAAAGTGTAACACTTCCTAGCCAAGCCTCTTTATTATTAGTACCTAATTAATCACTGAATTTTATGTATATGTGTTCTATGCCAAGGCTCATAGATTTCTAAAGTAACTGAGCGAGTAATGACTAACGCAATATAACTTACGACTAAAAAGACCTGGTACATTTTGTGCTGACACGTCAGATGTATCCATATATCAACAGAAAGTGCTTGTGAAAACGGTACTAAAATTCAAGTGAGGCAAATGGATCAATGCAGCGACCGAGGCGAACGGATAGTCATTTATTATTCATAATCGTGATCTTCGAACTAAGGGTCACTGCAATGTTACAGCTTTCAATAATATTGAACTATTAATGCAGTTTGTATAAGTCTGGGTACACACTGGTCTATTAAATAAACGCGAAGTTGTATAACGATGGAAATATTGGGCTTACGAATAAGTATCCTAATAAGTTTCTGATAGAATATAAAGATGAAAACAATACGACGCTGATCAAATTCTATGTATGTAGATAATTTTTAAAAATCCTACTAAGTATAAAACGAGCACACAACGCGATGACACATTGTTATTATGTTGACTACTTTATCTATGATGACATTATTATTTATTAATGTAGACTCCTTTAGTATTCATGTACATAAACGAAAATATTTTACGATCATATCACATTGTCTAGATTAGATTCATCGGCCTAATCACATAAACAATATAGACAAAACCTCATATAGAAGTCAAGGACATAATATCTACTTGGTCAACATCATAGACGACAACTCTTAGAATGATCAAACGCTATGAATAGAAATGATTTAAATATGAACAAAGCTCTAATATAAATTGAAAGAACTACAAAAACATAAACTAAAGGATTTAATAGGAATCGAGTGAGAACGTTGCAAAAACATAACATACAAGATTGCTTTATATGCCAAAAAATCCAAAACATAAATCAAAATTCAACAAGAGCATTCTGCTGCAATTGAAGAATTACTGCTCATAAGTGCAAGCAATTGTCCAAGCAATTTCCCAATAAAGAGTATTTTTATATACTGGTTGATAAACCCTGCGACTGTTCATCACAATAATTGGTAACTAAGTATCATTTGCTATTGCACAACGACATTTTTATGTGTTATCTTTCTGTAGATTGCATTGAAACTATAATTATTCTGGCTAAATTATTCAGGATATCAAAAGCAAGGTCCTACTGTACTACACAATTAGATATACTTAAAAAATGTGTCACCATCAAATGTAGGTCACCATGTTTCCCAAAACAAACAGATACTAATGGCTTGTTAATTACGAAAAACAAGCTTTTTAATAAAGTAGTTTTTCATAACACAGCAAACAATTTATGTTAAAATATTCCATTAATTTTCCGTTCTCTGTTTGCAAGGAAAAATCTTCTTCATATGGAAGTGTGATGTGATGGATACCAGGATTACATGAGAACATAGTAGTTGGCGTTAGCTGGTGTCCCCACAAACACCGCAAGCGACCCTACACCACGGGACGCTAATGGACATAAATATTTTGCGGGCTGAGGCGGGATTTGCGCCACAGTTACAGAAAATTCCCCTTCAAGTATTTTCCCCAACTGGCAGTAGCGGAAGAGCCTACCCGAAATAGGTGGAAATATATTTCCGTTTTCAACGTGAATAAAATATAGTTCCGTAGATAATTTATCAAAGAGATTATTTTCTTCCTAAAAATCATAAGGTAAACAAGTTCTTTGAAAGTGAATTTCTGTGGTGAAATTCGATTGTGATAAGAGTCATACAAAATATACTGTTAAATTGGACGTAAAGAATAAAAATAAATAACAAACGCTTTTCTAAGTCGCTATCACAAGAAGCCAGGTTATTTACTGAACACACCTACCTATACACAGGGGTATTATGTGCCTCCTGTCACCGCTAACTAACGTGTTTGGCAGAGGGATGTCTAATTATCTAGAACACGGAATCAAATGTTAGTCCCCGCCGATAAAACAAAAGAGCTACAGGCGGTTTCGTCGCTAACAATACCACGCGTAAAAGTGATAAGTAGCTTCATATAAATCACTTGACGTATCACATATGTACGTGGTCTAAATACGTACTTAGTAAGCTTCATCACATCTATTAGCCTTCTGATTAGGCTAAGCAACAGTTGCTAGTAATTAATTTATATGTATACCTAATGTAAAATCTCATCCACTCATCCCGATAATGTGTTGAGTCTAGAAAGCTTCTAAAGATATCTTTACGCCGTTTTAGAAGAATAACTGTCTCGTGTTTCGTGTTTAGATAGTGACAAGAACGAACAAAACCAAACTTCTGACAATAACCGTTTATCGTCGAAAAAGAAACAGGAAAGTCGTCACACAGTTAAGTAACGAAAATATGGGTCAAAGTTGTCTATTACAAAATGGGCCAAACTAAAAACATTAAGGAAACTTTACTAAAATATTGTTATTAAGTTGTTATTTTACATAAATAACGATCATTTGATTATATTTCCTTTCAATTATGGAGCCCTTTGTCAAACGTAGTTTAATGTTCAATAAGTACTATATTAACTTGTAAATGTAGGTCCTATGTATATTTTCGACGAAGTAGCTTTTACGTACTCATGTATAAGTACGCAAATTCCGAATCCTCAAAGGATTTCATGGTTGAGCATACTCACTACTGAAACTAGAAACTCTATGTATACTTAACTAAATATATTTGCAAAACCTTTGAGTTGCTAAGCTAAAAGTTATGCTTCGAGTTCCAAAAAGGTGTAAATTACATATTACCTAAGAAGCACCTTTGCCTAATTAATGTCAAAAAGACCCGTTTTGACCAGCTTTTAATTGCAACCTTTTCAAGAAGGCAATTCAGAAATAGAAAAGACAAACAAATAAAGTAAAGGGCACCACAAAATGTGAGGTACCTCGCGACGCTAAACTTAGCTTCCACTCCACTGAATAAAGGAAAACCTGGAGCTTCGGTTGGACAGTATTTCTAGACGAGTATTCCCAATTGACCACCTATTTTTAGAGTACCAATGCATTTGCGCTGTATCTTAGATGTTCAATGTACTGGCACTTTCATTCCAACTTAAATGGAAAATCTTCTTTCAAGACACCTCAGTATTAATTGAAAGGGTTATATTTTCATTGAATTTATACTATCATAGCAACGTAATAATATCAACCCTCAAGACATAGCCCTTGTTAGTAGCAGGCCTTATTCATTTTACATATCTACGAATCTCATACATGTAAACAACTATCTACATAAGACATGTAGTCATCGCCCGACATGACACAAAGGTCAAAATACCGAGTGATACAGAAATAGACGTCTTCGCGTCGCTTCCATTAAACTTTAAAACAAAGTCTCACACCGAAGCTTTCACTGTAATTGTCAACATAAATAAAAACAATCTAGTCGAAGCTTTCACACGAATTATTGTCAATAGCAAATACTCGTAGCTCGTACATCAACGCATCCATTAAATTCCTAATCAATAATGCAATTTCCTAGTGCATCCAATGTATAATACAGTTTCTGTCACCCACAATGTTGGCAATAATACTAGAATTCTGAGAGAGATGGTTAAAACGGATATCAGTAAAAGCATTAATGAGACTCACGTGCATATTCATGCGTATTTATTGGCACATAGAAATAGAACTGTGATTTGAATTCAGAATATGATTTTAACACCATATTCCACTGATTGGCAGAGCTGAAATGTTTAATGAACTATATTTTAATACCATTCCAATGGTTATATTTTTAACTCTAATAGAAACTGTGTGATTGTAAATTTTCTGAAATGCTTAGTGATTTGATCACGTATAGGAATATAAATAGAAGCACGTTTGGCAACTTTACCGTCTCCCATCCAAGCACAAGTCGATCTAACTTTATTGTCAGAAGCACAAACTAATTCTAACGATGTTGCACCGCACCAATCCAAATGATTAAAACCAACATAATCACTGTGACCCCAACAAAATCGACGGTACTTAAATAAAATAGGGTTGTTACAACGCTACAAATACAACAAAGCTTTGCGGTAACCTCTGAACAAGTACATTAATCACGCGTTTCAGTGTTAACGTCGCGCCTAAAACGCAATGGGTACAACACAAACACTTTGGTGTTGTTGGGCCAACATTTGTCCCAGCATTGCAGGTGGCAGTTCTAAATGAGTTTCACACCACATCCCGTATGGCCCGCGCTAACAGGCTGCGGTCAAATGTTCTGCGTTCAACATTGTTAATCTTACGTGCAATTGTAACGCAGCTTTGCTGTTTCTGCAAAATATTTATATAGAATTTTTGCTTGTTGTTTAGATTACCTTATCGATCATACAAATTAATATTAAAGTCAAAACTTCTGTTGAGTACCTAGAGAATTTTCAAAAAGATTCTATTAGAGTCAACACCGTGCCCAATCTGAATACTACTCTGTAACCATCCAAGCAAAGTATCATTTAGTTATAAGTGTAAGGTCACTAGACAACATTAAATGATCAAAAAGGGAGGAATACATTTCCCCCAGTCATATTACATCGTAAACACAATTCATGATCCTTGATAAACAGTAGAACAGAACGTGGCCTACTTTCCATTAGGAATGACAATTAAAAACCTTAGTTGTCTTTGTGGTTTCCATCGATTTTTTCTTTTGTATTTGACCTGCATAATTGCTTTGTAATACTGGTATCATAGACTTAATTTCCGACTCGTATAATAATTAATTAAAAATAAAATGAGCTAAACATGCTGCGTGTGTTTCTTTGATAAGAAGGAAAAAGGAAATGAAATGTTCTTTAACAGCATTAGCAGTAAAATATAAGGTTAATTTAGTATTCGTTTAATTAAAGAGCACTGAAAGAAGTTAATATTTACTGAATAAATGAACCTCTTTAGTTTTACGGTTAGGTAAACTCATTGTATTTTTTCGGAATGCAGAAAAATTAAGTGATGCTTCTTATACAACGTGTCCAAAAACAAGTTCTTTAAATTTTACACAATTGACTGCTTCTCTGAAGGTGAGAAAGAAAATACTTTTCTAAAATGCCAACACCTACAGAGGAAGGCACCTTTGCGAAGCCTACAAATAGGGTAGTCGACCTAATTTTGGTCATACCTACTGTATCGATTGACGCGAGAGCATTTTTAGGGCTGCTCTTTCATAGAGCCAGCGATGTGTACCTAATCAGATTCATAAAGATTTGTTGTGTAAGATGTGGTCTGTCAAGTAAAAACAGAATGCAAACGAAAACGCTTCATTTTACCCTTAACATAAGACATTTAGTTTTCCTTAAGAAGGTTGGTACATACTTCGTACCATTCTAAACTTTATTATGCATAGCCTCTTTTAACAATCCATAAGAATGTAACCAATTACTTCTAAACATTTTAGAATTCCGTAATAAAAAGTACGATTAAGAAAATAAGATGTCTTAACCTATACTTATACATAATCTGTCTCCTTAAAGTCATGTTTCCAGGATCCGGCAAACAGCTTATCTCGATTTCATTAAGACCCTTTGGCCCGGTTTAAAGATAAAAATAAATAAGCTTACGAAGCCAAGTAGCTAATGGCTAAAACATTTTGTAAGGAGCTGCATCATCATTTAGGAAAGATGACATAAAAAGCCTGTGTTATAAAGTTACTAAATTAGTAACTTGTGAAATAATAGGAGATAGTTTAAGAAGAGCTTACTATAGAGGTATATAGCGGCCAACCTCAGCTATACCCAGGGTATGGCCTCAACTTTTCTGAAAAAAGCCTTTCTGTTAGTGAAATACGCATGATAATAAATCAATACTGCAGCTTGTGAGCATTTTGCGAACACGGACAGACACAGTAGATACCTAATTTTGTTCTATAATATGTAGTGATTGCTCGAAAGGCTTCTTCTAGTTTATTTCGCGGAAGACTAAGTCTCAGGTTACACAGACCCGTGCCTTCACAGTCGACCGGTTAATACGGGCTAATCATATAACCTAGTTAGCAGCGGGATTTCACACTAAATTGGAGTTCTTTGTATTTTGTGTTTACCGGCTTTTTGTATCTTGTTTGTAGTTAAGATCTGGCTTATACTAAAATTAAACATTCTTTTCAATATAATATTTATTCAATAATAGATTTGAGTAAAAAAAATGCTATATGTCTGAACACAACCGAAAACCACTACACAGTTTTTAAACAAAAACGAAGATGTTTTTAATACACCCGGCTGAAACAGTTTTTTATTAGAATTACCTAGCATTACCCAATTATAATATTGGGTAATGCCAATTATTAGCCAAGAACCAATTTGTAAATCAGGTTATATAATATTTCCTACTTACCGATACACAGCATATACACCACATAGTACGTACTTCCATATGCGATGCTAATACGCCTAATATACCGCTGGGGATTATGTCCATCCTATTACCGCGTATTACGTATATGAATGCCTAATCGACCCATTTTGAAACTGAATTAACATTAACATTAACCAAAAACACGGAAGAGTAAATAAAACTAGAGTGAGTTGGCTTATTAACGTACCTATTGAGTCAATTTAAAATTTAAACAAACGTGTTATTACGCTTGAAACAATAATTATGCATGATACTTATTAAATCTGTATACTTACAGACTTTTTATAGGTAATATAATTTTCTTTTCAATATATACTATTATGAACGTGAAGGAATCTTTAAACCTTAATGCTTTTGACCCCTTAAATGTAATTCAAGAAAATTTGTAGGTACGTATTAACTAAACATGACCGCAGCAATCACAAACCAGCGTCCAATTGATTGTCCAAGAAGGCAAGGTTGTTTACAATCCAGAAACTCAAACACCATCCTAAATTCCCTTTACGAATTACTGGGGTAAATTCCTCGGCAAGCCTACCTTGAGCATAACTTATGTTCAGCTTGAACATACAAGGGGTGGCCAATAGGTACACATACCTACTGTTGCGCACCCATATTTTGACCAAAAAGTTTTATTACAATGTTATTGATAGCATATAGAAGAACGAGCCCAGTAAGTAAACGCGAAACTCGAAAAAAAATCCTGTCATGAAAATCCAACCCTGTTGCCCTGTTGAAAATTTTCAGTGCCTTAACTAACTAAGCATATAGTCTATTACAATTTGCATAGGTACTGTATTTTACAATTAGTCTGAAATAACTACTTATACTGAACTGAAATAACTGCCTGAATTGGAATAGGTTAACCTCAACCTCATAGATAATTGCTAATTTGGCTTAAACATGGCGAATAGTATTATTAATAGGTACTGTTCTCGCAATTAATATAATTCCAAATTGAGGGACCTTACAAAATAAGTATAATTTTTTAGATTACATTAAATTAGATTACTGATTTCTCAGAAATGGCAATTTTCTAGCGTTTCAGTTAAACAAATATTAAAATGATAAATGTTCATAAATTTTGATTGCATCAAAACGTTAACTTTCAATTGAATCAGTAATCGGTTCGTAGAACAGTTTTAAGTGAACTTATCGATTTTTGTTCATTATGTACACTGTAAATTTTAATGTCAAAGGCGTAAAAGGTTTATTTACATAGATATTTACAGTACAAATATATCGATATAAAAACTATCATAGTAAAACAAATAAAAAAACACTAGAAAAGGCGTCAAAAATTCATCCCCATCGCTGTCAATGTAATGTCAATTTCAAAGTAAATGATTCTGCACTGCAAAGTTCAAGTTCGTTTTTAACAACAACTTGTTTACATAATTGAGTCATTATTTACTCTGTGCTGTGGTTAAATAAGGCACTACATATTCAACCTTCACGTTCGGTCAATCAAGCGAAATTACCATTTTATGTAGGGACGTTCGTGCTGTCAGCATGTAAGTAGAAAAGCGTGTTTTCGCTATGAAATGAGAAAGGCGAGTAACCCAGATGGCGGCGCTGAGCTAGGGGTGAGTCCTGAGAGTCGGAATTAACGCGAACGCGATACGAAGCAATCCAAAGCGAATACTGCGTCTCGTCACGATTTCCAAGCCAGTTCTGCTTTACCTATATGTGTAAATGGCGCTCCTACGAAATCTTTATCTCTGGTCGTGTCAGATTGCCGTCCCATCGGGCTATGAAAGCGAAGGAATAGGAAGCACACCTGTGTCTGCAGAAATGCTCATGGAGCTGGTTAGCGTAGACGTGCACATCTACGCTTACGTCTACGCATACGCATCCGGTCTGCTCGAGCCTTAAACTCCTTAGTGAGAACAGCCGCCGAGACCTATGATCGGTCTCGACGTCATTATTACCGCGCCACGTCACGTCAGATAATAATTTAAAAGAAATCGACTGTTTGTTGTTTTCGCGTAATGTCGCGCCGCTACGCGTTCGCATCGCATCCCTCACAATTTCACAAAGGACGCAGCATAAAGCTGTGAAGGCCCGTGCTATACAATTTGTGGTGAGAATATGTGGTTAGCAAAGTCGGGAGTACGTCGTCGTTTTGTGACGGGCGGCGTGTGTCGCTCTGATAACAATGGTGCGGCCTGCAACAGAATAGACGAGACCGCACTAATTGAAATTAATTTTCATGAACTCGATAACGTATCACATCACTATTCTTGGAACAACGAAACTGCGTTTGTTAGCGAATATTCAATTACTCATGGTTTTGTTACATAATAATTCATTTCAGTAATAAATTGTAAACTGAGATTAGGTACTGTTAGAAACACGGATTTATGTTCAACAAGACTATTAATATCAAATACGTAAGCAATAAACTGAAACTGCTAATAAATCTATAAACATCGCCTTTTATTTCAAGGACGTTGTTTAAATACTAATTAACTAAGAATAATTTCGTGAAAATACGACTCATCACTGACAAAAGGATAGCAATGGGAATCACACATTAACTTGATTTAAAAAGAAACTTATATTAATATCCTGTGTATTGTTACAAACTATACTCGTAATAGTATTTCTGGAAATTACGTATTCAGCTAGTTTTCACCTTTACCTATAAGTATTATTTTTTCTTGGGCGCTAAAATAGAAAATTACATTACTTTTTATAGGTACTTTGGGGCGCAGGTATAGAATGTCATTTTTAATCTCATTTATTACCGCCTAGCTTCTTTTATAAATTGGGGTCTTCTATTTTTAGTCCGTCCTCTTGTTGTAGTGTATCTTTTGTCTCAACGTTCTACACAGAAATAATTTTTCATTGAGATCGGCTTACAATGTCATAATACATAGAGCAAAGACTTTTTCACATGAAGAAGGAATACTATGTACCATGTAAGTAAGTATATAGATGATTCAAGTCCGGATGATGATATACAGAATGGAGAGTTCATTACGGTGGGAAAGCGTGGTAAGAAAGCTAAAGTTACTACACCGCGTTCTGGATTTTCTCCAGGAAAATCGTTCGTGAGTGATAATCCTGAATATGTTGAAGTATCGGTTATATCAAAAGAAGTTCTTCCGAAACAGATTGCTCTAGCAAAATTATTAAGTACTGAGAAAATTCCGGAAATAATGAGGATTGTTTACAAAAGTCCATACAAAATTTTGATTAGATTTAAAAGTAACTATGCTGCAGATAAACTATTATCTTCTGCATCTATCAAACAAAGAGGATGGGTCTGTAAGAAGACTAATGAGGTAAATGTTTCCTACGGCTTAATTAAAGAAATAGACCTCGATCTGGATGACAATAGCATTAAGGACATACTAGAATGTGAGGTTGATATTTTATCCGTAAAACGTTTAAGCCGGAGAAACGATGAAGGCAAATGGGTTGCAAGTGCGAGTATTCGCATTTGTTTTCAAGGTCCTATTTTACCTCCGTTTGTTTTTGCGTACGGTATGAGGATGGAAGTATTGCCTTTTAATTTCCTTGTTACCCAGTGTTCAAAATGCTGGAAATACGGACATATTAAAGCATTTTGTCCTAATAAAAAGCAGATTTGTCCGAAATGTGGTGGCGAGCATGACAATTGTGAAACAATTAATTTTCAATGTGTTAATTGTAAAGGAGACCACATGTCTATGGTAAAAAGCAAGTGCCCGGCATTTTTACGTGAAAAAGAAATTAGAGATATAATGTGCAAGCATAATTGCACATACAAAATGGCTCTTATTAAAAATAAAGAAAATAAGAATGTAGTAGTACCTAGTCCGAATTTATTTACTGTCGATGAATTTACTAGAGCCGAGGTAAAGGCTGGAAAATCCTATTCAGATGTTGTCAAGCAGTCATTCCTGCCGACTGAAAATTCGGATGAAGATAGAATGTCTCCTATTCTGAATTCGAATAAACTTTTGGTTCGTTCTAAGAAGACTCTCAAAAATAAAATTACAAAAGTCAAGAAAGGCAGGCGTAAAAAAATAAGATGCCCAGTTGAGGATGAAGAGATATCGGAATTTTTGGCAGAAAATATAGAGAATACTGAGTCCCAATCAGGTGATAAATCTCGTAAAAAGCATGATTTCAGTCTAAAACGATTTTTGAAGAATATAAAAGAAATTTTCAGTGGAAACAGTTGCATGGAAGCCAAAATAATAGCAGTTATAAAATATTTTACTACAGAATTAAAGTCATTCCTGAAGAGTTTTCTGAGTGTTGATTTTTTGCTGGAGGTACTAGGGTACTCTAACAATGGATAAGAACTTCAACACAAAAAATAGAGTTGTTACCATTCTACAGTGGAATGCGAACAGTTTAAGCCCTAAAACAGATGATTTTCAATGTTTGTTACTACGGGAAAAGATACACATTGCTGTTGTAAGTGAAACTTGGTTATCTTCTGACAAATCTTTAAATATTAGTAACTATAACATTATCAGAAAGGATAGATTGGATTCCTATGGAGGTGTATGTGTTATAACGCATAAATCAATTAAAGTCTTGCACAGAGATGTTGTACATCCAAATTCTAGTATTGAGATGATCATCGTCGAAGTTTTTAATGTGCCTGGAATAAAGAACATTATTTCAATTTATTGCCCCCCCTCATCTATTACTAATCAGTCCGACTGGCATTATATTTTTAACAGATTTGATAAAGAAACATTAATTGTTGGTGATTTTAATGCGCATCATATAACCTGGTCAAATAAGACTGATCGACGGGGAGAGATGGTATATGACGCTTATTTTGATAAAGATTATTTGTGTTTGAATGATGGAAATGCTACAAGAATTAAGTCTGTTAATGGATTTTTACAACAATCTTCTCCAGATGCTTCATTTGTTTCTACTGATCTAGCTACAAAAATGTCTTGGGAGACTACAAATGAGTCACTAGGCAGTGATCACATCGTAATCAAAATGAAGTACGGTTATGAATCTGTAAATAATTTCATAAAGCGACGTAACTTTAAGCAAGCTCGGTGGAGTGAATACCGCGGAAAATCGGAAGAAGCGTTCGCTAATGTAGATCTTTCGTTGAGTGTTCAGGAATCTTATAACTTATTTGCATCCAAAATTGATCAGGTAGCTGAAGAGACAATTCCATGGATTAAAATCTGTCAGGATCCTACAGCAAAATTTGTACCGAAACCTTATTGGACTTCAGAGTTGTCTAAGGCCGTAGCCGAGACGCTTGGCATTGGCAAAATTAAGACGTAATCCTATTCCAGATAATTATGATATGTATATGGCTAAAATAAATACAGCCCGAAAATTGGTTGGCAAAGCTCGTTCTACGGGCTGGAAGGAATTCTGCACGAGTATTGATTCAGAAACATCCGCGTCAGAGATGTGGAAAAGAATGAGATGGGTAAAAGGTGGGAGGTATGGTAACCGTTGTGTTGATTCTGACAAATGTAGAGAGCTATTACAATCCTTGACACCTGATTTAGCTTGCGAGGAACCACCACTTTTTATGGAGGGTTCATGTGCCATGGAAGAAGATATAACATTGTTTGAATTGTTAAATTGCTTGAAGCACAAAGATACGTCGCCAGGCGTAGATAATATATCTTATTCTATGCTCTTCAATTTGTCTGTTACAGGTAAAAAGTTTTTGTTACATATATATAATTTAATACTACAAACTGGTATAATACCAAACCAGTGGAGAAGCATAAAGGTAGTTCCGATTCCTAAGCCCGGTAGAGACCCCAATAGTTCTAATTCCCTGCGGCCTATTTCCCTAATGTCTTGCCCATGTAAAGTATTTCATGGAGTTTTACTGAAACGTCTTGAATGGTTCGTAGAGAAATCATACCTTTGTCTCCTTCCACTATTGGTTTCGTAGGTCACGCTCGTGCTTGGACAACCTAACACGGTTAATATCATCCATTCAGATTGGGTTTTCTAAAAATATGGCCACTATTGCATGTTTTGTTGATATAAATAACGCTTATAATAATGTAAATATTAATAGAATGATTTCCTTGTTAAATAGAATTGGGGTTGGGGGGAAGCTTTGTACATATATTTTTAATTATTTGAGTCAAAGGTATTTACAAATTGATACGGGAATGGATGGTATCCTAGTAAGACAGGCAAGTGTAGGTTTAGCTCAAGGTGACCCATTATCTCCTCTCCTGTTTAATATTGCAACTATGAATATTTGTAAATCAATCACTAGCTGTAATGTATCACAGTATGCGGACGATTTTGTTCTCTATGTGTCTTCAAGTAAACATAATTTAGATTCAGCCATCAGTCACTTGTACACAGCTTTAGATGTTCTTGTTAAAAATTTAGGTGAGATGGGATTATTTCTGTCGGAATCAAAATCAAATGTTTGTCTGTTTAGTAGGTCTAGGTGCTTAACGGATGTCCACATTAGTATTAATAATAAGGAATTGAAAGTTGTTGATAAAATTAAATATCTGGGGTTGTGGCTTGATTCATCACTTCGTTGGGGAGCTCACATAAATGAGACATGTGAGAAAGCTTACAAATATTTAAATATTCTTAAAACTTTAGCTGGGAAATCTTGGGGCATTCATCCGAAACATTTAAGGAGACTGTACATCTCACTTGTTAGAAGTCGAATTGATTATGCTAGTTTTTTATACGGTAATAGTGCTAAGACGCATTTGTATAAACTAGATGTTTTACAAAATCGTGCATTAAGAATTTGTGGTGGTTTCATTCGTTCAACACCTATTTGTGTGATGGAGAGTGAGCTCTGCGTGTCACCACTATTTGTGAGGAGATATTGGCTAGCCTGCAGGTATTGGCTGAGGTTGAGCTCCTTTTCCAATGATGCAACTTTATCTTTATTACAAGAACTATCTGTTTTGTGCACCAATGCATATTGGAGGAATAAGAATAAACCCATTTTGATTGATATTCATAATAAGTTCAATAACAATATTGTGCATAAGTCCCCTATATTAGACATGTATAGCTTGGATACTTGGGTATCAAATATTAATATTCGAGGTAGTGTTATTTGTAATGTTGACGAATTAGGTGTACCAAAGCGTTCAATGAGTGTGGCAAATTTAAGAATGTTGATTTCTAATATGTTTAGTTGTAGATACGATAATTTTTATTTTATATTTACCGATGGCTCTAAAAGTGTTCATGGTGTTGGCGCAGCATTTTTTGATGTCCAAACAAACACTAGTATGAAATTTAAATTGTGCAATGACGCTTGTATCATGAGAGCTGAATTAACGGCTATAGTAGAAGCTTTGTCCTATGTTCAGAGTTTGCCGTATAAGAATGTTGTGATTATAACCGACTCCAAGAGCGCTTTACAGCATTTGATTCGTTGTGTATCCGGAGTTCGAGGCATGCCGATTGCATACGAGGCATTAAAGAGTATACAATTTCTTCAGAAACAACTTGTAAATATTAAAATTCAATGGATAACTTCTCACATAGGTGTCCCGGGAAATGAAATGGCTGACAAGCTAGCTTCCGAGGCTATTGCTGATGGCATAGTTATTCCCGGTGACCCTTATTTTACTGAGCTCATTCCTCACATGAAAAAGTTTTGTCATAATTTGTGGGAGGAACATTTTAGTTTTGTTACAGCAAGAAAAGGTCTGTGGTACAGAACTATTCAGCATGATCTGCCTCGAGCTCCTTGGTTTGACGTGGGTAACATGCCGAGAGAACTTTTAGTGTTAGCATTTAGAATAAGGTCAGGCCATGTGCCTGCTAATAGGTTTCTGCACTTGATGGGTGTGAAACCATCCCCGTTATGCAATACCTGCACTCATCAAGTAGTGGACGACTTATACCACATTCTGTTAGAATGTTGTGCATTCGACGACTTGAGGCTACGGCTGTGTACGGCGATCGGTGGCGATATGTATAGTGGTGGAGTTAATGTTTTACTTGGGAGACCTCTCTCGGAACAGAGTGTTTCTATCTATAAATTTGTAAAAGATGTGTTTTTGAGGAGAGATTCTTTTTAGTTCGTGTATTTTATTATTATCAGTTTATTTTAATTTATTTTTTCATTCAATCCTTAGTTAATTTTTTATATTCTGTTTCGGGTTGTCTCTCAAGTAAGACGTGGGATTTGCCATTGTGCACGTCGCCATCGATTATATCGAATGGCTCTGGCATCGAGTCTTTGAATGCACAATATTTAATTCAATTCACTAAATTTTTTATTGATTAATTTGTATATAGAGTTTATTATGTGTTTTTTTTTAATTTAATTTGTGTAAAACCTTACGAGGCTGGCATAACGCAGCAGCGTTTAAGCCTCTAAAAATAAAAGATTGAAAAAAAAAAAAAAGTAAGTATATCCTTTTTTTTGTAAATGATACAGGTCAACTAACCCAAGAATTCCAAAAAGGTCCTATACTTACAGATAAGAAAATACTGGCCGTAAACAAAACGCATACTGGAATAGAGTTATACGAAGTAGACCTATTTACATACACTGCAGTCGCCGTGCGGTTGGGCCAAGAATAGCTCGCCACGTGTGTGCGGCCGTTCCGTATGGTTTGGACTGAGTTATGGACGCCATCAACACGTATTGTGGCAGAGAGAATACCATGGACAAGGAACGACATGAGAATTTCAAATTTTGGAATGCATGCTCGGTACAATGTGGTAAACTTTTTTGTTGCGATCCGAAAAAAAAATAGACTAGAATTTGGGACTACCTTTTAAATGTGTCAATTGATGAAATTCGTTTAACATTAAATCCATTGGTTTATTAATCTGACCACAATTACACCTCATAAACGCAGAATTAAATATTAACCCAATTACCGAACGTTCCACAAATTATTTAGTAACCAATAATTGTTTTAGGAGAATAATTATTCTCGTACTACGATTGCTGTTGATTAAAGCTGAGCGTAGTATACATAATATGTTTCGTACTAATAAAATTGAACCACAAACATCAATCAACCGGGATCAAGTTATAATTTGATAGTTAATAGCATTGAGCACGTTAATTCGATAATGCACGTTGTTCTAAATGGTCTGGAAAGCTTGTATATACATACAACTATATAAACAAAGATTTACTGTCTAATATACCTTATATTGCAGAGATTCAAACGATCTCAGATCACTTACATGCTCCACATAACTCAATATTGCTTTGTAACCAACTTCTACAAAGTGCCTTCGTTTTGAGAAGTCTTGTTTCTTCGAAATATCTAGACCAATACACAAGTAATGTGATGCTCAAAGCCCTTGCGCTGGGATTTCAGAGAATCTATATCAAGCGATATAATCTGCGTCAAGCGTAAAACAATTTTTTATATATGCATATTTTTCCATGTAGTCACTTTTTAATCTCTATATGAAAAACAAAAGTATTGTTACTGCGACGGCGACGCTAATTGAACATCCAACCTGCAATTGGCAGTTTTTTGCATCGCTATTCATAAGCTTCATACATACTCTACACAAGTACATAATATGATGTATCCTCCGATCTCATCCGCTATATACAATGACGATGATAGGTAGCTGACAAGTTGATAACAAGAGCTCAAAGATCAGAACTCAGTACCATACTCAAGTACCCAACCTCTATGTTCAAATCGTTCGTCGTCAAGCCGTGACAGATGTGATATATTTGATAAATATCTGGAGGCTGTGTTGATAGGTCGCTTATTTGATAGAAGGAATGTCATAACATGTTGCCATAAATCACTCATATTTTGAGAGATTTTTGTATACTGATGTCTGATGTGGTATGTCGTTCGAATTGTTGGTATGTTCACACTCGCTTTATGTCTTAATATGTCGTGGTTAAAGACCGACATCAGTAATTCAATTAATGACGGAGGTATCATTGTTACAAATTAAACAATTGTTAACAAACCTTTAGCTCTAAAAATAACTTCTAACGGAACATATTCCCCACAATGTGAATAGTTAGTACAATTATCTCGCTATGCTACTGAACATAGACTACTACGTATATAATCCACCTAATAAACTATAATAGAGATAATAACATCAGCTGGTTACCGTGCTACTGAATGGCGAACCATCATTCAATTTACTCATCTCATTTAGCCATTGTAAGGCCATTGATAGAGGTCAATGATCTCTCTCGTTTACCACAAAGCTATTCATAACAACACATGGTTAGCGGACACACATATGTTTTACAAAAAAAAACAGTTGTAAGCGGAAGCGAACATTTATTCGTATAAGTATACCTATGGACGAAACTCCTATGCATAAAACGATAACTAGGTAATAACAAGCGCGAAATCAATAACGGCGCCACTCGCTTTTTTATTAAAATTCATCATCCCGCCATATATGAATCTGTACGATCATAAATCCGCAAACGTGACGAGATGAATTTGCAAAATGAAATATTTCATGCAAGAAATTTGACTGAGCTACATTAATTCCGTAGCGAAAGCACCCAAAGCAGTTTCTTGACATCCCTAACATAATCGAGGCTGCCTTCATTATGGAGTTTAATCCACATTCCGAGGCACTAATTAAATTCCTTCAAACGGTTGAGTAAATCTTTTCAATTTAAAACTACTAGACAAAGTTGTTACGAGTGGCGTGCGATGCGTGTTAACTGTTCAGTGCTGAAACTCGCTCTGGAGCTATAACTTTTTATTATCGTTTTGCTAATTCACACGTTTTATTGTTAAAGTCCGGATATAATCATAACAAAAGAGATCGTTCCAACGCAAGAGGTTAATAGCTGCCATCTGTTAGACTTAGCACCCGAAAAAGCTGGCTTAGCAATTATTATTTTTAACCAAAATTCACGATGAAATATTCCCCTTGACATTTGCTTTGATAGTTAGCATATGATTTGCCGAAGCTCGTGCTCATATTAAATTCAAAGATCCAATATCATGAAAGTGGACGATTGCAGCGTAACTATTTTCCAATTGCATTTTAAATGGGTTTCCATGAAATATGGAGAAGCAGTGGCTAGGCACGTCGCTAATATGTTTGTAAATATTGACCCTCTTTAGAATGTAGACGAACAGAACAAAGACTTAGATTACAAACTTGTGTGGACTTAGATCGCTATATTGTTCCCTCATAGCGCTGTAAATACGGGCTAGGTTATTGGACGTCGTAGTTTCAAGTATAATCTAGGTATTTAAGGGTTTACTTATAATATTTCATATACTATATAGGTCATTTTCTTCAGTTTTCTGTGTTTACTTACCTACTGGTACAAATCATACCATGTGTATACATAAATATTAAAACATTGACTTAAGTTTTGAAAGCCATAACCGTCAACAGGTTAAGTTATCAAAATAAAAACAACCTTCAACGGACAGTAATGTGTTATGTAATCTATTCTATGACAACACCAATACCATATCCAAAGCTGTCAACACTGAGTGGAAGAGAATTTTACTGTATTTGCCTACCTACATATGTATGTATGTGTGGTACCTGAAAAACATTAAATTCCCCGATAACATCTTTTATTTGTATTTACAGAAGATTTACGAAACGTGTAACCAAAATTGCTTCTAACAAAAATAAATTTCAGCTTTTTCAGAACAGAATGTAGCCTGTGCCATTTATGCCTGTAGCACACCTCCGCTGCGAAACCTAAAGGGCGAAACCGCCATAGTTTCGCTGTGAGTTGTGAGTTGTTGGCCGGCAAATTAAAAGCGAAATTCCCTGCTCTAACGTACAAAACTGACTATGACGTTGTCTCTTTCTAACATGATTTTGCTCATTTGCTTAGGCGCCGTCTACATCTCCGCCGTTGTCCGCCATTTTGGAGCGGTTCCGCGTGTATCTCGGACGCGTCTGTAGCAATCGACAATTTTTATGAGCGAAATAGGAATCAACTGTTCTAGTTTTAGGTTTCGCTCTGTTTCGCTATTATAGTTTCGCGTAAGTGTAGTACTGTTGCACAGCGAAACTCACGCAGCGGTTTCGCAGTTGTTGTTTCGCAGCGGAGGTGTGCTACAGGCATTAGGGTCAGTGAAAGATTTTTATAACAATCGCAGGGACACTCGCAATCATATAATCAGCTGGGTTTAGCTATTCGTGTTTTGTTCACAACGTTATGTTTGAGACTTAAGTTATGAAGCGCATAAGCCCAGACTATGTGCCGCAGAACAAAACCCTGTCAGAAAAACCAAACACCGAATATCTGATGCAAATAAGACGGTTAATTGATTACTTCTAAGAATATCGACGACGGGAATTCAGGTGAAATAAATATTTTGATCCCAATAGCCAAAAATTGCCATGCAAAGACGTGACACAGCATACACACATACATCTTCTTATCTTTAAACTCAATAAGTTATTTCAGTTCGTGAAGTCACGTACCCTCGTAGGTAAGATTCCTCTTCGCTTCTAACACAGGATTCTTTGCGGTTGTACCTCCTTCTAGTTGCCTACAACAGTTCTTTGTATTCCTCCATACAAGACGCCCTACTTTCAAAGTACGCTCGTGGAAAACAGGAATTGTTATCAATTGATTGATCACGATACTCGTAAACAACAAAGTATGTTCTAGTTGTAAAAACAACATGAATTATGCTAAAATTACATAACGCTCCGTAAATTATTGTTCGTTGTTTAAGCACTAAAGTTTACAAATTAAGATTGTGATGAATATTCATAATGAAACAACGTCACAACATTTAATACCTAGCCCGGTTGATAGCTTTTCGGATCTGTCGCAATGTAAAAACTTTTACTATAGGCACGACCAGAATGATAGGTACTATGCTGGTATCTAACGAATGTATATTAAAAAAACACATATAATAAAGCTTTTATCCAAAAAAGCACTTGACATATATTTTGGGTAACGTGTTATATGTGATTACGTAACATGACTTTGCATACAAACCGTTATTACATGGCTTATCTGCCTCACTTTACTCCAATACTTTGTTGTATATTACCAAGTAATATGTAACGTTATTAAGCACAGTTCACGCTCCTAAATTTTCAAAGACCGTGAAGCTACCTTATTAAAACGATACACGTTGCATACAAGGCGAGGCAAATGATATTAAAATCAATTTACGCCTGTCTGCTCGGTGAATTCAAGTCGAATCGTAAATGCATGCATAATTACCTGCAGATAATCAAAATTACTGTTTGTTCAGTGTAAATTTAACGAGGTTTGTTGTAACAAACGAATTTTTTATTTGATTAGCTTTTGTTTGCTTATAATATTCAGAATCAATGGACTGAATATTTGTTGATAAATTGTTCTCAGAAAGATTTTGACGGCCGCTCCCAAGAACTGGTGCGATAATGACCCAGTCTAAACTCTTTGCTTGTCACGACGCCCGACCTCTGTTTCGAACGGTTTTGTTAGGGAACTCTTTAAGTAGGTAACTCAAATGCGTATTAATAAAAAAATAGAAGAACCTAATTAATGTGCGAGTTCCTTAACTGCTACTATGGTAACATTTTATTATTTATTCGTATGAATTTTCTTTCTTTAAGAATGTTAGGACGCAAGAATAGATTAGAATTTTCACCTATCCATGCAGTTCACGAGTGTTCATCAACGGATTAGCGCATATATTGAATTTCCCAGACACCTCAACTATACCTACACAATGGTGATAAAGTACAATTTAAATGTGGATACAAGACTCTTTGACTTTTACGTAGTCAGTTTCAGGCAAAGGTAATTTAGACATTTCTTTTGAGTTTGAAATACTTTGAACAAAGAGTTTCTTCTTGGCAGATTCACGAACATCTTTAATGTCTTGTTTTGCTTGTTGCCTTTGTTTTGGTATCTAAAGCGACTGCACGTAAATATACTTTTATCTTTTCGCGTGAATAACTTTGATTTGCTGGATTTGAATTACCTATGGAGTGGAAACAATTTTTAATTATTTCTGGTTGCACGATACTATTGTTTTGACTTTACTTTGTTTTTTTGGTTTTGTGATAAACGTAATAATTTCTCTTTTAATTTTTCGAATAACTAAAGATTCATTTCAATTTATCAATTAAGAGCTCTAAACTTGTTCTGCTTATTAAAAGAAAAGAGACTTAATCACTTTGCTGCGTCAAGACTGGAAAGTATCTATACCACCTTAGACTTAATTTAAACCAATTCAAGTATTCGAATCCGTCATTTAGCCTTAATTAACCGTACCTCACTTCAAAAATGCTCGCTATAAATAACTGTCAACCATTCTATCCACTTCACAACTAGAGTAACATCCCAAAATATTTAAAAGCCGCTTTAAATTCTGCACTAATAGTAAAGCAAAAAGTTTTTGAGAGGGGCGTGCCCTCTGCACGGCGAGAGTGCTTGGCGGCGGCCGATGACACTCGTCGAAGCCTCTCTACTCGGCTTGTGGTGCAATTGCTTCCGCTCAAATCATCTAGAAAAACACTTCAGGTTTTTTTCCTCGCATCTTGTACCCAACTTTCCTTATGGGGTACTGCGGTTGCATAAATAATTAACTTGTATACTTTTTTCATTATGCAAAAGTTCAATAAAGTTGGTGAAATTTTTAAATTAGTAATTATATTTTGCACTGTTTTCTCTTTCTTTCTGTACAGCAAAATCAGTTTTGGTTAACCACAATGTTAATTTACAATACATATTACCAACAACTTTTTACAATACAACAAAATTCGTTCGTGTAGCAAGCAGAAAATTCCCGGTCGTACCCCAAAACGAAAGCCTCACCACAATCGAATAGGTTCACATTTTCAGTCCTGCCTGAACCGCATTTAAATAAAACAAAATTCTTTCCTTTCGTTGGCAACGCTCCACTCATTTCCATTTTCTAGTAGGTTGAGTGAGAAACGTGGTCTGAAAAACATTTCTACCGTCGTGTTCATAATACGTGGCTGTACAATACCGGCCTACATTCTGACAGGTTAGCAGACGTTGGAAGGGAATTTAGGGTACAAAATATAAAGCAAACTTTAGAGTACGAATGAGACAAAGCGCGTTATTGCGTTATAAAACATACAACGTCTAGTAAGCCGGTTACAGCAAAAATATTTTATTGTGCTCGTTTGTTGAAAAGCTGGCTGCGAGATGATACGATTATAACGCTTCCCACTTTTACAGCTGGCATATGGCAAATGAGAATGTTACATTACTTTTTGTATGATTTGTAGGTACTCGTATTGTTTATTTTGTTACCTACATACTTATACCGAGTCAATGGTTTATTCCTATTAGTTCATTTCAACGAGCTACCTAACATTATAAAATCACGACAAAGATTTCAATTACAAAATTATACTCTCAGTAATTTGTGGTGTAAAAACCATGTGGGTAAATCAAAGAAACTATTAGAAAAGTACATTACAAAACGTGATATGTTATGTAATGTTTATCAATATTCAATAATGTGTGAATAATTTCAAATTTTCACAATTAAGGGTCAATTCACACTGAAAGAGCAGCGGCCGGCAGCGGCCGGCAGCGGCCGTAATTGCAAGGGATTGAGCGTGAGCGCGGCGGGCCGCGCGGCGCCGCGCGGCGCCGCATCGCGCCGCGCTCTTACATTTTCCGTGCTCTTACGGCCGCTGCCGGCCGCTGCTCTTTCAGTGTGAATTGACCCTTATGGTACATAGGATTTTTCATACGTTGAGATCAAATGAAAATCCTCCAAGAGCACGAATATCTATTTCCGTCGCGGCATTTAACTTGTCACAACAAGTCTTTATTCCGCCTAACATTTTATTACGCGACAGTACTGCTTGACGGCTGGGATTAGGGCTGCCATCTCGAATTTCGCATAACCCGGACAAAAATTCAAAAAACCCGGACATTTGGCGTAAACCGCATATTTTCCCGGACGAAACCGAAAAAAAATTAAAACAAAACAAGACCTAATTTTTAATCCATTTACTATTCCCATATACTTAAATTCCTTACATTAAAAGTGTCCGGGTTTTCCCCGGACACTTCTTGAAACCCCGCCCGGACGGCCCCCGGACGGGCTCCAAACGAGGACAAATCCGGGGAAACCCGGACGGATGGCAGCCCTAGCTGGGATCAGCTTTGAAATTCGGTAAAATATGACTTCAATGAATAAAACTTTGTTACCCCGCATCATATCCAGAGCTTCTGTTGTGACGTAATGTGAATGTGACACATGTCTGTACAGGAATGTGTTCGCAAGTTATGAATGGATGTTCGAAAGATATTTAAATAAGTATAAGGAAACAATGTGTGTAATCATTTGATCAATTTCATTGAGTATTTGTAAGAATAATGTAGTTACATAAACCTTTACAAGATTTGCAATTTGCGCCACTTTTTCAATTTCCCATTTTTAACGGCGTTTATTGTTAACTAGCTTTTCCTCACGTTTCCTACCATGTCCCGAGGGAACTACTGGCAGTCCTAACGTCAGGCTAAAATTCTATTTGTGTTATTTTTTTTAATCGACTCATTAGTTTTGGCGTGAAATCGTGACGGACACACAGAGTACTTTCGCGTACAATAATTTATTTTATTTTATTTTATTTATTTTAAGAAGGCTTACAGACTAATAACATAATATGTAACAAAAATATATTTTCCAGTTGCTAATAACAAGCCTCCACAGATATATAATTAATATTATAAACTTATTACAACCCAAATTCATGATTAAATTCAAACCGAATTATCGTGATTACGGTTACACGTTCATCAAGATAAGCTTTACCACAAAACTAAAGCGATTTACCAAAAATATTCAAACCACAAAGTACAGAAAACTGTATTGTTCTAACTCAACGCATTAACTTGACAGGCTGTCATCTTGTTATTTATATTGACGCCACAATAACGGTTTTCCTTGATATCAACTCGTTTTACGCCGTGAAGAGGGTTTGAAGGAGACAGGCCGTCGCTAAAACTTCTAAACGTGGATATAAGAAGGTAACACGACGGATATAACGTCATGTTGTTTTAATATACTTCTTGTGTATTCCTATCATGAGGAAGTTCGTTTACTTTTTTTTTGTTATTTAACTGACTTCAAAAAAGAGGAGATTCTCAGTTTGACCTGCATGTATGTCTGTATGTTTGTGCGCGATTATCTCAGGTTCAGCTGAACCGATTTTGATACGGTTTTCAGCATAGTATTTTTCATACTTATGAGATGGATGTGAATAGTAGTTACAAAATGGGTTTTATTTTTTGTAAAAAGCTTTTTGTTAGTGGTAGGTATAACGTATAAGTAATTTTACCTATAAATAATATGTAGTGTGATTAATGTGGTCGTAATATGGAGCACATACCAAACCTATGTCAAAAAATGATATAGATACATAGTTAATAGTAATCCAAAGGAAATAAATAAATAAAATAACCAAATAGGTAAATCTGCCAATAGCGTTCGAATTATCTTCATAGTATTTTTATCTTCTAGTCGCGCGACTGTCATCCGCTAAATTATAGTATCGACTTTGATACCAAAATGGAGTCGTATTATTAGGCATCTATATTCAGAAATATTCAGTATCAGTCGGAGTTCCGAATTTCATTTCCTTTAATGACAATAAGTTGGATTTATAACTTGGGAAAATAGGTTCAATGTTATATAATAAAATCTAGTTATTGTTAGGTACTTAGAACATTGATTTGAATAGTTTTACAGTTAATCAAAATAACGTTTTCACGACCATGAAACATTAAAATATAATTTATCACCATGAATGATTCAATAGCATATCCAATTTATTATGAATTTAAGAAAATTATATAACTCGTTTTATGTAATACAATGTTACTTTAGGCAAGTTAACATACTCGCTCAATCATCATCATCATCATCTCAGCCATAGGACGTCCACTGCTGAACATAAGCCTCCCCCTATGGCTAAGGGGGAGGCCTCGCTCAATAAGCCACTAATTTCCAAATAATTAGGTACAATTTGTGGCTCACGTGAACAATGTTACTGAATAATACAGTTTTCATGCAATATTTTTTATAGAAATAGGTAAAACCTAATAGGAACGCCAGATAAAGGATACGAAAAACAACGTAGGTATCTACGTACAAAAAAAGATAAGAAAATTCCTTTTTTAAAAAGAAGGCCGGATTTTTCACACCTGAAATGTTTATACCTAAAAAAGTTAACGAACCTATACCCCAAAGGATTCCTTTATCTACTTATATACCTAGATGCTTATCTATAATCATATGACACCATACGTTCGTACCTACTGCTATGACTTTAAGTACCTAAGTACTTCAATTACAGAACTCCATTAAAAGATAATCATTCTTTTTGTTTGGGAAACAGGCCCTTCTTAAATTGTACCGTTTACCATCAAAACGCATATTGATTGGTTCCCTATAATATGTAAATTGCGATCACAACAGCAATTGGTTGACACAGGAACAATTTTTTAGGCAATTATTTGGCAAAATAATGTTTATAAATAAAGTGAGCTAATGTTCCCATAGTCGGGCTGTTGGCAACAAGCCAGACGAGTCCCATATGGGAAGGAGGTTTTATTCCTAAACCCTTCACTTTTGTTTCGACTTCAGTTTCATAAACTCGGCTCTCGTAAATATACGACGGTGAAAGAAAAACGTTACCACTTATGGACTTGAGTGTCTGGTTGTCTGGAGATGTGAGAGATCATGTTTTATAATCTAGTCAATTATAGTCGATAGATAGATAGAATCTATGGCATGGGCATGTAATAAGGAGGGATGATACGCATGCAACAAAGTGTGTGCTAAGTTTGAATGTAAATGGATGGAGAGGAAGAGGAAGACCTAAGAAAAGATAGATGGATTGCCTGAAAGATGACATAAATAGGAAGGTGAGTGTCAGTATGATGAGTGACAGGGGAAAATGGAAGAGGATGGCATATTGCGCCGACCCCAAATAAAATTGGGAACAGGGCAGGAGGAAGAAGAAGATAGATAGAATCTAATAAGTATTTATAACACAGGTCAACAGCATTTTTGGTGCAAAGGTGAAATATACAATTTCTTGTAGGATATTAGATACGTAATCGAAGTCCAGAACATAGAGTTGCACTAGCACGTAGGGATTTAGAGATATACCCCTCCTAAAGTACCAAAAACGCGATTTTAACGATATTTGACGATTTTTTTGAAGTACAGCAAAATAGTTTTTTTTGTTTCTATCTATAGCATTATATAGTACCACTCTTCCCGATTGAAATTCATTTTTATTTCCAACGTTAAGAGTTTAAATTTTCATGAAATATGTATACAGCTACGATAGTTCGATCTTCCCTATATTTCATTTGGCCTGTTAGTATGAAAAAACTCCACTTTAGTTATAAAATGGTATATATCGGGAAATAAAACTCGCAAAAATATAAATTAAAATGGGGTTAATGCGGGGAAAGTAGTACTATATGATGCTTTAGTTAGAAATTCCTATAAAATTCTGCTGTCCCCAAAAAATGACATCAAATTTCATAAAAAAACGCGTTTTTGGTACTTTAGGAGGGGTATATCTCTAAATCCCTGCGTGCTAGTGCAACTTTATGTTCTGGACTTCGATTACGTATCTAATATCCTACAAGAAATTGTATATTTCACCTTTGCACCAAAAAAAAAATTATAATTTGTTGACCAGTGTAATCTATCAGTTATATAAAGCTGAGTAAAATCTTAATAGTATTATGTCAGCTCGACCTATACTCATTGACTATGATTCTTAACTTATTTATCCACCTAAGTATAGTTTCAAGAAATAAAATCATGAGTCTAAATTCTTCACATTGCATATGACCTGCATGTCAGACATAACAGCTGATTTCAAGTTAGAAATAAAAGGAAGAAAGGAAGATGAAAACTACTATCGAATATTTTCAATAACGACGAAACGAATCCCAACTTTTGTGTACAATAAAGAATTTATTGTTTGAAATCAGTACTTCAAAGTTCAAGTTTCTATTTGCCGATATTTGAACGAGAACAAACAAAAGGAGGTAGGAACAGATAGTATCAGTTCCGGCATAGTTTATAGAATATTATTAGCGTGTGTGTATTTATCTGTAATGATAGTAGCAACAATAGCGTCATATTTATAATAGTCTACATAAAGTATTATTATAAACTAACCTACACACTACATTTCCCTCAATCGCGTGATAGCCACTTGCGTTGTTTGCCTTGCCTCATCAATAAAGGCCTGAATACATGTATAGGCTACGTCATTTACATAACTCATTATAAAGCAGCGTTCCGTCTGAATTCCTGATGCGAAGCACTAAATCCCGTTCAAGCCTAGCTTGAAATCGATCCCCACCTCAATAATTAAACCTCCGTGAACAATCAAATTGTCAAACAATAAACCGAGGCTCAGAGAACCTTGAGACTAAGGCATAAACAAATAATACCATCCTTTCAAACTTTGCATAAGACCTCGACTCCTTCTTTAATTTTAAACTTTATTATACTCTATTTATAAGACTAAAAGAAGTCTCAAGTTAAAAATAATTTAGGCCTACTTTTTCGCTCAATAGGATGACCGTCAAAAAACTGTTTGTGATTGTATGAATCCTCAGAATATGACACGAAAAGAATAGTTGTGCACATATTTGCGATAAGTACTTGCATATAGTAAGCAACTACATGCTAAACTTAATATAATCCAAAACAATAACTCATTCAATGAACTAGGCACTCTAAATAAAACTGTACCATAAACTCCCTTCCATTTGCATATACACATATATTTCCATTTAATTAAAAGCCGACAACAGTATATTTTATTTTAATATTCAACACTTTTTACAGGCATGCATACTAATTAATTGGGTGCTTTAATTTCCCGTACCTGCGTTATCAAGCCCCTTCAGTGTGTGTGAAAGTTTGTTAATTAGGTAATGGGTCAGGAAGCACTAAACATTTTTCCTCGACTATACCCGCACTTCAACACATAGGCATATTATATAAGCTATAGGCTTTGGTATTGGATATAACGGCTGTAGGAAAAACTGGCGCAACTCGTACTACGGCGTGGCGTTGATATAGTTTGCTCGCTACGAAAGCGTAGCAGCTTGCTACGCCCACTCATTGACAAGATTACACTCAATTGAGACGGCATCAGCAGATAAAAATAACATGTGATAAAATTATTTAGTGCTGTCTTCAGTCAGTTTATATATCCTTTAGTTATTTTAGAAGATAAACGACGCAATTCTGTTGATTAGTTAATACCTACAGCTCGTCATACATACTCGAAAGTTTCATTGTATTTCATTCTTCATACTATTTTTTCAAAACATACATAAGCTCACGAGGATATCATAACAACATATTCCTTATTTCGAGAAGTCTCTTAATTGGGAATTCTCACCTAATCCCACACAGAGAATTCCCGTAGCAACACGACAGAAACCCACTTAAGGCATTACAATAAATCTCTATAGAGGCATAATACGTGCGTAGTTGCTAGTTTTCCCACCAAATAGTAGAAATAAAGCGTTAAATCACCGAAGTCGTTAGCAGGACCAGCGTGTAAATGCTTTTTACTCTCACTAATAGTATTTTAATAGCCATAAAAGTAAATAAAAATAATCATTTAATGTGACGTTGGACGGAACACGGCGGCGACAGTAATTATAAAATTCGGGAGCTCTATTACGAGTGATGAGAGTTATTCGTGGTAATTTGTTCGAATGGATCAAATTGTTTGGACCTTGGCGTTTTGTTGTATAACTTTTATTGCTGGGTGAATGTAGGTATAATTTTTATATAGGCTATAACTGTCGGGAGTGATGTCTACGTTCACAGACGTTTTAATGCAGAACATGAGATGTTACGGCAGAAAAATGAGCGGATATATTCTAAATAGACGTGTTTCAGTTACTAGGACAGAGGATCGTGTTTTACTGATCTCGTTATGGTTTTATACATGTACTGTTTGGCTATATGGAAGCTTATCATATAATTTAGTGAACTTATCAAGACCTGTATCTGACGAGTATTTATACATATAAAAGTTTAAAAAAAAAACCTACTGAACCATACCTTTATATATTTTTAATATGACGCTGCACAGTCTCGATAAACATTATCAATTGATTAATAGTTCGTTTTAACATCGAATTGACTGCGAATATTTTATACCCCTTATACTGGTCATATAATATGTATGAACATTTCCACGTTATTGCAGTTGTTATTATCGCAATTTAATAGTATAGCGCAACATGCAATGTTATCAATGTGGGACATTCAACGATCATTATATCCTTTCTAAAATCAATGCAAAAAAAATGCATTTGAATTTGTTACACTTTAGAAGTTAAACAACAGTACGGTGAAAGCTTGAAGCTTGAGTTTGGACATAGAAAAGTTTTTATATGCATATGGGTACCTGGAGTCAGTAGTTCCCTCAGGATGCGGGTTACACCGCAAAGAATACCTAACTAGTGCATTATAAAGCTTCCTACAATAGATAGGATTTCCATGATCCTGAAATAATGCGAACATTGAGAATACAAATTCATTTTGTTTTATTTGAACTACATTCAGCTAATGGAGTGATTCAACTCGCTAGAGTAAAACCATGTCTGTAATGAGTAAAACAACCTTATATCCCGTGATACAGTAGACCCAATAAAAATTGAATTGTCTTGTTCTCTGGAGGGCCGGCTGCATAATAAATTAACAATTAATTGATTAAACCTATAATGGGACGCCGGCTCATCTACTTTCAATATAATGGAACAAACATGGCCAATGCATCGAATTCATTTAAGTAATTTTTATTCAAGCGTTTTCATTTATGTACTGCAGTCACTTAGAAAATTAATACATCATAATGGATCAAACTAAATGTAAACATGAAAAAGTGCTCCTTTTTTCAGCACCCTGATGTTAATCTGAATAAATAACGATAGCTTTATCGTCATAAAAACCGTTCTAATAACCATTAAGTCAGATTGAGGAAAAAATATGTGACCTTTTATAGAGTAACCAAACATGACATTAGTGGTACACATTTAGTATAGGTACTGGTATCGATCGCTCTGTGTATGTAGATGAAATCTAGTCTAGTGGCCCTAGTGACATACATAATAAATTATTCAACAATCTGTATCGAAATATGAAGCGTTGAACTGTAGCTGTTTCAGCGCTGTAAATATATTTCGTTTGCATGGAATACGTCGATGTATTCATAAATATTTTAGCGGCTTTCGCTAGTTTTAGAGTATTCGGTAGCTTTACAGATTATGGTAATAAATTGCCGTCCCTCCACGAGCCATATGGCGACACGACGGTGATTAACGAAACTTAGATGATTATAACAGTTGGTAATTATGTCATCATAGTTTGTTGTTTAGGATACTAAAGCGGGTCTAATTACGGGTAAGTTCTAAGCAATATATAATTTTTTAAGAGTTGAAATAGGTATCTGATCAGTATTTGCTACAATTTATGTGTAACTATTTTATTTATTTTCACTGTATTAATCAAAAAATTTGCAGGTTTATAATATCTGTTTGACGAGTGTCCATTTAGAGATTATATTTGGAACTGCGTAAAAATGAATGTTCAATTTGTAAATTATTCATAAAATAGCTTAAAAAATTGAAATAGACAAAAATCCTATGCCAGTTATTCCACTGTCAATTTTTTTTAATAGGATTACGAGAACTGCCAGTTGCAATATTCCAGTAAAATAGTTTTGAATGTTTTGCTTTTTTGAATTAATATATTCTCACAAACGTTGAATGCTTTCAAATGCATCACTCTAATTGCAAAAAAGTCAATACGCATAACGGTATATTTATGGAAAACATTACATTTTCAATCAACTAGGGACAAAGAGGTCGATGATTAAAATAGGTTTTAAACAAATGGTGCTATTATGAATTACCGACTAATATTTAACTTAACTGTAATTTTAACACTGGCCATCAATCAATATATTGCTATTCCAATTTCAAACTTGATAGTCGAATTAAAAGAACCCAATTCTGGGTCGACCGTTCGTGAACATCATCTCCTCCAAACTGTATTCTATTTATAAATAGTGTGTGCAATAAAGGATAATACTAATAGTAACTCACCGGGTTCCGTCAACGGGTTGCCAGACAGCGTCAAGTGGGGCGTGCGCTGGTGGCGGAGTCTCTCCTTCTTCATTACTCCCTGGATTCGTCCGACCGTCCCATCCCTGGCAACAAAAACAAAAGAAGGATGAATAAAAATGAAACTTACGACTGCTCTCAATAATCTAACCACTAGCTTCTGCTCGCGGCTTTGCCCGCGTGTTGTGTTAATAAAAAGCCTAAGTGTTAATCCAGGGTATCGCCTATCTACATCAAATTTCAACCAAATCAGTCTTGCCGTTTTTGCATGAAAAAATAACAAATACATCCATATATTCTCACAAACTTTCACATTTATAATATTAGTAGGACTAGTAGGAAGTAGAATATTAGTAGGAATTAGTAGGATGTATCATACATATTTGACATTAGCCCCGTAAAAGTAATGTCAAATTCCTATGTCCAGCAAGCAAAACCACAGCAAGATAGAATATTGGGAATGGTTACACTTCCAGGGTCATTCAACAACTCAATAAATATTCATTCGACAACCATAGTGATTAAACGAACTTATCTACACGGGAAGCTCATTGGCCTGTGCAAACCATTCTAAATTGCAATTCACATTAAAATGCGTTACGTTGATAAGTGCAGCAATGTTATTGTAATCTAAGGTTATTTGTAATTTCCGAAACATGTTTTATAGCAATTACTGCGAAGTTGATGTAAAAACTCAATTATAATTATTTTACAGTAACCACTGTGAACTGAAAAAACTGGGGTTTTCCTTGGTTAGATTACTTAGATTTAAATCAATATCGTCATCGTTTAAAAATACTGAATGGTTTTTCCCTCCAATATGTGCCAGCAAAAGACACAGAATAATTTCCGCCAGGATTACCACTTTGGGATTCTACCGAAACCTCCTGTTGAAAGTTTCGCAGAGAAAAGTATAAAGTACATAAATTAACGTTCGAGAGCACGAACAACAAAAAGCATTTGTTTTAAACTTCCTTCGTGCCCACATGCTTATACATATACCTAGTTGTATCAGGTACAGTTCGCCCATATATTCCGTTAGCTGCATCATAAATATTCGAACTACAAAGGCAGTTCAGAAGATCCTGACGTAGAACTCGAAGAAGACACTACCATTAGCCCACTAGTCGTAAAACCTTAGAAATACACGTCTATACTTTAAGCTTGTACACAGCCTCTGTTCTCAAATTGTTCTGTAATCTCGTTGAATTAAGCAGAGCACAATAAGCTTAAGGTATTTACATAATGCTAATTATTGTATAGTTCTGTGATATCATTAAGTAGGTATCAGCTACTGGGATTAAAACTGTTTTTATAAAGTTGTATATAAGTAGGTATGTAATATTGTTTCTTACTTATAAACATAAAAGATGAGTCAAATATGAAAACTTCAATAATAAAGGGCACTAATAGTACCATAACCTGTGCATAGCTTATACCTCGTTGAAATTCACAATGAATAGTGTATATTGATCTCTAAGCCTGTCTCTTGTACCATTTCTATATAGACTTAAAATGTCGAAAATGTTGTTTAAAAAAACATTGTTTTATTGCATATTAAAAAACGAAACGTGAACTGATTTGCATGCAACAGCGAGAATGATAAAGTTAAAGCGTTCACATGAATCGTAAGGATTAAATCTTGCGGTACGGGATACATTTTTCATTGCAATTTATGTTGTTTGTTAAGCCTTATTAACATTATTTATACAAACGCTTGGAACACCTAAATACAATGTTAACAAAAAGGGTAAGTCAACATACAGAACGATATTGTGGAAAAAAAACCCATATGAAAACATGGGAAACTGTCACCGTTAAAGGATTTTATGCGAACAATCTGAAACATCAATAGAATGTTTGCTACATATTGATGATACACAAAGTCACTGACTGATGGCTCTAATAAGCCGGCAATTTAATATTCGATATCGAATATTCATAACATTACGTGAGTGACACATAAAACCTCTATGATCAAAACTAATCGAGCTTCTTCGTAATAACGCCGATATTTTGTAAAGCACTTTATAGCTATACTATGTAGGTACCTACAGTTACAACATTATCAAAGGTAATCGCGGGTGAATGACTGTGTGGGCAAATTACTGTCCCCACGTCGTCCCCTACATGTTCACTAATAATTATGATACGAGCTACATAGCGTAATTAACTAATCAATATATCGGCTTGTAGTGAAACGAATGTGAGCATTTCTAACTGAAAGTAATGTTTATGGGGCAAAGAGATTTCACTAATTGAACGTTTAATTTGGATTTAAAGATGTACGTTAATGCATTTTGATTGACTTTACCTTCTTCATTTATATTTACAAAATGCTAAACAGATGATGCCTACCGGGGCTGCGGGATTGTGCAAAAGAGCTGCCGCGGCCCTGGTGCGTAAACGACTTAAGAAGGAACGTGATGGTTACTAAGAGTCTGACACTCCCACACACTGCACCCACAGCGAGAGGTGTCATTTCTTGATTTCCCATATAAAAAAATTATGACAATGTTATTCGAGAAAGCATCATGGAAACTCTTACAACCTATAATTTTTCCACTTCAAGAACGAAAAGCATAATAACTAAAAAACTTAAAACTATTGTATTTGAGCCTTCCATAACCGTGTGTGAAGTTTAATGGCGCAGCACACAAACACAATTTACCCCATATTTACAAACTGCGACCGCGCTATAATATGCAAATGGAGTATTGCTTATGCATGTTGTATGCCTAACTACTCTTGTAAATTATTAATCAATTGCACTTAATTGATGTCCTTCAGGCTGAATAAATGTTATTACTATAGCCCTTTTTTTGACCGAAAATAAAATATTGAAGTTGTAAATAAAATAATGTAGGTTCGTTCCAATGCTCTTTTTTACCATAGCTTGAACGAGAACGTACATAACAATTTTGTATTTTATTTTACTGCAGCAAACATAAATACCTATGTACAATTAAGGTATCAGATTCTGTACCAATTTAACGTTTCTCTAGAGCAAAGCACACTTATCATAATAAGCCATAATCCTACTAAGTTTGAATACTAACATTTCTGTAAACACCAACTAAATAAAGCTACATACATGAATATCTTTATCCGGTTATCGCATTGCACACACGCGAGCACTAGCCAGCGTCCGAGCATTCTACGTAATAAAAACCGTACTGTAGTTTCATCCCTTTTGATAGAAAGGTTGGGCGCCAAGAATTTTTATTCGTCCCTGAAGCTTATTGGGCATGACGTGGGCATCCCAACGGTTCTTTCACCCTACTTACCAGCCCAGCTTACGTATGATATCCAAATTTTATGTTATGCCTAACCCTACTCGCGATTTTCGTTCATAAACATTTCAATTTTAAGTCTTCGTGGCTTAGAAGGAACAATATAGGTGCTTGAATTAAGTAGATGGTTATGATAAGTCCTATAAAAAATATAAACGAAAAAACTCACAGGTTCATGAAAATATAAGTAGATTTCAACCAACCACACGTCCTCTACCACATTTTAAAAGGTTTGAGAACCAGTTGTAAAATAAATAACAATTAATACCCAATTACTGTACCCTCATTTTCAAATGCAAAACTAAAGCGCATTCGATAAACCAAACGCTAACTAGACCACAATTTCTAATTTTAAGCTATGACTCACGTTTTTCATAAAATATGTAAACTAACCTCACAAAGGAAATGTAAACAGGCAATAAAATAATTAAAAAACCCTTTTTAAAGTTAAATACCAGATAAGCATAGGCATGCCAACGAAAGCATGCACATATTGGACACTGCATTTTGTATCACGTGGAATGCAGTATTACTTTGCAATAAAAATATATCAAAGAACATAAATCTCACCATATGATCGTGTTTTTCATCTGCACATTTTGAAATATTTTTTTAATACCGGCGGATCCATTATTTTTTTTAAATACAGAAGAAAAATTATATTGAGTTCTAAAATCTTGTTTACTTTAATATCAGCCCCGTCGCATGATTTATTCTTAAACAACAAACCTTAACAAATGTCATTGGTCATGCCTCTAGTTTGATTTCATATTGAAGTAATAAAAACAACGCCTATGTAGATTTTTATCAAAGGACATGGTTATGGTCAATTCAATGAAATTTATTCATAGGTAACCGAAGAAACCTGCATACCAAAGGTGTAAAAAATATGACAACAAACAAGAGTTTCAAAGACTCATTACAAAAAAAAACATCATAAGTATAACATTTCTTCGATTTTGTACTTATGAAGCATTTTTTTTTCTATTAAATATCTCTATTTTTTATTTAGTAATTTTCTATTACATTCCAATTACATAAAAACATATTATGGCCACCAAGCTATAAAAAATTAAAATAAATGTGCAATTTTAATATTCAAACTTCGATCAAGACATTGTATTTGAACACTAATCACAAAGCGAGCGGGTCATTGACCGGAGCATTTCAAAACAATCACATTTTCACAGATATGTGCTAATGGAAACTCACGTGCTAGACCTACGTAAATATAAACGAAATACAAAATCATGACATCAGTTCATTCATTGCTTTGTATAGTCATCATACATTTTTATTTAATAAAATATTCATCAGCTACTATGTACCAAATGCATGTATAATTAAAATGCAATTCAAACATAAACAATTAACTTTTGCAATAACGATAAGGTCATATAGGCACCTGTTTCATTAATAAAAGCGTAAACATTTCGTACAAGAGAAAGAATTAGTTCCACTGCTTGTCAGCGTATGATAATAACACTTCTTTCACCTGAGGTCATTCTAGGTGCCCGTTCTATTAATTAACGGCATAAATATTTGTACAACTGGAAGAATTAGTCACGTCTGGCAGTCATTGCATAGTAAACAACAAATATCATCAAAGAGTAGGTAATTATCCTTTGAAGAGTACCTATCTTTTACTTTTAACGAAACGCGAACGCCTTCGCCCACCCAATATTAAATGGTTCCACGTCCCTGCTTAACAAGTTAAAACATTTGTGTGCATACAAAGAAGTTCATCTATAAAATTGTGAAACTAAATAACCCTTACTTGTAAACTAGTACTGTTCTAAAACTTCACTTCTGCAGCGTCATTGACATACATTCATCTCCGCGTAAAAGCGTCTCAGCCATTTAAACCGGCTCCGAAATAGACTGCACTACTGTTCTGAAAAGTTTTTATTCGTGTGTTAATTCTCTATTCTGTTTTCGTCAAAGGGTTTCATATAAAAGGGTGCCAGCCTGGTCTTCGTTATGAAAGCTATGAATATGAAACTCTCTATTTATGCCGCTATTTTAAATTAAAATAGTAAGGTAGGTACCTGGTTTCGCAAATACAAATAATAGTTTGCGTTGTGTTTGCAAATGCGATGTTTGTATAGGTAAATTGAACACCTGTATCATTATATTTTTGTATGTTGTGTCGGAAAACAATTATGTTATTTATTTACCTATAGCGTTCATTTTAAGTTATATCAGACACCTCCTTCATGGCAATTAACGTAGGTTAAACCTACTTTTATTGATGTTAAATGTTACTGCAGATGTAGGTGCATAAAAATATAAGTAAGAATCAGGTGTTACTAAAAAAATATTTTCACATAAATCATTCTTTGTACGTATAACCAAAATTCGTTAAATTGGCCTTTTGGGTTCCCATTTGTATGATAAATACAATCCTTTTGGACTCAACTTTTTTATTATGGCGACATATTTTACCCGGAAGAATTTCATTAGCGGCCCTGCAAGATGTTGCTGAGGCCCAGATGAAAGATGCTGGCAGCTTTGTTATCACTTTTTATATTAAGTATGCAAGTAACACCATTATACGAATTCTCTCAGAAAAATGGCCGTCTCAAAAGATGAACGATTTATTAATATCAAAGGACTTTTTAAACCCTTGTCAAGGGAAATTGATAAATCTAGTTAACAAAGCGACGGGACGGACAAGATCGTTAAAGGATCGAGCTTGTCTATAGATACGTGTCTATGGTCAACTTACTTTTTTCAGATTATGTAAATCTGAATGTTTTGGTGAAATTGAAAATTTCTTCATATTTTCGCTCTAATGCCATTCTTCTTTTAAGGTAAGTTAAAGGTTTTAAAAGTACTTATGGTTTTTACCTTTTTTCCCAATTTCTAGAAAAACAAATTGTTTCAAATGTAGCCGCCAAATACGTTTGAGCACTCACAGATCGTCTCAACAACCGAAGCCACTTTAAACTTTTGAACAATCAGCTAGACGTAGTTACTTCGGTAGTTAGCTAAACAAAAGTTTTCTCTTCAATCGCCACTACCTTGAAGCTGGGTCTTTGCTCACTCTATCTTTTCTCCCTCGAGTAACGTGACACCTCTTGCCCACCTTAACGTCATTAGCAAAGTTGGATGTAGAAGTCTGTTGTTTATTCAGTAACCAACATAAAGTTCCATAGGTTAGAGCAGGACAAACGACACTTTTATTTACTTCGCCTTACATTCGGTTGCATGCGATCCCTCAGAGAATTTACCTCTCAAGGTATGGCTGAAAATTATTCATGCTCTTCCCCTACATTACGTACTTGTCTCACGGGGATAACTTAAGTTCTAAAAAAGATGCCGCAAAGCAATTTTTGCTGGAAGCGAAGCAGTCTATGCAATAAACAATTTCTTGGAAACTAGGCTGGAAACTAGAGAGTGCCGGCAAATAATACATAGGAAAAATAAATTAGTTCCGAAGCTCGTTACCTCAGCCCGATGAACCCGCTAGAACAAGTTAGGTAGGACATATTTAAAATTGATTGCACTCAAGATTGTTGTTTTACGAGCGAGCTTAGTGCGCCTTACCTTACTAATAAAATTAATGAACGAGGAAGCTCCCGACCGCCACGCGGATGGAAACTCGAGCTCTAGGAATTTCATCAAGGGAAATATACTTTATTTTTGGACAAGATTTTTTTTAGTTTCGTATACACATAGTAAATTATTAAGGAATATTTGATCAAATGCTAGTCCTACCTCAATGATAGTTTTTCTTTAGGTATCTAGATTTACTTTTCAGAGAAAAACTATCTTTTAGAATACTCATTAGATTTAGGAACTTTACTTCTAACAGGCGGTAATTAAAACCAAATGGGTATATCAGTACATAAAACTAATGATGTAACTAGTGCCTATTCCCATTTAGTGAGCCGTAAGGATGGCAATTACGAAATGATACCCATGCCAGTAACTCAACCGCCTCATTCCGTCTTACGACCCTCTCGGGAGAGGATGGGGTCACCTGGTTGACCGACACCCGAGTCTTTCGGTCAACCACATTTAAAGACTGTTTCTATCGATTTTTCCAATTCACTGACTTAATAATAGTGAGTAGATTAGAGACGGATTGACAAAAGCATGATAAGTATACAGCCTTCAGATAATGTTTAACCCAAATCATCGCGTTTATTATACCAACTCCCACATTTGAAAAGCCGAAAATATAATCAAGAATAATGATACATTTGAACGCTTTAAAAACATTTTAAAGGTTTCATTCGTGTTTTTATCTCTTATTATGATAAGATTTAATATTGTAACTTTTCCCTTTATAGCCCAGTTGATTTTATGTAAACTTTACGACTTTGAAGTCACTCTTATTGTTTTTTGGTGGAGCCCAAACATTTAACTAAAGTTGGATAGTAAAGAAAACTTTTAGTTTGTTTCAATCAAGAACCGTTTCAACTGTTTATTCAGTCTCGAAAAGTTTGTGTAGAGTGGATGCAGAAGGCAGGCGGAGGAACAACCGCGAAAATGTAATAACTGAACTTGTTACGAAAATTATATTAGTAGCTTCTGCCTTCGATTATACTGTCATGACTTTATCGCGCAGTGGACTAACAAATGTTCATAACTAGCTGTTCCCCGCGGCTTCACCCCCGTCCCGGGTTCTGTAGCCGGATGGTGACAAAACTATCCTATGTCCTTCTCCCGGGTCTAAGTATCTCCCCTCTAATTTGCAGTTAAAACGGTTCAGCCATTCTTGAGTTATAAAATGTGTAACTGACAAGACTTTATTTTATATGTTTAAATAGACACATAATACAGATTGCTATGAAGAATATTTCTCTACCTTTATATACATCTAACTGGGCATAGGTGGCCGAAGTCTCCAGCTAAGTCCAGTCACTCGAACTGTTTGTCTAGCAGTCCGGCTTTTAGATAAGAACTACTGAACCAATTAAGGTACACCGGTAGTCTAGAGCTCGAGAAAGAACATGCATACTTTTTATAAGGGTCTAGGAAGCAATTCGTTCGGGACACAGGTGTTTCCACGGAAACCAGCTGGTGAGAAATAATGCAAAAACAAAAGAGCATCGAATACGATTACAGCAATAAAAATAATCATTCAATTTACTTGTGTCAGTGGTTTCGTGCATGCCTGAACGCGTATATGCTATTAAAATATACACCGTTGTTGATATAGCTAAGCAACATTATCGTAAAAAGTGGTTCCATGTTTTATTGAGTATTAGGTTTGTTTTTAATCTCATAAAACACTAGAATCCAAGACGTATATTCTTGTACATTTTATAACGATGAAAAGGATCAACATTAATTAATTTGAGAGCTAGGAGTGCATTTGAAGCAAGAGTTAGGTACATAGTTAGTGGAACTTTTAGGATACCTATAAATTACATGAAGTTTGATGCTACCGGACCAGATTAATGGAGACTTTCGTATGCAGTTCATAATAATTTTGCTGAAACTTATTAAATAAATAAGACTAAATATATATGTCATAGTAATCTTGTATTATACAATTAGTAAATAAATAGTTAATGATATGAACAGTTCCTGAAGTGATTTAATGCAAAACCACTCAACTGGCACACTTTTCTTTCGAATCTCATTCCCTCATTTGAATATTTCCGACCAATTTCTATGGGAATCCGAAAAACTCCGTGAGTAGGTACCTAGTTTCGGTTTGCCACAAAAACGAAACCGAATATGGAACGCATTTCGTGCTAGTTTCATGTTTTAGTTCCCGAGCAAAAACACGAAAAAACCTAACTACGAATAAAGTTCGTGGAAATGGATATTTAAGTCTCACGAACTAATTTTTTTTGTTATTTTATAAAATTGTGCATTTGCAAGCGTACATAATATAAGTTGGTGGTACATGATATGATAGGAAATGAAGTTGGTCGCATATAACTAATTAAGGGATGCAGTGTGATGTTATCGTTCAGATTGTCCTTATTTACTAAAGAAATAATTGTAATGCAATGTTTGAATCGACAAATAGAATTTATACTTATTCATTTTAGATTGTTGCTTATAGCTAGCTACTTATACACTTTTTTTAACTGTGGGTGGAGCGTGAGGTAGTGTCAGACACTTAATGACTAAAATCTACCACGGTCCTTCAGGAGCGCTTAATGAATCAGGTTACACTTTCGATAAGTCCCGCAGCCCAAAGGCTTCCTTAATTAAATCATTGTTTTCCATAAGCATTTTACTTTTGCTATGCTGTCCCACTGCTGGGCAAAGGTAAATAATGATTATAAAAACCTACTGATATTCATTTTAGAGATAAACTCACAAAATTTCCAATGATACAGTTAACAAGCATTTTCCTTCTACAGAATATTGTAAGCATTAAAAAACGGAAAACGGAAACTGTTAATTTAAATTGTGATAACAATACAACATCTAGGTACTAACAAGCTACTTAATTGCCACAAACGTATGTACGTAATTAGATGTTTTTTTTGTTATCACAGGCTATGAATCTACAGACTGAAGCATTATCTATTAATTAAAAATATTTTTTATAGTTTTACCAATACATCTTCTGATTAATGGGCATTACCAACCGACAAGAAAATCTAAATAATCAATTTGAAAATCACTTGTACATTAGGTATCACTAAGTATCTCATCTCATATTTTAATAAGTACCTTCGTGCACTGGGAAACACGAACTTATTCGAATGTTATGTAAGTCAATAGATTAGATAGACTAACTACCTTGATAGAAAATCTCGAACACATGAAGTACAGTCAGCACCAAAAGTCGATGAACAGAATCAACATGACAAAACACCTGTTCACAATAAAATGCCATAAGTTATAGTCGCAACTAGGAAACAAAATAGACTGTACACCAGAAACTTACAAAAGTCGTTAAACACGAGTATTTCAAAAGTATCTGTGCACTAGTATTCCTAAAGTCGCTGTACACCATCAATCCAAATGTCGCTGAACATCATTATATCAAAAGTCACTAAACAGCACTAAATACAAAATTAGGTTAACAAAGTATATTTTTAATGTTACCGTGTGTTAATGTACTTTTGACGCTTATGTTGTTCAGCTACTTTTGGGACAGTACTTGCTTGACCTTAATAATGTATGTTAACACGTTAGTATCTATTTCAATAATTTTAATAATTATTTTGGAAATACTCTTTTGCAAAAAAAGCGGGCACCTATGAAAAATCTTAGTTTTAAGGACTTTACGTGTATTTCAAAGGGTTTTAATGATTGTAGTATGTTTCTAGCATCAAAAGGGTTAGCCAAGCATGCGTGAGAGTGTATTCTAAATTTGAATTCTGTACAATTGCTAAGAAATTGGTTAAATCTTGTTTTGGACTAATTGCTGGCAGAAAGTTCGTCGGTGTTTTGAAAAGTTTTTGAAGTGATTTTCAGAAAACTGATAATGCAGTCTTAATTAATGTACCTTTTTGTTAGATAAAACATTTTTGAAAAACTATGCGTATTTGATAAAATTTTCACCTGGTCTAAATGGGCTATACTGATGATATGGCAATGTTAAGAGTTTCGGTATTTTAGTGTAAAGCGTTCTTCTGTTTAGATATTAGGTATACCGTGAAGGGCGGGCGTTTTGGGGGCTGTCTTTTGTAGATTTGACGTTCAAAAAGTGCTGTTTTTCAGCCTACTTTGAATAAATGACTTTTGATTTTTTTTATTTTGACGTGTTTTAAAATATCGCTTTTTCATAATTAAACACGTTAGAGGAGTATCAGTACATTGGGCTGCGACAAATTTAAAGTAAGCAGTGCCGATCACAACTCGTCTCCTTTCGGACTTTAACATTTTTAAAAACCTTGAAATTCTACAAAATACAGAAAATAGCGCATAGACTGTGAGCATGAGGTATTAAGGTCTACGAGACCTTTCACCTTATCACTGATTTTCAAACAACCTCGTCTCTTGGTAAACTCCGTAGACCTCCGAAGATCTATGAGTCTAAGCGTTCAAATATCATGTTTTCGTCAAGCTGACATTTTATTAAATAAACTTGCCTGCACCGAGATTTCCTAGCATCTACAGCACTTTCCTGCTTAAATCATAACAATAATTGGGTATCTGATCGTTGCTTAGGAAACATACCTTTAGTCAATACTTTTGAATTCTTGACTCCCTTTCAGCGAAATCATCGTTTAGTAACCTATGGAGTTATAGAGAGCTTCAACGCGGCAATAATTAGACTTTTTAGATAGCTTAAACCCTCCTCATCATTTTTCATGTGATTAATTTTAACAGCTATCACAATATTTTGTATTTTTTAATGTCCGATAGGAGACGAGTTGCGATCGGCACTGCTTACTTTAAATTGGTTTTGTCGCAGCCCAATGTAGCCCAAAAAGCGATATTTTAAAATACGTGGGTACAATATTTAAACAGTAGTATTTACAATAAAATACCGAAACTCTTAACATTGCCATCAATCATCAGTATAGCCCATTTAGACCAGGTGAACATTTTATCAAATACGCATAGTTTTTCAAAAATGTTTTGATCTAACAAAAAGGTACATTAATTAAGACTGCATTATCAGTTTTCTGAAAATCACTTCAAAAACTTTTCAAAACACCGACGAACTTTCTGCCAGCAATTAGTCCAAAACAAGATTTAACCAATTTCTTAGCAATTGTACAGAATTCAAATTTAGAATACACTCTCACGCATGCTTGGCTAACCCTTTTGATGCTAGAAACATACTACAATCATTAAAACCCTTTGAAATACACGTAAAGTCCTTAAAACTAAGATTTTTCATAGGTGCCCGCTTTTTTTGCAAAAGAGTATTTCCAAAATAATTATTAAAATTATTGAAATAGATACTAACGTGTTAACATACATTATTAAGGTCAAGCAAGTACTGTCCCAAAAGTAGCTGAACAACATAAGCGTCAAAAGTACATTAACACACGGTAACATTAAAAATATACTTTGTTAACCTAATTTTGTATTTAGTGCTGTTTAGTGACTTTTGATATAATGATGTTCAGCGACATTTGGATTGATGGTGTACAGCGACTTTAGGAATACTAGTGCACAGATACTTTTGAAATACTCGTGTTTAACGACTTTTGTAAGTTTCTGGTGTACAGTCTATTTTGTTTCCTAGTTGCGACTATAACTTATGGCATTTTATTGTGAACAGGTGTTTTGTCATGTTGATTCTGTTCATCGACTTTTGGTGCTGACTGTACATGGGTACAGCAACTGTAGACAATAATTATCCTTATTCTTGTATTTGAAAAGTTGCTACTGAAACAATGTTAGATGCCGATGGACTAATATTGTCTTCTTAGTCAAACAGTGGGTATTCCATTGAGTACCTACATTTCATATTTTTGACACTAAAAGTGAACTTTTATCGCGAGCATTCGCGTTACATGTAACGTAAGCCCGTGATGTAGCATTTTCGATTCAGTTTTAAGCATAATGTTGTATTTCAATACTCGCTTCTGCTCCCTGACTAAAGTGATGCTCAAAAAGTATAGGTACATAACAAGTTCCCCTCACTGATGCAATTCACAAAGCAACGTTACATTACAGGTGAATGCACAGTGAGGGAGTATCTTTCCGGTCAATAGTCAAGTCCCATCATAAAGAATGCGAAAGCAGTAAGGGCCGCCAGTACAAATATCATTATACAAACACTTTGAACCGTACCGAAAAACCCAAAAATTCACGTTTCTGTAGATTCCTGTACTATTATCGACAAATACGATTGTTTGCTTTCCTAGCGTTGCATATTTACAACAATCGATAAGTGTAGCACCGCCTTTATAGGAACAAATATTTGGTACCTATGCTTTGTTTCACGGCGTTCAAGTTTGTTTCTCGTATTCTGGAACGATATTCAACGTGGATTTTGAATTGAAAGTCTTATCGATCGGGTTGAAATGCACGGTTTTATGGCGAGGTTTTTGGTCGGTTATTTCCCTAAAAACAGTACCACACGGTGACACATACATACGTAGAATCGTGACACAGATAAACCTTAATACCCTATTCTGAAAGACACAATATCAATATGAATTTTCTCACCCCTTTAATTCAGATCAAGTACAACCCAGAAACAATTTGTGGATTTGATAAAAGTGTCGAAGTACAAAATTTTTAATGCTTTTTGCTAAAATAATCTAAACATCAATCCGAAATTATCGGAACCATGCTATCATGTTGATCATAATTGTTGTCTCTGGTCACCCTATAGGGTTCTAACCAACAAAAAGTGCATAACAAAAGCTCAGCAGGCGCTTGTTATCTGACCCTACCCCACGAAGTAAAGTGGAACATAAATCCACTGAACTCACCGACCTACACCATATTGTTCCCAGTAAGTAATAGGCCAACTAATTACTGTCATCCATGTTACATTAACAAGTTAATTAGTTTACCTTAGTTTTGTTTACATAAAGCTCTCGTAATATGAAACCTGTCCAATGATGAGAGCAAAAATATTGAGCGATACGGTGATACACGCGTGTTTATCTAATCTTACCCCAATTTTGTGGATAGGTGAATAAATATGCTCTTCGTGTATGATAGGAAATCCTTTCCCTTTCGCATCAACGCCTCGAATTACTGTAATGTGGAATCAACCTTCGGAATGCTAAAAATATTAGCTGTGTATTTACAAAAACCGAATTTTGACTTAATTAAATGATAAAAGTATCTAAGTACTACATAAAAACAGTAGGTACATATAAGAAAGACTATGAAATATATTTATTATAGAAACTTTCTAATCGATTAAGATCAATTTTGAACACAAAGGACTGCTTTCTATTCGCTTTTAAGTCGTTTAGTAAAATATTATAATCTTATTAGAATTCAATGAGGCAAAGTTATTCTATGTAAAAAAGTTTTATCTAAGCGGATTTCAGCTGAACGATTAAAATCGTGAACGCTTATACCCCCTCTTAATTTAGTTTCTTAATATTTTATTGATCTAAAATCAATTTATGTAAATACACACCTAACTCTTTGAATCCATGTTGAGTCTGGTCATTAAGTATAACTACATTTCTAAGACGTCAACTTATTGCGCTTTACAATTTTTTTACATAAAACATCTATCAAAATAATCTAGATACAGACTGATTTTATTTTCAGTATGTGCTTGAGTCTAGATCAAGACTCAATATTTACTGAAAAAAAAAAGCAACCATTACGGTACTGGTAGGTATTGGTACGGCGATAATATCTTTTAAACTTCAAACAATTTCAGTTCACCAATTAACAAAACAATTATTTAATTGTAATTTCCAGAGTAAACACAATGATAAAGTTGACTTCGTTGAACAACTGTGCCGCCACCGAAGAGATATCAATTTCAACGCTGTGTAACTGATATTGCAACCGCTTGCAATATTCATTTAATGCAGAGCTGGTTGCCTTGCACTCTGAACTGGGTAGCAATAATATAAAGGGTTTTATTATTTACTGTTTATCAGTGGCGTAGCGTGGGTATCTGCCGCCCGGGGCAGTTGTCGACTTTGCCGCCCCTTCCCGTGTATTTTTTTTTAACAAGTGTTACTGGCCGTTTGTTATTTTTAACCGACTTCAAAAAAAGGTTTTTTTTGTATTGACGTTAAAAATCATCAAATGCCCCCTCCCGTTGTTGGTTAGCAGCGGTGAGGGAGCGTCAGACTCTTACTGATTAAAAACCGTCGTGTTCTGTCGAAAGCGTTTTATGTTTTATGGTAACTCTTTCGAACAACCCGCAGCCCCGGCAGAAGGGGGAAGTTCTCAAGTAGACTTTTCTTTTATATCTTTGTTACTTGATTTCTGGAAGGTTGTAAAATTCCAAACACGCGAGCGAAGCGAGCGGGAAATTTTTATCGGAATTTTAAACCAAAAATTACGTAAAATGTAGCCCAAACGTACTTAACTTTTTGTTTGTTGACAGAGGTAGAAATTAGGGCATACCATTTTTGAATACGCGAGCGAAGCGAGCGCGAAATTTTTATCGGACTTATAACAAAAATTACGTAAAATTTAGCCCAAACATACCTAACGTTTTGTTTGTTGACAAATGCAAAAATAAGGGCCATAATATAGTTTCTGAATACGCGAGCGAAACGAGCGCGAAATTTTTATGAGACTTAAACCAAATATAACGAAAAGTGTAGCCCAAACGTACTTAACTTTTTGTTTGATGTCAAATGCAAAATCAAGCGCATACAGCTTCTAAATACGCGAGCGAAGCGAGCGCGAAATTTTAATTATTTTTATTTAAGACTCAAAACCAAAATTACGTAAAATGTAGTGTCACGTGTGTTTTAAGTACCAAATTTTAACAATAATTAATTTTAAGTTTAAAAAGTTTCAACTTGTTTAATGTTTTTTTTATTGTTAGACAGTTTTATGTAGCGGCGCAGATACTAGTTGCGAACAATTTTTTTTTAATTGGGTAAATTTTGCCGCCCCCTAAAAGCTGCCGCCCGGGGAATGTGCCCCCCTTGCCCCCCCCCACGCTACGCCACTGCTGTTTATCATTTTTTGGGTGTAGGTTAAATAATTTAAATTATGAAATACGAATAATTTCGAGGACACGTCACTTTGAGTTCAATGAAAATAACTAACCTGAACAGTAACAAAAAGTAATTTTCATAATGTCAGCTATGTATGTAAATACAGTAACTACTGAAAGTGACCCTTAACTGGGCTTAGCCCTAAACTCAATCATAATGTCAAACAATAGGCAACAGTAGATCATTGATTACAAAATCAATTTCTAACACAAAAGAGATACCTCAAACCAAAATGCTAACATATTTCACAATTTCAAATTCCTATGGGTAGAACGGTCGGAATCTGCCTCGAATACCGTAAGTGATTGTAACTTGTATGTAAATACACAACGCAATTTATCAGGCCCAAATTACATTTGCCGTTACGTCGAAATTGGAGCGTACCGGACGCGGACATTGAAAATTCGATCAACGTAGGAAATTCACTTAGCGTCCTCCCTACGCACTATACACCCTAACTGGTCTGAGCCTGGCAACAGGTGCTCAACAAACTAACATATAATACGAGCCAATTATCTATACAACTTCCCATACAAGCATGAAAGGAATAATGACAAAATGAAAGGGGAACTCGGACATACAATTGCGAGCTGATTATACTTATTGTTCGACAATAGGACATGTTCTTAATACATGGTCATCATCCAATCGAAACCTCATAACATGATTAAGGCATCATACTGTTCAAGGCAATATGATTATCTCAAATGTACTGTCAGACCTACTTATTCATTTATACGATTCCGCTAAAATGCTTTTATTCCCTAGAGACACAGCAAAGATCCTTAATCTAATGGAAGTCAGTCGCAAATACTTAATGCTTAATGTAGTCTCTTGTAGCAGCAATTTGATAATAAACGATGCTCTCTGAAAGCGTTTATTGTCTTAATCTTAATATTGTCATTAAATTATTCATCGGGGTGTCGCTAATGGCAAACTTCGGACTTACCATTCGGGGTAAAAGGACACGAACTTGAGACATCGTAAAGTTTAAGATAAGTAAAATTACATAATTTATCCATTGATTGTCATTTAATGAACCATTATTTGTTTCCGAAAATGTTATGATTCCTGTCTGTGACTGCGGTGTCGGTATTAAAAAAGTTTTATTTCCTCGTTTTAATCTTCTTCTTTATAAATTTTAATAATACGATTGAGGGAGGCCAATAGAATGATATGATGACTATGATGATGATGATGACGGTGAGGACAATTTCTAAGAAAACTTCGAAAGAATTTTCTGAAACAGAATCTCAACATGGAAACCAATGGAGAGGTAAGTAAACGAAGATACTATTATCGCAGTGCCTACACTAAAAACATTAATTTAAACCATCTTAATGTATTCCACTTACTAATGAGTACAGATAGAAGTAGCTAAACTTTTGTTTCGCACGCTGTTGTTTCAACGAAACTAACGCGAAACTTGAATGGAAAAAGCTTTTTGTAAAAAAAACAAGGCTGGAAACACATTAACCTCAGTAATCTGGAGCAGTTTTGTAAAAAAGCTACGTGTTACGTGTCTAGTAACTTTCTAGCTTTAATGCAACATTAAGAAGTTTTTATTTAGAAAATATATGTTTTACGAATCCCTACATAATGCATAGGACTTCTTAAAAAATATACTTTCATAGTCTATGTAGTCCAACCCGCATTGAGCAAGCGTGGTGATTAATGCTCAATCCTCCTCCGTGTGAGCCCAGCAGTGGGACAATAAAAAAAAGGCTGTAACAGTAACAGTCTATGAGTATAGTAAGTAGGTACCTAAGTTCTTGCAGATACGACATTGAAAACTAAATCCGTAATACTAACTGAACATTATACTTTACGTATTTTTGACTATTTAGCTATTTTGACTGTGTGAACGTAATTACCTACAGATTATCTTATTTATTAGAAGACTCAAAGGGACAAAAAATATGTCACTAACTTCCTGAGAGCGGATTGCTCAACTCAGTCCAAGATGTAATTAGCCTTTGTCACAGATGAAGTAGTTTTAACACTCTTATTTGCCAATTCATTCTATTAGATCGTTCGTATTGCAGATATCAATTATTATTTCTCTTTTATTTTATTCTCTAATTTAATTATCTGTGGGATTTTTTGCGTATGTAAAATAACCACTCGGATTACGCAGCGCCCAAATAGTATGATTAGAATAAAAATATTACAAAATGTGAATTGTTATCTGGTTCTAATCAGTTTTAATGATTCTTCTATTTTTGGAATCCGCTGTTCAATTTATTTTTAGACCAGCGCCATTCCAAACAGTCACATTTTAAAATAATAATTCTGTGGCCTAGTTTCCTCCTTGTTTGATATATTGTTTCGTTAACAAAGAGGCGTTATGTTCCATACATTATTACATGCACGATTTAACCGATCCGATAAGTAGGTAGATTTATACGTTATTCAATTAATACAATTTAATTAAGTACCAGTTGCGCGATAAACTAAGTTCACCAACTGACAAATTTTGTGTTTTTAGAAATTGGGAATGATGATTGTCTCGTTCAGACTTATCCATGAACCATATACTTATTTAAATTCGAGGGAGTCGCTCTCCACCAAGGTTATGCTCGGAAAAACCAGTTCTACGGTCAAAAACCTGCATTTCAAGAGTAGGGTCAGCCAGCTTCTCCCTTAAGTCAACATAATTAGTGCAATAATAGTTGTAAACTTATATATAACAAAAAGTATTTATATTCACAGGAGCGTCGTGAGCATCAACGTGTCCCCTTTCATTTCAATGACGGAAATCGAATCGAAATCGGAATTTTATGGAGCCATTTATTGAACCCTAGCACCTACTTATTAATTTTTTACACTACAATTATCCAGATATCATATAGGATATTCTTCTATTACCTGCACCAAGGCAATCAGATACTGCTGTGCCATCGTTATCCTCAAAACAGATCTAAAATACTCAGAAACATACAGAATTCAGGTCACCCACTAAACAAATATTATGTCCCCAGCCAACAAATCTCAGGTAACTAATCATTTCAACAAATTCTGCAAAAACCTGTTGAGTTGTTAATATATTCTCCGATTAAAACGAGGTCAAAGGCCAACTCCAAATTCTAGTCCCGGTAAATATAACGCTGTCAGTTCTTTAAGTCCATTTGGACCGTTTGGACGTAAATATTTGTTTGACTCTCAATCAAAACAAAGCTTACGTAAGGAATGTGTTATCAAACAAAGCTCGAGTCTTACGGTGTTCGCAGTGCCACTAATAAATAGACTTTAATAGACCATTAATAAGCTTCTCCATTCATAAGACCGGGTTCGCATTCAAACAATGTTCCCCTCGAGCAAATGAATGTTGACCTCATAATGTTAATCTCTCCAGTAAACGCCATCTTAACTGGTTTTAGGTATATTTTGTCTTCTTATTTAATTATTATCTACTCTAAAACTTTGATGCAAAATTATGCTATTCTGTTGCATTTCCAGTTATTAATAACACCTATGTATGTCATAATATTCTTTGACTCATTAGCACATTTCTAAAAATATTATCTTCTCATGGTTCCCAAAAACGGTTTCCCGTTTTATGTTAGAAACATAACAGTTTGGCTTACTACATCATTCTCATTTTCAGCAGTGACGATGTATATTTTTTGTCAAAAAGTCATGTCTCTTATCCATGTTTTGACTTCTTTGTATACTAAAATATTGAACAGAACACTATTAACTATTTTAATCTAAGAAGATAAATAAACAGGGTTCCTGACCTGCAGATGTTCGCTACGCGATCTTGCGGAACCAGGCTCATTGGGCCGTTCCAGCGGCAGCAGTTCAGTGAGGATTATGACACCAAACACCGCAAAGAACATGATGAAGATGAAGAAACTGATATTGGCGCGCTCTTTGGCGCGGGAAGGCGCCGCGCGCCACTTCATCGCGTCGACACTGCACTCGCATGAGCACTGGGAGAACAGTGGCCGCTAACGCGCGCGCCACACGACTGAGTCACCAGGGCTGTAGCGCCATACCGCCGCGCGCTCCGCTACCGCGTGCCGCGTCAAAACACAACACGACGCCTTCCCACACTAACCTAACACGCAATGGTGGATTGACAGGACTTCTCGCAAACGGGTTGCAAGCTCCCGAAGAGCTTTCTTTACCCTTGACCCCCCAACCCAATATTTTCACTTATCCGTACTAACACATTTTAACAGAACGCCTATACTTTAGTCCAAAGGAAAGAAAAAATAGGAAACACGAAACTGAAAGCTTTCATAAGACTGAACACTGTGAACCGCGACTTTAAAATGGATAGACGTCAAAAATTTAGCTGACGTTACTATGCGAAATCGAGAAGATGCAACCTTTGAGGTTAGACATTTTATACAGTATTGAAATAATGTTTTCCACCACGAAAGCGATTGTAGCGGTGAAATAGCAACCCAAATTGGTAGGTATCAGTTACGCATGCGCGCCCCCGCCCTTCGTTCAATGACTTGACGCTCAATGTAGAGTCTAGCTATACAAGAAGATTGTATTAGGCCTATCAGCTGTCGAATGCACCCTCACATCAGGCGCGATGCGTGGAGGAATTTCCGGAACACAAACTGACAAAATGGTATCGGAAAACAATTTTCTTTCTGATGGGGAAAATATTCTAATGGAACAAAACATTGGGAAGTTAGTTTCCATATGAATAAGGGCAATTCTTTGTTGAAATCATTTTCTATTTCAGAAATAAATAATTTATGGAGGAAAGAAGTTAAGAACAGACTACATACAGAACCAAAATAATAATTCGGTAGCATAGCGTAGCGGGAGGCTATGATAGGCTTCTACTAAGTCCTGTTTATTATTTATATTGGCGGCGGCGTCTTCGCACGCACAATGAAATAATTTATTAAGAAAGTCTGTTCTCTTGGACTTTTCTTTTTTTGTACATACTGAACTCAGCACATGTTCATCTCACTGACCTTAACTTGACATAAAAAAAAACATTCTGTTAAAAAAGGGAACAGTACCTACCTAATATGCCGTACATACATATAGCAATAGGTGAACCTTTTTGAGGCAGGTATATGAAAAAAATAGCTTAATGCCACATACGCTTCAATCGTAATGGAGTCGTGATTGGATCGCAGTCGAATATGAATCGGATGTCGCTTAAGTAAAATTAGGAGAATCGGGCCCCTGTATTGCCTATTTTTAAATATGTATATGCATATTTTTGTTACAATTTAACTTTTAACGATTCTGATATAAAAAAAATTGCACTCACTTTTCCCATATATAAAGTCGTGGTGGCCTAGTGGGTAAAGAACCAACCTCTCAAATGTGAGCGCTCGGGTTCGATTTTAGGTCAGGCAAGTACCAATGCAATTTTTCTAAGTATTTCTTAGACACCAATGACTGTGTTTCAGATGGCACGTTAAATAGGTCCCGCCTTTCATGGAACATCCTTGGCAGTCGTTATGGGTAGTCAGAAGCCAGTATGTCTGACACCAGTCTAACCAAGGAGTATTGGGTTGCCCGGGTAACTGGGTTGAGGAGGTCAGATAGAGCTGTCGCTGCTTGTAAAACACTGTTACTCAGCTACATCCGGTTGGACTGGAAGCCGACCCCAACATAGTTGGGAAAAAAAGGGTTATTATTGTATTACTTATTTTAATGTTGCATATTTTAAGCCTATGTTATTCGGGGATAGCCTAGCTTCCCAAAAGTGAAAGATTTTTTAAATCGGTTCAGTAGTTTCGACGCCTTAAAGCACAAAGATGCAAACAAACCCAAAAAAATAGTTCCTCTTTATTATATACTGGCGACCCGCTCCGGCTTCGCTCGAGATAACAGTATTTACCCACCATTTAATGTATGTTATTATACATATAAACCTTCCTCTTTAATCACTCTATCTATTAAAAAAAAAACCGTATTAAAATCGGTTGCGTAGTTTTGAAGATTTAAGCTTACAAAGGGATATAGGAACAGAAAAAGCGACTTTGTTTTATACTATGTAGTGAAGTATAGAGTAGGATAGTATATATAACTCAATCAACAAACAACAATAAAACATTACCTACAAAAAGATACCTGAATCTACCTCCGTGTTCTGTTGTGTTTATTGTTGCTGACCTTAGGAACAACATTTTGGATTTCAGTAATTTAATATTATTATAAACTACGTCAATACGAGCTCGTGGACAAGTTGCAGCCGCATGGTTCGTACGATCATAAGGTTAAGAAATGCTTCTTCTTCTTCTTCCGTGTCGATGACTGTCATGTATTGAAACTACACTATGCCGCCACAGCGAGAGCACGGCTGGATGCGCTCATTAAGTCCAGCAATGCTTATTGTAGACCGGTCGATGTCTGGTACGTCGTTACGGGTAGTCAGAAGTCACACACCAACAGACAAGTAGGCTTACCAGGGTGTATCGGATATCCTGGGTTGAGGAGGTCAAATAATGCAAATAAGCAGTTTCCGTCGTTATTTCGGCCGAAGGATAAGCAGTCGATGTAAAAAAACAGTGATTTGTTCATAATTACAATTTATTAGCAGCTAAATTCGGACAAACAAAGCTTGTCAATAAAAACTGTGTGTATTTTTTGTAAAAACTTCTCGCGAAGAACTGAATACCGTAGTAAAATTCTAGGAGGAAATTCGAAATACCCGCCATATTTTTTTATACATACGTATAGGGCACAGATTTTGTATATATGATTGAACGAAATTAATTAATTATTTCATCTATAATTTAAGCAATAAATTGAGGTCATATAAGATAATTATTATCAAAATTTTTGCTGCCAGCTACAGCTAAAATTTATAAAAATAAATGACAGAATGCGCTGCGTTACCTGTGACATCTGTCAAAGTGACAGTAAAACTAGTGCCTGTCAAAATCCAACCCTTACATTATTTTTCACTTCCAGGTTGGTTTTACATTTTAATCATGACGAAGGAAGGCGAAGCGCCTTATAAAGATGATAATATATTTAGAGCGTTTATGAGTGCTCTATACGCGACCATCGATGCGCCTGTAACTCAATTCCGAGGTATAAATTGATAAAAGTAAAAACAGTTGATTGTTATGTAAGTGCGTAAACGAATAATGTTGTTGTGTTTCAGAGAAAATCGTTGAGCCGAACCAGAAGAAGTACCCATGGTACCACCAGAAGTTCCGCCGCGTACCTACCATCGATCAGTGCTACGACGACGACGTGCTCTGCGATTTCGAAGCGAACTCCCAGTTTAAACGTGATAGGTTAACTCTTTATTCAATGTTATGAATGTTTACCCTAATATCATTTCATATCCAAACCATAGTCAATATGATCTGACTCCACTTAAGAATATGCACTATTGCTGCTAATAAAACTATTCATTTTAAGAGCTGATCAAAATATCAGAGTGCTACTCAAAAACAGTGAATTTAATCTTTTGGGTAGGACACCTAATTGAATGAAATCTTTCATTATTTCAGAGCTGTGGACTCTGAAATCTTAGCCATCTTGCGTCAACGTTTTGAGGACTGCATGGTGTATGAAAACCCTGACCACCATGCAAAGTGTAAACCTCTTTGGGATAAATACAAGGACGGTGAAGAAGCCTGGTTCATCAAATGTAAGTTTCTATTGTTTCAGTTGTGAATTCACTTGCAACTGACATTCTTAATAATAATCAACATACCAGTTACCTTTAGGTACCGGTTGCGTTAAGCATGGATGAAGGATAAATAGGCCACTAGAAGTAGTTTCAAGCTAATAGATCAACAAAATAATTAAAATGATGAACATTTAAAGCAATAAAAATGAGAAAAACCATGGAGAACAAAATGACTAGCAGAGGTGTTATGATGCAAAATCTCCTAAGAACGTAGCATGCCAAAATGTGGCTATTATGAGACGAGGAACGTTACTAGCTCCATCCTTTCATGCCTTCTATAGAACCCGCCCATATTTTCAAAACAAAATCACCAAACAATTAAGACTAATCTTTTACTGATTAACTTTGATTTGACAAGGAACCCGAACTCCTCGTAAGTTCTAGTAACTGATCTCAACCACCTCTCTCTTTCCTGCTATGCCATACCACCGTACCACCGTATCGGGTTCTCCTGCAACTTATCTGCGACATCACGCACCCCTAATTCGCACGTATTCATTACGAATACGATCGAGCCTGGTGACGCCGCACATCCACCTCAGCATCTTCATTTCGGCAACTTGGATCTGATCTCAACCACCATTATGTTTTATTGACCTACATACAAGAAGCCACCTAACCTATCTTCCTTATGGCATCTTTGCTATCTTTCTGTCCTCCATGATAAAAGCATACAGATAAACATAATGAGGGCCCGATACAGCCCAATCAAAAGGATCTTCTCTATTATGCCATGGCATCGGTGTTAAAAATATCATAAACAGAAAAATCTCACACAAACTTTATAAAGTATTTCAAGATGTTTCCTGTTTCTTGGGTTAGTAGTATTTAATGTATTGATTATTATAGATGGTGATCTCGGAGCTTACGGTGATGCTCGCAAGGCGTACATGAAGCAAAAGCACCGCATGATTTGGGAGAGGCGCCACGGAAACCTTTCCAACTTAACTACTGGTAAATGAATACTTGGCCTAGTGCCACGATGAATTGTGTTAATGTCTAAATAGGTGGTATATGCTGTTGAAATAAAGAAAGTAAATTATAGTCCAGAGTGTGATTTCATTGAATACCTTTACTACAATTGCGTTTTTCTTAATTTTAAAGAATTTTCCACTATTTATTTGAATTTGAACATTGTGTTGAAATTGATTAACATTGTGCTATATTTTATTTATTTATTTATTTTATCCAGGCACAAGTCAACTCAATATGTATCAGACATATACCAATTTATTTTGTTATAAATATGAATTCGATTAGTTTATTTGTTAACATCTGTTCGTGTGGTCCCATGATCATTACGTCGAGTAAGAGTAACATTCCCAGAGAAATCGAGGGCTACTGATGTTGTAGGCACACAAGAGAAGATAATGGAGTTTTATTACGGTACGAAAGATGCGCAATGAACACACTGCTTGAGCGCAGCGAGTATGTTGCGGATGCTTGGCGAATTCACTTCGAAGAAATGTGACTAAGCTCCAGATTTTACAACTGTGTCACATACTGACCTGATCTTGAATCTACCTTTACTCAATACATATTACACATTTTGAACACAAATATTTTGTGTTTAAAATGTGAAACGCATTAAATACAGGACAAACGAGTCCGCTGGTGTTTATAACGTAACTAGCTTCTGCCAGCGGTTTCACCCGCATCCCGTGGAAACCTCTGCACGAACCCGGATAAAAAGTAGCCTATAGCCTTCCTCGATAAATGGCTATCTAACACTGAAAGAATTTTTCAAATCGGACCAATAGTTCCTGAGATTAGCGCGCTCAAACTAACAAACTCTTCAGCTTTATAATATTAATATAGATTACCAAACCAACTTGCAGTATAGTTAAGCTGTAAACAATAGTCGAGGAGCATATAAATTAGGATAAATTCCAAACATCAGGTGTATTATTGAAAAAATAACATTTATTTTCCGACACATTCATCATACATGCAATACTGAAACAACTCTAATTCAAATACATCGATTCACTAGTTAAAACTATAACAAATAATCACAGAATTACGAAGATGTAGGAAAAATAATATTAATGTTACATCGTTACGTAATGAACTCCGAATGCATACTTAACTCTATCTTACTGTTACAAAATACATAGTTATTGGTCAGAAAATAAAACAACAGCTTATAAAGTACTTAAATGTATCTTCACTACAGTCTTAGAGAACTTGGTAATTAATAAAAATCTTAAGTAACATTTATTAAAACGTTGGACAGTACTCTGGCCTTATGTGAACGCAATCACATTCAGAACTTACATGACAATCATAATGGTCATAAAATTAATCGATAGAATCTTACTTAAAATATCTCATTTTGATAGAATGATAGATAGATCTGATGGCCAATACTGATTATAAATGCGGACTGGCAGTGTAACAAATGTAAAATTAATTGCATTGAAAAAATATACTTTAATATGCAAGATCCCGCTTACATAAAATATATAAAATGAATTATCTGTAAATAATTTAACAATTAAATATCATAGTTCCACATTGTTGAATGTATAATATTTTATTACTAAAATGTTCATACTTTGTACCAATTTAATAATCAAAATGACAATATTATGTACACTATATACATACATACCTACGAAAATATGTAGTCGACTTATGATTACAAAACGTTTGCACGTACTAGAAAATATTTGTGATTACATTATATTGAGTTGGAACCAAATTATGGCATTCAATGGTACAGAAGTATCACAGTGGTAATGCCTTAAAATACACATTAAAATCACAAATTGTGGTATTTACAACTTTTTATCATTATCTCATCACCTCCAATATTTATTTAAATAAATCTGATAATACTATTCATTAATTAATTCAAACTAAACAAAATATCACTACCGCCTATTGTAGGTCAGCTGTCGTTTAAAACATATGTTAGACAGACCAACCTCATTAGATTTCTTTTAGATCTATAAAAATAAAATTAAGGTACAATAACACCATGAAACATCGGTTTGGGATGTTAGAAAGACAAAATAAATTAATCCCCATTTACAAAATGATCTAAACTTGCTTACTGTGTACTTTTGTTCTTATTTTTTTTACAATATTTGGTACAGGCCAATTTGGCCTAGTAAGTTAAAACTATTGCTTTGGCATAAATTATAACTTAGCTTCGCTCGCTACAAACCAAGCTTAAATCATTTTATGTGCGTGATTAAGCCAATATTAACAGCGAATCATTTAAAATACATCATCAATCATCTTTATTGTTACTACAGTAAATGGAACTTAAGTCAGAGTCTTTCTTTATAAATACTATGTGGAACTAAGAAATTTAATTTAAGAGAAACAAACGATTGTCATAAATTAAAGCATCATCGCAATTTAGGCACGAGCATATTCTATCAAAGCAATAATATCACCTACATCTACATTCATTGAATACTCTTATAAAACCTTTGAACGTTATTAATTGACACGTCTATAAGGCCAGTTCGCAACAGTGTGAGATTCAACAATAAACTGGCGTAACTATTACGTAATTCATCACCATGAATGTAAATGTTATCTAAAATTACATAAATTCGAATGTGATATAACTACGAAAGAGAAATTAAATTCGCCTGTACAATAACTTTAGACAATATTGAGAGTTAATACACAAGCAAGTTACATGCAAATAGATTTGTGGCCGAAATATATTATAGAAGATAAAACTCTAGGACAAGAATCAACATATTGTATGATCATTGTACTTTGTGTGGGCATCCGAAAAATGTTACAAGTGCTCGAGATGTTTATTTAATAAAACTTAGCAACTATTCTTAACATATTTTGAGCCTCAAATCAATGATATGTACATTTAGTGTTTATTATTGTTTTAATCGTATCAATGGCAGTAACATCATCTACTTAACATTATTACGTAGACAATATACTGTAGATCTTTCATAAACTTATAAGTACCTTAAAGTATCATTTGAAGCTTGTTCAGTCCTTTGTTACATGAAGAGCCACGGAAATATAAAACTAAGAAAAATAATATATAAATGTCAAAAGATAAAATAATGTACAAAATTGATAGAGTTATGCAGTTACACTGTTCATAAGTTCTAAACAATTTTATAGATAGTTCATCAGGTAACAATGAGAGACCATAACAACACACACGAAACCGACTCATTTGGATACATATAAAATAGCGTTAGTCAATAAAATAAAACATTAGTTCATACATTAAGAAATATTAGAAGATTTCGGTCAAGATGATTCTTAAGACTTACCTTTACATTGTACATAGACATGGGACATTAGTTTTCAATCGGCACTTTGAACATTTGACGAATGCACCATAATTGATTTCTTATACTAAATAAACACATAAAAATATAAACATCTAAAATATTATTGTTACAGACATCACAATTTATTGGACACTTACATAAGTCTAGTAGTTAAAATTCGTTGCGACCCTGATTCACATCACTCCAAAGTTTCAGGTGTCGCGTTTGGAACACGAGTAATACTAACCTACATCAAAAATATAAAGGAATGCATCTTCTTATACGACGCGGTGGGATTAAGAGACGTCGAAGTGAGCCGCCAGGCGGACACGACCTGGTGACAAATATAAGGGACCTGTTAAATACTATTCACAAAAAGGCAGAGAAATATTAACAACATAAATGACGCTTACGTCGGTTCTCATGGTTCAGCAGAGCTGTTGGTGTAGGCAAGGCGCTGGCCGGTGGGGAACACCATATATTGGTCTTTGGCGATTCAAAAACACGAGAGCCCTGAAAGAAAGTAATACAAGTTTTGACATAAGTTAACAATAAAAACAACCACATTGGAATATCCTCTTTTCCAGATTCAAAAGAGGTTCGTTTTGGCTCGCGGATGGTAATTTCGTCGGATATGTACCTTTTGTCCGGGCGGGGTATCATGTACGGAGTAATCCTCGTGAGATGGCCCGGGCACGAGCTCGCGACAGCGCGGCACTACGACGCCGGGGCACAGCGTCCAGCGACCGTTGTCCGTCTCCGTGAATATCTCCATGTACTGACGAAGGAAATCTACCAGTCCTTCTGCACCTAGGGTTCAAAATTAAAATGCGATTTCAGAATAATATGTCGAATTCGACAAAAAAACAATGTTTGCTAATCAAATAGACGAACAAAATTTAACTAAAATTTAAATAAAATTTGACTAAGTTATAAATAAGAAAAGTGGCTGTAATTAAGGAAAGCTATATTAGACACAAAAGTTTGACTTTGTTTAGAAAAACAAAAGCAAAACTGACTAAAAAGTACACAAGGAATTGGTTCATAAGTTTGACACAAAACAAAAGTTAATAGAAATAAGTACATTGTAGGATTAACCATAGAAAAGTATTGTAATATAAAGTAGTTGTGTGATTATAAGAAATTAATTAGAGTACTGACCAGGATCAACTCCCGGGAACGCAGGCTCATATCGCCTGGAGTACTCTACGAACAGTTCTTCAGCGGTTGCCGGGGCATGGTCGGACATCAGTTGAGCTAGACGCCACACGGCTCTCCAAGCCGGGGACAGGTTGAGGCGCTGGTCACTAGCCATCAGGACTCCAGCTGCTGCCAAATGCCTCAAGTCCGGCTCGAAGCCCCGGACGCGTTTGTACGCAGCCGTGAAGTACTCCAGAGTGGAACCTCTAGCGATGCTCCTGTCTGCACTGAGGACCGCACAAGCGGCCAGTAGTGACGCCGCCCAAACAGGCGAGCCTCCCGGAGCTACTACCAAGTTGTTCTCTACGCAGCCCCCAGCGGCGTAGACTAGACCTTCCAATGTCTCAGCGTCTAACATGTCGGGCTGAAAATGGTTTTGATGCATGAATATTTTGTACACATAATTTGGGTAATGGAGAAAGTGATTATGCCTATGGTGGAATATGAAATGATGATTACCTATGAGCTTGCCAAACACTTATTGACCTACGCATACCGGGTACGGTCAAGTTCATTATGTATACTTCAATGCCGTGACAGAATATATCTTTAAAAGTCATCGTATCAAATTAAAACAATAGATTTTTACACACATATTGACAGGATGCCGGTGTGCGTTGACCATTACCGAGCGATCAATGTATAATTATAGATAGAGGGAACAGTCCCAGTTGAATAACATGATACATTAATGGCCAATTACTGATAAAGTCTCTGACAGCCTGTCAGGAACTTATCTGACAGATAAACTATAACTTTTGCTTTCACAGATCAACAATATATGCCAGATAAAGGACGCTAACCTTTATCTGGTAGATAACATTAACTATCAGATAACTAACTGACACTATCGGTAACAACTGAAACCGGCTTGTGTGTCGTACCATTGGCGGGGCGCCGTAGTGATGCGCGTAGTGCGCGGGCAGATGGGCCAGCGCCACAGCAGGCAGAGCTCTCAGACGACGGGCGATCACTGAGCGGGCAGGCCCTAGCGCCAGCCTCACACTGCGCTCAGCAGTCGCGTCACTGACTCGCACGGCGGCCGTCAGGTCCAACAGCTCGGCTAACTTGACGCAGCCGTAGTGAGCCACGCGCAGTTGTCGCCCGAAGTGCGCGTGGTACGCGGGCACGAAGCGAGAGAACTCCATGCGTAGGTTCGGCGTGTGACCCAGTAGCTCCACCGCCTAATGTTACCCAACTCGTTATTGAAGGACATTTGTGCTTTTTTTTGAGTGGCTTTACAGTAAAGTTAGGTATAAATTATGTTAAGCCAATCGACATTTGATTACTTCATCAAATGTACTGTGCACATTGAGTTTTCTATATAGTTTAAAAGCAAAATTAGACAAGATAATTGGTAAATGTAATACTACAGCTGGTTATTATCCTTGATAAACGATCACATTTGCTACGATTATACGAACAAACTTATCCAATATATCATATTATATCACGATTATACAAATTACACACAACCCCCTTTAGTTTCAGTCCCAGTACTGAGCGATTTTTCTATTACCCCAGATGCAATACGACAGAAACTATCTAAACTTGACTCTTCTAAAAGTGCGGGACCGGATAACATACCTCCAGTGTTTTGGTCACGATGTGCTCATGCAATATCTTCTCCACTAGCTAATATTTTCAACACCTCGCTTAAAACAGGTATTTTTCCAGACGCATGGAAACAGGCAAGGATAATACCTATTCACAAAAATGGCAAACGGGAGATTGTATCTAACTATCGGCCTATTTCTATTCTGTGCACCGTGTCCAAAGTCTTGGAATCGCTTATATACCCCATATTGTATGATCACGTAAAAAAATATCTATGCCATAATCAGCACGGTTTCATGGCAAAAAAGTCAACAAATACAAACCTTGTAACTTATGTCACTGAATTAATGTGTGCAGTCGATAAAGGTTTTCAAATAGACGCTATATATACCGACTTTTCCAAAGCCTTTGATAAAGTGAATCACAACCTATTGCTACTTAAACTTCAGTCATTTGGTATTACAGATTCTATGCTAGACTGGTGTAGATCCTATCTGTATAACAGACCATCTTCAGTGGCCGTAAACGGCAGTGAATCAAACCCTTATTTTGCCACATCCGGTGTACCTCAGGGATCAAATCTAGGACCGTTATTTTTTAATATATTTCTTAATGATATATCGCAAGTATTTATTTATTCAACACCGTATCTATTTGCAGATGATTTAAAGTTAACTCGTGTAATTTTTGATGAATCAGACGTCAACCTACTGCAATTAGACATAGATAGATTAAATCAGTGGTGTCTAACTAACAAAATGAATCTTAACTGCGCCAAATGCTACCATATCAAATTTACCAGAAAGCGAAATAACAAAATCTTATCAGAGTACAATATTCAAGGAAATAAATTAACTGAAGTCAACACGATTAGAGACTTAGGTATACGTTTGGATAGCCAATTAAACTTTATACAACACTATGATGCTATAACTAACTCAGCATATCGAGCTTTAGGTTTTGTGCTGCGGTCCTCTAAAGACTTCAAAACCCTCTACCACGCTCCTCTTATATAACAGCTACGTAAGAAGTCACTTGGAATATTGTAGCACAGTGTGGAACCCAACGTACCAAGTTCATATAAACAGGATAGAAAATATCCAAAAAAGGTTGGTTAGACATCTAGGTTTCCGGTTTAGGGTCAAAATGCAAGAACTTATCAGAGTAGACTAACTTACTTTAAACTTACATCCCTTAAGACTCGTCGTACTATCTCTGACCTAGTTTTTCTATTCAAGTTGTTTAATAATGACACTGACTGTCCAGATCTCCTAAGTAAAATCGACATCAATGTTCCTGGTAGAATTCCACGTTACCCTCGTCCGTTATTCAGGGTTCCCCGCTGTCGCACCAATTTAGCAAAACATGCACCCATTGCAAGGATGACCTATGAATACAATACTGTTTCGAGTTCTTCGGGAGACATAGACATCTTTTCTAACAATCTTACTAAATTCAAACGTTTAATTCGGGCACGATTTTCAGACCCTGTTTTATGTTGACGTATCGACAGGTCACACATATTCACCAAATATTGTTAATAATTTTAATTTTATTGATCTCTATAGTTATCCTATTATTTGTTACCTTTTCCATTGTATTATTTGTGTTTCAGAATATTTTATTATTTTAATGTTTAATTATTTTTAATGTCTAATTTACTATTTAATTTAATTTTTAATTTCAAATGTCTAATTTAATTTGTATGTTCATGTTTTTTTTTTTAATTTAATATTGTTTAAGTTTCTTTAATTTTACTAAAGATGATATATGCATGATGTGTTCTCCTGTAATTGAAGGAGCACAAATCTACAAGAAAACTGTTTTATAATTACGCATGTAAGGTGTATCCTTTGTTGGAGTTCCTTTTGAATAAAATAAAAATAAAATAAAAATATGCAATATTTTTTTATACATAACAACCCCTGTCCAGACCTGCAAAATTGCTCCCAATAGAGGGAAGCAATGTAATACAATACATACAATACATCTAACCATAAAGTATTTGGCAATAACCCTTGATGTATGATGATAATGACGATGACAATGAATGTATGTATGACAATATGAATAAACATTACCTGCAAAGCGAACTGCCGTGAGCGCGACTTTTCCTCAATGGTCGGGGTGCGACGGGGCAGAGAGATAGTTCCATCACCGTTAACAGTGATCATTTCAGGATTCACACGTTGCATTAACTCCCCAATAGTACATACGCCATAATCAACAGGGGAAAACGGACGTCCGGCAGTAGTGAGGTACAATTGAGGTATGTCGTGCATTTGCACCGTGCGGCCCGGTTGAGCTCTCATCAACTTCAAGAGATCTAAAGTCCAGCGACGGCTTTGAGCCGCGGGTGATATGGTTATGATTCGTGAAGATCCTGAGCCGAGCACCTAAAATAGAAAGTTCATTTTAAGTTAACTATATCACTTTATTCAGTTGTTTAGCCACATATACTGAATACATCATAACATAAATTAGGTACACAAAAAAAAACAGTGTAAAAAGAGGGACATCATAGTAAACACTGAGCTAAACGCAGCCCTTATTTTCAGATGTGAGCTGACTATTGTAGTAATTGAGATCATTTCAGGCAGTCACATGCAATTACATAATTAGTTATTATATAGTGAACAAATAAACGATTTATTTATTTGTTTTATCATTAAAATATTTAATTTGAAAAGTTATGCAACATTTTTTGACTATTTACTTACCACGATAGTATTGCCGAGAGCAGCGAGTAAATCCGGTAACTTGGTGAACCCATAGTCGGCCACGCGACATTGACGACCGAAATGATGATGGAAGGCAGGTATCAGTCTGGAAATTATGTGGGACATCAGGCATACACCTCAGAAAGTTAATAATCAATTGGCCATCTTGAAATGGTCAACAGAATTCTGAGACTCAACTCTAAATAATTATGAGCTTTGAATGAGAAAGTCTGCCAACCAGTCGTGTTATGGGGAACCAGGTTCGACCAACCTGGTTCCCCATAACACGACTGGTAGCTCGGTTTAGGAGGTCAGAAAGGCATTCGCTCCATGTAAAACTGCTGCAAGGAAATGGTAAAAAAGTAGAAACAAAAATGATTTACTGTCTATACCACAGTAAAATAGCCTATGTTAATAGTGTAGCTTCCTAACAGTGAAAGAATTATTCAAATCACTTCAGTATTTCCGGAACCTATTTGATTCAAACAATAAAATCTTTTCTTTTTATATATAAGTAATACTAACTTGCTGAACGGTATGGAGCACCTAGGCGCGGTACGCAGCAGATCAATGAGTTCTCGTTCGAACAGCGCCAGCATCGGCTCGAGAGCTGGCGCCGTGCGTAGGCGCTCGCGTTCGCCGCTAGAACGGGAGCTTTCGCCTGAAAAGCAAATGGTTATGAAATTCCATGAAATATTAAGGGTATGTAAATAACTGGGGAAAGAACATTTTTGTCTAAATATATAAAAGGTTTCCTAAAGAACCGAGTGGGAAAGCCAAAAAGGTTAGTGGCTCTGCATCTATCCGTTGTTACTTTGGCCTAAGTCTTAGATTACCGAGGCATAATGAAGTCAAAATTCAAACAGCTTTAGTTCATATTCCAGAACTCAGCAATGGTTAGTACTAAAATATTTTTTCTGACTGCTAGTGTAAAGTTTCACTTGTATTAACATGGTTCGTGTACAAACTTAGATCTTAGGGTACATAATTGGATACCAATGAGGTGCGCAAGTTTTTAATGAATCTTTCTTATATTTTTCATGAACATTAAATATTTTCTATACTCACTGTTATCAGTATTCGCAAGTGGTGGCGTGAGTGCAAGCGAGGAGTTCTTCCAGGTAATGTGTCGAGACGGCGCATCACGTACTTCCAACCCTTCAATACTACGCAACAACATCTCCAGAGCCACGCCGCGGCGAGCGTCACATACCAACTTGTCGAACCGAGCCTCGTAGCATTCTACGAAACTGTGAAATAACAGTGAATTATAGGAAGATGGCAAAAAATAAATTAGGTAAATATATATTGTTTATATATTTTAAAACAAGTTGTGGTGGCCTAGTGGGTAAAGGCACCAACCTCTCAAGCAAGTATGAGTATATGGATTCCATTCTTACTCCATATACTTTCTAGATATATCTTAGACCTCATTGACTGATGAAAGGTGAAGAAAAATATCTTGAGGAAACCTGGATTATAAAGTCTGAAATCACCAACGCGCATTGAGCAAGCGTGGAGATTAACGCTCAATCCTCCTCCATGTGATAAGAGGGACTGTGCCCAGCAGAGGGACAATAAAAAGGCTAATGAAGATGATGTTTCCTTACCTTAACAAAGGCAAAATCCCTCCATGAGTCTCCAGCAAAAGGCGTACATTCTTGGCCAAAGTGGAGATCTCCATATAAACTGGCTGCAAGATACGGCTACCGTCTTCCTGCCCCGTGCTCATAGAAGCGTGTATGTGGCACTTCCAGGGAGCCTCTTCCATTTCAGAGTTCGACACCGGTGTTAGGTCTACGAGCTGAACCATTCGACCGAACCCTTCGTGTATGACAACGGTATCCTTGAGCTTGGCAATGTCCGATGTAGTTAGGGCGCAACAATGGCGACTTGCGTAGGCATCCCTTAATCTTAGTAACGGTAATGTGTGGTTCTTTTGGTCTAGAAGGATGGCTCTAAGACGGGCTCTTAGAACATCTACGTTGGGAGCGGGTGATGGTTTGCCTAGAGAAAGTTCTAGACGACGGCCGGTCCACTGGTTGTCTAGGCGACGCTTGTGGATGCGTGCGATAGCCAGCCTCGCGTCCCACTCTGAGCGTAGTACTACGGTCGCTAGAGGACCCTCTCCGGCGGCCCATACGGAAACCCGAACGACTGGCACATACTGGTTGAATAGCTTGGTCAGCATTTCCTATAAAATATGACATCGATATAACAATAGTCAACTTTCAGGAAAATTAACATCCAGGTTTAGGAGCAACTAGCAACTATCAGTACTATTTTTTGTTCAAAAATATTAACATAACCTAAATTATTAAACAAAGATCGTTAAAATATTCAAAAGTAAATGACGTGTTTAAAAAATACACTTATCTACTAATTCACTACCTACTTAATTCAATCACACATCAATCTACTAATTTTCAGTCATTTGTTTCGTTGAATTTCGTTTTATACTGTGCTGCATGTTTACCAACATCTAAGAAAAAAATCGAATATATTTGGAACTTTATTTCTTAATTTCAAAATGAATTCTATCCTTACCAACAAAAACACCAAAGAGGTCCTATAACACCGATAAAAAAAAAAACAAAGCATCACATGTTACCTGCAGCACCGCAGCTTCATAAGGAGGTAGGTTAGTAACAGTCAGTTCGGCCGTCGACTCCTCAGTCTCGCTGTGTTCGCTGAAGCTAGCAGACGAGTTCCACGGAGACACGGCACGACTCGCGCTGTGCTCCCGATTCCGACCCTCCCCGCTGTTGCTTGACGAACAACCTGACCGGTCCAGGTTTACAGATCCTGGTGGAATAATTTGATGTTTTTAAAAAAATAGTTTTTCTATGGGTCACACTGGTTATTGCCGAACAGAAAGCGGATCTTTAGCTTAGCTTCGAATACAGTAAAGTGACAAAGTCTCAATTGGAATGTCAGTAGGCAGAAAATTTTAAAATAACTGTCAATATTTTATGGCGTCTGAATTTAATTAAAAAAAAAAACCGACTTCAATGATATACCTAAAACCTTCTCCTAAGTCTGACAAACATTATACTGAAACCTGCATAAAAATCGGTTCAGCTAAACTTTAGATAATCGTGCACAAACATGCATACATGTCAAAACGAGAAATTACTTTTATGAAGTGGCATAAAGAACCATTTACATAATTAGACAAGAAAGAACAAATTACTCTTGAAATAAGCTGTGCCTATGTACTATGCGTTCTATCTTTCTTCTTTTTTGTATTCTGTGTGTGTATGTGTACATGAATTATTAAATAAATAAATTACATAAAAGACCAGCAAAATCAACTTAGGTATAGCACGCAAAAGAAAATTCTAGAAAATTTTTGAAACTCACCATGCGTGCCTCTAATCTTCCTAGGTTTAGGCGCGGGCGGGGGGCAGAAGTCGTGCGGCGGCGGGGTGGGCGCCGGCAGCTGTTGCAGCGCCAACGCCCACTCTTTGGAGATGCAAGGCGTACCAAACGCGTTCACCTCGTGTGGTGATGAACATACCTGGTAGAAAAAAATTAAAAAGCTCGGTAATGATGTGTCCCAAATGGAGATTCAAATATCCTAATAGACTAATCTAGATCGAAATAGTATATGAAGGGCTCCAGAAGGCACATGGTGGGTTATAGTCAGTAAGAGTCTGGCACACTCATGCTGCACCCACAAAAGTAAAAAAATCTGTCTAACCCGGACTGGCTTTCACTGAAAAATTATATTATGTATTAATAAAAAGGACTGTGGTAAAAAAATGACAATTCTCAATTTTAGATTTCCACTTAGATGACCTGCATTCTTTAAATTATAATTGTTTACTTTATAAAAGACATGTAAGTTCAATAGAAAACCAATAAATTCTAAATAGGATCATAGAGATACCTACCTTACTTAAAAAAAAATACTAAAGAAAATAAAACTAATGATGTGTCACAAACCTGAGGCGGCGGCGGCACGAAGCTAGGCTGCTGATATGACGCCGGGGCGGTGCTGTAGCCCTCATCACTAGAATACGTCGGCGCCACCGTGTTGCGAGCATACCGCGTGCTAATCTTACGCCCATACACATCCTCTCCATCCATACGCATTAATGCTCTGTAACAATAAAAATAAAATGAGTTGGTACTTGGTTAAATTACCAACAAATTTAGGAATACTTGAAGAGTTTGCTGACCAAATTAACAAGCAATGAATTTTGTAGGGAGGCAATAGGATAAAAGCTACTGAAATCAAATCCAGTGCATTAACTACACTGCTATAAAGGTATCTTATTAAGAGTCGTGGTGCCCTAGTGGGTAAAGGACCAACCTCTCGAGTATGAGGGCGCGGGTTCGATCCCAGGTCAGGCAAGTACCAATGCAACTTTTCTAAGTTTGTATGTACTTTCTAAGTATATCTTAGACACCATTGGCTGTGTTTCGGATGGCACGTTAAACTGTAGGTCCCGGCTGTCATCGAACATCCTTGGCAGTCGTTACGGGTAGTCAGAAGCCAGTAAGTCTGACACCAGTCTAACCAAGGGGTATCGGGTTGCCCGGGTAACTGGGTTGAGGAGGTCAGATAGGCAGTCGCTTCTTGTAAAGCACTGGTACTCAGCTGAATCCGGTTAGACTGGAAGCCGACCCCAACATGATTGGGAAAAAGGCTCGGAGGATGATATAAAGGTATCTTATTCTATGTTCAAATAAATAAAACCGTTAACATGACTATTAAGTACATGAGTATATATCAACATACAGCGTTCCATATTTTTTATAAATATTTCATCTCAAGCAATTATTTCCATATATTCGCCAAGGAGACATTCTACTAATAAAACCTACCAAAATATTCCTACGTCACGAGGTTTCATATCGGCAATAAGCCAGCAATCAGTCTTGACGTAATTGACTCGGTAAATTGTTTACGTGCGATACTAAAATTATTATGTACTTATAATCGAGCATGAGTCTATCCATAACGGAATCAAAACATTTTTTGTAACTATAATATGATTTTCCGATCCAGTGATTTTAACTGATGTACCTAATACCGAAACAATTGCATGTAAAGTATAGGTATTTCGTGATACATGCTAGATAAACTGCAAGTCATGATTACGGACGAAACCATAGATTTTAAACATTTAGACGTTACAAATAATGCGTAATCATAAAAAAGTAAGTCTCAAATCCAAGTCCTAAAATAGATTCCAAGATGTAAAGAATCGAAACAGCTGATCAAAAGTAAAAAAATAACTGTCAACGCAACTACCCACCATTTTCTAGATGGTAAATCTGATGAAATTAAATTTTTTATACCGAATGCAACGTATATTGAGAAAAAAATACATATTTTTCCGTGGAAACAATAAATAATAGTTGATTTACTTTTATCTTTCAATCTCTGCTCAAAAGTCGGTTTATTAGTACATTTGAGCCTACTGTAAAAGTGAATGTGCAAGTTTATAAAACAAATATTTATAGAAATGGTTTCAATTCAAATCTGTTCACCGTTCCGTGCCGCTGAGGTCGAAATAGCAATCAAGTGTGACGCTACTAATTGGCAATGAAATCACCCAATTGCGACAAAATTGAAGGATACTCATGTAAAAATAGTAAGAAATTGTCGCTTTACCGCAAGAATCAGCTGATTGAAACAATAAAGAAAAGATTAACTTCAACCGACGACCTGCGATATGGTGTACGTGCACATTGAAACGAAAATTTAGAACGGGTTTCGTCATTCTAATGACAATTTTAATTAAGACGAGATTGATACACAGTTTTTGTCGATAATTAGAGCGATATTCACCACATGCTTGAAGCATCTTGGTATAAAAACACACATTTCGAAAATAATAAGTGCATAACAAATAAAAGTTCATCTTACCCTGATAATAACATTGTGTGTCTATTTTGGATCGCTCCAGGCGATAAATAGTTGAAAATATAAAATATAACTTATAAAATATAGTTCCAAAAAACGTTACACTTTGAAATTTTGAGTTTTGAATTATCACTGTGTGTCCGCTCGTGCCTGACGATGCAATGACCTTTTTTAAAACGTAACTGGCGAGAATTCTCTATTCAAATCGTAACTGAGCGAAAATTATCCATACGATGAGGGTAAACGAAAAAAAAATGTTTCGAACACGTCTATGATTTGTCTCTTGACTAAAATTAAATATTATTAAAAATGAAAAGAAAATAATTGTTAATAAAAATAATGTTGATTATTTATTACCAATTAAGCGTAAATATTGAATAATAAATAATATGACGAATCGATTAAGATGTGTAGTTATTTTGAATGGTATCGATACGTCAGCTGATTCGTGTTTACAAAATCGTAATGTCAATGTGAACATTCATGTCATTGTCATGTTTTCAGTGGTACATTATAAGAAATGCAAAATACTCACACGATATCATTGTCAATACTATTCAGAAAAGGGCAAATGAAATGTACCGGTGTACATAACTTTCTAGACATACATAATCAATATTTATTTATTTACAAATTTTTGTACACACACATAATAAAGAAAGATGACAGGAAAGAAAGAATTTAATCAGGGTCAAATCACGTATGTATGAACCTTTTACCGTAATTAAGGGTCAATTCACACTAAAAGAGCAGCGGCCGGCAGCGGCCGGCAGCGGCCGGCAGCGGCCGTAATTGCAAGGGATTGAGCGTGAGCGCGGCGGGCCGCGCGGCGCCGCGCGGCGCCGCATCGCGCCGCGCTCTTACATTTTCCGTGCTCTTACGGCCGCTGCCGGCCGTAATTGCAAGGGATTGAGCGTGAGCGCGGCGGGCCGCGCGGCGCCGCGCGGCGCCGCATCGCGCCGCGCTCTTACATTTTCCGTGCTCTTACGGCCGCTGCCGGCCGCTGCTCTTTCAGTGTGAATTGACCCTAAAGGTAATCCCAAACAACGGTAGGTGTTTTAGGGACAAGGCAAAATTGCGCACAAAAATAATGGGGCTCAAATTATGACTCCAAGGCGAAACACGATGCAATATGTGGCAAATGTATGCGACCATCAATATTTATTTTGTCTTTTATGGTAAGCGGACAATGGAAATGTGTGTAGAATTACGATTACCTGCCGAGTCTTTTAACGTTGGATTTTACACTTTTGTATAGGTATATTTAAGTGTACATTTATTACAAAGATTGTTTACATTCTTGCTTATGATTTGCGATCCAAACTTATTGCATTAAATTCATAAATCAACCTAAATATCACAACAGTTTTGTGCATTGTAAAACACCAAGAAAAACTAATATTCAAGCTTATCTGTGGTTTGTTTGTTTGTAAACGCTCGCAATATGTAAATTATGATACGGACTCAATAATCTTCCTTTGAAGTATCTATCTAGCTATCTACGCATTTAATATGTAGTCATCGGTCACGATAGACGCGGTGAATGAACTAGTAGGTACCTAGTCATTATTGCTTACTGTCCTTTTCAATGTTGCCTACATGTTAATGTATTGTTTAAACCTTGTAGTCTCATCATTACAATATCGATTTGCATGACGTTCATTGCCGCGTGTGTAACGAGTCAGATAAAAGTATGCAAACAAATGAAGCAATGGAATAAGCCATTAAGACATTGACCTGTGTTTGTCCACCGTGCAGAGGGGAAGCCTAATTACATAAGTATCGGTCAGGGTCCAATTTCAAACTGCATAACTATTCAGTCTGAGACGCAATTTAAACAAAGGGGACATCAACAATTACACTGCACGCTTATTAGGTTTAGATAATAAAAGTGGTTTTTTTTATGATTAGAATATAATATTGTTCTTGAAGCAATAACCTTCACCTCAATCACACATTAAAAAATAATAGATACTATATTTGTGAACACGCATGAGATTGCAGATTGTCATAAAATAAACAAGTTAAGAAAAAATATAAAATTTCTAGTAACTTGGTCGTGATTTAAACTGAGGTCTAAACACTAGACACATATTTCCTAAATAAATGAAACTAAAAGGAAGTTATGGTCCAAACTCTTAACACCTTCCATGTAGGTCTTTATAGGTCATTATCATAAAAAGAGCGACTTTGATCAAGTCATATTAAGCGTCATTGAACACCTGATCAAATCTGCAAGCAGCAATAGGTCTTGAGGAAATAAGTACATTCGGAAAAACACTGCTGTCTAAAGTCCATATTTTGGAATTCCCAGTACTAAATACTCACCTTGAAGAATGATCCCATGTCGATTACCTGAGAACGGCAGTAGCAGTGACCGATATACTCGACCACTTCACTTCTTAGCAAGATAGACACGAGCTACGGAGGTTGATGGATGAGTAGGTTCAAGCAGAAATAAGTTAGGAAATACTACAGTAATTAGTACTGTTTCTCACCTTGAAGCATGGTCCGGCGTAGAAAACCTTAGCACGGCAGTAGGCGCAGTGACCGATATCACTTTCCCACCGCACTTCTTGGCGAGATGGCGGAGCCTGATAGACACGAGCTCCGGGGGTTGATGGATAGGCAGGTTCAATACTTCCACCTCGCACGTCGGCGTTTCGTCCTCGCTTTTCGACACCTGGATAAGTTGTAAATAGGTTTTAGCATAGACATTAACAGTTTTATTTGTATTCTGAACTTAACAAAAAGGAAAAGATGATGTTTATAAAAATGAGAGTGAATCATCGAATGAAGCAGTCTTGTTGCCTTTTATGTTTGTTTTGGATGAATTAATTGTCAATACATAAATATAACTATGCTTAATTTTGAAACAGATAACATGGTTTAAATATGTATAATGAAAGAATAATTGTCATTTTCTTCACTAAGTGTGAGTAAATTGTGGTTTATGTTCATGATTGAAACCACAAATAAATGTGTGCGATAAAGTTCCAACTAAATAATGACCTGACTGATTATTCAGAATGTACAACAGTGAAAATGACCAACAGTTTTTATATAAACATCACCACAACATAGTATTATCTTGTCAGCATTATTTCTTACTTAGCTTTAAGTGGATTATGTTTTATCAGCTATATCTGTCAGTTTCACAATATGACATTGTTATTACTGTTGAAACATTATGTAAACATTGTAGTACTTAGTTGAGCAGAAATTTTCTAAAAGAATCCTCATGTCGCTATTATTTTATGGGATATGACATTCATTCATATCAAATGGGACCTGACCCAAACCCCAATTTAGTACTATAAAGTTTGCTATGTAAAAACCAGACCCAATTTGGCTTTGAATAAATGCTTAGGATCACCAGATTATTGAAGCAGTTTTTTTGATCGTCACAATCGAAAAAAATTACCAACGTCATTCAATTAACGCACGAAACAAAACCTTTGACGTTTTCGATCACGTAACTTTTCGATAAGCAGCTTATCAATTCAACAACCATACAACGAGTAAAAGTTACATCAAGGTTTGAATACTGAGTCAATTTTTTTGCAATATTGTTTACCTTTCTGGGCAGAGTAGAGGCAATTTCGTCAAAGCAATAATGTGAACTGGCGCAGGCAATTAAAGCTGCAGATGTGTTGTTTTTGTGCACCAATATCACTTCCATGTTTTTCCTGATGAATAATATACGAGAATTTTACAAAGGTGACTGGGTTTATTACTAAGTATTATGGTAGCAAAAAATTTAATAACTTCCTTGAAGCAATTTTCAAACTAGTAATGCTTTTAAAGATTTGAAAAACTACATAAAATTTTCAGAATGTGGAAAAATACTTAGTATGTATTTGCAATTCTTACCTATATCTGAAGTCAGTCAAATCAGCGGCAAAGTCAATATCTCCTGAGATCAATAGAATGGCGGCAGGTGATGAGTGGAGGTCACCAAACCTCCTCATGCACTGCCTTAGTTTATCATCCGACGCGTTCTTTTGCGTCCTACATACGTGTATTAAGCTCACCTGTTGATGAAAACAATAATATCAGGATATTTATATAGGTGACTTTACCACAAGATTTTCCTTACACAGTCTGATGCATATTATATCCTATGGGTATGTATGTAGGTATAAGTAAGCTTGTTATGCATTAATTTAGTAATTTAGGTATGCTAAACCAATTAACCACTAAACGGTATTAAGTAACATCTAAACATTCGCAATACCAAAACATATTAATCTCATTAAGATATTATCGCATTATTACGAGACATTATTTCATAAGGTCAACAAAATTATTGCTGCCACCATTTTCATCCTATCATAAAGGTAAATGTTGAACTTATAAAGCAATCAATACTCAATATAATTATGAAGATACTTTCTCAGAATTGCAAGATTGATGAGCACATTCCTACATAATGAGTCACTTGAAACTGTAACATTCACTGAAGTACTTAGATGACATGTGTTGCTACTTACTTGAGCGTCATTAAGTTCTAAAAGTCGCGAAGTTGTCTCCTTCCTGACGTCACAAACTACAACGAAGTCTGCTTCTCTCCTCCCGTCTCTTACGAACTTCGCTCGTATAGCAGCCACCAGCTCTATGGCTGAACATCCTCGCGGTATCTGGAAGTATGATACTTATTATCACGTGCTTTATAAAACAATAGATAGGAACTTTGTACATCTGAGTATCGATCACACGTTGGCGTGGTCGGTAAGTAGATGAGTGACCATCTTGTCATGACGAGTTTCTCCGTGCTTCGGAAAGCACGATTTTTGAATGTCATTATGGGTAGTCAGAACCCAAAAAATCTGACAACCAGACTTATAAAGGGTAAGTATTAGGTAACCCCTAAGTAACTGTTTTGTGGAGTTCATATAGGCAGTTATTCCATCTAAAACACTGGTTTTCAGCTGCATTTGGTAAGGTTGGAAGCTGACCCCAGAAAACAGATGATAATAGAATATTGTAACAAATGAAGCATAAGGCAACAGCCATTTCCTTTTGTGTGATTTTTTCTGTTTTATATATGCCCTTACCTGGCAATTTTCAATATCCCAAAATATACCAATAGGTATGTTCATCTGTCTTTGTTTGTGGTGTCGATATCTGGACCTCATTCTGGTTCTTTCCATGGAAATCATTCCTTCTTCTCGTATTACACCATCAATGTCGTCTGATGAATCATCTTCAGCATCTGTTTAGGATTTAAATTTATTTAAAGTACTGTTGAAATATGTTTTAAACAACAAAGGAGGTCCCATATTCTGATGTTTTTTTTTTTTTATATAGAGAAATGAATATGAAATTAGATAAGAAACCATTGACAAAAGCTGAACTACTTTATCGTGAGGCAGAGGTGCTATTACCATGGCTATTGGTTGTAGATGAGTAATATTGTCAGTAAATAGTTTTGCTGACTTACAGATGGGTTATGAAATTGATAAAAGTTTTCATATTTTACAACTCTGTATTTTTTTTTAACTACATCATCTCATCTCATCTCATCATCATCAGCCTATCGCAGTCCACTGCTGGACATAGGGCATTTTAACTACATACCTCAACTAAATGCAATATTTTTTTGTGACCTCTTGTAACTTTCTGCAGAGATATTATGTCATTTCATAATAAGGAATAATTTAATCACAATTAAATAAGTGAAGTAAACTGTATTCTCCCATGCATAAAACCCGCAAAGCAATTTCAGCCAGACCTAGGGATCAAACCCAACATCCTCGTTCTCAGCAGCCATGCATGTGATAGCTATACCAATCAGGGAGACCAATAAAAAGTAACGAACATACATCATCCTTTACAAACTTTATTCCTTACTAGGAAGTTCGATAAGTTTTTTTATATAGTTTTACTGGAAGTGCAATGAATTTACCAATACTTTATTTGTTTAAAATATAAATATTGGAATTTTATATATACAAATTGTGGATGATTCATCAAAAATTGCACAACTCATTTCATATATTTTATTCATATTACATAGTGTAATGACTTGTATAATAGGAAATTTTTCCTTGAAGTATGTTTTGGCCCTAATCTCTTATAGACACGCCTTTTGTATGTTTCCTAATGAGAATAATATTAACAAAATTATCTATGTTAAATACACATTCTCCAAAGATAACTCTCATAACAATAACATACAATGTTTATTGAGAGTTTTATCAAATGGACTATACCTACCTACCTAATTTTCTCGTTTTGACATACTGAACAACTGTACATACTTAATGATAATAATGTCCTTAAGAACAAGGCTAAGAGACTGCAAATAACATGCCACTATGAAGACAAGCAGATAGAATGTGATGGCACGATAAACGCGCGCAGCAAACGTGACAAATCAACAAATGTACCTATAGGTATAGATTGTAGCATACAATAACAAATCTATGAGCTAAACACTAACATACACAAAACTTATTCATTTCAATAACAACTTCAAATTAACAAAACTGTTTATTGATATTCATCCAAAACTTATCTAATAGTTGAAGACCTAAATAATATATACTGCACAACTTTCACATAATTTGATTGCCTCGAGAATTTGCATTTCGAAGCTGAACATAACAAACGTTATGTACGTACACCTTCCGCCTAGTTACAGCTTTCTTTATTCGCATTTAAGTTATCAGATATCGTTAAATGTGTATTAGTATACGAAAAGAGAAAAATACAACATGTCGTGGTAATATTATACAACATATTTACCTGTGATCCATGGACGGGGCGGTAACGGTATCTTCATCGCAGGACTAGACACGACACTCGCCAGACCTTGAGCCGAATGACTTCTGGTTCCCTTGCAACGATTTGGACCTAAGTTATCACAATTTGTTGACGAAATCATTGTGCGCGTGTCCACAAATTTGTTACGCGTAATTTGCAACGAACAAAAGTAGTCCAACATATGCTGGGCAAAAAAAAACAAAGAAATATTCGTTATCACCGAAGAATCACAACGCGCATCACACGATTCTAACACATAAATAAGGATTAAATGCTGAAATCTCGAATGAGATTAGCGTCATGAAGTAAAACTATTACATGTAAAATGTAAAAATAAATCAATCGACTCCTACAACGCCATAAGTAGAGCTACCTTATCATTATCAATAGAACGAATGAATCAATGAAATAAAATAAGAATGAAGTGACTGAATGGAATAACCATGGACAAAACGAGACGAACTACGTTTTCTCTGAATACCTGCTTTTTAAGTACTCAAAAAATATAAAGATTGTCTATGAATGGGCAATTGTTTCTTTGAGGTTGGTAAGCCTGGTAGTACCGTTTTTCCGTTGTTCCATCTTGCTGTTGCTGAGAGAGTAGTGTTTTCACAAACAATATTATTTATTGTAGTAATCGAAAAATGATGGCAACAATGTATCATGTTTATTAAAGGTGTCTGTACCTCCTCATAACACCGCATGAGAAAAATGAATTCACAAAATCATTAAAAATCATATCATATCACTTAAAATAAGTTAATTTAATTTTGGAAAATAAAATGTGCTGGCAACCTCGCAATGCGAACTCTACAAAATAAGGCGCTTCTTAGACGGTCTTTAAAATGCGCAATATTGCTGTGCCTTCCAACATTTCAACTTCACCATTGTTAGAATTTATTTTACTTTTTTGCTTTGACGAAGATTTATAAAAAAACGTTTGAAAACAAGATAAAACATTGAATGATTAAAATATTCAAAATTTAGCATCTTTTGAAATATATTTTTAATTGCTCAAAAGACCAGATTTTCTATTCACAAACTGTCAAGTCATCTATTGTCCGTGATCGATCTGTCAGGTCATTGTCATTTGTTGTCTGTCATAATCGTGAGTTTGCATTACCCAGGAATTATTTCGAAGTTAGAAAGTTTGTTTCGTTGTTTATTTCCAGTTAAATAAAGTAATTCAGCAAACACAGTACTTAATTATAATATATTTGTATAATTACTTTTACACTGACGAACCTCTTCTTGTTTCAGTTTTGTAAAAATGTCGACGAACGGCGATATCACTAGTCTTGATGCCAGCGGCAAAATAGTTAAAATGGAAGTAAGTACACGATTAACAACTTGAACTACAGTACCGCTATGACAATAGCACCTACATGTTATAAAAGTTACCTAGCCAAATGCTTCATATTTGGATAAAAACCCTGTTGTAAGGAGTAGCTGCCAGTCATCACTATTCTGATATGATGTGTGGCAAGTTTTACCACAAGTTTCTAACCAAAACAGCGAGGTTTTGTAGCTAAATGAGGATTGGAGTTCATACATAACAAGAGAGTACAATTTTAGTGTTGAAACATATTATTTTTACACATATTTTCTTTTTCAGGTGGACTACAGTGCCACCTGTGATGAAAAGATACCACTCTGGAAATCATGGGCATCCAAAGGAAAAGTTCAAGAAGCCATTGACCAGCTTTTGGCTCTAGAAAAACAAACAAGAACGGTAAGATATTGTTTATGTATTGATATGAACAACTTTTGCCAAAACTCCTTTGTTTGACTGCTATAGTATTTATGTATTTCAACTACCCCTAAGATGACCCACTGACCCAATTTTAAGTAATATTATATACTTAAAAATTAAAAAAGATAATATAATGCTCCATCATAGTAAAGGTATTCTTTACACACAAAATTATTTGAAATATTTTGTATAATACTTAAGCCTGTGTTATACATAGTTTACATAATTTGTATATTTCTATAACCTTTTAGGGTGCTGACATGGCTTCAACAGCCAGGATCTTAGTGGCTATTGTGCAGATTTGTTATGAAGCCAAAAATTGGTCTGCACTCAATGATCAAGTAGTTCTCCTGTCTAAAAGGAGGTAAGCATCTTGAAGTAATGAAACCTCCTTAACCTGTACTAAGCTTAGCAGTACCAAGTAGTAATTTCTTCTAGACATTAAAAAAAATGCAACTGTGTAATTTTCCTCAGTTCTAAAGCAGGTTTTGAACTTTTAGATCACAACTGAAACAAGCTGTAGTGAAAATGGTTCAAGAATGCTGCACTTACGTAGACAAGACACCAGATAAGGAAACAAAGATAAAACTTATTGAAACTTTGAGGTCTATTACTGAGGGTAAAATTTATGTTGAAGTTGAAAGGGCCAGGCTTACACACATCCTGGCTAAGATCAGAGAAGAAGAAGGTAATGCAGCGGAAGCCGCTAAGATCATTCAGGAGCTCCAGGTTGAGACATACGGTTCCATGGATAAACGCGAGAAGGTGGAACTGATTTTGGAACAAATGAGGCTGTGCCTTAACATCAAGGATTATATTCGCACACAAATCATCTCAAAGAAGATCAACACTAAATTCTTTGAGGAGGAAGATACTGCGGTAATTGTTTTTGACACTGTAGAATTTTAGCATACAGATGAAGTCCATATTATAGGGCACAATCATTCGTGCAGAGTGCACTACCTATTCCTTCACTCTCATAGCCAACCATAGACTGGATGGAAACCTGAGACAACAGAGGGATCAGGCGCTACAGATACAGATACCTTAATGTTGAAAGTGAAACTACTCAATACAACTAGGTAGTTGAAATAAATTAAAACAAAAAAGCACTTAACCACTTAGCTATTTTACCAAAAAAATCTTATAATATCAACTTTATTATAATTTTCCCAGGAACTGAAAGAGAAGTTCTACCGCCTAATGATAGCAGTTGACCAACACAACGGCCAGTACCTGTCCGTCTGTCGTCACTTCCGCGCACTCGGTCAAGCGGCCGGATCTGACGCGCTCGTTGGTAGCGTCGTGTTCCTGATCTTAGCTCCTTATGACAATGAACAGGCTGACCTTACTCATAGGGTTAATGAGGACAAAGACTTGGATAAACTGCCTGACTACAAGTAAGTTGTTTTTCTTTATACCATTTTACCATTGATGAATTCATAGTCATAATTTTTTGGGAATGCTAAGGTATGTAGTCATAGAACGTCTATTAAGTTTTTACTTCCAGATTCTGTTTAGCTTATTATTCTGTGCATAAATCACAATTGGCAACTGACATGGGCGAGTCTTTGCATTCAGTACATTTCTACAGATTGCCCAATCTTAGCCAGCCAGCCTACCTATTACTTGTACAGTGACAACTCTCGAATTATCGCATAAAAGATCGAAAAACTACATGAATAATAAATAGTTAAGATTTCTTAATATATTTTTTTTCAATAATAATCCTTTTATTTATTTGTTCACAGACAACTGTTAGGTCTCTTCATCAACCCAGAAATCATCAGATGGAACACTCTATGCACCACTTACGAGAAGATGCTCCGCGGCACGCCGTACTTCGACGCGGCCGATGAGAAGGGACAGGAGCGCTGGAACGACCTTAAGAACAGGGTTGTTGAACATGTAAGTTGTAGAAGCTTAACTTATGTATGTGCATTATCGTGCATAGTTAGTTGAGTAGGAAATGTGCAAGTTGGTGAATTCTGGCATAGACACTTTCAAACTTTGTCTATTGTGAGTTTTCAGAACGAAGTCTTTAGGCTGACATCACATTGCAGGTTTTATTTACCTTTGGTGATGTTTTTTCTAAATTATATTCTAATAGTCCCCGAGACAAGTAGCTGGCGGTGTTACTGTTATATGAGAGAATATGAGGAAGTTGAAACACATGTTTCTTATCGGCGTTCTAATATGATATGAAGGAGATAGAAAATTATGTTCCTGTAATCGCTTCGAGCCTAAATACAAAAAAAAATAATGTACCTTTATGTTTTATTCCAGAATATCCGTATAATGTCAATGTACTACACTCGCATTACACTGAAGCGTATGAGCGAGCTGCTTGGCTTGAGCGAGACGGAGACGGAAGAGGCTCTCAGTCAGCTCGTTGTTAGCGGCGTGGTTCGCGCTAAGATCGACCGACCGGCTGGTGTTGTGCATTTCAGGTAAATAGTGGTAAAAAGACGATGATCATTTTTTTTCTAGCCAATTTATCTATGAACACAATCCGTCCATCAGTCCCCTGCCTCTATGTCATTCCATGTTTATGTTAAAAACCTTTCAATATGATTCCCAATACCCTGCATTGCTGCCCTTGCTGTGATAGCCATTTTCAAATTTCGTCGTCATTTTAACAAGCCAAACTTTCGTCCGTAAATGTTTGCTACTTCTTTATGCTGAAAATCATGTACTAAGTAATTAAATTAATATTATTGTATAATTCCATATAGCATAAGTCAGAATTCACTCTATCTATACATATTTTATAATTCCATGTATCATGTAAAGTATTACAGTGGCCATGTTCTAAAGTTTTTGTTTTTCTTCACAGCTTGAACATGGACGCGTCAGACCGCCTCAACGAATGGTCGAACAACCTCAACACGTTGATGCAGCTTGTCAACAAGACGACGCATCTCATCAACAAAGAAGAATGCGTGCATAAACACCTCCTTGCAACGGCTGAATAGATAATAGACAAGATACATTTTTTTCACAGTCAACGTATTTCAAAATATTTCCAGACTACAAAGTGTATTAAAGTTCATTTCACTGTGTGAAAATGATTATAGGTCCTTGTAGTACAATATTTTGTTTTGTATTGATGTCAAGAGATAGTTGACGGTCACTTCGTAAACGTTAATCTGAAACCTAATGTAATAATTATTGCGCATTTTATTTTAAAGATGTTTACTTTTAAATAAGTTTGGAATAAATACTTAACTCTATACTATTCTTTTATTTCTTTCTGTCGTTACTCATGCAAGTTTATGTTATATTTCATGGATATAATACCTAATTGCTATCTACGTTACGCTATCAGGTTCTTACGATGATTTTATAGTAGCCGTTATAAACTTTTTTTCTGTACAAAAATTAATGCAATTTACTGCAACCAACATCTTAACGCCATTAACTGATTATAACAACACTAAAATGGCTCGTGACTACTGGCGTGCTATCGATAATTTGTTAATATATATAAGGTAAAGGTTTCAGTTATTGTTGCAATAAATCCGTCGTAATTTTTAGGGATGAGTAATTTAATTTAAATCCTATTTCTGTTACCAAATCGCTTAATTATCAGCCAAGCACGATAAGATAGGTAAAGAGACGAGACGGTAATTGATTAAATGAACTTTATCATTTAGTTGCCCGTAGTTATTGCAGCCGGTTCATTAAATAGCTAAAATAATATAGTCAAAATGTTGTGTGCCATACTTTTACCTTTACTAATCCCGGTAGGGTTAGTGATATTTTTCAAGATACTAAATAAACCGGACAAGCCGGCGTTATTTGGCGTGTATCAACAGAAAAATAAATTCTTCTATTTGAAGTTTTTATTTATGTACACGGTTTTGAGGTTTAGACAGGTATGTAAAAGTTTTTCTTATTTTAATATTATACTGAACTTACAACCACACCTATATATCGTCCCTTATAGTCCTCAGGATACAATTATCGTCAAGCCTAAACAGATTTATTTTTGTAGCTAAAAAATCACCTCACCCGGCAATTTGCGGTTGAAGTCGGCAAGAGCTGCGATGGGACATTGCACGTTCATAAACAAGATGTGGTTCTCGAAAACAAGTATTATCTAGGGGATTACGAACAGGTAAATAAGAGACCATAGACTTGATATATGATGTTCATCCTCCTTGAGTTATCCTGAACATAATTTATAGTGAAAAAATAAAATGTTTACAGGCCATCGATGCGGTGTATTTCAATGGCACTAAAGAGGGTGATGCAGTGATTTGCGGAATTGCAAGGAGGCCCAAGAATGTCGTAGATGCCTTCTTATACTTGAAGGTTTGTATAAGCTTCTGAGCACTTGTATAAAATTGCATATCTTATCCTTAGCTTAAATGTATACATACCTACTAAGGGTCAATTCACACTGAAGGAGCAGCGGCCGGCAGCGGCCGGCAGCGGCCGAAATTGCAAGGGATTGAGCGCGAGCGCGGCGGGCCGCGCGGCGCCGCGCGGCGCCGCACCGCGCCGCGCTCTTACATTTTCCGTGCTCTTACGGCCGCTGCCGGCCGCTGCTCCTTCAGTGTGAATTGACCCTAATACCTATTTAGTATCAACCTATAATCTAAAGATCACATCCTTAGTGAAAAAATTGTCATATCATGGATATTATCTTGATTGTATGTTACAAAGTTCGAAGTCCGAATAAAAAGACCATTGCCATGGACACAGGTAGATACTGCACACAAAATATTGGTAATGTTATCATATCACAGTAGTTACAATCAATCGCATATCAGGTCATAAAGCCATCAAGTTAAGCGACCGGCTTAACATGTGATTTTCATATTTTTGGGGCCGTAGCTTATAATATGTAGCGGATTATTAATGTTCTCAGATATCAAAGCTAAAAATCTGTTCAGATTGCAATTAAAAAAGGTGCAGCGTAAATTGTTATGTAGATACTTATAGCGTGTAGATAAATCTGATTGCTATAATAAACCGGTCCAGTCAGCAAAAAAATCTTTGTTAAAATATAAGTACCTACCTGAACGGGAAAATCTGCCTCGTAGAACCATGTCTAATTACAAAGTCGAATGGATATAATTTACTGATATCAAATATGTATACAGGTCAAAGGGGAAGAGCTCCTTCTTTCACCGGAGTTACCCGACACTTACCAAAACCAAGTGACGATCGAAGAGGGCCTGTATAGAATAAAGGGCCTTGAAGTTGTCAACTTTATTCCTATGAGAACCTGGAAATTGACTTACAATGGTGAAATGAAGTAAGTGGAGTGTATATTTTATCTGAAACTAGCTTCTGCCAGTGGTTTCACCCGCATCCCGTGGGAACTACTTCCCGTACCGGGTAAAACTAGCCTATAGCCTTCCTCGATAAATGGGCTATCTAACACTGAAAGAAATTTTCAAATCGGACCATAGTTCCTGAGATTAGCGCGTTCAAAGAAACAAACTCTTCAGCTTTATAATATTAGTATAGATATGAGACCGTAAATATCAATAATCCAACACACCTGTGTTGCAGTTGGTCTTATCTTACTTATTTCATTAAGGAGTGTTTACATTTTATTCTTAAATGGACGAATATGTCTCAGTATTTACTTTAATTTTATTACAGACCCAGGAACGATTCGGAGAAGAGAGTGAAAGTAGAAGCCGAACTAACATGGAGCGCGGTGTTCTCACACTTCAACTACGACACTCAGATGTCGCCTATAGGTTTAGCACGAGACATGGCTACTGAAAAATGGTCGAGGGGCTACTTCAAGCTACTCAAAAAGTAAGAACTTACAAATATATAGATATAGAGAGATATTGGTAAACTTTTTTGTAAGGCTTTCTCTTTCTGGTTTAGTTTAGTATCTATTATTATTTGCCAAAATAATGGAATTGAGGACCGCTTCTTTGGAGTCGGTTACAAAGGTGATTGGTACAATATATGAACCAAGTAGGAATCTGGAGAGAATCTCCACTTTTAATTGGATTTCCATAAATTGTTTTTATTGAGCTTCTTGAAGTATCTTTGTCTACTGGAACTTACCCACCGGATTACTTACTAAAGTTGTTTGAATTTTCAGATTACACCAAACACATTACGAACAAATGGGTGTCATAGAGGGCACTGTCACCATCGACGGCAAGGAACACTCTATCAACATACCATGTGTTAGGGATCACAGTTTTGGTAAGTATTCATAACATATTCTGAGAATTTTGGTAGGATCATATATCTAGTTCAAAGTCAAATCATTTATTTCATTTAGGCCTTTACAAGAACTTATGAATGTCAAAAATTATAAATAGGTTTGATCCTAGTTGCCCATTCCAAAGTAGCTTCCTATGGAGAAGAACGGGCAAGAAACTCCATGGTACTTTTGTTCTCGATGTTCAGAAATAAGATTATTCTGATGATGATATTTCTTTTAGGACCGTTCCGTGACTGGCGTACATTCCACCGTTACGTCTACCATTTTATGTTCTTGGAAAATGGTGACTGCTTAGCCATTGGCACAGTTTGCCAACCTGCTGTTTTATCGCAGTAAGTTCAAGTTATAAAATAATGTACCTAAACAGCATTAAGAAGAAAAAAACATTGCATAATCATAGGATCGTTATGCTAGATATTTATTAATACGTCAACCTCTTGTTTCAGTCTGACTATCGGATACCTCTGCCGTCAATCAGACCAAGCTGTGTTACCAGTACAGTCCAGTGACTTTAAAATGTACCAACACGGTGAAAATCAGATCTTGCCCAAAGATTACGGATTTACTTTCGAAGCTGGTAAGTCTGTTAAAAGGTTTACTTATCTAGCTTAATGAATATATGTTTTTCTTTTTAAGAAATTAAAAGCTGAAATTAATTTAAGTGTAGGGTAAACTGGGTACGGTTGTGCCAGGGTACGGTAGTGACAGTCGCAGTTGTAACGAAACTATACGTAAAACGGGGGAGGTTGTGAGGGAGAAAGACGTGGCTCACAAGCCTAAACACGTTCCCCAGTATTGCGTTAGCCGGCGCACGACGTTGACGTAAGCAGGAGCCCACATTGCTTTTCAACAATCAAAAGTAAGTATTTTTGTTCGATTTCGTTTCCTAATTACTGTTATTTTTATACAGATAGATTATCATGTTATTTTTTTCTTTAAAAGTTGAATATTAATATTTAATTACAAGTGATTTCTTTTTACGTAAAGTATTTGGCAAAATCATGGCGATTTTTTGTTTTCAAAATGATGCGTTGGGTACGGTTGTGTCAATTTTTTTGGGTACGGTTGTGACGAATATCTTTACATATAATAAATCTCATATTATTGTTTTTTGCTTTTAGATATCCAGGATACGTTTGCGGAAGACCGAAAGAGCGCAGTGTGATATCAAAAAATAAAAAGATGCCGATGAAGAAGTGAAACAAGGGATTTCGTACGTGTAGCTCAAGCTACAAGCCTTTCTACAGCTACAAGTTTGAACAGAGCAAATGTTGTTTTGTTGATTGTTAAAACTATGTTTGTAAGCTTATTATGTTAAACATTTCTACAATAAAAGATATTATAGACCATTTTGATATATGTTTATGCATGTCACAAACCGCCCTTGGTATGTGGCCGGTTGTGACACTTTCCCATTTTTTTTTAAATTGATCTTATGAGTAATACATTGTATTAAGGAACAATATATGAGTGTTTTTACGTACACAAATGTACAAATTGCGATACAAGTTCCTTTTCTGCGAGCTAATTAGTCAAATATCAAAATTATTGGTGATCAAACGAAAATTGGCACAACTGTACCCAGTCTACCCTAATTCTGAAGACTTAGCTCTTGCTCTTTGTCTCATGGTCACAAATAAGGCACGGAACATTGTGTCACGTTTAAAAAGTAAGAAATTGATATTGAAACAGGTTCAATGTATAACAAAAAATATGTTCTAAAATGATTCTTAAACCGCATTTTATTTGTAGGTCACCAAACATATGCAGTAAAAGTACAGGTTGAAGACGAGGAAATATTCTACATTGGCAAGTCCAGGGAGGCTAAGTTCTATGAGCGATGGTGTACCGTGGACATCAACGGCGTTAAGGGCTCCGCTTGTGTAGAATGGCATTACAATAATGTTCAGTCTACTAGAGAAAAGACTGCGTAATTTAATAACTTAGCATGTATGGGATAATGGCAGGATGATGATGTAGTTGTTTTTAATTTTATTTATATAGCAACATTTTCAAATTCGAATTGAAAACAAATTCGAAATTTGAAAAACGTGACGTGTTTTGTATTTTTTGAACTGGCAATGACACTGTTTATTGCATTACTATGTGTGTGTTAGTATAGTAATAACAATAAATTGATGTGTGCGTAATTTTTGTTGTTTTCTTAACCTTACCTAAATAATGGTGGAAAGGATTTTTATTATATTGACGTTTAAACGGTTAGTGTTAAATAAAAACTAAATTAGCGAGGAAAGTTAACTATATTTAGCATAACATTTTTTACTTAAGTAAGTTATAACTTAAGTATATCTATAAAATATGGACTAGCAATATAATTCACAATAATGACAATACATTTTATTTCATTGAATGAAAATCATAACCAATTCAATTAATAAATAAAGACTAGATAACTGCGACAAAAATCTACTGACTATTGCGCTAGCGAATAGGCATAATACTGTACTCAATTGTGTAACCATTCAGCAATCAAGCAAGATTGTATAAATAAAAAAATATATTTATATTTCTAGGCATTCACGAGCCCTATACCCAGTTCACCTTATATTTAAGATGTTGCATAGAACACTATGTTTCAGAATTCTTGCTTGTAAATATTCTGTCGCAGTCATCTCCCCTCTCAGGACCTATCCAAAGTAAAAATCAACGTTATAACTAATTTGTTCAGCTAACTAAGTATTACAGAAAAAAATCCTTGTACAAAATAAAAACTATTAGCAATATACTATCTCTGTTTGTCTCTTATACATATTTGGTATACATGTAGGAGTATGTACGTTCGTATACAACAGTATTATGGATATGAGATTTTCATCGCGGTTTTACACGTACTTTCCACATTTATGTAGACCAAACGTGTATATCAGAAAAATAATATGACGTATGTAGATATAAAATTCTTATAAAACATTGTACTTTATTCATCGAATATCATGTATCAACCAGCCTCTTACTATAACTACGTTTGTGTTAATATTTATTAAATAAAGAAGTGGAAACGAATTTAAACGTGAATTTTGATATTTTGTGCGACATTAAAATTTAATTAACTACAGCATTTAAGCTAAAATAAGTGTTATATGTTGCAAAAGCAGATACTAATATTAAAGTAAGAAAATTTGGTAATGATTAAAAAAGTTTACATTTTGAATAATACACAAGAATACGTAACGTACAGTCGCAAACATAATGTCCATGACGTCGATTTAATCTCTTCATAGAAGGTACTTGGCCTGACAACATTAGCATTATGTGTGCGATTGTACAAAATTTTGAATACACAATTCCTATAAAGTTTGTAGACGCCTAGATTTCAGGTAACGATCCCGATTCAAATAATGTATAAATATGTTACGTACAAGTATGGAAGACAGACTGATTTACTTAGAATGATTTTATGGAATTCTCATTGGTCTAGTGATTAATTAAAAAAGCTTAATTTAACACCCGGAGAGAAATAAGTAACTAGTCAATCATACTTAATTTAAAATGAATTTATACATTCGCATGCTGTTAAAAGAGCTGGTTCAAAAAGTTCGAAAATGCCAAGTATAGTTTGGCGACCTCATAATCATAATTTAGATGTTTACCTAGACAGTCAGACAATTGACAATACAAATTCTATGTCTAGGCCAACTACACAGTCGAATTTTAAACTTCATCTATCAGACTACTTTTCGAAAAGTTATGAAAAAATACTTTTAAACACTCAACTTTTTATTTTATTAATCCCACATTTATAACACCAAATCTGCTACAACATTCTAATTTTTTTTCTTGTCACACTGATCTAAGACCGGGACATTTTATTCTAGGTTTCATTAAAAACACGAATATTATTGGTCGGTAAGAAATTTGTAATACATACATAATACGAAATATCTGATACTAGGTTTGGCAGTATCTTAAACTGGCACCCAAAGAGACTACATATTCATAATTTATAAATAACAAACCTTAATTATATGATTACCACAAACAAGTCAAATAATTTGGAAAAGTGAAAATATCTCTTTAATGCCTTTGTTTATAATCTCAGTATCAATACAAATTATAGTGAGAACAAGTTACGTTTCTTCTGAATCGTTTTATTTTTACTATATAACTTTATGAATTATTCCTTAGTTGAAATAATTGCTGTTAGATCTCAAATATTTACTACAAATCGAAGGACGAAACGTTGGACGTGATATTGCGCCTCATTTGTGCGACTACTCCTTGAAGTCGAAATTGGAACCTTTATTACGTAGTGAGATCTTGACACTATATAACTATAGATATGTCGTGCCCATATCGGACACTTGCTTACTTCACTAAACACTTGATACTTTTATAAAATGGTCGCATTTCATGATGGAGTGAACTTTTATTGGTAAGATTATTAAATGGTAAACACATTGTCATGCACATTATATTCCATGAAAATCCAGAATATGTTAAGAACTTCAGTCAGTTTTCATCAGGCGAAGTTCAAGTACTAAAATGAATGATTTATCAAATAAACTTGTCAATTTCATGAACATCTACCAAGAAACGTTTCGTTATAATTGATCTGGCCATACCACAATGATGCGATTAATAGGCAGAGAATCATTTCATGAAATGTGATCAATTCATACAACTATCAAGTATTATAAAGTGTAGTCCACGACATGGTAACGACAGATACACAAACGATTCTAGAACATCGAGACTACAACGGTAACTGGAATGGACATCAGACTAGACGAATACTAATCACAGCACCTAATTAACATAGTTTTATTAACTCTGAGAAATGTTCTTAACACTTCATTCGACGGTATTAACACAGTGGTTTAAGGCAGGAAATATTTTAATTAATTATGTACTGTTTTAGAAACTCCACGATACGTACCTACGTTTTATGTTTATAATAAAAGCTCATTTTTCTAAACAGGATTTGGATAACACTACACATCGAAATAATATTCTACGTATTTTTTATTGCTAAGCTAAAGCCAAAGTATATCAATCGTTTACAGCACAATAATATATGAAGAATATAATATGTTAAACAATGTCGAGCTACGTGAAAATATAGGATAATTAATAGTCATTAAAATTATTGTAAGGAATACTGATGCATTTCATTATACTGACTAGATTTGTCTTTTTCGTTTTCAGAATGAGCACATTACAAAAGTAAAACTAAATTAAGCATAATAAATTTTAAACCTAATAATAAATATAAACATGTAAATCGTCGTTTTGAACATTGCACATCTGTCCACTTACTCTAACTTAGGACATAATAAATAAATAACAAATAAAACATTTTGAAAAGTGTAAATAAAAAGTATAACAACAAAAATATAAACCTCTTTGGTAAACGCAATACTATTTGTTACTGGCCATAAAAGGCCATTGGTCAGGAAAAAGACATTCGAAAATCAAGGAGGTTGGACTACTATTTAAAAGTTAATACATTGGGTACAGTTTACGATTGGTTTTTCAAACATTTTAGTATCGAGACGTGAACATAAAAATTGATGTAATTGTATAATAACGTGAGTTAATGTTATTGAACATTACATACCGCAGAGGTGCCGGGCGCGTGGTCGAGCAGTGCGCGGCGGCGCTTGATACCTTCCAGGTACACTTCGCGGTTGAATAAACCCGCAGCCAAAGGTACACTATAAGAAAAAAAAAAAGTGATTAAAACTAACCGACTGTGTGTTTATAGGAATGTGGCACTTTGGTTCGATTTCCATACGTTTTTGCAGGCACTTTTAATACACATATATCTAAGAAATCAAGGGCCTTTTTGTTTGATTTTGGGAATATGCTCTGACACTTCCCCATTATTTTTGTGCCAAATCCAATCTTTCGTCATTCTTTTTTCAATTCCAGTTCTCAAACGGAATTGCGAGTACTCGTACAAACTGTGTTATAAGTCAGCTACTTGACGCCCGAGGTCAATTTTCTTAAATAATTTTAAAATAAATCTACTTACACATCAGTCCCCGGCCTCAGCATGGTAGAGAACAGTCCCCATACAGGCTTATGGTCGCTCGTGCAAACCGACTGCACGGAGTTGTATGCCAAGCACTTGACGCCCGAGGTGACAGGCACTGCGCTGATGCGCCGCAACCCTGAAACAACTTACGTGTCAAAATCAAACGATGATGTTATATAAAAGGTGAAAGTTGTGTTTTGTTTTGTTCTAAAAGTTAGCTTTTATTTATCAAGGTGCATATTTTGTCACTAACATTACATAGTATAAAACAGAGTCACTTCCCGGTCTGTCTGTCTGTTTGAAGGTGCGGCTGACAATCTATATGAATTGGAATTTGACGGATTACTCTACGGCCGGCCGGGCGTACCTTTCTGGCCATAAGTAAATTTATCTACGCCACTCTTTTTATCCTTTGTATTGTTTGTATTTTAGTGCGCAACATTTTTCAGACGGCTAACTTAGATTGGACTGAATTAGTCATTTAGGTAATTTTCTATGTATGCCAAATAAATTGTGCAGAAAAACTAAATTTCCCAAGGTGGACTGCATGCAGATTGCATTTAAAGGTTAATCTGTATGTGAAAAGAAATTTTTAATTTTGGTCATATTTTGCCAGATCAATCGAAGCATCAGAAAGGTATAAGGAAAGAACGCGGCTATCTTTGCGTAACGTTAGATAATATCATTCAGTGTTGTTGTTAAGGCTCTAACTTACGACTTAGTTAAAAATGTTAGATCAATAAAATTTAAAGAGGAGTCTGTCCCCTACACCTTACAATACCATGACCATATAATTAATCCATATGATTTTTTTTTTAATAAGGCAGACATACACGTTCACATTTACGATGCATGGTATGTTATGCTGCGCTGTAGCGGACAGACTCCTCCCTTCAATTTAACATAGTCATGCTGTTAGGAATTATTAACAAAACTTGTACTTATTATAAACAAAGTAACCCCCTGCTGGACACCTGTAGCTAGATGCGATGAATGTCTGAAAATCTATGTTCACTAAAAATATGTTAAAAACATTTTTTTTATTACAACAATGAATTAAACTTGACCACGAATACCGTCTCTGTTGAATTAAAAGCAAACATATAAATAAATCATAAAATGAGTATCGTATGAAACATTATGCGTACATGACAATAAATAAAAGACAGAAGCTCACCAGAAAACGCAGAGGATGAGTTAGAGGTCATTGACCTCGCTTTGTACAATATTCTGTCTGTGTACGCCGGAGCTCGCTGCTTGCTCGATGTGTCAAACTGTTGACTGCCAGGGTCATACTGGAACAATAAGTAATAATAAGCAGGCTTAAGACTTATATATGTAGGTATTTATATGGAAGTAGAAGTGGCTTTGGTGCTATAATCTTGTACCATTTGAAAGGGTATTGTTGATAATACGTGATCTCTTGTGTCTCTTGACGACTTCTGCTAACATAATATCTCTATGTACCAGAGGTTATTGGAAGAAGAAATTTTTGATGAGGTTTGCTATATGAAGGTTGTCCAAAAATATAGATCTTTGCCGGGAAAAAATATTGGAAGGTTTCACAATCTCACCATTGTGAAACCATTCACATTTTTTAAAGATCAAGTTAGTAGAAATTTTCATATTTTTTTTTATTTTTTTTCCGGAATTTTGGGTTTTGATCTAGGAATCCTAGGTGGGACTCGTTGATGGGTTCTAATAAACATTAATCATTTTTTTGGTAGATAAATCCAAATAGGCAAATACCTTATAAGTAGGCGGAAAGGTGATGGGAGCTTCCCTGAAGTCGCGGAAAGCCGCGCCGTCTTCTAGTACAGCCGTTAACTGGTCCGCGTGGAGCAAGCCGTGCGGTAGGTGATGAGGCAACGGGAACTAGAAACCAAACGAATATCAAGTTATATTTATTTTAGTTATAAACGAGCGGGTTTTTTTATATAAAACTTCCTTTATATATGTGGAAAATAATGTTACCTAAGTTTATTTGCAAGTTTTATATCTTTTCAAGTATTTCAAATTAATTGTTTCTCTTTGTATCCAACCAACAAGAGTCATGTTTTTTACTGAAATGCCTTCCAATTATATGCTCTTTCTTTATTTATATAATCAAAGGCACTTTTTAACTTAATCAAATGTTCTTGCAATTAATTAACAATCAAGAATAGATATTACCTGTGTTTGTTCTATCCACCGCAACACGGCAGCCCTGGGTTCTCCCAATCTGAAGTTCAGGTCTCCGCACCAAAATACATAGTCGAAATTGTTTGTCACATCTGAAAGAAAAATTATTTTGACTTCTTAATTATGAAGAAATATGGTAATCAAACAATACAACACCTAACCCTAGTTCTTCGTTACACGAAGACTTAGTTTATTTCTAGTAAGATGAAAGGTTCCTACCAATTCGTCGCTAAAGAGACGCGATAGTCAGCCTTAGGGTCATAACAATAAAAGTGCTTTTCAATTAACCATAAAATGTCGCGCGGTCGCAGCTCGACAAGGTACCGCAAAAATTTTCATCTCCTTATCTAAATAACATGAGTCATGCCTACCTATATCATAAAATTGTATTTTAATTTTCCCTACAATAGCTTTTCAAGTAACTATGTTTAATACCTATAAAACGATCAATCTGACGTCTCATAATACACGTTTGAACAAAGATAGCAGAAAGGAACTTGATAGCTTATCAGTTAAAACAATATTTACCTAGGTTTCGCGGAAGGAGAGTGATTGATAATGTATAATTAGGTACGCATTTTCTATTCAGTACAATAGCTAATTGTCTTGGATATGAACATTTTACTTCGAATCTATTTCACATCTCCTTGAAATTAAAATTATATCTATCGGAAATATATCTACGTCATACAATGTATGTATCTAAATATAGATTCGCTTACGGCAACATAGGCAATTTTTAAGCCGATGCCTGAACACTAACACTCGATTCTCAATTTGGAATCGTGCCAAAAGAACTGAATGATAAGTTCCTAGTGTATAAAACTAGTTGTTTCCCGCGGTTTTACCTACGTCCATCATAGATAACTACTTTCTGCACCTGAATAAAAAGAAGCCTATGTCCTTTTTTAGGCCCAAGGCTATCCTATGTACCCAGTTTCATTTACACGGTTTGGTAATTTCGGTGTAAAACCGCGACGGACATTGTTATTTTCGCACATTCAATGTTAGTAAGCATAGTGGAAAAATAAATGACTCATACCTTTACTTTTATGCCTGCAAGGCAAATTCTTTGGCAAATCGATAGACCTAATTATCCTCTTGATATCAGACACTCGTTCTTTGACCTTCTCTTGATGTGCAGTCAAATGGGCAGTCACAAATAAAAATGTGGAGCCAAACAATGCGAAGGAAATAGCGACAGCGCCTTTAGTACGAAATGCTGTACCAGGTCTGACAGACAAGCTTGCGTCTTCAGGGAGAGAACAGAACCAAATTAGGTCTCTTCTTATGAATATCATTAAGTGGATTGTGCCTGGAATAGAAAAATAAAGTGAATTTCAAGCGATCTTAGGTAGACATAGGATAAGCTAAGAAATATGTTGGTCTTTCTGTTTTTTTTTTTTATTGACAGTTAAGGCATGTATGTAGCTGTGTGCTTGTACAAGACATAATTTGTATTCAATAGAAACGTGAGAAGGAATATAAAAGTGAATAATGACTAATATATTAAAACCACACATTCCTTATCAATTGCTAATAGTTCATCAAACAACAGCTTACCTAAATAATAAGAATGTAACAACAGATGTGATGGTCCCAATACTTCTTGTATAGTGATCTCCCATTCGGTACGCTCAGAGAACGACTCTTGTGTACCGATAGCAAATATATCCGGTACATGAGTTACTTGATTTGGGAATATGAAATCGGCAAGTTCCCTGTATAACAGAAGAAAATATAAAGTGACTGCTTGTATAGCAGAATAATGAAATAAATTATTAAATATAATTGCAATATTACTTTGGTGGTGGTTGTCCGTTCATGTTCCATGTTCCTACAAATATTCTTACTTCCCTATCGGGGAAGACATGTTCTAATTCTGCCGCACCTAGAAGGGAGTGGGATGCTAAACGCCCATATAGGTAGTTCCTGAAATAAAACATGGAATTCAATTAACAACTCATCAACTACAATAAAAAACAACATATAATCTTTTGAACTTATGAAGTTAATGTACTACAGGTAATGTAAATGAAGGAATACCGAACTAATAACTACAGCAAACAACATAAACAACAGATAACCTTTCTCGAGCCTCCTGTGTGGGAATGAGACGCAGCACCTGAGCAGCAAGCAGCGAGTTACGAGCTAAGCTGTCAGTGCTTCCAGCACGCGAGGATGACCTTGCAATAGTCGACTTAGTCCTAGTGCACACAAAAATAAAAAATGTTTCCAACACCATAAACAAGGAGTATATCAAGGAGTATGCCAGATTAATTAAAAGTAATAAAATATAATTTACCTTCTTTTTCGATCTAAAGAACTACTCCTGTCACTTTCCGGGGATGACGCGCGATATAAGGGCTTCGACTCAGTAGATATCAAATGATCAGCCGATAATCTCTTAACAAATAATTTGCTCTTTGGCTTGATTCCTTCAAATGATCCTGAATGTTCAAAACATTTCTTAGCATCATCACTTTTAGGAAACTTGACTGTAGCTTTAGGTATTTCTTCAGATTTTGTTTGAGAGCAAATTGTTTGGTCACTGATACTGTTGGAATTATTCTCTGGACTTCCAGTCACTGAACGTGCGTCTTCTTTAGAAAGGTGGTTGTCGACCAGACTTTTAGGGCGAGACCGTCTGAAGAATGTTCTACAACACTTTGGATTATTGTCGTCATCATTGTGGGAATTTGTCGCGCTATGACTAACGTTGTTAAGCAAAGGTTCTGATGATACATTTTGAGCGTGAGGGGCTTCTATGCTGTGATCCGCACTGTGAGCACTTTGAGCTAGGAAGGGATCAGCAGGAGAGATCGGTCGCGATGAGGACTGCCCGTATTCATCGTTGGAATCCGTATCGACGAAGCATCCAACTTTCGGAGATTTTTTTACAAATAGGCGTTTTCGCAGTGACAGTTTTTGCTTCGCTTTTGTGGGTGAAGTTGTCATGTTTGGTTTTTAACCAACAAAACTAATAATTTATGTTACTAATTACATTTTTACTAAATATAGACAACATAACCTATTACGCTCTACACTGACATTTTGCGCTAAGGAATCTGTCAAAATCTTACTGATACGTTCCGAACACCTTGATATTCGATTTCTAACACACCTTTTACTGCCTATAAAATCAATAACGCAAAAAATTGCCAAATATTTTAATAATCAACCACCTAAAATTAACTCTAGGATAACTTCATGCATGAATGCAGTCGTCATGGCAACAGTTACGATTACAGAATTGAAAAACATAAATATTAGTACCTACCTATTTGAATCCTATTGGATAGATCGAAAGATCGCCAACAAGTTATTAAGTCATAATAATTTTACTTTGGATTGAAAATGAAGAGAAAATAATGCATGTATCAACATCTCCTAGTCCACAGTAGACAGCCATGTGTAGGACTAGGGGGCATTAGGTATAAGAGCGGTAGGTCACTTGGTAGAAGTAGTAATTAAAAGACAATATTATACAAGTTACTGTAAAAGAAAGCTTATGTAATGTTCATAACAAAAAATACACTTAGAATTAAAATGAAAAAGCTTATTTTTATGTTAGCTGAGCCGCCACCTGTACCCGGTACGAGGAGGTTCTTTCCATTGTATTCACGTGTTGGAGATAAGTTGCCGCCGACCACTGATTGTATACCGTTACCTGTGAATTAAAATAAAACAAATGCATGATACAAGTATTCTAATAGTACTGGCAACAACACACATCTATCTTCTATCTTACTGAAGAGCAACAGTCACCTACCGATATTGCAAAGGTCACTCGTACAGGCCCTGTAGAATGTCCTGAAGGTAGAATCAATTATTTCATGGTTCAGGTAATCAGGTTGGCTTGAACAGCCACGTGTAAAACTAGCGACTTCACCTACAGGATCCTGAAAAATGGGTTTATCAAATTATTATGCAATTTAGTAGGAAAAACGCCATGAAAGTACCAAAACAATGAATAGGTACGTACCACATATTCTTGTCTCAAAATGGTACAATATGTATGCGGGCAGTCAACAGTGTTAGTGTCATTTGTTATGACGAGACAATCCTGATTGGAGTCCACTGATGAAAAGCTACAGGTGTAGCAACGCAATTGACCTAAAATAAAAAATAAAAAGAAAACATATTGAAGGACCGTCTAATTGCATTGTCTGTACCAGCTTTATGTATGTGACCCATCAAACTTGATTCAGGTGCAAATTAAGGTCCCCAGTAAATGTACCTAGGTATCAATTTTTTGTCGACGTAAGTACAAGTTTAAGTAGGACACATGTACACAAAAGGGCTATTAGGTACTTACATAAAAAAACTTATTTACCAAAGAGACCCCCTGAGAAAGAGATGTTCCCTTAACTGTGGAAGAACCTGGAATACTTTTGCTCACTTTTCAGTAATAGCTGAAATTATAGTACCTACTTAACATTGGTAAACATTGAGGCTGTTTCTTTACTACTGACGTAAGTATGATAAGATTTACAGGGGGTTCCCTGACTCACGAACCTGGGTCACAAACGGTAATAGAAGTTATATTAAATTATGTCCGGAAATAGATAGATCTTTGGCAAGGGTCTAAGTAAATTCATAAGAGAAAATCACTGATGAAAACTCACCTGTGGTTCCACCAAACACACAAGCAACAAAAAACAACACTATTTTTATTTGGAAATCCATTTTGCGCAAATAAACAATCCGTCGCCACTGTATCAAGCGTACTTAATCATATTTTCGATAGCACTCATTACCTCTTTAAATCGAACAATGCAGTGTTTATCTAATCTATTCGTATTTGTCTTTAATTCGAATGAAATCAGAGATCACTATCAAAGTATTTTTATTTTTGTTTGATTTTAATTGATAAAATTAAATGTAGTCCTTTAAAAACGCCGGTATTTTTAAAATACGTACAATACATTGCAATTGCGATGCATGTTGCAACTGATAGGTACTTATAAGATTGTAAAGGTAAAGTATAAGGTTCCTAGTAGGTAGATACCTACAGTCAACTTAGTTGACTCAACTACCAAATTCTTCCAAAACTGATGTAGACCATGGAGTCCATAAATTGCCTGAATGCTGAACACTCAATTGTCAAAAACAAGAATTCCTGAACTCGCCCAACACTACTAAATCTAAAAGTAGTCGTACTAGTAAATAAAAAAATCGCCATTAAATTCAGATAGTAGATACATAATTTACAGGGGGATGTACTTATATCAGAACTACCTACATATAGGACAGCTTTTCTCCGTGTGCGAGAAATTGTAAGCAGAATCCAGAAGCTTTTAAAGGTAGGTAAGTAGGTACGGCTAATAGCAACTTTCGCAAATAGGTACATATAGGTACCTACTTATAGTACTTATACTTCTGTGCCTATCAATTCCAATTGACTTGTAAATAAATCATGTTAAGTCAACCTGGAACCCAGTTAGGCCGCCGCAGATGGCAGGCCTGTGGCCGGTGTTTATCTTAATTGCTATTTCACTGGCCGTACCTCAGTCACTGCGAGAGATCCAGTCAGAGTAATCGATTCCCATGTTATTACCGGTTTCACAGCCGATAACGGAGTTACACCGACCAGTAATGTAGGCGCTACAGACTGCCTGGCTGCTTTGAAAATGTCGGATACTAGAGTTGGGATAAGGAGAAGGTCGAATAGATGTTACGTTTTATTTATTTTTCAATCAGATTTATTATTTTGTACATAAAATACATAAGTACTTAAGTGCTTTTTTTTAACGATGGCAAAAGTCATCAAATGACACCTCCTACTGTGGGTTAGCAGCGGTGAGAGTGTGTCAGACTTTTACTGACTAAAAATCCATCATGTTGGGCTCCACTAGAAAGTACCTAAGTGCTGATGCGAGTTAAAAAAAAAAAAGAAAAAAAATTATGTGATACAGAAAAGCACTAAATATTTCAATTCATTGAAGCTGCGTAATATCTGGCTCTTGATTGTGTTTTTTCATCTGATGACGATGCGCCAAAATCTCTATGACCAGCAAGACAAATGCCAGGATCATTCCATAGAGAAGCATGAGACACACCGGGTAGAAATCCACCATATTAACTGAATCAAAGCTGCTACCCATTACGGAGCAGACAGGTTTCTTGGCGTAGGCTAAACGGTTTTCCCTGTCAGTCAAACCGTGCTCCTGGATCCTGATATACCTGTAATATAAAGAGGTTACATAGGTTTTAGCATATTCTATGAAAAAGGGGACCACCTATGTGGTGAATTATAATTTAAATACAAATACAGATGCAGATATAATGTTAGGATTTAGCGTATGTGGTAAAAGTTTTTTTTATCAAAGTAATTAACTGAAAACTAAACACTACACCGACTTTTACTTCTTCTCACCCGACTTTGAACATTTCACCAAAAGGCGAGTTCTTGCCGCTACACAGCCAAGCTTTCGCGTTTTGATAGTATTCAATTTCTTGAAGTCCACATTTTTCGTGCTCTTGGAATAACGCTGAAACGATTCGGTACCCAGTGCCTGTATTCATATTGAAGGCAAACGGTCTCTGAGAACATAAATTAACCAAATTGAATTTTGCATAAGAAAAATGTTATGAGTACTTACAGGTTCATAAAAAAGGAATATGATTCTCCATATGTGTTACCTTTTGCATAGCTTTAACACCTTCTTCAAGAGTCAAAAAGTTCGGTTTACCTCTGGGTGCGACTTTCGTTTCATATATCGCCTTTTTGATGGGGTCACTGGCACTCTGTGCGGGCTACATAATAAAAACAATATTATAAAAAATAGAACACATAAAATGGTTTAAAATATTTAGTTCTCACAGGGGATCATCTTCCTGTACCTGTATAAAATATTACCTCAACCGGACATAGGGTCAGTTGGTATCCTTGTTAAAGGGTTATGAGTAGTTTCGGTGCTTGTCAAAGCAAACAAACAAACAGGCAAATCTTTGCTCTTTATTAAATACTTACCGAAAAATAATATCTATTGTAAGGCACATCCTCAACACCAAGTTCCAGTTTCGAATTTAATAAATCAGAAAGCGTTCGGATCTGATTGGAGGTCGACTGCAATAGTGCAACGATATTCGCAGAATATGACGTGTACAAAAAAAGGAACGCTAAGAACACTATGAACATTACAAGGCGGCCAAGTGTCCCTGGAAAAGAAACCATTATAACTAAGTGAAATGGCTCTAGAGCAGTATAATCACCTATATTTTTTATTGAGTAAACAAGCAGAATTCTGACCTTTCAACTCATTAGAGCTCCCTTGTTGAGATATGGCGCTGAGTACGAAAATAGTGATATCGCTCCAAGTTGGTGGCAAGCAAGTTTGGTCCATATTTTGCTAAAACAGAATTGATTAGAAACCCTTTTCATGAATCTCAAATATATTTTAAAATTATATTCCTTACCTCGTTAAACTGTTCATATTTCTTGATATCCCATTTTGTATTTATGTACAGTACAACTATCATTATGAGAACAAATGCACCCAGACAGATCCAAACACCAGTTGTGAATGGTAAAAGAAACAAATTGTTCTGATATGAGAGAGGAGGCTTCCTAAAGACGATCTTCACGGTAACAGGAGTCGGGTTCGTAAAGTATTCCAAAATCTTCAAGCGTTCTAATGACATGAATGTGACCATACCTGTCATACAAAGAATAAGTTAAATTCTCGAAGATATTACGAATGCTGTGAACTAAAATCAAAATTACCACATAATTCTGCTTTCCCCGTGTTTATTTCTCCAATCATTCCGTTCCAAGTACCATTAACCTTGTAGCCCCAAGTATCATTAAAGAGTATTCTTCTGGACGCATTTAAAAAGTCAAACAGGGGATTGATACTACGAAAAGTGCTCTTAGCAACTGTATCCACTAAGATGTGTCTGAAATTATATTTATTGGAATTATTCAAGAAAGAATTTGCAACAATATTTGTATTTGTTATTACTTACCTAAGAGTTATTAAATCACTTAAAGTAGTTCTCTTATCTTCAACGACAGAAGAAGCGGTCAAAGGTTCTCCTTTGAAATCCTTCCGTCTCATTACATTACTTTGGATAGTCTTATCCGACTTGTTTAGTCCGTAATCAGCCGACCAAACCCCATAGTATTCTATATTCCACTCAGAGGTAGGTCTGATTTTATATACTGCAAATAATTATATTATATGCACTAGGAATAATGGTGATTAATTCTAAGCTACGAGGTACACGCAAATGAAAAATCAACTTACTTGTATGAAGCAAAGTATCGTTATTTGCTGTTTTTTGAGCCATTATAACTTCAGAATCAACGGAAATATTAAGACCCCTAAATTCGGGAGGCACGATACTCTCCTTTTGTATCGGATTACCAAGAACTAGCCATCTGTACGACTTGCTAAACATTTTGTTTGCGTTAGCCTTGAAAATAATGAAAACATATAAAACGTGACAAAAACAAAATAATGTTTACATTTTTCGGAAAATAAATGAAGAGAAGTAGGTACCTGTTTGAGGAAAAATTCAGCATCTACGCAATTCTTGTCTAACAACAACAATAAATGGTTATTAGGATAAGAATTTGCGAATGTTTTATTTTTCCGTAAATAACGAACAGTAATAGGTCTTTCGAGATCCGACAACATTTTGGATAGCCTTACTTCATCAGCTTCTGTAAAAATTATGATAAGTATTCATAGATTACCATTCTCTTTCCATTTATTAATTTACATGTTGACATACTCACTAGAATTCCAGCACACATTAGCTACAATTGCAGTTGGTTTCTCGTATGAATTGGCTAAATCAACAATCATTTGCAGATCATTATTTGGGAGTATTGAAACACACCATTTCAAGCACAATATATTTAAAAACAATGTGAGAAGTTTCATGTTGAAGACGTGTCTGTGTACATTGAAAGATAAAGTGAACTATATCAAAGATTTGAGTTTCAAACTGTGTATAATTTGCGTGCTTATTACTCCAACTAGTAATTGTTTAAGTTGCTCGCTAATTGGATATAATTCATAGGTTGCTTTGTTAAACACAGGGGCTGTCTCACCACTTAAGCGTTTAACAGAATTTACTTCATAAGTACAGTGATAACTATAGGTTCAGCTACAAAACCTTTAATTATTCTACATTAACTGCGTTTTGCTCTAATATGGCTAACTACATCAAGCACAATTAACTCCAATTTCACAAAGCATTTTACTATTTTAGTTCATTTCATCTTTTCTACAGTTTAATTTTCGTAATATGTTTTCGTTTTTGTGTGCTAATATTTCTAAAGCAAGCAAGAACAAGGCGACAATAGCTCCGTAGGATAATATCAGTACAGCTGGATAACAGTCGACCATGCTGACCGATACGAAATTTGATCCACCTCCAGTACATTTTGGGCGTTTTTCATACATCAGACGATTTTCTCGATATTGCAGCCCATGTTCCTGGATTCGTTTGGTTCTGTGGAAGCAAAAAAATATCGTTTGATCTAGGATGGAGGTCGAGGTTGTTAATTATATTAATCACAAGGACAACAATTGTAATCTCTTTACCCAATTTTAAACATCTCCCGGAACGGTGTGTTCTTTCTGACGGCCAACCAAGGATCAATTACTTGCAAATACTGTATTTCTCTAAGCCCGCATTTTTCACCTTCATTGAAATATTTCCCAACGAATTTGTAACCCACTCCAGTTTCCATGTGAAATGCAAATAGTCCCTGAAAGCAAACCAACATAAACTATGTCTGTTCTGCCAGAGGTTTTATTAATATTGTAAACATTCAAGATTCTGTATTGGATACTTTTACATGCCAAAACAAATGAATGGATTTTAATTAAAGTCAGCAGTAACCAAACAGTGAGTTGTACTTTCCTCAGGACGCAAAGCAGACCAAGGGCGTTAATTATTTAGAAATAACACTAACCTTTCGCATTTGTATAACTCCCTCATCCATAGTCATAAAACGTGGTGTTGTACCAGGTGGAGCCACTTTCTTCTCATATATTGCTTTGCGGACTGGTTCAGTAGCAGTCTAAAACAAAGAAGCATCTACATAACTCGTACGAGAACGTAAGATAAGCATTATGAAATTATTGCTTCAATAAGTTACCGAGAAATAATATCTGTTGAAAACAGTATCATGAACGCCGAATTTGATTCTGGAATGGAGTAAATCTTCTAGAGTCTTAATGTGTGAAGAACTGGATTGGAGAAGAGCTACGATGTTTGCTGAGTAGGAGGTGTAGAGGAACATCAGAGCTAGGAACAGCACCAGCATTACCACTCGACCTAACGACCCTGGACAAACAGATTGTTTCGTCAAAGAAAAGTCGGTTCACTTTAAACTTGATTGTGAATCTCTTACATATCCCATAGAGGAGATGTTTAACGCATCATTGGATGACGGTTTTGAAATTATTTACCTTTCAGCTCAGAAGGACTTCCTTGTTGACACGCAGCCCCAAATATTAAAACGATAATATCAACGACATTGGCCCTTAGTACGCCTGCGTCTTTTTCCCTCTGAAAAACAACGTTGTTTATAATTTTAATTGCATTTTTATTTATATTGTTGCCTGTTTCCTTATCAGCCTTGGAGACAGGTTGTTCATTACTAGCAACTTAAAGACTCTCTCAGTGTACATTATATGCCTTTTCCGTACATTACTTGTATTATTTCCACCGCGACTTGATTTTCAGGACTTACCGTTTCTAATAAATCTTGCGTTTTCTTCCACTCCCATTTTGTCACCAGAAGAAGCACCAAGTATATTATAAAAATCAAAGCTATGGTGCTGTACCATACAGTCGTGTTGAAAGGTAAGAGGAATAAATTGTTTTCATACGACAGCTTTGGCTGTTGAAATACGAATTTGGATCGGGTTGGTGTTGGACTTGCTATGTAGTCTACTATGGAGACACGCTCGAATGTGAAGAACATCGGTGATCCTGGGGACGATAATGTAAGGAATAACAATTGGCAAGAGTAAAGCAATTCAATATGTCTTATTACCGAGATTGCCAATTACAATGTTGATACAATAGGCTTTGTCAACATTTTTTTTGTCTGTCTGCAAATTAAATTTGAGCAACTGGTTTTCCCCGAATCGGATTCTGTTTGTTGCTCTAAATAGAAGGTCATTCATAATTCGTGCGTCTACAAATAGCTTCGCTCAGAGCCCGTTACAATGATTAGCTCATCAATCAATTGCTTACTTAGCAAAGTTAATTGGTGACTGGCATGATGTTTTTACCGCTCAATTTTGCGATGGTACCGTATCTTCTGTAGGAATGTTACTTATGTTACGTCAGTGACTGCGGGACTTTCCGAGGTCTGCAACTTGAACACGTTGGTGCAACATGATTTTGACTGATTGATACCTATATCGGTGAAATATTCGATTGACTGATGAATCATGAGGGCAAAAACGCGCAAAAGTATGTAAGGAGTTATAAAATTCCTAAAGAAGGAAATCATAAGAGGAATAAGGCAAAACAAGTACCTTTTCTGGGTAGATTCAGCACATGAGATGGTAAACGTTTTAATTAATAAATATTTTTTTACCTCCGACTTCCACTTCGCCTCTAACTAAGTATCCAGTCATTCCATTCCAAGAGCCATTAACGCGATAACCCCAAGTGTTGGCAAAAATGTATTTCCTTTTAGCATTAAGGAAATCCAGCAAATGGTTGGTCGTGGGGAAGTTCACTTTCGTAATTGTATCAATGTGATCGTCACTGCAATAATTGGGTAACTGTTATTAAAAATGTGTTTAAAAATCGCAGCGAGTTATTTGGTTGTCAGTTTGTAAGGCTAACGAACTGTTATTTTTCCTTATGCTAGGATTTCGTAACAGAATTCCCAGACATGTAGGTATAGGTATCTATTTTTATCAAAACTATTATGAAAATTAAATATTTAACTTTTTACATTCCAACCGCAAAACTTATTTAAATGTTTATATACAAAAGTACTAATAAACATTCCTCGGTGAAGGAACTAGGTTTTTACCCGGCCAGTTATTATTATATTATTTTGCCAATGATATCTACGGCTGGTCATATCTATCATACCTACCCAAAATTGCCCTAGTTTATTAACAAAGAGACCTCACACAGTACAGCTACCTCTTTTGTACAATCTTAGATAATCGAAATTACAACTGTATATTCACACTTTAAAAATAACGGTATTACACCTACAGGCCATCAGATAAATGATTGACGCTCTCATTATTCGTTAGTACGTAACAAATACTTATTTCATATCCATCAATATCTAGACGTCTCAAAGAGGTCGGTTCGAAAAATCGAGGAGACTTCTGAAATCGATGTTTTGCATTCCATGTCCCGTAGAATTCTGTCTGCCAGGTGTTATTTGGGCTTATTTTGTAAACTGGAACAAATATCAGCAAGTTAAAGTCCTGGACCTAATGATTAATTATAGAATTAGGACAAGTTACTTATGGCTATGGAGAAAAGATGTAAGGTAATAAGACGTCTAATGTGAATGGACTTACTGAAATGCATTTCATACACATCGTCGACGCTCCTTAGCACCAATACTTCAGAATCAAGGAGCACGTCTATGTTAGATATTGCTCTCGGCACAATATCATCGTCGTTAGTGCTTGAATTTCCGAATAGAATCCATCGAAATGGTGCTCTGAAGACGTTTCTTGCACTGTTCTATAAGAATTTAGGGAAATTATCACACACTATTTCGACATCAGCACATATGTCATTGTTTGGATATTATCAGTTATTAGAATAGATGATGTCCACCTAGCCGATTATCGGCTACGGCGGCTGTTCTCATGTAAGGAGCCAACTGCGCAGGACATATTAAAGAGCACAAGCATTTGCGCAGACACAGGTGCACTCCCTATTCCTTCACTCTCATATCCCGATGGGACGGCAATCCGACACGACCGGAGAGAGATCAGGCGCAGGACCGACATTTACGTGCTCTCCGATGCACGGGTGTATCAATCACCAACTTCCAGGCTCCGGGATGCTTTGTGAAAGTCTTCTAAAACCCACAAAGAGATTTCGGCCCGACTCGGGAATCGAACCCGAGACCTCGTGCTCAGCAGCCACACTTGCGACAACTAGATCAACAAGGCAGTTAAGAATAGAGCACTAAGTGAAACCAACCTTCTCAAAATAAGTAGCAATATCAGGACAGTCCAGGTCAGCCATAAACACGATATGCTGTTCTTCATCATAAAACTCAGAGTTATCAGTTTTAATGGCGTCATTTGCACTAAATTGGATGTATTTATTAGTAAGGTGAGTGTGCAGTTGTATTATTTTACCTGAAAATATGATAATAAACTTTTAGTTTAGTTTTGCTTAGGAATTAAACCTGGAAGATGCCCTCAGAGAACTTAACATCTGTCTAAAGCTGTAGAACTTTTAACGTGTGTGTCCTATTTCCCGGTCTTCAGCTTTTCACATTTTGGTTGCAGCCTTTCGCAGGTCGTCAACCTCTTTGCAGGCATTTTGCCTCTTAGGTACAATACGGCGAAAAAGATATGTTTTTTTTTGTTATGATACCGTTTCAATACTCATAGGAATTTCACAAACGCATAATTTTGTATCGTCTAATTACTTTCCTTAACAGTTTGAAATACTGTCCCTACGTACAATTCGGAATTCTTGATTGGATCATGGTGAGCATTATGTTTTATAAAGAATCTTTACTCACTAGGTGTCCAGCAAAGTTTAGCAATCACAGAAGACGGTCTACCAGATGCTTCAATGACGTCGGAAAGCATGATTTGCATATTTTGCGAATCTTGGCCATAGCATAGACTTAGAGAAAAGAGTATACATACTAAAAATATAATCTTCATCGTTGGAAATGTGCATCAGTTGAATAAAGAAGACAGACTAAATACGAAGTAGGTCGGGTCTTATCATATTTGATGTACAAATCGGTCTGTATTTGCCGAGTGATTTTTCTTCAGAATTATTCTTTAGTTCGCAGTAGGTCACTGCAATTTTTGCAAAATATGTTTGCGAACCGCAATTCCCTGAATTGGTTCAGTAAATATTCTGATGTAAAATAAAAGTAGGGTTTAAGTTTGGTTTTATAAATGCTTTGTTTCAAAAGGTAATATTTGACTTGGCTTTGTTTTGATCAGTTAGCCCTAATAATTAAATTATTTGAATTTTGCGTTTGAACAAAATGTTTGCCTTTCAAAAATGAGGTCCCTACCAAAGAAAAATCCTTTATGGAAGGATCTATCAAACATTTAAAATATATAGAAAGTCTAAGGAATATTGATACGACCAACATAGAAATGTATTTAAAGGGAAGGGTTCGGGAATATTCCAATGCATGTAGAGTTCATTGTTTGAACCTATGAACTTCGTAACAGTTCTTTGTTAGAGCCTCATTACGGCGAAGGTATTTGCTCTAGATAACGTTAATCACAGTTATCTAACTTATCTATGTCAAGTTTATCCGTATTGTTTGTTTACAAGCGATAGGGAATTGTATTTTTCCGTAACAACAATAGTCAACATATAATGACAATGTATGGGCCATTCTTGAGTTTTTTGTTTTATGCTTTGTTGCTAATGATTAGGACATTGCAATCTTGATAATTTATTCTTGAATCAGGCTTTTCATTTTGAAATGTTGGGTTAATACTTTTGTTTTTCGTAATTTCAGAAATCGATATATTTTTCTTCGCAACGATGAAAATATTATTGCAACATTTATATCCTTATCAATAGTTATCAAAATAGTAAACTCATGTCAATCACTTGAAAAACAAATGCTGGCTGTAAATAGTTGTGTGGGAATAGCCCACATATCAACAGTAGGTACTTTAACGTTATCAGTGCGTACATTAATTTTAATTTATTAATTGCATTATGTAACTGGACACGGTTAGTTCTCCACGCGACTTGCTCCAGTGTGTACATTTCCAATGTGACTTTTCGTTTTCCCAGTTGATAACGCAATCCGAATTCAAACAAAGAGTTTTTATTTATTGCGATTTAAAAAGTAAAATGTTAGACACTCATTTGTTTTCTAAATTAGTGACGAGATGTTCATTAAATCCAGTGTCGTTGAGTAAGCAGGGCGAATCTGCATCCGAATGGACGCCTTTGTTGAAGAAATCTTCTAATGTGCCGCTTTCTATCAGAGGTGGGTGCTGGCTTTTGTTTTATTTTTTTTTATATTCCTACAATTATGTGTGACGGCAACTCGGGTTTCTCCGTCTAAATTGGATTATGAAGCCAAAGTTGCTCGTAGCCATATGATATGCAATCGACCACTTTTTTGTTGAAACATTTGCCCCAAGCTAGGATATAACCTGAGGCTATATTTAGAAAACCGTAATACCTATCATAATAAACCTATTGGAGTTTGATAGCTAGTCTTTCAGTAACTTTCCGATGCTAACAATTTAACAGTTGTTATGAACCCTGGTATTCGATCAATCTAAAACGATTTTGTTGTTAAATAAAATGCAAAAAAAAATTTTCGTTTCATCGTATTTTACTGAACTTAGGTAGGTACTTACTTAACAGTGAAGTTAAAACCTCCTTTGAACCTTCCCAAATAAATAGTTAGGCAGTGTTAATCTGTTGTAGTGGAAATATTTTGGTGTCAAAAAAAGGTGCTAATGAAAAGTAACTATTGGGCGTGACTAAAATTAATTAACAGCTACAGGGTGCTTATTACAAATTATCACTATAGGTACCTACCTACCTACATTCAGTTAAGTAGGTACAGCAATTTTTTCACTTACAACTAATGTGATATTTCTATGTATGTAAGTACCTTCGTCCAAAATTTCTTCGAGTAAATGTTAACGAAAGTACTTAAATCGGAATTAGGTGTGATTAGTGTCGGGACCAGTTGACGTAAATGGTAAAAATGTACGACGGATGGAAGTGGGTCACGCGAAAAGTTCCACTCTTAAGGTGCAATAAGCAATGCTATGCAATGCTAAGAGCAATTTAATGCGTTATTTATTTACTTAAAGGTAAGATCGTAATAAAGCAAGTAATATAAACCAAGCTATGGATAATATTACTTGCATTATTACGTACTTTTCATTATCGTTTTACAACGATTACCTATTTTATTACGATGCCTTTTTTGTAGAAATCATCTTAAAACCAAATTTTAGATTAGGTACTGGTATTACACTCATTTTCACATATAATTTCGAGTACTTGCAGAAAATAATAAAACTCTGCTTGTAACACGATATCGTAAATTGTAAACAAATATAACTGCATAAATCAAAATAAAACAATTGTAATGACTTGTAAGCTTAGCCTTAACACGCAGATAAAAACGTGCGTCGATAAGTTAATGTAAATGCACTTTCAACACGTGCCGTCACTGCAGCTTCTAACTCAAGAATGTTAATTTATCGATATTTAACTTCATTATTATAGAATAGGAATTGCTTATATTATGCTTATATAGTGGTAATTTTATATCACACGCAAATAGGAAATACAGATGACATCATTTTTGAAGAAAAGCATTACCAAGGGTAGGGTTGTTGTTGTTATCACAGATACAAAAAGTCTACTACTACTGGACAAAGGCCTCCTCTAAGCCGAGGGCGTTTGCCCATAGTCACCGTCCTAGGTATGCGCATCTAAGCAATAAAAATGTTTGTGAGTTACGATTGACAGAATATTCGTATAAACTGTTACTGTTTCTGTTACAGCCTTTTTATTGTCCCACTGCTGGGCACTGACCTCTTCTCACACAGAGAGGGATAAAGCAGTAATCACCACGCTTGCTCAATGCGGGTTTCCTCAAGATGTTTTCCTTCAACAATTTTGACGTGACAACGTCTTATAAATTATTTTTTTTAATTATCAGCCATTGGTGTCCAAGATACACTTAGAAAGTAGGTACATACAAACTTAGAAAAGTTGCATTGGTACTTGCCTGACCTGGAATCGAACCCACACCCACATACTCGAGAGGTTGGTTCTTTACCCACTAGGCCACCACGACGTCTGAACGATGTTTGAACCTGATGAGAGATTTATTACTAGACATCATGCCCGGTTTACACTTTGTTAAGTTAACACTGCAGGTGATTAGTGCAGGTGTTTAGTAATCAAGGTGTGAACGGAAGCGTAAAGTGATTAGTGTTAAGTGATACGTGCGATTAGTACTTATTGGTTAGTGCGAGTGAATAGAATCAAGGTCTATTTTTGTTGTTAAGTAACTACCCCCTCTCAACTTTTCTACTACCCTCTCTCGCAATTTGCCGCGCAGTGTGTTGCGCAGTGTCAAGTTCAAAGCGAAAATGAAGTGGACGTAACAACATACTTTAAAATTCGTACAAGAATACATAAAGTTTGAATGCCTATGCAATGTAAAGTGCGCAGAATTTAAAAACAAACAGTTGAGAGATGCGGCCCCATTGAAACTGAGTGAAGCGATGGGAATTCCCGATTTCAAAATTGAGTTCATTTTCTATATCAGATACCACAATAGATACAATCTCCTTAATTATTTGTCTCAATATTAGGCGCTGTTCATCTTCCATTTCTAGAGACACTATGCACAACGGACAGTACCACTATGAGCTTCTTCCTAAACACAGACTACTTAACACTTGAGACTTATCGCGTAAAGTTAACGCTTAACACTTATCACTTCACACTTCGCAAAGTGTAAACCGGCCTTCAGTTAGTGTAGGTATGTAAGATCCCACCTTGTTGTTTTTGCTTAAGTATAGAGGTTAATGACGTCAACATATAACAATTAAAAGATTGGGAAATCAAAGAACTACATTCCCAAGTGTTGATAAAACGGGCGAGTATGCCAGACGCGTCTTCGCAAGAGGAAAACAGTAAATACGTATCATTTCCGTTTTCCCGGTGCTAATGCCCTAAGTCGGTTAAACCTATACTTTATTTAGTTTTTAAGGTCACTTAGCATTGGTTGAGTGAGTCTAACCCTTAAAACGTCGTCACCCGTGACAGACTCCCCAACTTTTAGGTAGGCTTAATACTTGGGTTCCATGTATACTTACTACTACTTTTTAATAAATTATGACAAGTAACTAAAATACATGATTGAAATGATAAGATTGTTAGGTTTTCAAAAAACTCCAAAAATGAATGGAAGTGTATTGACAACAAAAAGATAAGGTCTTGAAATCGGAACAAACACTACCTATTTTTTCAGGCACTAGGTAAATATGTTTCCTCAGCACGTTCTCCTTTATCTGAGAATACAGAATTTAATGCAATTCACTATGAGGTTGTAAACCTTCGTTAAATAATGAAGTTGGTTAAAAATGTGAATGTTTGGTCAGCAATGGTTGGGCAAATGCCAGCGAGTTTCGACCGAGACTAAACTATTTGATACGGATGGCCGGTCGCTTACAAGACATCGCGGATTTTTGTATACGTTCGCAATTATTTTATTTAGGTCCGGGTTAATAGTTCTCATGATAAGATTGTTTCAGTGGATTACTGTTTTGACCAAGGGAAGCCAAGCACTTAGGTATGGACCCTAAGCTCTAAGAAGGTAATAAGTATGTTGTGAAACCTCACAGCGTTATGTTAATATTGAAGAAGCAATTATTGAGAAGCTTCGAATACATTAAGCATAGGAATATATTTTCAGTATTTTTTTTATACTAAAATTATTTGCAATCGGTTTTCATCAAAATATAGTTTAAACAATAAACAAAATAGGTAAAACAAAATAGGTATATCTATTGCCTTGTTTGTCAATACTTTACAAAAGTACCAAGTACACTTGAGAAAACTTCTAAACTTGAGAAAAATCCTGAACTATTGACTATATTTATAGACGGGGTTACTTGTATAGAATTGTATTCTAAATATTATTGCAACAAAAACGTTGGATCGTGTCACGATAGCTAAAAACTAATAGTTATTTGTTATTATGTTTTTATCTCTACTACAGCGTGGCGAGGGACGATATCGCCGATTTAATTTTAGAATGAGGAAAACACTTTTTATAATAGGTATAATCACTGATTTATTGGACCAAATAAACCTAATATTGATTATGACATTTCACTTAAAATATAGGTATGCAGTTTTTCGACCTTACGTCTAAAGGATTTTGAGATTTCATTTACTATCTGGTTTGCCGCGGAACTTCTTCCCGTATCCGGACGAAAAATATTTTGTACTTATATAAATTAATCCTAAAATTGATTTTCTATCCATTAGTTAGTAGTTACCTAGTAACGTTGAACCTACCAAATGCTACCAATCTTTTAAGCAAAAATTTTCAATGCAAATTATAATCGACAAAATGTACCTTACATATCGACTTCTGCAAATCAATATACAGTAAGTACCAGGCAAACAGAACAAATGAAGATGCACCTACTTGCGTTGCGCTTGCGCCTACGTTCGTTGTCATGCAGTTACGTGCAACTTGCTACGGTTGCTACGCTCGTAGAATCGTAGATATACGTCACTATAGAATTTGAATGGTTGCGATGACGTGCAAAAACAATGATTAAATAAAGTTATTAAAACTGTAAAGTTTGCCTAAGCTATGACTGAGTAAATAAGCCTTTCATCGCCTTCAATATTTTAAACACCTTCATGGGCACAATGATAGATGATGATAAATCATTGTCGTGTTTTTTTTTAATGCCGTAAATAATATTGACTATTTGTTATCAATTGACATGCAATTTATTATGATTTAAATTTTCCATAGGAAACGTATAACGACGACAGACGACTGTCAGCGATTGTATAGCACCGTTTACATATGTATAGTGTTTACAGGTATATACAAAGATATATTTATTTGAAGGATGTAATATAAAGTCGCAAATATGTACAACTTTTTATGGGAAATTACAACGATACGGATTATTTTAAAAATGTTTAATTATTTTTTAAATAAATGAACAAAGTCCAATATTCTATAAGTCATACAATCACACAACTAACATGTTTTATAATGCCTGAGAAAATAGTTCGGATGTTCAGTAGACTGCAGTTCTTAGCTCACTACAATTTATTTACTTTTATATTCATTGTTACGAAGACATTCTTGAAAGGCTAGGTCATTAAAATAGCGCCGACATTCTATCTTCGTTTATTACTAAGATCTCGCTTAGTAACAGCCGCACGGTTCTATCGATATCAGGTTAGACAACAGCTAGGGAGTTTGTTCCACCATCTCTTCTTCAAAGCAAAAAGGCATAGGAAAGTGGTAAAGGGCGGGTGTTTAGGGGGCTGTATTTTGTAAATTTAACTTTCAAAAAACATTGAATAAATTACTTTTTATCTTTATCTTTTTTTATTAACATATGATGCGAACGTGGATGATTGATCATCCGTCACAGCAAGTACCTCCAATTTTCGGAAAACACGTTAAATTGGTGGGTCCGGTTGTAATTTGATCATCTTTGACAGTCGTCGGAAGCTAACATATACTTAGAAAGCAAGCTAAAATAACAAATGCGTCTTACTAACAAACAAAAGAAACTGCTGAATCGATTTGGAAAATTCTTTCACTGTTGAAAAGCTACACATTTCCCGAGGTTACATTTTATCCCGGTACAGGCAGTAGTTTCCACGGGTCGCGGGTGGAACTATGGGAAATCGGCTAGTAAACAATAAACAACAAAAATAAAAATAAGCATAGGAATTAAGAGGAAAAATTCTTATAAATATCTACTTAGTAAATAGGTTGTTTCTAAGTAAAGTGACTAGAAACTAAACACGCTATTAATAATGAATTCCGTATTACTTAATTAATTTTGTAAACTTAAGGTCATTGCCACAGTTTTTCTAACATAATTTATGTTAAGTTTAGGTGTATATGTAAATTTTATACTTATATAAACTTTTTTATTATCTATTGATCTTATTTACCACGAGATAGTAAATAACTCCGGTTCCTTGGTGTTACTTCTTGGAACGGTTAACGGATCTGTACAAAGGAATGTTAAACGTAAACATTTTTTTTTAGTTAATTTGACGCTAGTAGAAAATATAAAATTTCCTTACTTCCAATATAAAATATCCTCTCCCAATTGCCCATTCTATTTTAATTTATATTATTTCCGAGCAAACTTTAGTTTCTTTTTTATCTTTTTCGGGTTAACTCGCAAAAAAGAAGAATGAGTGGTCGAATATTAATTAGAAGTTGATGATGGTAATCCTGTGTTTTTTTAACCTAAGCTATTTTGATAAAAGTTTATAGTTAGGTAGTAGCAGTATCAAGCAGTGCGATTAGGTTTTTTAGCGCAACTTTAGCAGCACTTAACAAAGGTAATTGACTTGTGATGGAGGTATAAATAAATAAAAAGGTTGCGAAAACAGTTATTTCATTCATCTTTCGCTGTAGACACGTGTCAGATGTAATGTGATATTTTTATAAACATGTAATAAGTAGAGCATAATATCTTCGTTGGACTAGAGTTGTTTACAGTTCAGAAGTAGTAGCAAAACAGTTCAGAAGCGTTAGGTAGTTCGGGTAACTGGGTTGAGGAGGTCAGATAGGCAGTCGCTCCTTGTAAAACACTGGTACTCCGTTACAGCCGGTTAGATTGGAAGCCGACCCAAACATAGTTGGGAAAAGGCTAGGCAGATGATGACTTCTGTTCAGAAGGCATTCATAATTTAATTTTTCTCTTCAATTTGTATGATTTTTCTTTTTGTGAACCTCATTAGTTATTGTTATGTCAATGCAGCGTCAAGCTACGTCTTCCAGATAATTTTGTTCTACTTATTATTTTTAACACGCTTTTATTAGATTGAGTTGTTTTTAGTTACATACTACGTAAGTAATTATGCACTAGCTTTGCATTATATTATGTACTTCTAATGGAACTAAAGTAACTAATTAAAACATCTTCCAAGGATCGTAGCGTAAAGAAAATTGGCAGATGTGTGTAGTTCTGATGTCAATACAATATTTTCCTGTCGAACTGTTCTGATGATGAAGCCGGAAAGTATAAACGCACGTAAAAATCGTCACAGGATTTAAAAGAGTGGTTTTCCATTGATTTTTGTTTTTGAACTATTAATTAAGTTTTACATCAAAGCTTTTATTCCATAAATTTTAGTTTATAATTTGGCGGTTTATAATTTGCATTAACGGGCCAAAATTGATGTCCTAGTTTGGATTAACAACGCAACCTTGTGTTATGTAAGACCTTTATAAATATTACATGAGGTTCTTTCCAAGAAACTGTGATTCTTAGTATCAAAGTAAGTTGCTTGTGAATATAATGCTATGTATAAAGATTGGGTCACGACCGACACTCTGGTCTCCATCACACAAACATGGAATTTTTTAAATACTTATTATCTGTCTCAAGAACTCACTTCTTTAGAAATTTCCATTGGCATGTCCTTGTAAATATATATTATGACTATTTTGTTGTGCGTAAATACTGCGCTTTATTTTGTTGATTGATTGATTCATCATTGCTCATCCAGCCTAGGCCCAGTTTCTAGCAAAGCAGAGAGGAAAGGAGACAAGATATGCCGTCTGAATATACTACATAGTCTTTGATTGCAAATTAAGCTGGCAGGTTATTTATAGGAAAGCAGAGATGGAAATTGTAGCGGAGAGATGCATGGGCGTAGCCAGCTTTGGGCTCAGGGTGGGGCAGCAGTCAACCTATCCACCGGGGAAGTGCGGGGGCCCTCCGATTTTTTGTCTCTTAATTTGAGAGGTTTATATTTTCAGGTACAGAAAATAAACAATCACATACAGGACAAAAGGCAAAAGTAAGGGCATGTAGTTTCTGAATACGCGAGCGAAGCGAGCGCGAAATTTTTATCGGACTTAAACCAAATATTACCCACGTGAAATTTAGCCCAAACGTACTTAATTTTTTGTTTGTTGACAAATGCAAAAATAAGGGCATATAGTTTCTGAATACGCGAGCGAAGCGAGCGCGAAATTTTTATCGGACTTAAACCAAACATTACGTAAAATTTAGCCCAAACGTACTTAAATTTTTGTTTGTTGACAAATGCAAAAATGACGGCATATAGTTTCTGAATACGTGAGCGAAGCGAGCGTGAAATTTTTATCGGACTTAAACCAAATATTACGTAAAATTTAGCCCAAACGTACTTAACTTTTTGTTTCTTGACAAATACAAAAATAACATAGTTTCTGAATACGCGAGCGAAGCGAGCTCGAAATTTTAATTATTTTTTAAGACTTAAAACCAAAAACTACGTAAAATGTCGCCCAAATATACATTTTCATGAATGGGGGGCCTAGGTACAACACACCCGATATACGTCCATACGAAAACCCCCTCGCTCGCATAGATAAGTCGATAAAAATAAAGTTAGATACCTAAGCAACGTTGCGCAGCTAAGCTTCGCGGACCACTCGGAATGCTTCCAAGGACCACCAGTGGTCCGCGGACCAGCGGTTAAGAACCACTGTGCTAAACGATCGTTCTATTGTACTGGTCGTACATGGCTAGGCAAGCAAAATAGCGAGCGCGGTTTTTACACTAGGATAAAATTGCATTTCCGAAATTTTGATTACATCTACCAGATGGACTCCTTCAATGCATTATTTTTTGGATTAGATGGACGGCTCGGCTCGCTACGCCACATAGCAAATATTCTTTTAGGGAATACGGCTCGCTTTCAAATGACGCACGCACCGCGCACGTTCGGGAACTCTAGCGTGTATTTTGTTTTGATCGCGCTCTTTTCAAAGTCGACAATTTTTTTGTGCAATAACTTACGGATAGTACATATGATTGTTGATGTTTTTAGTTAGGGTAAGTAAAAAAAAACATTGTTTAATTAGACACCGTATAGGTCAGAGCCAAGGCCCAGGGTGGGGCAAGTGCCCCAGCTTGCCCCAGTGTGGCTACGCCCATGGAGAGATGTGTGCTCTGTTTAACAGAGATGTAAGCTGTTCGAGATCAAATCAATAGTAGTGCTATGTAGTAGGTACCTAATAAAGTAAAGCAATGGTAGTACATTCTTGTTCTCATTTATAATATTAGTAAGTAAGTTTGTGGCTTATGCAAACCACATCCGCATAAACCAATAAAACATCAATAAAAGAACCATTTTTAGCCACTACAATTTCCGTGACATAGCCTAAGTATGGTGACTCTAACATAAATCATAAAGTCATAGTTTGTGCTCATCGGCATACACTACGTGAATACTGAGTGGCGACATGTGACTCTAGGCTAATGAATACATGGCATGTGTATGTTTGCTGACCTCATTGTATAGTCAAGTAATAGGGGAAATCCACCCTCTGTTAATTGTTTCCGTGTCAGTAACAGTTGGGTACAAAAGCCTTTAAAACCTTCTACCTACAGTCGCCACAGAAAGTAGTTTACAGGATAATAATAAAAGCTTGAAAAAACAGTAAACAGGTACAGGAAAATAAAGATAGGTACCTGTCCACTTACACAATCGTTATCAAGTGTGAACGACTTGAAACCTCGAATCAAAAGAGGTTATAATCCACTTGACACAGATTAAATAACTTTTCAATATTACCTATATCTGTCATAGACCACAATAAAACTTTGGCCAATTTATTTTTTTGTCTGCTACGATTGTATTTCGAGCGATTATACAAATTTTGCAAGCGTTGTGTCACAACAATTGTTACTGGAATTGCTGATTGTCTCTCGATTTCCTTTCAGCAGCAACACCGCAAGGTCACTGCGTTGACCCTGGATTCTGCGATACTAGATTTACTTATACTTAGGGAAAATATAGCCTGATGCTCAAGTAGAACAAAGACTAAGGACCGGTAGTTACTTCCAAATGTTAGATTCTAGTTAGCTTCCGTAAAGATACGTGAACTGTATGCAGCCGTTTTTCTTTTGTCAAATAAAACGGATATCTAGGTTCGAGTTAAGAATAATCTCACGTTAAATGATTCTATTTTTAGTTGATACGAATGGAATTGATTTGCGGATCATTACTTATTTGGATTCGGATATAAACTAATCTAGTATGACACATACTAGATTAGTTTATATGTTCATTTGTAGTCATGTCATTTGTTGATTAAATTCCTAATTCGATTGATGCTTGGCATACGAATCTTGATTTTGATGATTGAGTTCTTTTTGTAAAGGATTTCTTTTGTTTAATATGTTTTTATTGATGACCCATACCTTACATTATAACTGCTTATGCTTACGCACTTTATGAATTGTCAAAACTTTTTCTCCGTTGTCTAAATATTCTGAACAAATAAATTTCATGAAAAGAGGCTTCAAAAATTAACGTAAAAAGTGCTTGGAGATTTAACTTACGATAGCAATTGAAAACAAACAATAGATTGAATATTATGAGATCTATGACTAATAAAATTTTCTACCTACTGATGCAGGATGTTCAATAATATTGTAGTAAATCCAGTATTGTTATATTCAATATTTGCAATGTGCGACTGTGAGTTAAGTTTGTTTAAAGGTGTGATCACACCAGATGGTTAAGCGTGTCTGGAGAATGAGAAAAAAAGAAACCAAAAAAATGTTGTTTCAAAAATTACGCTGACCACTTCAGTTAACCTACTCCTACTTTCTCATCTGAAAAGTTTTTCTTCATCGCAATTTCACAAGCACTTACATGATTAACATCATAATAGGTAGGTACTTGCGGGCTTTTTCCTAAAAAAAAGCGCAACGAGCCACTAACACTTGCATTGCAAATATGTACTAATACTTAAAAGCAAACTTACCTATACTTAACTTATCAACAGTGTAAACGCTGCCCTATAATTCTATGTATACTTTCTAAGAATAATACACAAAAAATATATTATTAGCGTAGTTTATTTGGTTACTGGCATTCGAACCATAATAAACGTCAGAGTTTGTTTGGTCAGGTACAACATGAAAAATAATGGTTTTTACTGGTTTTTATTGTGATGATCTAATACATTTAATTATATTGTTCAAGTGACATGAACCGTTACGAATGACGTGATAAATGTTTAGGTAAAATAAATAATAAATTCAGTAGGACTTTCTCATTTGTGACATATCTCATTTCTAGTGTTAGACCCGGAAAAATGCATTAAGTACAAGATTATGCTTTCTTGGGTATCTCGTATCGAACCATTGTCAATACACATCAGTGATGTAACATCACTAGTTCTTATACCTATTTCCAGCTTCAATCCTAGGCATATATTCTCAAGGGAGTCCCTTCTAGAGACCCTAGTCATCTCCCGAGCCTTTTCCCGAATATGTTGGGGTCGACTTCTAGCCAAAACTGGATGCAGCTGAGTTCCAATGTTTTGAAAGAAGCGAATACTTACGAATAGTTACCCGGTCAACCCAATACCCCTTGGTAAGACTGGTTGTCAGACTTACAGGCTTCTGACTACCCGTAACGACTGCCAAAGATGTTCAACGACTATGCAGTTCCTTCTACATAGCAATGTTAAGAAAATGAATATTTCCCTACTAATAAAGATACATAATAAAATCACGGAAGTATTAGGTAACACAATATTGCAATTGAAAAGGCACGAGTATTGTCACAATAAAACAAGTTTGATTAATTTTCTATAGTTTAGTCATAGTTAGTGCTTTACGTAACGAAGCTGAACGCATTAGTTAAAGATTGACGAAACGTACATGTAATGAGCTAATGATTCTGATTGTAATGTGGACCGGTAGCTCTAAACTCGTAACCGGCAGTCGCATGATTGAATTACTTTATAAGTTGTACCTAGTTAATATTCCTTTTAACATACAAAGTGGCAGCATATGTTTTTATGATTATGCGGACAAACTGTGATTAATAAATCTGTTTTCAGGCTTTGTATTGTGTAAACACTTGCGCTGGAAGTTCCCTCACGGATGCATCTAACATCTTCCATGTACTTGCCCTGCAGTTTCACTAGCCAGTAGCCAGTATGTGTACTTGAAGGCGTGAACAATGTTTATTCATTATCGACACTTACAGACATTCCTATTCTAAAAGTGAAGCCTCATGCGCCGCATTCAAACAATTTGGAGGCGTGTTTTTTTCGCATTGACGTTTCACCATTTAAGAACAATTGGCGAATGTGCTAAAGTGGTTCATAATCTTAAATGTTCTTGTTTATTCACATATCAATTGAAATGCGACCCCCTTTATAGACATTTGTATTGGTCTACGTCAATTTTGATTGCTTGCGTAGACATGTAACGTAGAAACTTCTTTCCATTTGCAGATATGAATCTGTTATTATCAATTAAGTATCATTGAGTTTATTTTCCCCTGTTAGTGATTTATGATTGGTTGAAATTAGTTGGACGAGTTATGATCGTTTATCAACAGTCGAGCTATGACGACAGTGTAGGTCAGATTGATATTAGTCGGACGATATTGACACACCCCCAAGGCTCAGGGTCATTGCTATGTCACTATTTCGTCAGCTGTTTGTTACCATCACATTCTAACAGGCAGATTCCACTGTTGATCCTCTTAGATCTAAGTAGCTGCAAGATTAGGTAAGTACTTAAAGGTACGTAATAATAATTGCGTAATAAGGGTACAACATTTCTATTGATATTAATTACACTAACAATAGACGATCGTTCAATTGTTTCACAAACTTGTTTACTTGCAATATTGTCAGTGCAGCATTGTGTAATGTCGCAGAATGAGTATCTAATGTAAGAGAATAATTTATCAGGCGTAGATGATACATGTCACAAGGTGTTTGAGTCAGGAAGTTCCACTCTATGGAACACTTGAGAATGAGGTTGCATTGAGAGGGAACTAGTCACTCCAATAAGTTTTATGCAACTGTATCTAACTGATAAGGGTAAAGTCCTGTGGTCAATAACCGGGTAAGTGCTTGATTAACAAATGCGAAAAAATTACACATTTTTCTTACAAATAATATGCAATACATAATCCATTATCTCACTACTTACCACATAACATCACGATTAGTAAGAGGTTCGCTGGTATAACAATATTTTGATACAACAATGTGAATGGTAACTTAGTTCGAATATACCTCTGTCTATGGCTTTTCAACATAGAGTTTTTATCTAAGAAGGTTTTCTGTTCTATCTAGTTTTTTTTTTTTCGAAACTGTGCATTCCAGGACAAAGGTACAGAGTTACTTAATGTTCCATCTAACGCAATTAACATGTTTTATTTATTTGTTACGTACCTAGATAACATTAGAAGTGATGCTGACACACTTTCCATGTGCGTGTTTTATTTATTGATTGAAAGCTTAATTAATTCGTTAATGTTGATTTTATATTAGATATCATGATCCGATGAAAGTACCTACAGATGTTTGACATTGAGCATAATATGCAAGAGTGTCGATCGTAGTCAGTGGACAGCTTATCTTACAGCTAAACCAATGTGAATTTTTGATAGCTTTCCTACTATGTTAGTGAGGAAATTGAAACCTCCGGAAACAGTAGACTGAATAGAGTGACGATTACTTGAGTGATTAAGCACACGAACTTAAGAGATATATGGAGGTGTCGACTTTATGGCATATGAGAAGCTAATGGAACCTCAAGAGGCCAGATAGCTAAAACCTAGTCTAGCATTTATATGATCTGTTTACTTATGTAAACAGATTGTAAGCAACATTATTGTTCCGCATTGTAAAAACCCTCCTTACGTTTTGAACAGCAACACTGTAAAACAAATCAAGGCTTTCAACTTCAATAGTCAACTACCGAAGTGAAAGTAATTAACCGTGTCGAATACATTGCACGTTTAATCTGAGTTACTGGAGCAAGAACGCAGTCTGTGAACCAGTGTATTCGATAAGCAGAATTTGACACGCACAGGCTCGCTGCGATTTTGACATACGGTTCATGTTGGCGTGTGTTACTGAACTTGACCGCTTGCCTTACGTAAATCGACTGGTTTTTGCGAATTTTATAATTTGTGCCGGTCGTGTCGTGTAATACTTTTCGGTATAGAAATTAATGAGGAATTTAGATTAGAAGTGTCACTTTCTGGGTTTACAATAAACATTAGATTTAGAAATGTAGATAAAGAAAAATTGTTCTATAAATTTTGCCCAGATATTTATTACACTTCTAAGTTACACATGCAATAGGTTCTGTATGTGTGCGAAAAAAATCTATAGTAATAAGGCGCGAATCTCCTTATCATCACATAGCTCACCATATTTCAATCTTGAATAACAGCAACCGGTCTTGTATAACAACATTTTCATATAATACTTTCAGTATAAGCACACGTCCGATAGCAACTATTAAGATTCCTATCTCAGTTCCAGCCTACAAACGATTTCCTCAATTCTGAATAAGAAAAAAAAAAAACAAAAAAAAAACATTAGATGTGTATCAACAGGATAATTGATTATGGTAAAGTGTAGTATGGTTTTACGTTGGTCTGGCGATCGGTGCGGTATATAGACTCGCAGCTGGTGCGCGGGCGCCTAATTGTAGGCTGTGTGTTGCGCGTGACGGTTCAGTGCATCGACGCGCGACTCCTGCGCATGCTTCGCGCCATCGACACTCGTACATTCCTTCACTTGTGATACATGTTCCTATGGATATTACTAAAAAGCATCCAGTGAAAAACTAACTTTACAAAATAAATAAGTGTTTTATTGTGTGGAGTTCCTAACACAAAATAATCAATATGTTGACTGGGTGGCAGCTGATTTTGTCGAAGCGTGAGTTGATTTTTCTTTTCATCCAATTTTCCGATTTTCACGGTTTGTTTAATAAGTCGTAAACTGATTATAGAGGGTGTAGGTACATGTGACATAAAATAAATTAAATAAAGCGTTACGAATTAGAAAAAGTTATATAAGAAAGTAAATATTTATTAAATAGTAAGTAAAGCATAAATAAATACACTTCTTAAGCGGTAGACGAAACAGTTGAATAATAAGTAAAGAGTAAACAAAACTGTATAGAAAATCTACCATGAAAAGTATTTTAAAGTGAGATGATTAACTTTGGTAGTTAATAATGAGGTTTAATTACAAATTAGGTTGCGCTGTCAAAAATTGGCAATGGTAGAGTTACCTTGCTTAATTTTATTCTTCCACATAATGAAAAAAAGTTATAATTATTTGTAGTTCGTCTTTAGCGATTAATTTAAAGGCCGAGGTTATAAGAATACTTTAGTTATTGCAGTTAGGATTAGGCTAGTTTAGGAGAGGTAACCTAACTTATGCTTTCAACATGAAATGCTGATAGTTGAGAGCATAATATTTTTAAGAATAAGTAGGTGTATGGTTGAATCTAAATGAACTTAAATATTTTGTATTAAGAATGCAACGTTTACTAGATCTTTATCGTCGGTCTAAAAACCTTGCAGTTGTATACAAAGTTTTTTTTGAAGATTTTACGAGTAAGTACCAGAATCATGTTTAGCCTTTTTTTTGCTTGAATATCTTATTTTGAACAATAAATGTTTCGAGGTGTCACATTTGATACTTAAACCGTATTCTGCCTAGTTTTATACAAAATAGGTTCAAGTAATAAGGAATAATAATAGGCCACATTTTGAAATAGGCAGTTAATTCTTAGAAATTGTAATAGCACAGTTAAAACGTTTAGCATCATGTAATGACTTTATACGATTCCACTGTATATAATACATTACAATTTATGCACAACTACATAGTTCTTCTACGTAAAGCTTTCCGTTATTGTAACTAGGAATTTGTGTTTTTTTTTATACTATTCAATAAGATTAACATTACGATTTTTTACATATTTTTAGATGATTCCGTCCCCTAAATTAATTGAAAAAAAGTTGATGATTATGAGTCAATAATAATTATACAATTTGAAACATTTGATAAATTAAATTTGAAATATTTGAGAAATCAAAACATTGAGGAAATTCTAGGATTTTGGGACGTTTCAAAAAGAAAATTATAAGCCTTTCTGAAAAACAAAAAGTGTTTGAACTGAGCTGCTGCTAAAGACTGAGGACGTCACTTGTGCGACTACAGAAAGGCTTTCTTTACAAGTCTCCTAAGATAAAGTCATAAGAAAACTATTTTCTCAAGCAATCTTTACACATTAATCATCGTTTTTGTAAATACCATTTGTATTTACCTTGCTTCAATACCTATACTAATGTGTAACAATACTCTACAGATGTCATTTAACAAAAAATAACAATAACTCAGAATGACTTATCTTAATAAAAAAACATAGAATGGTTACGTTAACTTCCTCGTTTTTGCTGGCAGTTAAAAATATATTTCATGACGTTGTGTTACCAAATACCGATTTGTATCGTGCTTAGAAAAAATAATGGTTACACTTATTAGGAAACCATCAATAAAACTCATACTTACCGTTTCAGTTATGGATTTTGTAATTCAGTTAGTAAAAGCATGTTATAAATAACGCATGAAACATTTACCTAAACCTAATTTTGAAAACTCACGAATGTTTAGAAATTATTTTCAGATTATTTTTTCTCTTAGTTCGCTATCAGGTACCTACTTACAAACATTCAGTTTTGAAACTTTTAATTTGTACCCAGCAATGATTCATATATCATACAGACCATCAAATCTGAAAATAATATGATTATTTACATATCAAAATCACATAGGTATATCTATTTTGTTAAAGGCACTCTTTACTTAAATGTTTAAAACAATTTCTAAAGATGCTCCACAGTCGTATGTGCAAAATTAATTTATTGCTTAAGTGAACAACATTATTATGTAAATTAATTCCATGGAAAATGTCGTAAATGCCTTATTTCCATATTCTTATGGTTAAGAGTACGTATTTGATTTACAAGTACTACATTAACATTGGCATTAGTGTCTATTAAAATCATCATAAATAAATAAAGATCGTATAGGTATGTAATCGGTATCTTAGCTATATACTTATGTTTTATAGTCAAACTACTTAGCCGTTTTCCCGCGGTTTCCCGCATCTCGTGGGACTACTGCCCGTAGCGGGATAAAATGTATTTTACTTGGAAAGAGTGTAGCGTTCCATTCCAACAGTGAAAGAATTATTTTTCAAATCGGTTCCGTTTCGGAAGCTTTACGAAAAACAAATTTCCTCTTTAATATTAATATATTACTTGTACTAATGTACAAATGAGTTAAGCACTGATTTTCCGGATTAATTTATAAATGTTGCAAAACTTCATACTTAGATAAAATAAGATTTTTCTGCCAACTCATAAGTACCTACTTATCCCTGCAAACGGACCAATAAAGCCAATAAAAAATATCCTATTTTTCAAGATCTTACAATATTAATTGTATTATGTAGGTATAGTATAAGTATTTTATGGCTGTGAGAACTTTATAATTATTGTTTCAATTGCGTATAAAAATAGGCATAAGTGACACTTAATTGGCAAACAATAGCATAATAATCCGCGATACTTTACAAAATCGTTGAAGATTTTCAAAATTATATATGTTATGGACCAAGTGATAAATTGGGCAGTATACATAATGCCCGGTCATTATGAATAATGCCCAATATGAGAGTGCAGTTTGATAATAATTATTCAAACAATCAAATTGACCGGGCACTTTACATATTGCCCGTGACCTTTTGGGCAAAGTAATACAAACATATTTAATTTCATTTTTTTTATTGTTATTGACATTTAACTTAAAATAAACTAAATATAGCACATCCCATATCAATTGACAGAGCATAGAAGTAAGCATGCAACATGCAGCAAGCATGGCTTCTGTCACGGCTCCGGCGCTGCGGGGCTCCGGCGGTCCCATGCGAGCTTATCGTCGCAGATAGTTTTCACGCTCACCACCGCAGCTTCGGGTTGCTGGCCGGCTCAGCCGGCCAGCCTCAGCCGCGGCGGCGAGCGCTGAAACTACCTGCGCCTCAGCTCGCAGGCCGCCTCACCCCTTCGCACCTACGCGGTTTTGAATTGCACTCTAGGGGTAGGGCAGACAAGACTACGTGGAGTCGGTTTTGCAGCGATTCGTTTTCGTCACTAAGTTCAGTTTTTAATACAATGTTTTGCATCCAAATTAAATTATACCATCAAAAAAAAAACGAGCCAAGAAAAATTAGGCCGAGTTAGTAAATTAGATGACAATTGTCCAATTAATAATTTTGTGGTTAGACTTATAATTTCCCATTAAAATAGAACATATAATTTAAAACAATAATCATAAAATATGTAGCAAGTAACAGGATTTATTTATTAGAACAACTGCCACCCTCGCACCGCATAAAATATAGCTTTATCATCAAATTGCCCAACTATCATGTAGCAATATAATAATGCCCGTGCAATGTGATAAATAATGAAGTTAAGATAGTTATTAATCACTTGGCCCGATAAAGCTAGACATTATTCATAATGCTCGGGCATTATAAATAATGCCCGAATTAATCACATGGTCCATAACATATACATATAAACTTAGAACTTATAGAAGTAGAAGACGGAACTAAGTATAAGCATAAATAATACTATCTGTTATTTAGTATAAGTATAAGTACTAAATAATAGATATTAGATATCGGGCTTAGTAACAAGTCGTCATCATTCCATCACATCGCACGTTGCTTTGTTTTTGTTGTTAATAAATTAACGTTAACGTCAAAACGCATAACAATAATATTATCATCGTTATCATTTTCTTATCTTTATCTCAACGTCATTAAATATACGGTATAAATACATATCTAGGTACGTCATATTGCACTTTATTAATTATTTATTTATATCAATCAACGTCACAATACATAGTGTTGCTATGATACTAAACTACGAAGGAAACAATCTGCTTTTTAAATTACTGACAGGCAGGGTATAATTTATTTAATTCCAAAGACAAGTATTACAAATTAAAAATAAAAAGGTATGAGCAGAAGTAATTCTTTGAATGTATTGTTAATAAAAATTATCATAACTTGTCAACAAATATGCAAGGTTGACGTTACTTTTGATTCCGCAAATGACTGCTCTTCTATGATCCTTTCAGGCTATGCTTTCAAATTCCTTGCCAAACAAGGATTGAAAATATTACCAAAGCATAGTAGAATTTGGCTATAATAAACTGGCGAATTACTTTTCTGGTCCTATATTTAGTCAACCATGATTAACCCTAAACTAGTATCCATATGAAACTGCAAAATTTTTGTCGCTACCACACCGACTGAAAACTGACTGGAATCAAGATTTTCTTATAAATAAATATCTAACCATCGGATAATCCAACTTTAAATTTTACTCTATATTTCAATTCAGCAAAAAGATCTTATCAAAGATCTATCGATATTAGTCGAGGTAGGCAACGTTTTTATCGACATCACCCCATCACCTAAGTCGGTAACTTTCGTTTCGCGGCCTTCCTTGCAATGTACGAACACGGTCTACTCTTCCTGCATTCGAAATAAATATTCGTGAATGCGTTAAGTAGTAAAATATGTAATTCGTATAATGAAGGTTTTATAATACTTATAAATATAAGTATTTTAATTTTGGCCAATCAAAAGTTGAACCATGAGGACCACATTGAAGCATTGAAATACTTAGAGACGGTGAAGGGTCACAAAACCCATGATTGGGTTTATCATTTTAGAAGTTACTTAATTTGCACCAATTTTCCTAGTAGATAACGCAGTGCAAATCAAAACCATTTTGCCTAAATTAATTTGCCCATGATTATAGAATCGTGTGACTATTTTTGTTATTTTAGTACTTAGGTAGTTACACGGTCTCCCGTTTAAAACTCACGGAAGTATCTATTTGTAAGGACCAGTGTTATTATTTTGAAACGTAGCGTATTGATGTTTTGAATGCACACAGCTGTTAGGGAACAAAGACCAACAAGTCATAATACGTCTTAGGACTGACGCTTGATGAAAATACATTCTTGAGTAATGAGAAAACAACTGCATCACTGTTGCTATTGCTCTAAATTAAATAAACAATGTTGCACAAATATCGGATCTAAACATATTCATTTATCAAGTGGTCTAGAAGATAACACTACAAATTAGAAGGCTGTGCTGCTGTTTAGTCTTAAAATTAGTGACAATAAAGTTTCCGTTTTTCCTATCCGATACCCTAAGTAGGTATTTATAATTCCATTTTTCGTCATTACAAACATGTCTTATTAATTCCATTCATTACCATAACAGGTTTCTTTATTGTCTGTAAAAATAATTTTATAACAATTGATTCATACGGATGATACGGTCAAAGAACTCTGATAATTTTCTTGGGCGATTGTTTATTCGTAGATGGAACAGGTCAATATCAATATTTATAAATACAAAATCTTTATAAGTTAACTGCGATGTATAACAGCTTTCCGCATCATTCTACTAACTATAAAAGAAAATGATGGAAACACAGGCTTCTTCCAAAAAAGCTGGTATTGCCATTAGCTACTGCGCAACGGCAGAAGGCATTTTAATCGATTGCAGCGCGGTAGGTAAGCGGTAAGACTGATGCAGCGATGCCGATCCAATCTGTAAAAGCAGGCTAAAATGCAGAACCAGTCTTAATTGCAGTGCGCGTGCTCTCAATGTCGTTGATTACCGATACACGCCCGACTTTTCCACACACAAATTATGTCTTCATATCACAGGTCATCCCTTTTCTTGCAGAAATCCTTATTTGTAAAAAGAAAAAATGTAATTCCAAAAGGCTGTCAGTTGCTCTATAAAAATCATTAAATAGACGAATCAACGCATAGTCAATCGGTGAAGATGTAAGTACCTATATTTTTTTTCCACACGTCCTTCCTTTCCCTGCAAAAATACCTTAGTGGTCCCATGCGGTATATTTCCATTAAAATGTTAACCCACATCTATAGTTGTAAATGTATGACGGTACAACAACGTATGCATTCATGGCATATCAATGGGGGATATAAATTGCAAATTGTCGCTTAATATACAATTATCTCATAGCGCTGGGCTAATTAGTGTCACGTTTCAATAGCTTGAGTGTCTGCGCACGTGACGGCGTGTTTCATTGCAAACCTATGTCGCTAAACTGTCGAAGCTTTGCCAGGAAGTGTAGCAGTGAATAAAATTGAATGTCATTTCAGAAGTGACTAAGAATTTGGGTAGTACGTAAAAAACTGAGACATGTGTCATGTTTGATTGTTACTATTTAACCGCAAAATCAATATAACAACCATAGTTTGGGCTCAAAATTATTATTTAATAAAAAAGATACAAATCGTTGGGTAGGTAACTAAATGTGTGTCTCTATATTTCAATTGAATTTTCTGAAGGATAAGCCCATTGACTGATTTCAAACTATTTGAAGTTTCTAAGCACTATTCACGTTACACCAGATATTGCGAAACGATTCCGAAAATTGTAAACATTGCCATATACTTAATAGAGAAAAAAAACGAATTTCAAGAATACGAGCACTTGTTTCTTTAGCGATTCGACTCGCGCGTACGAAACTGAAGAAATCAAACTTTACTGAACACGATATTGTATTTTGCATATAGTACAAAAAGCACTTAGTATAAAAATATTTTGTAAGCACATAAATTAAGTGGAACAGTTTTGCTGACCGTAAAATTAGTTTCTGTTGCGATATTTAACTTACAACTTAAGAAAAAAACTAAATAAGATTGTCTGATCTCGTGATAGGAATAGATTAATTTACCAGTGATTTGTAACTTTATGTTAATTAAGCTACTATGCTTTATCATCTACCACTAATTAGCTACGCTACAGTTCAATGATCGATCAAAATAATCAACAGATTAGCTTCTATTAGGTTAAATAGCAGAATCTACGGAAATAGCGACTCAAAAATATGTCATTTGAATTTAAAATTGATTTTGTGACTTTCGAATCTATCATTTGGCCATAGAGTTGAATGTTACCTTCTTCAAAGGTATCATGTAATCTTCATGACATTGAAACTGAGCTAATCTTCGATTTCTACAATCACCCAACGTAAGATAGCTTTTGGAAAATCTATTATATGCCGCCCACTCGAAGCTGGGCTGGTACGATGTCGTTTGATTTACAACTTCAAGGTGAAAGGGACCTGACTGGCCCAACGACTCTCTTGTCGCTAATAAATACCAATTAGACATACCCTTGATCTCTGTTAAGTTTCCGCACTATTACGATTTTATGCGATAGAATAGATTCTATTGTTTTATGTTCGATGGCACGGTGAAGGAGAAAGTATGAGGTAAACTTGTGAATATTCGCGAGTGGCCGCTGATTGATAAATGAAACTTTGTAACTGGTGATTATGAGATATGAGAATGGTATTGGACTTTGATTTTAAACCTTTTGCAAATCATAAAATACGTTATGCATAACTAAATTGCCAATACACAACAGTAATATCATTATTACAAGATAAAAAGAAGTTACATTTTCGTGAGTTACTATCGTTGAAAGTAGTTGAATTATTGCATGACTCTTAAATATTACCTACGCTTCATTAGTGTGATGGCAATAAAATCAGTAAGTAATTTCTTCTTTCAGAATAAGAACGTACCATTGGGTATTCGATCATCCCAACAACATTTAAATTAAACATAAGACTGGCGGCAATGCAGAATATCCAATAAAACGCGGCTCAACTTACAGCTTCTTGGAAAGCTGCGATTTAATGCGTTTAAATTACAATGTGTCCCAAGCCGCGAAACCACCGCCAGCCTGTCTGGCAACGCAGACCTGTTTAGAGCAGCCATTGGCCGGCGGGATCGTACCACTACGGAATACTCCGCTCGTCCACTTTGATAGAAACTTTTTCGCAGATCGATGTAAAAACTACCACTTCTAACGAGTTTCTCGGTACCATTGCCAAATTAGGTAACTAAACTGACGGGAACGTGGGTTTCAGCTCCATATCGAATTGGTTTAATGATGCGGTTCGTGGACGGTGTTGCATACGTCATTGCAATTCGGTGTTAGGCCGTCAACGGGAATTTTAACGGCCGCGCTTTGATCTGTATTCTATGAGCGATGGAGAAGCGGAAATTATAAAACCGTTTTTGTATGACGATGCCGTCGGCAGTTACTTGAACAAATTCTATTGTTCGGGAATTATATTTTTAATTGAGCAGGCAGGCTACATGACAACTGACGCAGAAGAGCTTGACGTTAAGTGTGGTCAACCTTTGTGTGGACTCACAATAACCTGGGCTTGTAGGACATGACACATGACCTATTGTAATTTAGTATTCATGACCGTATTGTACCTATGTAACGAACACAGTAGTACAGTTGTTTACAAGAATTTATATATCCGATAATCAGATCCCATAGTATTTATTCTGGTAATACAGTTGGCGCTCTATTGTGCTAAGTACTTTATGCATAAAGTTTGGAGATATGCATCACCATAAACAATCTGCACAATTTAACGATATTTTATTTACGTGGTTCAAATACAAGAAAGCCTGTCTGATTTCCCAAGGAGAAGGAAACATTACCAGATAAGATCACATTATATGGTTTGCGAGAAGACAATGGTCGAATTAGCATCTGCGTGGAAAGTGCATGTAGCTTGCAAGTTAGTATATTCTATGCAGGTACAGTTAACGCCTAGTTTAATCGCCAGTCGCCACAGCTCGTTAACAATTAGTGTGTCAATAGAAGCACTTGGTTAACGCAAATGGATAATTACAACCACTTAGCTCCCCATTAGACTAGGCGGAAACTTTTCTTGAACGTTTGTTTTAATAAAAATGCATTTACTGCATCAATTGACCGCTGAAGGCTCAGTTCTTTTAAATATGTAGCACATGCACTAGATTTGGTACTAACAAGTAACAGATACAAAGCCAAATATGTCTGAATTTTTGTTGCAAATATTTGCTGTTTTTTTTCGATTTTCTTCCGCTACGAAAAATGAATGGATCAATCCTTACTGAATCATACTTAAAGCCAGGAGTTGTGTAATAAATAATAATCGAGTATGCATTAATAACCTCGTGTCAAGGTTTACAAGACTGGATGAAAGTGTATACCAATTACAGTAAAAAATAAGAAGAATATCTGGGACATATCAATCATCCACTTGCAGACTACCCTTTATAAGGTACTGTTTCGCAAAAATAAATCACGCTGATGACTGAATCTTTGGAAGATATAAATAGTTTTTTAAAACAGAGGCAGAAACATCGTCTCGTCTGGTCTAGAATGTTTCTGGACCGTCAAATTAAAAACTGCTCACTAATCATTTCAATGAACCACTTTAGCGCACTTATTGCGATTTATCAATCAATTAAGGTAGGTACATAGGCGAATTCTGTCATCACTTGTATACTAGTTAGAGTCTGTTTAGATTGGCTCAGAGTCTCAGAGATACATAATATCCTACTCCCGGTTTCGTCACGATTCGCTGCGTAACAATACGATGACAAACTGATCACAAAGTTATTGTCAACAATTTATACCTCTTTTGATGTCCTCTTGTCTATTGTCCGTGTTTATAAAAGCTAATTGTTATTATTTATGTCTCGTTTAGTGTCTATGATTAAACGATTAGGGTATTTTATGGTCTAATTAAACATCATTAGGTAATCAGATTTCCTTTCAGATTTTTTTTTTTTAATTTTCATGAATAATGAATGTAATTATTGCACACTTTACACTCATATTTTTTATATGTATCTAAGTGATCAATGGTAAGATTTTAATCAGTTACATTCTTCAAGTCATCTTCAAGTTCAAGAACTACTTCACTTACTTCCTCTAAGCCGGTCATAATTATGAAACTCTTTTGTTACAATCCGTTAGAAAAGAATGACGCACGAGCAGTCTCAACAGTATTCTTACTTGACAGATATTACCTACTAGGTATATTTTTTTCCTAAACGTCTATGGAATGTGCAATTTAGATCTTGGCGTTCAGGAAATTCCGCGTAAGTAGGTACAAACTGGTATCAATTGTAGTCTACTGTGTTGTTATTTTTTTGTCAACAGTTTTAAGGTATTAGGTACCTACTAATAGGCAAGACAAGTTGCATTAATGACCAAAAACTACTGACAGCGCGATCTAACATTTCTTTGTTTCTTTTCTTCAATTTCATGAGAACATTGTCCCAAATAAAACGGAACTTGACAAAAAGTTTTGTTCCCATTTTTTATTGATACTGTATACAAATTCTATTTATGGTTCCACGTGTTCTACATGGTATTGTTAACGGTCGATTAACCCGCGGCGACGGGTTGGGTTTGCTAATCAAACTGAGATCTCATTGTGTTCTAACACTGACACTGCAGTAAGCCGCGGTTCATTGCATTTCTCTAATGGAATTGCGGTCTGCGGCGGCCGCGACATTGACAGCAGAACTCGGTTTCCGTTGTCAGATGTAGGCTAATAATACATAATACTTAAAAAAAACTTTATTCATCTTCTTCATAGAAAGCAAGAAGAAAATTTTCCACGTAAGATTCTCAACGATTAAGCATTTTGTTGAATCAATTCGAACTCTATTCACTAGTGACATAGGTGAAGTTTTTTCGGTCCTTATATCATTTTTTCGAAACAGTAAGCCGTGTAGAAAAGTTGTGCAATTTTTCACGCAGCTGGTTATTATGACCGATCTTATAGTTCGGCCGTTCAGAGAATGCGTTCCTGACACCTATCAGTTAGTCAGGACTAGTGATGGGCACAACATAACACTGAGTTCGTTACCGTTCCTCCAAAATAAACCGCCGCATTATTTTAAGATTATTTTCGTTTTAAATTGGCGGAATCATTTAAAATTTATATTTTAGTTATTTAAGTGGAAACCAAAAAAAAGGTAATATTCATATAATAAAATCGTTTTATTTATTCTTTGTTACAAAATTACAATCTGTATTTCTATGCAATAAAGTAAGTACATTGAATTGAATGTGCGTACAGAATATTAATCAGACTCCGATTCGCTTGAGGAGGTGGTGTCTTCATCATCATCTTCGCCTACGTGTATAATTATATTAGGTATTATCAATAACAGAATCAATCCTGATATCTCGGTCAAAATCTTCCAAAATCAGGTTTTTAGAGCTCTACCTCACTGGGACGCCATGGCGACGTCGCCAGCGGCACAGGTCTGGCTACTTCTGGCATCCAAATGTCGCCAAGTCGAGTGGCCATGGCGTCTCGACAGTCAATTGTTTACGTCGTCGCTCAAGAAATTGCAAGCTGACTGGCGACCACATTGGCCACTGTGTGAGGGAAGTGCGCTTTACCGTGTACATTATAGTGGCTACTGTGGCCACGTCGCCAAGTTGCCACGGTAGCCAGAAGCCACATAGGGAACTGTAGCACGTGGCCACGCCTCCAATTTGGCGACGTTGCCAAACCGTCGCCAAGTGAGTTAGGTTCCATACATTTCAATACTAACTGCTTGGATACGTAGTCGGCGATGTCGCCATTGGCGTCCTAATGAGGCAGGGCACTTAGTCTTAGCGCACGAAACGACAACAAACGACTATTTAGCGTCACAAAATGACGGCCCATGATGCCATTTGGGGTTACCAATTTCAACCTAAATATAAAAATGCTACTTTCTTTCGCGCGTTCAGTTTGATCATAGTTTTATTTTTATATTTCATAAAAGTTATCATATAATCCATTATTTTCAAATTCTTAAAAAGAAAAACAAAAAGTATTATTTTATATTATAAGTATCACTGTATAAGAACCATCAACCAGAACAGATTACGATACTTGCCTGTTATTTTTAGCACAGCACTACAAATATAAAGCGCTGACATAACCTTGTAATAGCGCAGTATAGATTTAGAAAAATATTGTTTACCAAGTTATTTGACACTCAATTTGGCACAAAATTACAACATTCATTGATTATTATTGATATAATAATGTTGTTTTAATGCTCAACAATTGTTAAAACGATAAACATCCAGCAAAAATATTTTTATCGTACTGCAACGCCATTACAAAGTTACGTCGTCAGTTCAATCGCGATGTGTCAGAAACGCATTCTCTGAGCGGCCGAACTATAATCACATAAGCTACGGCAGGGGAAGGTTATTTAACTAATCTTCAGCATTGTTGTGGGCACTTCAGATTTTGTATAGGTAAACAACAGTCTCTTGCGCTGAGGAACTAATTTAAAGACCTAACTAGGCAAATTGTTTACTGTCATGTCCTATTGTAAGAACAACAATCCACCATATGCTAGCTTGAAGCTGGCACTTAATTACACGTGCTGATTTATGGCAAATATTTTCTAAAACGAAAAATAAAGCAAACTTAGCCGTCAAAACCTGTGTAAGAGATGCATTTAGTCATTGCTGCTCAGCGAAATATGTTTTTGAAATTGCTGGCTGACATTTTAAACCTACAATCTGAAATGACAAATTAGTAGTTCCAAATTCGAAAGAGTGGCAGAACAGGATAAACAAATGACTAATCGAGGTTACAAATCGCGCTCATTACAATTACATAAACTAATATGAATTGCATAACGTACGATCACTGCAACAGTTCAATTAAAAACATACAAAAGGACGCCAACTTTCTAGTCGTTAGTCAGCAGATAAAAATGTATTTTTAAACATAGCCAAGTCCAAATTTATGAGGGTGTTAATAATGTATGAGTAATCAGAATATTACCTACTGACTTGCGGTTTATTTTTACACAATCGTTAAAGTGCATTCTCCTTATCCGCCACGCAGGTTGTGCAACAAAGTCAAGGTCAAATAGAATTATTTAAACCTCATATGCATGTTTTAATGTACAAACATAATAGATAATGGATGTGCATTTAACTAACAACAGTAATTGAGCTAATTATAGGCGTTAATTAATTGCGATAAAATTATCTCTTAAGAGTTCTTTGTGCTTATGTGCATTTAGGTACTTACTTAAAGTGATTGATATAAATCTTCTAAAACTGAATACAGATCAAAATAATATGCACGCGAATTACAAAGGTTTTGTATCACGAAAAACCAAAGGTTATGACTAGCTATAGTAGGTCACTTCACTAAAATCGTTAAATAGGTATGTAAAACGGTACCAAGGTTAGAAAATTAAAGTACGGTACAAACAATAAAAAATTATATGCAATGGAGATGCTGAATTTACGTATTTCGCAGGAAAATCTTTAGCTAAGTCAAGAGATTATTTGGATTCCATTTTCGATATTCATGATTTTTTTTCTTTATTCCAGTATTCATTATACCCCAAAGATGGGTGATGGCCATCATGGGTTTCCTGGCCGTGGCCAACGCGTACACGATGCGGGTCTGCCTGAACATTGCTATCACGCAGATGGTTCACCGGCCAGCGCATTCTGCCGGCAACGACGGGTCCTGTCCGTCGCCGGATTTAGAACAAATTACTGGCGAAGGATCTGATCCTACTGTGAGTAATTTACCTTTATTTCTAGTAAAAATGTAAGCTGATAAATTAATTATGAAAAAAATAAGAACTCTCTCAACTCTCAGAGTTAAACAGGGACATCAGAAAATTTCTTTGAGGTATTTTATTTCCGCGATTGATAGGATCAGCATTTTATCTGATGTTGACTTATTTAAAATAAATAAAAAATATATATTTGAATTTCCCGCTACCTGTCGTACCTATATCGATAAACGCATCTCGTCAAAACTATGAAGACCCCCGAAGATGTTCTCCGATGACATAATATTGATAACATAATACAATCATAATATTAAATTAGGTAAATCGAGTAGTTAAAACCTCATTTGATTTTATTGTGTTTTCATCTTAGGCAATACGTTGTTAATTAATTTGTGACAATTGTGTCCAATTGGGGTGGTCAACGATAGAATTGAAGGTTAATGGTTCCATCAGATTCTGGAAAGTCATTTTATTCATCACACTATAAAAATATTAAGGAAAATTCAACAAAAAAATCTAGGCTTTGATACAGTTTATGTTTAGAAAGCAATTTGTGTCTGGTTCATATAAAATTATTCATACTTAGCTTTATTACGGCTGGCGGCAAAATGACCGTGAAAATAGCTGATTTATAATGTTTATGTTTTCTAATTATGCATACTTACCTAATTATTATGCAATTGGTAACGTTTTAATTGTTTGGTAATGGCGTTTTTCCACACTGGTTTATTCATTAAAAATATGCCAATGTAGGCCTCGTAGGATACAAACTTTAAGAATTGCAAAACCTACCTATATAGCTATCAAACAAGAATGTATTCCAAAATCTAAAAGATCCAAATTTTTCAGGAGCTAACCGGCTTCAACTGGGACGAAGCCACTCAAGGCATGATCCTAAGTGCGTTCTACTACGGGTACATTGTCACGCACTTACCCGGTGGGATGATAGCAGAGAGGTTCGGAGGAAAGTACTCCTTGGGCTTCGGAGTACTGAGTACAGCTGTGTTCACTCTGCTGACTCCGTGGACTGTCAGCGCTGGTGGGGCGACGGGCCTTATTATCTTGAGGGTACTGGAAGGACTTGGAGAGGTAAAGATCATAATTTCGTAGTGTTATCACCTGTCTAAATTTAATTATAATCGGTGTGCCGAAATAGTGTTTGGTGTTTATGTTTTCCGAAGTATTGTTATCTGTTTTAAACTTGCAAGAAACTTTTCCACAATGTTCGTTTTGCTTTTGACAGTAAAATTCTTTAAATGAAACAGAGCCTTTCCATAAATAAAAGGGCAATTATTCCTTCAACCATTCATAATATCCAAATGTTTCAGGGTTTCACGTTTCCCGCGTTAAACGCAATGCTGGCACGATGGGCACCCATATCAGAGAGAGGAAGAATGGGATCTCTAGTCTTTGGAGGTGCTCAGATCGGCAACATAGCTGGAACTTACCTATCGGGACTTGTTATCAAGGAGACCGGTGAATGGCAATCCGTCTTCTACCTCTTTGGTGCCATTGGAATCCTTTGGTTCATTCTCTGGGTAAGTTTTTTGAACTTTGGAACATTTATTGAGAGAACAATGCAAGCCCCACTTTTATGTTAAAACATAAAGAATAAATTATTTTACCGTAATTGTAACCAGACAGTACCTACCTCTTTGTATTAAAAAGAACGTAAATTAATTCATGTTGCTATATTTAGCATTTTAATGAATATCGCTTTATTGTATAAAAACTACTTACCTACCTATATCAGTTCAGAATATCTTTTGTAAAGTGGTTCCTTATTGATTAATTGAAATTAAAATAATTTATTATTTTGCAATTGTAATGCCTAGGTGGTGTTAGTCTTTGTTTGGAACCGATAAAAAAAAACAAAAGCATTAGGTAGCACAAGAGATTGAAATCTCATGTCTCAAAAAAACAATGTTTAGTTATCGGAAGTACCTACCTACTTACATAAGTATAATAAGAATTAATTTTGTGTGTAAATTACTTAACCATTAACTTGGTGTTTTAGGCATTGCTGTGCTACAATGACCCCGAATCGCATCCGTTTATATCGGACAAGGAGAAGAAATATTTGGAAGAGGCTCTCGGCAGTCACCGAAGCAGCCTACCTTCCGCGATTCCTTGGAAGGCCATCTTCATGTCAGTCCCTCTATGGGCCCTGGTCTGCGCTCAGGTACGCTATACTCATACCTATTTCCCTGCAATAGTAGTAAGTATAATAACGTATTGTATGTAGTATAGTATTGTAGGCACGACTACTTTCCCACATAACGATGATTTCAATAGGTGTTATTGGTATCGGTCGATATTTACAATCGATAAGTAGGTTTTATCGAGATGTAATACCTACAACGCAAAGAGGAATTGTTTCCGGGTGAATTACGCAAAGGAAGCTATCGTAGTATATATCGTATAATCGTTTTATATCGATGGCCTACTTGAAGTAATGCTACCATTTATCACTTCATCTTTTGGCATAGTTACTGCAGGAACCTTGAATAATTTGCTTTAGCAATTCTCGTCTGATTCAGCAGTAGTATTAACAGGTACTTTATAAATACTAATCTCTCCAACCTTGGTTGCTATTTCCTAAATCTCAGACGTTCAGGAACTAAGTTGTGCATTAGTATTAGCATCGCGTCACAATTCATCAGTATTCCGTTGAGGTCGCTACTTACCGAATTTGGAGGTTGCTCGAAGTAAAATATTAGGCATAAAATGAATTCCAGAGCAGCCAAGCGAAGGAAAATAGTACCGTACGGAAGAATAATGGTTAAATGTAAATTGCCTACCATCTGACTTTTTGAGCGTTATACAAATTAATGTTAAATTAAAAAGCAAAGAAAAGCACCTGATGGTTAAACAAAAATATTTTCTACAAGTTAACATATTTTAGCATATTTTTAAGGTACTACATAGGTACCTACATACGTATAATGCGTATGCTTAAATAATAAAATTTATTGAAGGCTTGACCCATGGAGGCCTTACAATACCTATGTGTGAAAAAATGAAAAAAATAGGTCATAGGTACAATGTTTAACAATAAGTTGATAATTTACATTACCTTCATACTCACGAGCCAAGATAATCGTCATATTAATGAGGTGCTAAAACAATTTACAGTGACACTATTTTTCTTGTACCTACTTATGATTGTTATGGTAGTACTACCTATCAGATATACGAGAAGCTAATAGTAGTCTAGTCTTGATTTAAGATATTGTATACTTACCTACTCGATATAAGTATATCGATATTGGTTCTTAGAGCGTGCCTAACACGCGTCTCTGCGGTTAGTGCTACGCAAGTTAATTTAACAATCCGTACATGTACCTACCTATGCTGTATTCATACATCACTTTATACACTTGAGCACATAAAAATATATTGATTAATTTTCCATATAAAAGGCAGTATATAATCAGGAATATCATGCATATCATTTCTTCTTTCATCATAAGATTTTTTTGCTAGCAATGTGGTCACATATTTAAGTAAATCTACAACCAGTAAAATTAAGACACACGTGCTCTACCACATGTAAACACTAGCTTGACGCTATTCTGCCTAATTTAAAAACAAATAAGGTACGGGCACTTAGTAAAAGGATTGTCTGACTAGATCATCAAGTCATTAAGCTCATCAGCTTAGCATAACTGCTTATTGTGTGTTAAGCAAGAACAACACAAAATTCGGATCGTTAAAAGCTTATTGTTAGCTGGATATGGCGTTCACAGACATTCGGATTACGTCTGCTTTGAAACAGCTGGTTCATTGCGCTGTGTGGCCTAAGATAATGTTGTGATAAGACCCTAATGTTGAGCTGATATTGGCTTATTTATTTTCCTGCAACGGTACCATGTTTGTCAGAGTTCGGCTGTAACAATCAACCTTGCAAACACTTTGTTTTTGACAAACAACTGCTATGTCGTAAATACTAACTATTTGTTTTGTCAACAGATTGGTCACGACTACGGCTACTTCACAATGGTGACGGACCTCCCCAAGTACATGACAGGGGTGCTCAAGTTCGACATACATCGGACAGGCACGCTTGCAGCCTTGCCTTACGCAGTCATGTGGCTGAGCTCCATCGCTTTCGGCTGGATTTGCGACAAGATTGTCAAGAGAAACTGGCTAACTGTCACCAACGCTAGAAAGACTTTCACTACTATCGGTATGTAATACTTATGTACTACATGCTAATTGAACACCATAAGAGGCTTGCTATTTAATTTGGTAAAATTGTTTGCACGGTTTTATGATAGTTGAGTAAGATTTCGCAATGTTGGATAGTGGCTGTTTTATAGTTACCACATAAAAGCAAAAGCTATTTCAAAGTTTAAATACGCAGTTACCGTGTAGGTATAAAGCTATTCACTTACTTTCATTTACAACTCTCCTTCATAACATGACTACTGCTTTATAAAGCTGTTAACATAAAGAAATTATATACTTACAAAAAAACTTGTTCCACAGCGTCTATTGGCCCTGGTATTTGCATGATCCTGGCATCGTACTCCGGCTGCAACACTGATGCCGTGGTCATCCTATTCACGGCATCCATGGGTCTGATGGGAGCCTTCTACCCTGGCATGAAAGTCAATGCTCTGGACCTGAGCGGGAAATACGCTGCAACAATCATGGCAATTGTGAATGGAATTGGCGCCATTACTGGCATCATTGCGCCTTACCTAGTTGGCTTGTTGACTCCTGATGTAAGTACCAACAGAAAAATTCTTTTTAATATCTCTGTATCCAAAGTAGGTGCCGGAACCAATTGCGTATTATGTACACCAACACAAGGTTGCTTTAGCAAATCGATCGCGAGTCCTTGGGATCGGTTTTGGCAACAAAGAGACTTTGACCATTATGGAAATCGACACACTTTAGTTTTATTGCATTCCATAATTTTAAGACAGTTGACACACTTTTGTTATGAGTTAAAGAATTTTAATGGTGCTTACGTAGACAAACCACTTACCTCCTAATTTATGTTCTAAACTGATGTATTGTTATCTTTTCAGAGTACGCTAGTACAATGGCGACTAGTCTTCTGGATAGCTCTAGCTGTGTTCGTTTTAACAAACTTAGTGTTCGTTGCCTGGGCGTCCGGGGACGAACAGTGGTGGAACACCACCACACAAGACCCGAGGAAGCAACGCGAGGCCGAGGCGGGAACAATCCAAACCGTCAATGCCGAGATTAAGTTGTAGACCAGTACTTTAAAAAAACTGGTTCAAATCACAAATAAGAGGAATATTTCGACGCGAAGTGAGGATCAGCTCGTTTCCTTGTCGTTAATGTTCCGGAAGAAAGTGTAAATAAAATATTAATAAGTAACTAATAAAATGCAGTGCCTAATAAATGAATACTGAAATAGTTCATCGCACTGCTTTAGACAGTTTATAATAAACGTACTTAGTTCATCCGTTATATGGCGTTATGCAGTTGACTCGAGACAATTTTGTTATATTGCAAGAGTAGATGTGAGTGAAAATAATTTATAGTACAAACTGTAAAAGTTTCAAATGAAATTCATTAAATCATAATAATAGGCGATTCTCTGAATCCACAGCCAGTGCTATGTGATAGTAATAATAATTAATAATCCCGTTATAGATATTATTATTATTTTGTAATTATTTTTTTAATAATTTTCAATCTTAGAATATCGAGAAATTAGTTTAAGTCTAATATTAAATTCAATATTTATTACAAGTATTATTATCTTGTTGATGACTGTACTTTAGTTTCTAAGTAGTCATACAAAGTATTATCATTGTCTGAAGAATACTGATTGCCTATTTGTAAATATTTGTGAAAAATATTTATTTGACGATGAAATGCACTGACAAATTATTTTGTTCACGTATTTTTGAGCAAAGGAATATTTTGCAAGAAAGGCTGTGAACAAATCTGGGTTTACAGGGAAAATACGAAAGGCCACGAAATTACATTATTATTCTACATGATATCGGAATGCACTATCCATGACGCTATAGAATCCTTAAAATTGCATAATATGTATTTTTAAGTTTGCTTAGAGTGAGATTTTCCAATTATGTCTATTTTTAACTTTCATATAATCCCTGGTCTCCCTATTGCATTTGATTTCAGGGTGCATTTTGTGCCATTTAAGAGATCTGTATGCAGGCTTTATGTTAGTTTTAATACTTTTCGTAAACGTTATACTAAGACTAAGAATGGTAACCCCATTACTTGTTTAAACTATCTGAGATAGTAGTTCGTAAGTTATTTTGTACAATATTCTTGAATTTTGTTAAAATAAAAACATTGAAAAAACATGAATATATTAATTTATTTCATACGATATTTATAATTCATCAATTAAAATGCATGCATACACTTGAAATAGAAACAGCTACTTACACTTATCAGACTCAGTTTGTGTTCTCAACACATTTATCTACACACAAAATATACATAAATTAGGGCCATTTATACTGACATCCCCTTTCTTTCACCACACATGGGTTTTTGCTTACAACTCTTACTACCTCATTATAAATAGTAGTCCCTAAAAAAGTTCCGGCTTTAGTATCAGGTATAAACCATTGTCTGGATTTCTGGAACAAGGAAATGCTCTAAACCTAGTACGAAGCCTGGTACTTTTTTGGGACCTTTTTTATAAGGTAGACTGGGACTCGGTCGAAATCGGATTAGTTCTGACACCTAACCCCTGCCTATGTATTGATGATATAATTGGAAACATATTACCCTTAAAACCATAATGAATGAATGAATGGGCATGAAACACCTTAACTATGGGAATAAATGTGATAATTTTTATGTACTTGTTAAGCATGGATACACATTAAAAGGATTTTTTATTCTTAAAGTAGATACTGAACTTCTATCTTATGTATGATATGACATTATAAAAGAACTTATACATTATGCAAAGAGCTGCAAAGGACACATGTTTATTTAAAATAAAAATTTTAAATGTCGGTTTAAAAAGTTCTACTGTTTTTAAGAGGAATTTGGCAAGATTGTTAGATTAGTTACTACATACAAATCTTTTCGAAGCCGATAATAGATCTCAGTGGCGTGCACTTGGAGAGGCCTATGTCCAGCAGTGGACTGCGATAGGCTGATGATGATGATGTACATAGATCGATGTTGCCACATGAAAGGTTTGCAACTAGACTTTTCATATTCATTTCACCCCGCCGAAGATGACTACAAGAGACTGCGCAGCAGTCAAAAAGTACGAAGAAAACACAATGCGTACCTATGCGCAAGAAATCAAATAGCAGACTTCAGAGTGGCAAAGTTATTTGACGACAGATTTACATGAATTAAGGAAGATTTCCTAAAAAAAAAACATAAATTAAGGTTTGATTTACAGTAGAATGAGTTGTAGAAAGTGCAGTAGTGTTTTAAGCAAGCAGGGGCGTAATTAGCTTACAACTACAATACATTACACATATTATGATTATAATAATAATAAATATTAATTTCATGAGTTGTAACAACAAACTGAAACACCATATAAAAATTGTACTGTCAAAAATGTATTCAAACGAAAATGAAGGAAGAACAAATTGAAAATAAATAATATTTACACCAAGGCAAGTAACTCTAGTATTTTACAATAAATAAATATATTACAATGGTAAAAAAATATGTAATCTTAAAAAAAGTCGCACGATCAAATAAATTGAATTCACATTGATCTATCACATTAATAGTAGGTAACTAATAAATGCAATATCAATACGGACAGTAATAACTATTTTGGAAAGTTCTAGAAACTTTTATCCTAAAAAGATATATGCTATTGAAATGTAGATACTGAAATACACAATTAATTATACAGAATAATAATAATAATCTATGAGGAGGAGGCTATTCTTGCCAAATCAACTTGCCGCTACATAATGCCTTCGAATCAAGTACTACTTAAATTATAAAAATGTTTAGAGCGTCGAAGAAGCATGATTTTGATACTTAATGATCGCGTGTATGAAGTAATTTACTATCAAGTCTATGGCTACCTGTGTAAGTTCAGAGTTAACCCAATTAGAAAAGTCACTAGTTATAGTTATAGTATATTAGTGAATTGAAAATTTTCTTTAGTATTTGTCATCCTTACTTGTTTGAGTGAATCAATCCTGAAAATCACAGAGCCAACGACTTCACTTCCTACTAAGTAAAAAAGTCTACGTGCGTACAAAATATGATTGTTAAAATGTGAGAGGTTTTAGAATCATGCGACGCGGAAATATTGGCTAGTCCATCGAGTACTAAATACCTGCAACCTTCATATTGTTACTGCGTTCTGATCAATATTCCACATGCAGTGATGTTTAAATCAATATATTAGCAAATATATTTTAGATCACAGGATTTCGATATTTTAAATTCCTTCTAACGTTTGAGGAAGAGGGTTAGTTATTCAAAACATGAGCACAATTTTATGACCGCTAAAAGATATGCAAATTAATGGATTCAAATAGGAATTTGAAAGATGGATGCCGTGTAACTATCAAGTTCGATCTCTGGTTTGCAACATGAATATTTTATGAGGTGTAATGCGGGCTTGTCTAATACCGGGATTCTACACGATTTTTATCGTTCAAGTTTACTTGGAATGCATAAAAGAAATTCCTGATTTTGCCGAACTTTTTGAACAATACCCATCTGAAAGATTGCGTTTATCATTTGAAATGCCAAGATGTACTCAAGATTACCTATTGGCTAACACTATTGTATTTTTTCATCAATATTTTGCACCTAAATTCACTGCCACATGTAAACGAGAGCCGCACTTAAAAGTTACACTCCACCACAAGGCGGCCATTACGATCCGCCCCAATATTAGCAAGTTGCTTAGACGCCTCCTCCTTCGAAGTTTCAGAACAACTCCATGACCGACGAGGGACTGGTGGCGTCACTGAGGTCAGTCCTCTGGTTCAGAATTTGGAGGGCCTGAGCTGTTTGTATGTAACGAATGGAATGATGTTCTAGAAGTTCCGCGGCGGCTGCGGGCTGTTTTGTTAAGAGAGCGCGGAGACGGCGGGCGTCGTCGTAATCCATGTTCAAGAGTTTACACGCTTCTAGGAGCCTGTTTGATAGAGAACATTTTATGAAATTGCCGACATGTTTTTTTTTGTTTTGGTTTTTACGGTGAATAAGGTAAAAAAAACATTGAGTAGAAGCCAAATTGGTGACAAAGTTTAAAATAAATAAAATAATTTATTGGGTACCTACTAAAGATTTACTTTCACAACCATACTTGAAATTAAAACAGTTACTTATAACTATACTTAGTTTTTACCTTTTGTAGATGCCATCGTTTATATTGTGTATGTTGTCGGTTTTGTTCCAAATAAACGATGTTTATTATATATTTATGTTCTATTTATCTATCTATAACACGATTGACTGTTAAAAATATCACTGACCTGGGTAACTGGTAGACTTGCGTTGCAATTTTGTTCGGTGGAGCAAACGCAGGTACGAGGTTACGTTTGACGTCGTGCGTGAACTGCATCGTACCGCCCGTGTTGAACCAGCTCTCGAGCACTATCTCCTGCAAAAATGTCGAAAACTTTTACCATTTTTGTCAAGTTTTCAATTAAGACACAAAGCGTAGATGATTTAAGGAAGATGGCAACCAGGGCCAGATCCAGGTCTCAAAAAAGGTTGTGGGCTCTTCCATCGGATATAGTTAAAAAATCATTAAATTGGGCTACGGGAGAAAAAGATACATCTATATACATATAATAAATCTGTAAAAAAACTGTGTCTGTACATTGAATATATTAAAAAAATATTAATTGGGTGGGGTTTAGAAACAGTAATGGAGCACAAATCCAAAAAAAAAATTCTGTCTGTATGTCTGTATGTCTGTATGTCTGTTTGTTTGTACACGCTAATCTTCGGAACTACTGGACGGATTTCAATGATTTTTTCTTTGTTGTATCAGTATTAAGCCTGGTCAACATATAGGCTATAATTTATCTTCGAAACTTGAAGACCTGATGCAGAACACCAACAGACCAACAAAACTATAAGAGATACCAAAATGGTGCCATAGCAAAAATTGTTTCATGTGATGAGCATTTTCAGCTGAGATAATAAATTTTAAGATCTGGAACACTTGATGTGGAACCCCAAGAGCCCAGCTTCTCTGTACCATATACAGGTATGACGTTTTAGCAAAAGTTGTTCAACTTGATAAGCACTTTCTATTGACTTATACAAATTGAAGATCTAAAACACCTGATGTGGAACTCCAGGGGCCCAGCAAGACTATAGCATATAGACGTGTGACGTTTTAGCAAAAGTTGTTCAATCTGATAAGCACTCTCTGTTGACTTATAAAAATTGAAGATGTAAAACACCTGATATGGAACCCCAGGAGCCCAGCTATACTATAGCATATAAAGATATGACGTTTTTGCAAAAGTGGTTCAATCTAATAAGCACTCTTTATTGACGTATATACATCGAAGATCTGGAACACCTGATGTGGAACTTCAAGAGCAATACTACACTTGAAATGTATAGAAACGAATGTTATGAAATAGGTATGGTGACTCAAAACCGACGATTATCCCTTTATACACTATAGAAATATGAACTCAAGGACAATCCCCGGTGGACGTCGTTAAAAAAAGACAATCCCCGGTTCTGTGCTATACCATTGCTAACTGTGGATGAAAACTACTTGGGCTATTGTGATGGGATGCTAATGGACTAGGAATGGGGAAACTACGGGAACTATGGCACCTGCCGATGACAATGTATTAGATACATGTAAAAATTGCAGGTGGAGACTTCGCCAGCTCACTTACTGTACAGATCAGTCACTGAATAGCAACAAGAGGGCAACAGGGACATGAGCGGCTGAAGTGTGAGAATACCTCGGCGGATTTTAAACGCAGATTACGCGCTCCCTGTGGGTCACTTACCACGTGGCATCCTCCGAGCAGGGCTACTAACCCTGCTCTAGCGACTCCACTCTGGACGGCTAAGCCAAGCCAGAGGCTTGAGACCTACCCCCGTCATGGTTCACTCCGACCGGCCGGAGATGGGGGCAGTATACTCTCCCTGGAGAACTTAGTATATATAGCCCCGCGGGGTAGCTACTCCCCGTCATAAGCCTCAGATTTCCTGCGGTGCTTATAGCTCATTATTATTGTCGTTATTATCTCAAGAGCCTTTATCCCAATTATGTAAGAGTCGACTTCCAGTCACGATGCAACTGAGTACCAGTGTTTTACAAGGAGCGACTGCCTATCTGACCTCCACAACCCGGTTACCCGCTCAACCCAACACCCCTTGGTAAAACTGGTCAGACTTACTGGTCTGACTACCCATAACGACTGCCAAGAATGTTCAATGACAGCCGGAACCTACAGTTTAACATGCCTTCCAAATGACGGTCATTGCAAGGACGTACCCAGGGGGGGGGGGGTCCAAGGGGCCCGGACCCCTCCCGAAAATAGATGCAACCCATAAAATAAATCAGAGATATGCATTAAATAGTTTGTGAAAACAATTTTCTTTTAATTTTAAGTATCCATTTACGCGATACCTTAATCATTTGCCTGGACCTGGACCCCCCCCGACAAAAAATTCTGGGTACGTGCTTGGGTCATTGGTATCCAAAATATACGTAGAAAGTACATACGAACTTAGAAAAGTTGCATTGGCAGGTACTTGCCAGACCTGGAATCAAAGACGTTCTCTACCCTATAAACCACCACGACTTCCACTAAGTCACCACGACTGTGTTATCTATTTAATGTTTTTTACGTAATAATACGTGTAATATTTTTGCCACACACAACTTAAATGCGGACTAATTAGAATCACTACTTTTATCCCTATGGTCGCGTCTATTGCGGATCAGTCACGGAGGACAGAAGACTAGCGGAGATGCCCTAAAGCAGGTAGGTCACGCGCCTTCAGGTAGGTCAAATACGTCACGACTACGTCACGGCAGGCGTGGATGGACAACGCCCACATACCGTCCTTCACTTCAAATTGACATCTTGTCATCTAGTCGTATTTTACCAAAATTTGAATATATTTTATTTTTTATTTGATAAAAACGATGAAGTGTGCTGTTATAAATTGTAGAAATTGCTCAGGATCCAAACTCAAACATACTGACAGGATAACATTTCACGTGTAAGTAATATTTTAACTCTAAAACATATTTTTTGCTAGAGACATCTGTCGTCGAATAGCTGAATTTTTAGAAGTTTTTAGTGAATTTGTATTATTTTCGTATCAATGCATACTATTAGTACCAATTTTGGCTAAAATAGCAGCTTCATTTTTACTTGCATGCTAAAAGTTTTTTTATACCTTATTTACCAACCAAAACAAATAAAAAAACATGAAAATTTAAAATTTCAAAAATACGCCATCTTTCGGTAAGTAGTTGACTTAATATTTGAAGTAAAATTGCGTTCGTCAGGCCAGATAGACCACGTTGCAATAATAATAAGTATTAATTTATGAAAATATTATTTCTAATTATTATTTCTTTTTTTAGATTTCCCGTTAACCATGATATAAGAAACACATGGATACGCATCATAAATAAACCAAACTGGATACCTACGAAATATTCCAAAATAAGTTCCATACATTTTGAAGAAACTGATTTCTATGAAACAAAAAGTGGTTTAAGGAAACTGCGTTTAAGAGCGGTACCTAAATTGCATTTGCCCATAATACGGGTATTTAATTTAAATTTTATACAATATTAAAATACTTAATATAAGTAAGTACATAAGTAAGTATGTTACATAAGTAAGTAAGTATGTTAAGGATTATAAAATATGTAAAGTTAAAAAAATATTTGGAAGCACGTTTAAATTACAAACTTAGTTCATAATTTTTTTTTTATTTTTTTTTTCAGACCATGCTAACTGTCATTCAGATTAAGCGCGGACGGACGGACAGACATGGCGAAACTATAATAGGGTTCCTAGTTTAGGTACTACGGAACCTTAAAAATAACTAAGTGGAAATTTATTTTGCTACAAGCGTTAAACATTGTAGCTTTTTATTATTTATTTTGTATGTCTCTACCAGATCTCGGGACTATAGAGTCTCAGATTTTTGGAAGGCGAACGTGGGGCCAAAGCCAACACGCTGAAGCCCTTTAGAGACAACTTTAATGAAATGGCAACACAAAACCGACGGTTATCCCTGTATACACTATAGAAATGTACCCAAGGACAATCCCCGGTTCTGTGTTAAACTATTGCTAATTATGGAATAAAACTACTAGGGCTATTGCCGCTATTGGGATGGGATACTAATGGACTGAGAATGGGGATAATTATGGTAACTATGGCACCTGCCGATAACAATATTTGCACACGTAATAATGGCAGGTGGAGACTGATAAGTCTCCATCAGTCATTATTTTTCGTAAAATTATTATTTTACGAAAAGTAATGACTAATGGATGGATGACTGAAAATAATCACGTAACCTAAATCCAATATGGCGGCCGCCCCAAAGTGGCGGATTGGCTAATGAAATGCAGCCCTATGAATTCGGTATGAAAAATAAAAATAATAGTTTTTACCTTTACAAGTGGTTCAGCCACCTTGATGGTTATGCGTTCAAAACTACAGATGTACTTTTATCAGTGCTACCAGTCGTAGAAAATTCAATCACCCATATTAAAAGAGGTTTTATTTGAAAGCTACAATTATTTTAAAAATAATCACATCTTTTATTTTTATCTAAAAAAACATGTTTTTGTTGAAGATTACTCGATAAGTGAATATGAATATCTTTGTTATGATGGATGAACAAGGATGTTCCTGTCTATCGCTATATAGAATATTTTTCTGTTAATAACTGTACCTACTGTGTTATTTTAAATAAAACTTTTTACGAAAATTTTTACACATTTATTTATCTTGATCCTCAGCAATATTTAACCTATATCTCTCTTCCCTTACACACTTTTTGACTGTACTTTTACTCAGGATAACATTCGACGCACATAAAATATCAACTAGTGGATCCGTCAATATGATATAGTTGTGAAAATTCTAATTTGAATAACACTGTCCCTAAAATATTTGATAAAATTTCCAGTGTTCTTGGTGAATTTCATAATATGGCAACATCGAAAATAACAACAGTCATCATCAGTACGGTTCTAGAACAAATAGAACAAATTTTCGTGCCTGTGACGCCATAGTGGCTAGTAGACGAACTAACACAATGACATAATTTGATACTTAAGTAACACCGTGGGGGTATTTTAGACCCGTGGTGATTAAAAATGATTTTTAATCGAGTCTCCGTTTAATGATTCCTAGTAGAATTATACCTATTTCATTTCTGAGCGGGTAAATAAATTGTTGTGGGGCAAGTTCTCTGCACCCGATAATACTTCTATAAGTATTATTTTTCTAACTTGTTTAATCTCTCTCTTTTTCTTTGGTCATTTCAAATGAATGCTTCTTCAAACTTTCTAATTCAATTACTATTTTTAAAGAAATATTAAGTTTCAGTATTTACTTCACTTTTTAGTGGTCGGTGTTAGTTTAGGGTTAGACTTTAATTGTCCTATTCCACGCTAGATGGATTTACAAAAAATGGGTGGCTTCCCATAAAAGGCGTATAGGGGTGGAGCACGGGTGGAGCCAGTAACGTTCCTCGTCCCCCGCTCACCCGAATTTTGGCGCGTTGCTTTGTTAGGAGATTTTACGTTAGGGCACCTCCGCTAGTCTTCTGTCCTCCGTGGGATCAGTTCTCAGCGTTTTGTTTAGTCTGCTGTGCTTTTGCCGTTGAAGTACAAAAATTAAATATATGTAACGTTTCTAATGCGTATTCCGTTGTTTTCAAGTCAACGGGCTCTTAAAATTCAATATCAGACGATTAAGATCTTTGATTTTGCTGACCCCGTAGTCGCTGGCATAAGGGACAGAATCCGCGTACGAAGTCGCGGGCAGAAGCTAGTAAGGAATAAATAAATAAAATAAATAAGGGAACGTTCTTAAGGGAGTTTATAAGTACAAAATAGTAGAAGGAACATAACAGAATATATAAGACAGTACGTAAGGGAGCATATAGGGGAGTACATAAGGATGTAGGGGGCATGTAGGAGTAGTACAGAAATGAGCAAATAGGGAAAATCCTTTCTGATTCATGGCTAGAACCATTCAAACAACCTACTTACCTCAAAAATATATTGGTCAACAATATCAGCGAGATGCGCCCGCAGTCTCGTGGTAAGTGTTGGCGCGAGTCGTTGTGCCGCTACGGACAGTCGCGCACACAACGCGGCGAGCGGCCGGCAGAGCGAGCCCGATACGCTTAGCGCCATTTCTTCCACGATTAGTAGGCCGTGCCATCTGGGTTGGGTGAAATGTAAGTATTATTGAGAACATCTCGTAGTTAGTGTTCTAGCCGATTATCGGCTAGGAGGACACTGCGGTGGCTGTTATCATATAAGGAGATTAGCCAACTGCGCAGGACATATTATAGTGCACAAGCATTTGCGCAGACACAGGTGCACTCACTATTCCTTCACTCTCATAGTCCGATGGGGCGACAATCCGACACGACCAGAGAGAGATCAGGCGTAGGACCGACTTACGTGCTCTCCGATGCACTTCTTCATCACCCGTTAGGGGTCTATACCTGATAACTTTACCAAATAGCAAAAAAAAATAGTACCTAATACACTTACTTCTGCCTCTTATAGTCCTTCAATCCCGCCTTAAACTCGAGCAGTATATGTTTGGTCAGGGACGCGAGGCCGCTGTCTCTGAGGCGAGCGAGCAACGCAGGAGCTTCCGCGAACGCCCCCGCTTCTTCATCACCCTGATACATTCACCGAGTAGCAAGAAAATAGTTCCTAATACACTTACTTCTGCCTCTTGTAGTCCTTCAAGCCTGCCTTAAACTCGAGCAGAATATGTTCGGCCAGCGACGCGAGGCCACTGTCTCTAAGGCGAGCGAGCAAAGCGGGTGCTTCCGCGAACACCCCTGCTTCTTCAGCCTCATCTTCTCCAGTTAAAGGTTCTGTTACTGCTAGGTTTACTATTGGTGATGTCTAGGAAAAAAGGATAATGTAAATTAAATATTTTATAAAAAAAATACTGTTTTAGTTGTTTTACTTTACTGCTTACAGTTCAGAATATTGAGAACAAAAATCTAATGACAACTATTAACCGACACTGGCAGATTATCATCAGAGATTGCCTTTAGTCTGACCGATTTTTAATTAACTTCACACATTTAAATTAGCTCTACTTTCATTAATAAGTAGACTGAGTGTATTTCGTGTAAATAGTGAACACTGTATGACCCCAAAACAACATTTTGACCCTAGTATCTCGGGCATAAAACAAATAGTGAATAACGGTGATTGTTCTTTCCAAGTACTTACCACATCGTATTGGTTCAAATCTGGGACCATTGAACTATGCCTGGACATTTCACTGAGCGCCAGGTTCTTGGCTCGTAGTTCTACCTCCATAAGGGATAACGCTTCCGCAGTTATTTCTGAAATAATACTTTAATTGAATTTATTGAGAAAATAAATAAATCATTTATAAAAGTTTATGTACCTACCGATTTATTGCCACCAGATATTACTATCGGCAAATCGATTTATGTAAATGGCTGCTGCCGAATGTTTACTTTTATCTAAATTTAAATATAGCTAAAATACTTTTTTTGCTCATGTTTTTAATATTGCATGTAATATTTTTAACGAAAGAAGTCCAACATCAGTGGCGTCATTGTCTATGCTATAGCCACTGCCAAGACAATTACTGCTAACAAAAAAGGTTTTAGCAAATATCCATGAGGCTTTTTAGTATTATCGTTACTTACCTTTGTTCCTCTTACAAGGCATTTCATCAGAATCCGTATAATCAGTGTCTGAAGTGGTGTCACTGAACTCATCGTCCTGATGCTGTTGTTGCGTAAAGTTGTGGAATTGGCGCCGGTAGTAATGTAGTTGTAGATAGTGCTGGACATAGACAAAATTGGTATAAGGAGGACGCATTGCTTTTACTATGGATTTATCGATTTTAAGTTAGAAATGCGGGGCAGTAATTAAAAGCTTTAAAACGGAATCGAGTTTATAAATTAATTTAACATATTTTTGGAAATTATATGCATCTAGCTCACAGGTAAAAAAACAACCTGAGGTATATAATTTTGAATCAACATAAAATTACAACAATTTTAAACTTCATATAAAGCTGCTCACAGTAGAAGAAGAAAGAAGAAGAAAGAAAGAAAAACCATTTATTTTACACACAAATGACGCAGAAAACAAACATACACAAATACAAACAAATAAATCTAGGGACAAAACAAACAGTAAAACAAAAACACTTCAAAATAAAATAAATTATTCTTCACTTACCAAAGAATGGGCCCACTGCAATAAAACAGTCCTAGTATGATGAGCGGCATTAATGACAGCTGTCAACGGATGAGATCCCGTGTCAGGCGATAGGAAGGAGTCCACATGTAATGAGTCTATGGCCGCACTGAGGAGCTGTGTAAGACGGATACGCCATTCTTCTACTAGTTCTAGTTGAAGTTCCAGGAATTGTAGTCTGTAATATGAAAGAAAATAATGTTAGGATTGTGTAAGTATAAAAAAGCACGATTTTATGGTATTAAACAAATAAAGAATTAACATAGCATAGGTCAAGTAGTTTGATCCGTTGATCAAGATCAGAGTTTGATTATGCATACAGTTTTTGTTTTGCCCAAATATTAATTACCTTACTGTGTAATTTTTATAACTATTCACATGTTCTATACATTTTCTTCAAGTGATTATTTAATTCACATATTTTATGTACCTACTTTAAGTAAATTAGTTACTTGATAAACTTCTCATACTATATTACCTATGTCCCGGCTGCGGCAACAACGCATATCTGTCCTCAATAGTCCTCAGTAACGTAACGAACCAATCAGCTGCACGTGGTATCCACAAGGCGGAACCAGTCGCTGCCCCGGCCCCCGCACCTACTCCCTCGCTCCACTGAGAACATTCTAGACTCTCGTCCATTTTTGCTAAGGCGTCTGAAGGAGAAAAAGTATTTTTTATGGTGTTTTATTGGTTGATGCAGATTGACTGACAGAATGAATCTTAAAAATGATAAATCCTTCAATTTCCATGAAATTACATATTGTGGAGGAGGATCATCTTACAGGAGCGTTATTCGATTTTGGACTTTATGCCAGTCAAAATACGACCTACAATATTCAGTCAATATGAAATATGAATATAAACAGTCTACGCTATATGCATTGGTTGGTAACGTAATTCAATATTTATCGTGAAACAGATTGAGTTATGGGGTTCATCAAACATACTTTTCTGAAAACTGAAAAATACTTACATTTCTTTTCCACAGTCTGCCATCTCACAAAAGTTTCCGCCTTCGTCAAAACTGACAGTACACTGTTAATATCTTTGCCAGTGATATCAACTAATTCCCTTTGGAAGCCAAGAGTTTCATCTACGGCATGAGCGAAAGCCGCGTCCACATCGACTATTTCGCCTTTAGAACTTTGAGTATGGTATAACGCCAGTACTGTATGTAATCTCTCAGCTGCCAGTGCTATCAGACCGGCATTGAATTCATCCTGAAAAGTTCGTTATTCAAGCATTTAAAAAAGGAACCGCGGCGCCAATATGCCGAAGATAGAACAGAGGAATTTTCCCTGTCAATCTATTTTCGACATTGTTTCCATCGACATAGAGTCTGAAATCAAATAACACCCTTATGCATTACACTCAGTTGTGTTATTTGATTTTAGACTCTGTTTCAATGAGAATAAAGTCTACAATAGATTGGCAGTTCTTACAAAATAGAAGCTTTAGAAAAGAAAACAAATTTTAATACATACTGCTGCCTTAACGTGCTTCAGTTCCAATTTATCAGCAATTGGCTGAACATGAGACTGGACGAAAACTTGATGGTGTTTGATCCAAGTGAGAGTTTGTGTAAGGAACCACTCCGGTCTATCGATACGCGCCGTTTGACGTGAACCCGTGAAATGGAATTGGAACCTCTTCTTAAGAGGCCGTAGTAGCACTCTCACTGGCAGGCATGGACCTTTCTCTGTTTATAATAATTAAGTGGAATATACCTTAAGTGCATTTAAAATATACATATAAATATACGTTCATTATTTAAATGGTCTTTGAAGAGAAAGTTGCCAGATTTTGAACTAAGTTAAACAAAAAAATCTTGATCAGTTGCCCAATTTTATTTTATTATTCTGAAATTAACTGACTGATTTCTTAGTGGATCAAGATCAATAATAAACCTATTTAATTTCTCGTATTTTTTTTTATAATAACAGAAATGAGTATACAGAAAAAAGGTCAACACTGTCATAAACCAAAGAGGTTGACTTACCTTGTCCCAATTCATCAGTCACATTACTGTTGACAAGATCCTCAGGTTCTTCAATGAGAAATAGATATTTAGTCAGACTGTTGAATTTCACCATCACCTCTTTAGGTATTGGGGAGGCGTCTGCTGGAGCTGAGAATGGCCATTTCAGCTGCTTTAGTACATCTTCGTAATGTCTGGAATATTAACAAAAAAATATGAATGGTAATAAATTACTCATAAAAAGGGCATCCTACCCTTTAAAAAGATTGAAGGCACATTCATATGATATGGCTGAAGATTCAATGGAAATAAATAAAAAAGTACATTAGGGGGTAGATAATGCCATCAGCAAATGAAAAGGGATAATACATAAAGGCGCAATTAGAGTTTACAGGGAGCTCATTTGAGGAGTACATAAGTGAGCATACATATAGGGAAAATACATAAAAAGAAGAAGATGGCCAGCATGCCCATAGTGCCCTCTGTGGTAGAGCAAATACAGTCAAGCCATCTATACTAATATTATAAAGCTGAAGAGTTTGTTTGTTTGCTTGAACGCGCTAATCTCAGGAACTACTGGTCCGATTTGAAAAATTCTTTCAGTGTTAGATAGCCCATTTATCGAGGAAGGCTATAGGCTACTTTTTATCCGGGTTCGTGCAGAGGTTCCCACGGGATGCGGGTGAAATCGCTGGCAGAAGCTAGTTGATCATAATGTCTGTTACTTACTTAGTGAGCTTGTCTTTGAGGACATTATGCCAATAATGTGTGTACTCCTTCACATAACTGGCCCTATGTCCCTTTTGGTACATGGTACACATCTTCCTGAGCTCGCTGTACAGTAACACCATTTGTTCATCATCATTAGTTTGTTTCATTTGGCGGCTGAAATGTAAGGAATAAAGAAATATTAATGACTATTGCAAAAGGTCTCCAGATTTTGAAACAATATTGGAATATCAACAGCACTGTGAAGCCTACATTCGAGATACAGAATAATTACTATCATAGATCTCATTGAGAAGCTTCAGTCTCAAATAAGGTCTTTAAACTTTAGAAACTTGTACACAAATATTATTTATTTCTATATGCAAATAAATATCACTATACTATCTATGCCTGTTTCAGTGGGTAAAAAATAAAGTAATAACTTATCTTACCTCAGCTCATCAATTTTCTCAAACGATCTTAAGTAAACTAAGACCTCTTCTAGCTTATTGATAGCAGCAAACCTCTTATCAATTTCAGACCGCAATGGCTCAGTTTTGTTCAGAAAGGCTTCAACTTTCTTCTTTAAGTCATCACTGCGACTCTTCAACTTGTCTATTTGATTAGAATTTAATTCTGCCTTCTTTAAAGCTGCTGACAGTTTCGTTGGCACTTCATTGTTGGCTACATTTAACTGGATAAAGAAATTAAGTTGTTAAATAAAAGTAATTTATTTAACCTCTATTTATTCAAATCAAAATAAAAGAATGAATATTTATTGTTTTCTAATGATAACCAATTAGCTTTCTCTCACAGTTTCACTTGGTCTTTGTGGAACTACTGTGCAGTAATGGGCTATATAACACTAAAAAAATATTCGAATAGAACCAGCAGATATAAGAAGTTGGTTCAACTGGTTGCCCTTTTATGCTAATAGGCAGTCTGGCAAGACTCAAACTGGTCAGTAATTTATACATCTTTGCCTGTTTAATAAGTGATTAAAAAACTTACGCTATTTTGAAGTTGATCTCGCTTGACCGCTAATTCTGCTTGTAATTCTACAGCACTTGCTAAATCATTAATATCGCCACCTATTCTTAAATTAAGACTTTGTATAATAGAGTTCTTCTCCTCTTCATCCATGTTTAATGTTTGAAATTTTTCAACGTAAAATGTATGCCATTGATTATTTAGCTATGCAAGTAAGCAGCATTTATTTATTATTTTATTTATTTTTCTTAGAGAAAAATCAGGACACGAAACAGAGCGCTGTCAGCTGTCAGTTTTCGTCGATCGAAGTGACGGACGTGACGATGCATGACGTGTGACTTCTAACGTCATCTGTCATTGTTTTCTATAAAGGTTTCACAATTTTGTAACTAACCATTTGTCCTTATTCTTTGGTTGATGTTATTTCACAGTTAGTTTTCTAACATATTAAAAAAAAGGGTCAACACCATTGTCATAAAAAATCATCATGACAGTCCACAGTGACACTGACTGATTGTCAAAGTCAAAATTGTTGTTGAATTGTGGACTGTGGTCATTATTGTAGTTATTTTGTTCGTTTCAATAATCGTCCGACTTTTTTATTTTACTATCTTTGTGCAAATATCCAACCTCGTAAGGCTATATTCTACTTGATTTATCAACATCATGAATATGTTGTCATTCCTTACCAAAAATAGGAACGATATTATATATTTATCACTGCTCCTATTTAGTGTAGGGATAGGGCCTCGATACCGGGCCCTGAAGACAGTTCAGGCAAAGAAATGGGTTGGTACCATAGTGGGCCTTGTGCTCATATTAATAGTTTCGGGATACAGCGCTATCCATCCTATTTTGTCTGCTGTTTTGGGAATAGTCGCTATAAAAGTGGCCACAGTGAGGTAAGTCTTCCTAAATGCAGATTTTTAGTTATTGATTCTTTCATTTCATTTAAATTTTAATGTTTTAAATCACATATAAGCTGACTTTCACTTAAACTTTTCAGGTACTGTCACATAGTGGCTTTCTTCTTAATGTTTGGATATCTGTTCTTCTTTCGACTGGCTGATAAGTTTGGTCTCCCACTTTCATCAGGACAAACCAATCTTATTGAAATGATCATAGTTCTTCGAGTGGTGGGGGTGGCATTTGAAATGAATGGCTCCTGGCTGGCTGTGGGCAAAGCTAAAAAGGATGACAATAAAGAACAGAAAGAAGTAAAAACAAAAGATGATGACTTTCTTGAAATTATAAATCCTAGTACTGAAGACTTGTTTCATTATTCATTCAACTACATTGGACTGCTTACAGGTAATACTATTCTATTATAATACCTCTTCTTTGATTAATTTTGGTAAGAATTTTTTGTTTAATTTTTAATTCAGGTCTTCTACAATTAAGAAAAACAAGTATACAATAATAATGTAACACTGATTCTTGTATCCAAATAGATACAGCTCTGCATTGTATCACACCCATAATATTCTTTATTTATTTATGAAGCTCAAAGAAGGCCAAAGATAATTTTAAAATTTTTGTTTCACTGTACCCAACACTAATTGGATTAGAAGTAGTTGTAGGTCAGATAATAACTATTGTATGTATATCTTACTATTGTATTTATGTAAACCAATCAGTGGGCAGCCTTACAATCTATGCTATTTTCTTTGATAGTACTGCCCCAGTCTTGGTGACCTTTGCCCCTATTGCTTCATGCTTAACTTTGTAAAATGTTCAGTAGGTAATTTACCTACGTTAGCAATTATACACATATTTTAAAACTATTTAGAATCTGTAATGGTTCTATAAGTATGCATAAGGGAATTAAAATTTTGCAAACAATTTGAAACTAACATTTATAAGTGACCTGATAGCATGTTGATGCTGGGGTTGCAAAAAAAGTTTATTTTATTTGATTAGTGAAACCTGAAAACATTGAAATTTGAAACTATGACTAACTCATTGTATGAAATCTTGATATCATACTCAAACTAGTCAGTTCAAAATATAGAGTTAATACTCTTCTTCAATTTAAGAGCCCAGCTCTTGTCGTTGCAGCTCCTTCCACTTACGCCTATCTAGCGCCATCTCCTCAACTTCCTTATACATCACAACATTCACCTTCTTTTTAATTTGAGTTAATACTATAAACTATAAATAACAACCATCTCGTAAATTCCAGGTCCATACTACAGATACCGGACATTTGATGACTACTTCCATCTGCCTTACAGCAAGTATGTTGACTGTTTTGGTTTCACCATCAACACATTGAGAATGGTTCCACTGTATATTTCACTGTATTTGGCTTTTTCTAATATTTGGCCCTTAGAGGTAAGCATGTTAATAACAATCACAGTGTACGTATGGTTTTATAAAGTACAAACTTATTAAATAATTTCCTCTGATGCTGCACTTTCATGCATTGGTTGATTTTTGAATTGACATCCTAAATGTTAATCAAGAAATCTATTAACCAACATTTAATTAAATGTTACATCAAGCAAGCTACTTGTTTAACTGAATGGATTTACAATTAATCCACTAAAAATGTGATCACGTTTATTAATACATATATGTAAGTCTTGAAATGCACTTTCGTGTTATATCAGTCTAACATCCCATGATTCCATATAGAGAACCTCTTTATTTTCCCTTCTTGTATCTGTTTATAGGAGTGATATAATGTACTTTCTCATGTGCCTGATATTTATTTTCCAGTATGTATTATCAGAGGACCATAACAACAGGAACTTTGTATATCGAATGCTGTACCCATGGGCGTTATTCGCGGCGTTCCGCCAACGCATATACTCTGGAATGACATTAGCTGAGAGTGTGTGCACTTCAGCAGGTCTGGGCGCATACCCAGTACAGGGTAGAAACAGGACAGGACATGGACCCACTGTGGGGTATTTGAAGTTAAAACAAATGTAAGGATGGGTTTCAATTAACTTCTTTTACTCTTTAACTTACTAGTTACTTGGTGCTATTCCGCGATTTCTCCCGCCTCTCGGTGGAACGTATTCCCGTACTCAAACAAGACAAAATATAGTCTATATTATTCTGGAGTAATACAGCTTCCTAACTGAGAAAGAAAGTTTTTCATATTGGTTCATTGCTTTCGGAGCCTGTAGGGTACAAACAAACAACCAAAAATGTTGTCTTTATTCTATTCAGACTCCTTACCGACTTCCCGATTTTATTGTATCAATCACTTAAGATTATGTATCTCATCATCAGGTCAGAGGAAGAAGCAAAGACTACTCAATACGATTTTAACACAGTGGAGTCCATGGAAGTATGGGGCTGTGAGACTGTTGTCACTTTACGCGATTCTATGAAAGTCTGGAACAAAGCTGTGCAGTACTGGGTTGCTATGGTTGTCTACAAAAGATTCCCCATAAAGCCTTTGAAGTAAGTTTTTTGTGAAAATGTGCCTTTCGAAGATTTGTATGGCTTTTCATAATTAGATTTAGAGGCATAGTTGTATACACATAATGATAACTAGGCAAAAGCTTGCTTAAATCTTTGGAGCAAAATAGATATAATGCTTAACTAAATGGTCAATAAACATATTTTTTTTATTCCAGGATTCATGCAGCACTATTTGTGTCAGTAATCTGGCACGGCTTCCACGCTGGTTACTTCTTCTGTATATACTTCTGTCCGTTCTATTTGATGGCCGAAGATATTTACTACAAGCTCTATTACAAGGATGCCACAGGACAGGTAAAGGACTGTTTGAGAATAAGGAAATGAAAAAAGTATTCTGTTTACTTACAAAAATCATATGAAATATTTGTTTCATTTTCAGAAAAAGAAAATCATTGGCTTCATTATGTGGTTCCTGCGATCTCATTCCGAATCATATCAAGCTGCTGCATTCCTTCTACTTACATTCGATCGTATTTGGATCTACTATTCGTCAGTCTACCACTATTGGTACGGCGTATGGCTAGCTTTCCTCATACTGGGCTTAGTTTTAAATCAGCTAAGGAGTAAGCGACCCAGTAAAGTAAAAACCGATGGAGACGAAAACAAAGAAGAAATTGTAAGCAATTAATTACGTAGTAATCTCAGATCATGGTTAGCTCAATTCGGATTTAAGTGTTATATTATTTTAGAAATAGTTTTTTTTTATTTATTGTAGACAAAGAAATGTACAATCTGAGATGTATATTTTTAGGAACAAATCCCGATTTGCATTTTGAGATTAACAGAGTAATCTATAATGTATAACCGATTTTTTTAAATGCAGTGCACTTAATTATTACGTAGAACTGTACGTATTTAGCCGAAATATTTGTTTTCGGTGTTGTCACGCTCGTTAAAATACCTAACTAGATTTATATTTTTCTATTTGGGGGTTTCAATATTATAAAATATTGAACGTTACTTTTAGCAAAATGGGGCTATATGTTAACAGAATTTATTAGTTATATAAAAGTGCTTGGTGTTAGTTTATTTATGAAGTTTTTATTTATATCAAAATTGTTAATATTAGCAATATATTGGTGATTGTTTTCTTTGTATAATTTAAAGTATAGACATTGCAATTGCAATAAAACTTTGTCATTCCCAGTAATAAGGTCTTGTATGTGTTATCAAGAAATATTCGTAATCGTGTTTGATTCATAATAAAAACACGTAAATGACTAATGTAGAATCAAGACATTCGTCACGCGATATTGTTTTAATGATGTATTTATCCATTCCATTATTTGTTTGACGAACAACAAATGTATACCTACTATGAATGCTTGTGGTGATACTAACGTACGAACTGTTTTCCGTTCCTTCTGAAATTTTTTTATGTTTTTATTTTATAAATATTGTGTGCAATTCTCTTCATCGTCTCAGCCGAAACTCGTCCATTACTGACAAAAGACGATTGGCCATACTCACCGCGCTGGACCGCCTGCTTGTTGGCGAGCTTTTTTTTTCCAACAAGATTTTGATCATCCCGGTCATAACTTGTTTCTGAAAGTTATCCGCCAGTTTTATATTCGAGTAGTGTATAGCGCTACTCACGATTCCATTTTCGCATTTACCTATTAATATTGCGTCAAGCAATCAGACAAAGTTCAGGTCCAGGGTTATAAAATGACTAACAGTATCTTCCAAAAATCCAGTACTTAGGCTTTAAATGACTTTTTTACGTAGCTCTCTAATAATGAGGATGAGAAAAGAGTAAAATGGTATCTACTTCAACAGCATTTTAATCAACATACATATATTAATATTTTTGTATCCATTACATAAATACATACATTATCATGGAAAAATACATAGTTGTGTTTTATAACAATTTTTAACATTTTAATTTAATAAGAATTATAAATGTAGGTATGCAATTATTACTGTTGTGCAATTGAAGACATTGAATGACTGAATAAATAGTGATTTTTCGTAAATATTACTTTTATTTATTCTTTTCACTTATGTATTACAGCGTTTACATAAAAGGTATCACAATCACTTTTAACCTTATGACCACCACAGAACGTGATTGTTTTATTAATCTTCGATTTATTCAAAGCCGGAGTTGCACATAAGCACCAATACGTATTACATAGATACATATGGTAGTATATAACTATAGCACTCATGAGTTTTTTAATGGCTTGCTAATTTATGGTTGTGGCAGTCAAAAGGACAGCAAGGAACAAAAGGCACTGTTTAACGTTCACTTTAAAGCTTAACAACAATAAAATGTTAATAACAATAACGCACCTCAGTTTTACTTAAAAAAATATTACATACTTAAAAATAAAAATATAAAAAAAATATGTTAATTACGAATTACACTCTGGATATATTGTTGAATCAGGTACGTCAAGACCACTGTGACGCTGAAATGAAAATTAAATATGACTATATTAGCAATGGCACTGTTTGTTTGTGATCACTAAAAAGGCTCGTTTCAGTAAAGAAAGGTCTGTCAAGCAATTTCCCACTACAAAATTACAGGAAATAGCGCCAAATTACAATACATGTGTAAAATTACAAACTGGAAATTACAACAAAATTAATATGACTTATCTTTCTCTACAAAATTAGCCGGAATTAACTATACATATGAGTATTATATTCATAAAACAGCTACTTATTAAAAAAAAAAAAAACAGATCAAACGGCAAAATAAAAAAAGTGCATACATTCTCAAGTCAATAACAATATTATAGCCTCAAAATGACAGTTAGAATACATCACCGATTTATTTCATGCATAGTTTAGTTTACAGGTTATCTTGAAGACTCTCTTGCTGGCCTGTCAATCATAAGAGATTAAGCCTCCACCTCAATTACGTATACCTACTTATTGTGAGATTATTTCTTTAAAATTACATATTATCACTTATATTTATTTATAATCATAAAATAAGCATTAGTCCTGGATAAGAATTAATTGTATAATTTTTTGATTAATTTTTAATTAACCGCCTTTTCCGCAAGAAAAAATGTTATAGGCTGCAGTAAATTAAGAGAAAATAAATGTGCATGTGCAGCGTGGAAAACCTAGCGAAGTGAATTAGTTAGTTACAGCAAAGCTTAAAAAAGTATCGACACTAAAGTGCAAAGAACCACAAAGCAACGCTTGAAAGAAAAAAAAATAACCATAGGCGCCGCTCTAGCTCTCTACAATTACTTGGAAAGTAATTTACCTAACGTTCCATCCATAGTGGACGGGCTTGCGTGTGGTCGCTCCGTTATGCTGGGCATAAGACTGTCCGTAATTCCTGTTCTGATTTGGTTGCTGATACGTCGGTTGGGATCCTGATGGGTAAGATTGGGGGTTAGAGCTCCTCGAATTGGAACTGTACGAGGAGTAATTCGGATTTTCCATAATAGGCCTAGTGTTGAACAAGTTGTTTAAGCCTCCACCGCTCTTGGATAAATTACCAAGCAGGTTTCCGAATATGTTGGACAGTCCTGCGCCGGAGCTGCCTGCGCTGCCCGAGCTGCTACCGCCACCGCCATTTGCGTATTTATTAAGCGTGTTCAAAATACTGTCGATAGGGCTGCCGCTGCCACCGCCGCTTCCGAACCCTCCGGTGCTAGTCGAGTGCGAGCCTCCGTAAGGAGAATTACCTCCATATGGGTTGTGGCCACCAGTATTTGAGGATCCACCGTAGGGGGAGTTTCCACCGTAAGGCGAGCTTCCGCCATATGGTGAGCTGCCACCGTAAGGCGACCCTCCTCCGGTGTTGCTTCCTCCGCCGTAGGGGGAACTACCTCCGTATGGTGAATTACCACCATAGGGTGAGCTCCCGCCATAAGGCGAGCTACCACCATAAGGCGAGCTACCGCCGTAGGGCGAGCCTCCTCCGTAAGGCGAATTGCCTCCTGTGTGTGAGTTTCCGCCGTAGGGCGAACTGCCTCCGTAAGGTGAATTGCCACCGCTGGACGTATCACTGGAGGGAGGTGCTGGAGGCTTGTAGTTGGGCGCTCCGTCAAAGTCCCTTAAAGGAGTTTGGGGTTTAGGAACAGCTGGCTTGGCCGGCTCCGAGTGGCTTCCTGAAAAAGTAATAATTTTATAGAAATACAAAAAAATGTTTACAAATAAATAATATTTATGTTTTTTTGTTAATAAATTACGTCATTGTAATAACCTTCAACTTGAGACTTCTTCTTGCAGGTTGGGTATGTGCCACAGTTGCTAGTTTGGCCGTACGAGCACTGGTCTTCGGCCAACACGCATACTTCGCTGTTGAGGCATCCTATGTCTTTGCAGGTTCGCCCGTATTCTAGAAAGTTAACACATTTTATGTTTAAAGTATGCCCAAAGTTACATTATGCTATGTGGAAGTTTTTATGTACATGTACTTAGGTAATCTATAATATAAAAATGAATCGCAAAATGTGTTGGTAAGCGCATAACTCAACAACGCCTGGACCAATTTTTCTAATTCTTTTTTTGTTGTGTTTGTTATTGTCAGGAGAAGGTTCTTATGAAAAAAAAAATAGGGTAAAGTAGAGAAGTCAGTTGACGGGAGCGAAGCCGCGGGCAAAAGCTAGTTACCAATAAAATCTATCGAATGGTATGCGTAACAAATTATACGAATCGATAAAAAGTCTTAACATAAGGGCAAAGCAAACCAACAGAGCCTTGTGGTAAAATCTTTCAACTTCTTGCTAAGTATTATAATGTACCTAGTTTTATGATTCATTGCCTTCGGTCAACGGTCGCGTTTAGTCCAATTTCAGGAAACGAAGCGTACCTAAGGCATGGCATATGGTTACAGGTGACGAAGCGAAGACTTAATGTTACGTATGTGTTCAGAATGCTCGTCCGTCGCGGTTGATTACTAATTCATGCATCATTTACAATTCCTATTTGTTCTATACCATACAGTTTAATTTATTGAGGGTTAGACTAAAATATTTGCTGAGGCAAAAGAAAGATGTCTCTGCGATTTTTTAAAATAGTGCTTATTTACATTAAAAATACGTATAACGTAAAGAGCACGCAAGATTGCAATCGTTTCATGCTATCTAATGGAATAATAAAGGGATTTAGACAGGTAAAACGTGTAAAAAAACCTCCATATAATACCGTATGAATATATTTTATTCCGCTGTGTCTACGAGAATTTCGCCCTTTTATAACCCAAAGGCGTGACCGGGTAAAGAATTCGGTTGTAAGGGAATAGGGATCATTTGCATATACAAGATTATATACTTAGATTGGACTCGCCGTCGTCTTCGAGAGTCAATATCACACGTAATAAAAGCCTACCGAACCAAAAAACTTTGGCATCGAATTGTTTTCCACTACGTAGGTTTTATGTGCTTTATCGTAATACGTTTTGTATTACAGGTAGTTTGTTCGATATTACGAAAAAAAAAAATCTTAACACATGTATAAGTCCATTCTTGTGTGATCGAATTGTAAAATCATTTTCATGTTGGAAACATCTGGAAAAGCTCCGAGTTTCTACAAATGACTTACATGTTATTAGAAACTACTTTCAAACTTTTCGATCCTGACTTGCAACTTCTCTGAATTCCCAGACTCAACTTTAATCACTTGAAAACGGGACAACTGCAGTTGTCTTAAAGCGGATTGCAAAAGCGGAAGTTCTAGTCTTTCTAGATCCATATCATATTCTTTGTGAAACGAAACCCGCGTGTAGATAATAAAGCCGGGTCTGGCTTGGAAATAATGATGAAGTTTAACGTTGGTTGTAAACCGACTGCTCTGCACTTTACGTCTTAATATTTCACTACAATATTGTTATTACAATACTTTTACGAGTTAAGCAATTTAGCACCGTCAGGATTCTTGGCAAAAATGTGTATTTTTGCTGAAAATAAAGAATTTATCTATACTATTAAACATTGGAAACTTGAAATGTAAGTTAAGTGACTTTCAGATGATTTTATAACTGTAAGAAATGTTGCAAAACCTTGTTTTTATTTCAGGGTATGTTTTATAGCTTGTTTATTTACGTAATGGTTACTTTTACCCTAAATATAAAAGCGTAAGAATGTTACGAAAAATGTACTGTGTTAAGGAGTAAATGTATTTTTCCCCGAAATAAAATATTCGAGTACTTTATATGCAACAAATAAAAAGGGCATCAGAGTAAGATCATAACTCATTGTTTTGTAGCTGCGGGAGCCTGATGCGCGGTTTACGCCAACATTAGGTAATGGAATCGAGCCATAGCTTAGCAATTCGAGAGTTGTGCGTACGTGCTCTCAGAAAAACTGCTCGGCTGTCAAATATCCGAGATACTGAGACGAGGATCGTTTAAAAATAAGATATAATATGTGACACCGAGTGGTATCTCGCCTACATAGGCGAGGCGTGAAGGCTGAAGGTCGAATGTACTGTACGCATGAGCTATAATGACAGGAAATATTAATATAAAGGCTATACGATCTAGTTGTAGATGTGTATCAAAATGTTGTTAAGTTTAATTGGGTTTTAAGAAATGATCGTGTCTTTAGATATAAATTAACATAAAAAACTCAATAGATAAATAAGCTCTTACTTGAGAAGCCATTAGCACAGTAGACTAAGGTGAAGACGCAGAACACCGTCTTCCAATCCATGATGCACCTGAAAAGAAAACATAGGTTCATACATCCACATATCACATACATACATATGTAAGGAAAACTGATAAGTAGAAGGTGGCGCCACCACTTTCCAAAGCATATTGGAACTTGGGAAGCGTAACACTTCATTAGTTGAGCACTTAGTACCAGTGTGGCGGGACTCTATGACAAAGTTGAAGTGTAAGCAAGATGAAATAGCTTCGACACGTGTATTTCAACGCTGCACACGTCTGTCCGACAGCTTTGCTGAAACTTTATGACACCTAGCTACATTCCCCGAGCAATTTCACCCGAAACTGTTTCGTATAACCTCGTTACCAACTACTGCGCTCCACTATGTAAGTAAACGTTTTGCGGATATGACACAAGTTGTTTCTCTTTATTGAAAACAGGAGGAGCGGCGGATCCAGTTAGCGGCAGCGCCGCGCTTGTGTACTTTGTAGATCGACTTAGAATATTTAATTCCTTTCAGGACTACATAGTTCACCAATGGCGTACGTTGCGCAAATTGAGTTTGAATTGCTTTTGCACGTGTACAAACATTTTGGAGCGCATTTAGCTGGATGATATAATTTAAAGAAGCGGTGAGAAACGAGTGTTTCGCCAGAATGTTTTGTATTACGGTATATCTAGGAGTTACTATCTAGCAGAGTTTTGTAGTCATCTTAAACGTGCAAAGACCCAAACCATATTACTACACTATGCAAGTACTTATGGCATTGGGCAAAGGTTTTAGGTACAGCTTTATGAATTTAGCCACAGTTTCAAGAATTTAAGTAGATACAGCTTTATTTGAACGATTTAAGATAGCTTTTGACAGATCAGACAAAGCAGGAAACCACAGACCGTTCTTTCTTCATCCTGTTCACTAGGAATAATTATTATTGACATTGAAATCCTCATATTAACAAAAAAATACCTTATAGGAATACAAATTAGAATTTGCAAAATATTTATCAATACATCTTGATGATGCATTGACACCATTATTTCCATTGGCAATGTGAAAAGGCTCTACAGGATACCTGAACAAGAAAATGGCTCTCCGTTTACTTTTCCCTCTACTTAATGGCACTTTAAAAGGAAAGTCGACTGTTTTCCTATAGTCCTTCAACTATAACAGGGCCATTAAAACATCGGAAATATTTCCCTCACTAAAAGAGCTTGCGGTAGAAATAAATCCTTGGGTGAATTGATAGGGATGGATCTATAGGGTGCGCCTCAATGTCGTAGGTCAATCAAGGTTAGAGGTCGGCGGCCGGGCCAGTCACGCAACTTAAACTTCAGTTTATCCACTGAAAGTACAGCTTGAATAAACTATCGGAAAAATCTATTTGAGTCAGCTTTCTGATCAGTTTGATAGGAAAGCTCATTTTTTTAATACGAATAAAAATGTTGATATGTATATTATCCCAAAACTATATACAGATAAATACGACTGCTCCACGTCTATGAATATCAATTTCTCTACACGGTTTTCCTAACCAACATAATACATAGTAATAAGTACACCAAGAGGAAAAACCTTACGGCTTTTAAAGACCCCCTAAACCGGGGTTAGAATGAATGGTGTTGATTAAAAGGAGTTTCAAATTAAAGGATCCCTAGCGGGATATTACATGCCATAGAGCAGAAATTGGATAGCGATACGAGAGATATATTGCCCGACATAAAGCCGTGCTCAGTAACTTTCTGCCCATTTCCGGCAGCCCACTTGTGAATCGTATTTCGGAATCCTTTTTATCTTTTTGCCAGTGCGAAGCGGCGGCGGAACGCGAAGTGACAGCGGCACCAAGCCACTTCGCAGCTCATATATCACTTGAGCCTGTAACGGCCATGTTAACGGCCCGCCTGTCACCTCCGCGTTTCAGCCGTCCACTACCGTCCCTCTTACTAACTATTGTCTATTTAACAACTTTCTAATCCTTCAAGATCATCATAAAAAATCGTCCCCGAAAGTTACCTTTCAGTTGGGAACCAGAACCTAGTTTATTTTTGTCACATAAGTACCTAATCAAATTCATAAAATATGAAAGTCAAATAGGATACGGTAAATTGGAAGAATAAGGAAATAACCGAATCAGAGTCTACCAAGACAGAAACAAGGAAAACGTGACGTCACTGGCGGTGTCAAACCCGTGAATACGTAGACAGGAGTACGTGACGGTTCCCGTCCAGAGTTCGACGTAGTCGGTAGCAAGATTTGGCGCGTTCAAATTCTACACGCGATGCGCCACCGGCAGCTTCCACTCCACAAATTCACGGATTGCACTGGAGATGCGACGGGTGTAAAGTAAGGGTGTCGCGTACCGGGATTTATATCGGCGGAAATCTCCGGTGTGCTCACACTTCATGCTTGCGGCGACAGCGACGTCAGATAAAAATGCTCCTGAGGTGGTATCACGTGCAGTTTGAGCAGATTCTCGTTCCCGCCAACTTAAGCTTATATCCGACACATCGATTTCTACTCGCAGTCCGAATTTAAAGCTTTCAGCACTGTGGCCGTCGAGATTAAATGGTTACAATAGAAAATCTGAAACTCACTGCACTCACACGTAGTCCGATTGAAGTTGTAAAAATATTGCGCACAAAACGGTCCAGTGATAACAGAAGTCAAACCGCTACTGAGAAACAAAGCTGTTTACTTTTCATTACGCTAAGAAGCTGATAAGACGGGGTAATTTGTAAATGAGATCATATGTATTTATTGCTAAAAACGTACAAGTCATAAGATGGTTTTTACAACTTTTGTAAATATTGATATTAAAACTGGGGATTATTTTAAGCTTTAGAAAAAAACACTGAGAAACGCTTTTCTCAAATTATCGACTTGGCTAACCGCCCATTAATCAAACACCACAGCACCCAGAAAATCGTATTTAGAAAAGTGCGAATTAGTAGAAAACATTCGAATGAAGTTGTGAGATGATAGAGGTTGGAATGCAGCCAAATGTAGATCGAGGATATTGAGGGACAAGCATAATTCACTTATCACCCATAAACGCTCTATTTTTATGGGTGTCGGCACCATTAGCTTTTACATAATAGGTACATTTTATGTACACAAATCTACATCCTACACCAACTTTCCGAAATAGGTAGGTACATGCCTTCCGGTTAAAGACTTCCACCGGGTTTTTACTCTATGATGATCGATAGAACAGATTGTATTTTTTCCCTTGTTGCAAGCCTGCCCAAATAATATTCGTAAGATTGGATCTTCGTCAATCTCAGACACTAGCCTAATAAAAAATAAAAAAATTAGTTACGTACCTGACAATTTCAACATTATCAGGCTTTTTTATTTTTCCGCTGTAGGCACAGGCCTCTTCTCATACAGAGATGAGCGGCACAATGTCTAATTGAAGTAATTATTCCGCATCTGTTTTAATTACTATTGAATATATTTTGCTCCTCAGTGGCTATTAGGGCTTTCAATACCGGTATTACGGGATCCCGTAATACCGTGATCACGGATATATTTTGGTCTTTTTTCAATACCGGTATTGACGAGCCAATACCGTGATTACGGTATTACAATCTTTTTATAATTTTAATTATTGTGGTTTGTTGTAATAAGTAGCAGGAAGTTGTATTAAATAAGATAAATAACTACGTACTCGTAAGATGTCATCGTCATCCTCCGAGCCTTTTTCCGCCAATCTACTTGGCAACGCTACAGGGACTCCAGACAGAACAGACCATATATCAATCGAGTCAAAGGCCTTCTCATAGTCCACAAATGCTAGACACAGGGGCTGATTATACTCTTCCTGTCTTCTGTATAATCTGCCGCACTATGTGGATGTGGTATATGGTGCCGTATCCGCTCCGAAACCCAGCCTGCTCCGGTGGTTGGAATTAGTCGAGTATTCGCGCAAGTCGGTTCGTGATCTCTCTTATATACGTATAACAGCTTATATACGTGGCTTAGGAGGGAAATGAGTCGATAGTTCTTCAGCAGGGTTTTGTCTCCCTTTTTGAAGAACAGGACGACAACAAACTCCTACTCCACGCCTCTGGAGTTCTCCCTTCAAACAGGACGGCGTTAAAAAGCTTCTGGAGCTCCCCCAGTAGCTCTAGAATCCTCATTTCCGGGATCAGGTCGAGATGCATGCGATGCGTATAACCGGCCATAGAAGTTTTCCACTTCCGAAAGGACTGCCGGCACCGAAGAAATGACTTCTCCACTTGTTGTGGTCAGCTTCGTCAAGTGGCTTCTTCCAAGAGATTGTACGAACACCTTTGACCCCCGATTCAGCTCAATTGCTCTTTCAATGTCAAGAGTATTGGAGCACCGGAGGTCGCGTCGTACGTGCTTGTTGATCTCTTGGTTTAGAGCCCGCTTAGCTGACGAAGTGACAGGCGGGTTTTCACGTCGTTTCTTCATAAGCCCCAATGTCTCTTCCGAAAGCTTTGATTTCTTGCCCTTACGCTGCTTGTTACAGAATATCGACCCTTCCTCCCTGAGGATCTGAACCACATATTCGTGGTTCTGGTGTCGTTTCCAACGTCTGTTGTGGTTTCCACGGCGGCAAATTTGACTGGAAAGTTTCAGATCCTGAAATGGTTTGGAGCAGTGTTGGTCGGAGCCAAGCCTTCATCAGACGAAAACGTTCGGCCTTGAAGTTGATATTCAGAGAGCCTCGGACAAGTCGGTGATCGCTCCCGGTATTAAACCTGTTGATCACGGAGACGTCTCTGACTATGTGCTTCTTGTTCGTCATGATGAAGTCAATCTCATTTTTAGTCATAGTGTCGGGGCTATGATTGGACGCTTTTTAAACTAAAGGATTGTTTTAAAAGTTTTATTCGATCTAAAATTAAACCCCGATTTCAAATTAGACGAATTCGATTTGACAATATTAAAAATTTGAAAACGGGATGCCAATTTACTAAAAGCGGATATTGATCTAAAATTTATGTTGACGAAGTGTGCTTGCAAGCTTGACCATCTAGTCAAGCTTGCAAGCAATGACTTAAGTCAAAATCTTGCAAAAGCACTTCGAAGACGCATAAAGGAGCTATCTGGAATATTGCAATATTAGCATGACCGACAATACCGTGATCACGTGATCACGGTATTGAAATTTTTAATACCGGCATTGATACCGGAATTGAAAAAATCCGGTATTTGAAAGCCCTAGTGGCTATCGTGTTTTTCCGTAAGCGTGAGAAAAAACCGGTTGTATGAAGAAGTCTGATGATGCAAATGTCCTTGAGACGGGTCATTCTAACTGTGATAAAGCGCCATTGTTCCACTTAGGGCACATTAGTTTCTGTCTGCTACAATCTTTTCGAATCAGTTAACATGTTGTGCTAAACATATGTGACGTATTTTGCCATCGCCAGTCGCCCACTACGCTTGAAATAATTGCCCATTAGGTCTCTCCATATGTACCTATTAAGCATCCAAAATTGCTACAACCTTATCGTAACATGAATCGAATGATCCTTTTCCTGCAGTGGCCGTGATCAGGAGGTTATAATGAAGATGAAGGTACCAATTTTACCGAAGTTTTAAAATAAATATTTATTGCTTATTTTGGATCTATTTATGACAAAACTAATTGATAAGAGTTCGTGAGAAGGTCACTTTAGTAGAATATTCTGGGTAAAACGACGGCCATTGACATTCAGCGAAACGAGGACATCCCAGTAAATTTTTATTTAGTGTACTTCATGAACACGCGCGAATTTTTGTAATCTGTCTGATTGACCTCTGGCTTTAGTCCTTAACGTAAAGGACAACTACTACATATGGACTTGATCTGTTATGTAAGAACAAGATAACTGCGATAAAGCTACTGCGACTAAGCTCCAAAGTGCGTGTGACAGGGAGCTCCTTTTTCTGCACTGTGGTTGGCTTAACGGTCAATCTAAATACATAGGTACCTACATACATACATATTATGTGTCCACCTACTTGCGATAAATAGCGTGTAAAATAGTTCATGCCTATCTTAAAGCAGCACAATAATCGATTGACCCGCAATAATATAGCACGCAGTTTGTTTAACAAACATAACGCGTGGCACTTAGAGGATTTCCTACTGCTACGCGCGAACTTAAGCACTACCTAAGTACCAATTCCAAGTAAAAATGATATTAGCTAAGCAATCGCTACACAGTAACGTTGTCGCTATAAAGTATAAACTTCCGCAATTGTCCCACAGCTATCGTTTCCAGCTATTGTAGAATATTGCGCTGGATTCTGAACATTTTGGTAAAACGTGACTTATATCCATTCGACTCTGCGCTGATATTAGCAAGCTGACGTTGGCATAACGCCATAATTATACCGGCGAGCGTGTGCAGCCCCCGGACTAGTAGACTACAGAGGAAGTGTTCCCTCACACAAACTAGACGTTTTTATGGCCCGCAATATATCATAATATGATACATATTTTCAGATTATTGCACACCCTTTGGTTTAAACGTTGCAGCCTCAATAGAAATAGTTTAGGTTTTAAGATAGGTACCTACTATAAAACTTTATCTCTGAGTTACCATAAGCGGGATGTCCAACTGAGAATTTAAGTAGCTGTTTATTCAAAGCATTATCCTCCTGTCTGACCAAGCCGCACTCGGAGAAATACGCAATATTTCGTGTCTTCCATCTATTAAGAATATTGATTTCTTTTAAGTAGATTGAATTCTACTGCGGAATGAAATTTAATTCCGTTAATAGAAATTTCTGTCTATTAGATATGCAATTCAATCGTAGTTTTTACAAAACTACACGTACTTACGTACTTTTTTATCAACGCCAGCTTTTGAAGAATTTATTTATAGGTACTATTAACTTAATTAATGTTCAACCAGTTGCCATTTCAAAGTACATAAATGGATAGGTAGGTACGATTTGTTTGCCTGAAACCTAAATACTCGCTTACCTAGAATACAGAGGAGTTCCTCTCTCTGTTCTCTGCCTAGTTAGGCAGGGCATAATATGCAGACTTATGGACTAGTGCCTGTCACAATCAGGGAGAGTTCAGGCGACAAACAGGTCTATGTCCTCTCAGAGTATCGAAGGATCTCACTACATTAAGAAAATGTTCACCCATCCATAAACCGACTGCGGTAAGCGCAACTTAGCGATTTAAATCTGTTCATTCAAATGGCTGGTAATTACCCACGAGACCATCAAAATCCTCGTCGCACCTATGGCTTGAATGTTTCATTTATTACAGTGGTATCTATTTAGTGACAAAAATCAGGCGCTTACACCCACATTACTTAGTGTAATTACTTGACCTGGCCTTTACAATTTCATGCCATACAGCAATTACTATTTTTGGGACATTTCATAATTCACATAGTCATAATACATACTGTATGTACCTATGTAACATACATACCTACTTGACAGTTTACCTCTTCCATGGATGGTCAACAGGAAAGCATGATTTACAAAAACCTATTTACTAATTAATTACAAGTAAGCAATGTCACAGCTATTTCCATAGAACAGGATAAATAAAGTCATGAATCATTTGTTTTCGCATTAATTAATTTATGAGTTAAATTAAAATATTACAAAGTGGAATCAAATGAGGAAACAGAAACTAAATTAATTAGTTAAACAGTAACTCTAAGCAATAATAAAATTACTAAATGTTTAACTGGGAAACACAGTTTTGGTCTGTTATGGGGAAAATCAATAGAATAACATATAAGTTATGCTAGAGAATTCTAATTGAGTTATGATGTACGAATTCCAAAGTGACTGTAAGTTTTATATTACAACAGGACAGAGACAACTTTTACACCAAAAAATTAAAATACATGAATTCTATGTGCGTTATTTAATAATGCATGTTATTGCGTTAGTTATTTATATATTTCAATACATAAAACAAGAAATAATAATTTCAAAGTAATATAAAAAACAGGAGACAAGACGAACATGTGTTCGAACATGTGTTGCGTTACGATCATAACACATGGCAATCATACATAATCACAACAAATGCTAGTGTTAGAACATGTGAACCTTACCTATAGTACTATACCTATGTACCTTATGTATATAAGATACTCGTCTTGTTAGTATAGAAATATGTAATGACAGGATGAATCAATTGAAAATGTACTACGAGATTGTGCACGGACTTCCTTGTTAGTCTTAGATAGCAAGAAATATACAAATCTATACAATAGCAAAGAAGCTTGAGAGATGAGACTTAAAATAAAATATGTAGTAAAACTTGTTTACGTTACGTACACATTTATTCAGATTACAAAGAATTCTTTGGCTCACGTTAATGGGTAAATCTCTAAGATAAAAAGAATCAACATTTTGTTTTTATCATCAAAGTTTTTGCTAAGATTTTCCTGCTAGTTATTTTAGTTGACCGCATACCTATTGCTATTATGTTTTTTTGTGATTTAATTTGGCACCTAGAACTATTGTACGAATTTGTGTACCACCAATACATTTTATTTTGATGTCTATAACTGTTCAATACAAATTATTATCAAGTTACAATAAACATGTCTTTGTGATGAGCATTACTAATAGTTTTTAACAATAAATTGAGTCATTTACCTGGTCACGGACACCTGGCTTTAAGGCTTTCAATGTTTTAAGGTCATACATTCCTAATTGTGATAAATAACTAAACAGATTCCGTGTAGGCACTGATTCATTTACGTCATCTATTCCGCGAAATAAAGCTCCATTTTTACATCCGTGAACAGCGGAATTATTTATTATTTCAATAAAAAAGACACATTCCAATTATTTTTGCTAAAGTAAATGCAATAAAACTTACCTTTTGCTGAAAACCCGACAGACAATCAAGTCTTCCGCGATTGTATATTTTACAGACTAATAATAACTAACTCCGAATCTGTTTTTACAACACAACACAAACCAGTCCACTGTGTTCCGCGAACAAGGTCAATATTATTACTTGACGTTTATAATCGTGAAATCGAATTCGCTATTAAAAATGAAACAACTTTGATTTCATCCATCACGGTAACGTCATTATTATTTTGGTATTTTACGCATAATTAATATGAATAAGAAACAGCGAATAAGAAGTTTTGCCGTAATAAACAGAGATAGAAAAATAAAGTTATGTTTAAAATGGCAAGTTTGAAATGGAACGCATAAGAGAAATGAAATGACATGTATGACAAGACAGTATGACAGTGACATTTGCTATGGCAACGTTCCGAAACCGTCAATGATATGAACAGTAATCCAACGTGTAAATGAAAAATATCTGATTACGTGGGATCTTTTGAATGTTCATCATTTAATTGAAATGTTTAGGTTATGAATAATAGTAAAGTAATTAATATTTCATTTACCTATGTATCACACTACATAAAGGGCGTTGTTTATTTAAATATCTGCTAGTTTTCGAACGTAACTAGGAATGTAAATATTTCAAGATGTTGGCGGGAAAATAAGATGAGATGTGGTGGGAATTTTATGTTGATGTTTATTAACTTTGTATAGGTTACTCTAGAGGAGAGGCCTGTTTATTAATGTCCATAAGAACCTAATTATTTGTCAAATTGGAATCTTGCAGGCCTATATTAGTTAACATTCACCAGCTTTCCAGTATTTGAGACAGTACCTAATATTTGCTCAATAAATATAGGTATTCCCTAAGGACTAAGTTGTGTCCGTAACTATCAAAGATTGGCAAACAGCTTGCAGCTGATGTAGGTAAGCAAAGGGGGACATGTTCAGCTGGACTGATGAAGTTGCAAGGGTAAGTTGTATGCTTAACCAAAGTTCATCTTTGTAAGGAGATTGTACCTACTTGTATGTAAGTTTCAAGAAGATTTACTTACTTATGTTCGTCGAGTCTTGCTGGACAGAGTTGTCTACTAACAAGAAAAAGGAAAAAGAGCATAACGACTAACTTTACGGGATCTTGTCTGAATGTGTCTCAATACAAACCAGCCAATAGGCTGGTTTGTATTGAGACACACTTAACTAATGAGCTACCTAGTTGGCATTTTTTTTCTGAAGCCAACAGCAAAATATTGGAGTAGTTTTATCTTTTATTTCTAACTGCTTAATTTGTACTAACCTATCAAAGGTACTTAAATATTTCAACACAATTGCACAGAATGAATAAGACCGATGTTTATTTTACCCCAAAATAGAAATTTAATTCACTGCATCTAAACAACGTTGCCTTAAATTAATAAACCCTCAAAACCAATTAAACGGCACAAATTTGTTTTACCATATTAATATGGCGTTTTCATAAGCCACAGTCGAGCAAACATAATCCTGAAACTAAGGCAATATTCTGCACACGTCTTCCGCCCAACTATGATAACTGCTTGCTGAAGATATTCCAGTGTAATAGAAAACTTACAAGATATACAATATTTTTGTTGCTGGGATATTTTAACAGAAAGTTACGGCGAGACCGCTTTGGTTGCTACCTACTTTATTTTATGATGAAAGTAAATGGTCGGTATCAAAATACGTTGCTAAGTTATTATAAAGAGTAGAGGGGCGAGCTGTGATTTAATTTATTATAATAAGCGTGTAAATACGTACCTAAATATTATAGTTATCTGTGCCTAATGGAAAAAAACTACTCGTACGTGGGTAGGTCTTATAATCAAAAGGAGGTACCTACTTTAGTAACTCAAGAAACACCGTAGCTTTTCTTAAAAAATATTTTTTAATAAAAAAAAATACGTTAAGAACCTGAGTATTAAGAACGTACTCACAATTTGTGTTCCGAATTCCGTTTAACTGACTTTTTCAGGGAGAAAAGTGTACGGGCTTAAGAAAACTCGAACAGCTCTCAACTCTTGCTTCCTTTGAGTGGGTAAACAAGTTAGACGGTGTAGCGAACTTCTGTTTTGTGTCAAGTGAAGCGTAGAATTTAAATTCGCGTAACCTGGAGATGGTGCACTGCGGTGGGCCCGATGTGTATTTATTTTGAACGTAGAACATCAGTGATGTGCTTTTATTGGGTTCCGATTTACTGTAGGTAAGTACCTAGTATTGGTCTGAAAGTTGGCGGTTGTTTATGGACAATGTTGACCTTATTATTTGTAAATACCTATTTGCAATTTTGGCTTCCTACTCACAGACGCTAAGTACTACTAACGATAGAATGCAATATGCATTAGGTACTTTCAATACTTTATCGTAGCATTAAATGTTTTATTCGATTTTCTGTGGGAAAATCTTAGGAGTAGGTATAAATTCATCCTATCTATTCGAGGTCATCATATAAGATATTGTCCTTGCAGCCGCGACAGTGCATGTAAAAATCGGATAGACCAGTTTACTTAAGTATATTCCCAACTTTCAAAACATTCATTTTATTATCATACAAAATTTAGTCAACACTGTGCCCTTTAGCAAGCACAGTGTTATTCTATGTCATTATTATTAAACATGAAGCTGCCTGGTCCTTTTTTACATGCAAGATATTTTATATTGGCAGTGTTATAGCCACTTCATTTTTATGCTAATCTACCCCTTGGGAGAAAAACGTGTAACTATCTGTGTTCTTTAGCAATATTATGAACAGATAAAACAGTTTCTATCATATAGTTCCTATCCCTTTCCTCAAATAGTAGCGCAGATAGGTAACATTAAGGTTGATTTAGTGATACCTTTGCCTTCTTCCCGCGTCAAGAAAAGCTATAAAGGGTAGATGTAAAGGGTGTTATGTGCGTAATTATTTTTATTATCTGTTGGCAAGTTCCATTCATCATCACACACGTTATTTATTGCTGACTCACGCTCGGCGGCCCGTTCGTGCCGTCAGCGTATTTTTCTCTATTACCCGCCTCACAAAGACAGAAGTATGATGACAATAATTTGTAAAGCTTAACAGTCTGTTTTCTGACATTTGTATAGTGTCAACGGCAAGAAGACTTTATTTTTGTAAACAGCATTTATAGTATAATTGATAAAGAATCTTTTGATGAAGGACTTGCTTCTGTAGGCAATATCAGATCCACAAACAATAGTTTTCAACTAAATTCACAAAATTGAGGTCTGCTAATCCAATGTCTGTAACTACATACCTACATAGTCACCTTTGTTGTTTAGTTTCTATAATTACAGAGACCGATGGCAGACCCATTCATTATAGGCTTTGTCTATCTACATCTTAAGAGTCCGATTAAGGACTTTATTAGAAAAATATCCTTGTGTCTTTTCCGGAGACAAATATGGATGTTTTTTTGATACAATAAACGATATCAAATAAGGGTGGATACGTGTAAGTAATATTAAAACGTTGAGTAAATGAGATTTCCTTAACTCTTCAAATGTATTAGATGATATTGCATTGTAAGGAAAGGTTATTGTCGATATTTGAACGGATCTTATATTTATATTAATATCTCTGAGTCGTAAATACTTCCATTATTGCATATTTTCCTTATGTAAGAAAAACGATTACATTTTATGAGGCGTGCTCATGACCTATTAAAGATTTGATGCTATGGTAGACTTATCCAGCATTAGGTTAGTATGATGAATTTTAATGAGATGACGTGTTAGGCTTATCTTTGTCTTAGTAAATGACTTTACGTTTAATCTCAAAAGGTGTCCTAATGCATTACTAATGCAGCATTAGATAGGATGTGTCATGACCACAATAACAGGCGCAGCGTTTAGATCGACGTCAGACCCTAGAAAAAAAAACAAACATTTCTGGTCGTAACATTATGTAAAATATAACAGATTTACGCCAAAAACGGGTGACGTTTGCATAAACATTTCACAGTAAATAAAAAACAAGTGTCGAGTGCGAATCTCGGAGTGGGAGCAGCAGGACCAGAAGGGCGGAGTTCGCTAGCTTTATCCTCATGAGAAATTAACCGTTCCATTAGTTTTAATTCACTCGACGCCCGCGTGGTTCGTTATTTCTGCTATATTCAGTATAAAAATGCGTTAAAACATTGCCATTGCGCTCAACTGCGGAATAAAACTGCGATATGGAGTGTAAAGCGCAATATTGCGGAGTTATGCTGAGTGGTCCCGCAGTTACGTGTTTGATCGAGACATTTCTGTGTTTATCACCGAGGTAACGCTAAAAGGAATAGGTTTTCTAGAAGGAATGACTGAATGTTCTAGAAAGCTTGTTTATACAAAACATGCCTACTTATAACAAATAGACACTTAGATTTCACATTAGGTATTCTCGTATTGTGACCATCAACCGCGCACTAGGTAATTCTGAGTCCAGACAACTGTTGGGATTTTTTCAATGAACCATTCTAATCATCGAGGGCAAAAGAGCAGATTTTCTAAATTAACTTGGAAACAGAGTTTACGTCTCAAGTTCTTTTGTAAAACATGATAATTTTGGCAGTGTTGTTGTTCTAACGATTTATGGAGAGGCCATTCTCAAAACAGCAATATCTCCTTACATTTGAAACAAAATAAAAAGAACAAACGCATAGTGTACATTGTCGTACTATAACTCGTAAGACAAATAGAATTGCTCTCGTACGAGTACGAGCAAGCTATCGCCGTTTATGCGCCAATGCAGTTCTTCAATTCAATTTGTTATTGCGGTATGGTTTCAAACGATACATTGGAAAGAGGAAAGTGTCATAGTTACATATTTATGGAAAATAACCGACGCGCCAGTGTTTCCTAAGGGGTTCGTAGTTGGTTTTCTATTTATCAGGCACATATCAATGTTTATAGATAAATACAATTACGTTTTTACCTGTGTAGCTCATTTTAGGAAGTAAGGTACTTATTGGTTCTCAAAAGCACTCTCTCTCTCTCTCTCTCACGCACTCAAAAATATAAATCACTATAGTTTAGATCTACATCTGTCGTTTGACTTCCTATAAGTTTTGAAATTAACTAACGTAGGCACTAGGTAAAGTAGGTAAACCTAGGAATTACCCACCTTAAACTAGCTAGTAAAATAAACTTAGTTAAACTTACAGGCCTACTGCAAGTAGGTAGCCCACATACCTAAGTACCTATACATTGCTACTTTCTCAAACTATGTACATGAAAGCAATAAACCTTCATTGCATTTAAACAGCACTTCACCCGTTACAATATCAGAATCCTCTAAGCAATAAATATCTCCAACAGCAACAGAAACTAAACAATAAGACGAAGAATCCTCTCGCAATAAAATATGTGTTTTATCTGCAACTAATTAAAGACGAAACACTAACTGCGCTAAAATACAACACCCTTAAACTTCGTATATTGTATTCTCGGCGTAATTGCGTCTGCGTCCACGAAATATGCGTAAGGGTGTTTTTCAGAAAACTTGACCCTAGCAAAATCGGCCTGTCCCACACATTCAAACATTTTTATTTTGATTTTTTTATATGGCACGTGTGAAAGTGAGTTTTTGATTAATTTAGGTATATATTTTAATGTACAATTAAATCAATATGTAGCATAGAAAGTGGATAGCTATTTTTATATTTAAAATAAACCTAAAGAGGACGTATAAATATCGTGTGTCCCATGGCGCTCTTGGAGATTTAAAATACATCTTACTTCTAAAATATTCGTTTTTAGGTATGTTTAAGTTTTTGAACTTAGTCGCTGTATTTCTAAAAACGTATTTTTAATTTTTATGCCATAAATTTATTGTTATTTTAAGAAATATCATTATTTTAATGTTGTCCTACGAAAATCATTGTTCCGGAAAATCCGGTTTCGTCACGGTGAATTTGATATCGTACTCAAGATAAAATCTACTAATTTGTGTTTTTTCTACCTTCTTGGCAACATTATGATCGTATTAGGATTCCGCCATTGCTGTTTTAAAGTCAGTTAAGGCTAAAACTGTGACGACAATGTTAGTGTCATCGGCGCTCAAAATTTTTGTTCCGGATAGTGGCAGTATTTAAAAGGTTAATAAATTGTTTTCTTAACTCTAAAACACTGTATATAACATAAGCAACTCATCATTATTAGATTAGTCAGGCTAAAAACAAGGTAGTTTAAATAAATATTAGTTATTTTCAATTTTAAAAGTCTCGTGAGATGAAAACGTCACCTCCTGTGCGTCACGTTACATACTACCGGAACAAAATCGTAACGATCTTGAATTGTAAAGCTTAGTGTACAATTAAATAATTTATGGGAGCATCCTATCCGCGCGTGTGGTAGGTATCAAACGAAAAGGCTTACATTTAATCGGTTTTGTTTATATATGTGTGTGTAAAGGTTTATATCTAAAAATCTTGTGAGTTAATACTATATTCTTTGTGATTGTGTTTTGAAATCGGCAGTGTGGACATTGCTCAAATTATTCTTATCCATCACGAAATTTTCATAATAGTCACTGTCCCATATTCTGGATGTTACAAAAATGGTTTTAAAATATATATTTTTCATTTTATAGCGTTTATTTTGGCATCATAGTATTTTGTTAGTATCTAAAATTTCTCACTAGGCTTGATTTTGGAAATTGTAGCGGGTATCATTAGTAATGACAACTTTTCTAGTGAGATGTGTCCAAGAAGTGACGAAAGTGAAATTATTTAGCTGATTATTTAATAATCTTATAGAATTATGTTATCGTTTTGTTTGTTTTTAAAAGATTTTAAGTATATCTTTATGCCACCATAAGTTGATTTCGTTTTAATACTTGTTTGTTTTATTTCTAATTAATTATATTTTGTGACGTTCAGGAATACTATGCATCATACGCTGACAGAAAAACTTTAATGTTTCTTAAAATCATATTATAATTTTAATTTAAAATGCAGATTTAGCTAGTTAACAATATATTCTTTAATATTAGAGTAAATATAATATAATTCACGAAATAAAAAAAAAATCTTTCCTGTGCGTCACAGGGTATTCTTTTCTGAAAAACACCCGTAAACGAGTTCTGTTTCATTAAAGGTATAATTTTTCCTAAGTCTCATTACAACGGTGGATGGACGTAAGGGTAACAAAGACTAGCCGACCACCTCGGAAAGTTTACGACCAGCCTGCAATATTGTGCGTGGAAACTTAATGAAAAGGAAACACCAGTATTGGCCATATACATTGGTACATTCTAGACCCTCGCTCCGGGCAGAAACTATGCAATACTGCCTAATAAAGAAAAGGAATGGCTGAGCTGAGTGGGATTAATGTACATGGCTATTTGTGTTTCATACGTCTTCATCCCTCGTTTGATAAACACATTTTCTCAGATATTTGCTCTTAAAGCTAAAAATAGTTTGCAGAGCTTCTTCATTGGCATTCCAAGTAAAGAACTTACTGTCTTTATTGATTGCGTAAAAAGATTTTCTTATTGAGTAAATACATGAAAATAGTAGCAGACATTCTTTATAATTTTGCAAGATTCTCAATGAAGTACTTATCTACCAGGACTCAGGAGTAAAAATAGTTCAATCAATCAACTTCACTGACACCTCCGAAAACTAAAATGCTAGACTGCCTACTATTTATATTTCGACGCCTTGAAAACTGCCTTATCAGGCTGTATAAATATGTGCTATGAAGGTTTATCGAAAATCGTAAGCTTGGATTAATTTAAGGAAAATATCGTGGGGATAGGGAAGATAAGATATAATAAATATATACTTACCTACATATTTATAGTTTGGTTTTAACTCGATTTACTAGGCAACTATTTATTTTAGAAGATGGGTAATGTACTTTTTTATTTCTGAAATAAAACGGATTCACAATGATAGTGTTAGGTATCCTTACAGAAAAGAAACCTTAGGTGAATAGTGATGAATTGAAAGTAAGTATAAAGCATTTTAATCTAACTAAGAGACGTGATACACAGTCGATACAATAAAACATATAAAACTCACTGAATAAAGAAAAAGAAACAATAACATTGCATTGTTATAATAAAAACGTCGGAACCGTATTGCGAGCCGCGATATAGCTCGACAGTAATCGGATTGCATCGATACTTGTGACGGACTTATCGATATTTTACTCGATTTTGATTGTGAGATACGGGTCACTTTTTGCACGTTATATTTTAAGTATTAAATACTTTAATCTCGTTACAGACTATAATCGATAGTGACGTCGCGTGTCGACAGTCATTAATGGATTAAAACCTGTGACGGCCAGAAGCCTCAGATAAATCCCAGTTACCCTGCCTTTTTATACGGGCTGGTTGGGGAACATTTTGGTATATAATAAATTTATCAAGATGTAATGTAACAATGTAATTAAAACATACAGTCGTGCAAAAGTTCCAATAAATAAAATCTAATAATGACAGTCTTATTTTATTACATATACAAAACAAACCGACCTTCCCTCTCATTTCGTGGGTACCGACATCAAAGAAATCGCGGGACTTTACGCCTGTCAGTCTATCAAAGGTGTTGTCAATTTGCTTTCCAATAACTCGCTCTCATTCGCTTGAATATTATACACGTACATAAAGTGAATGGAAATCGACTTACTATCAATTTGTATCAATAGAATATGAAACGGGGAAAGTAAAAACGTTTTGTGGTAAAGTAAACAGAAATCTCCTGGAGGCGAAATCGTTTTATAAAATAAAGTAAGTCCAATAATTCAACACTTCGTCGCTCCTTAGAGGGCGAGAGATATAAAATGGAGAAAAACGTTCCTAATTCAGTTTGCTCCGACGAACGGTGTAGGTACTCCGCAGCCACTGGGTCTTTACACTGAGTAGAAGAGGAAATAATATCTATCGATGGATGAGTTCTCCCTACAGTTGGCTTTGAAAACGACGACTTCGCTTACTCGACGTAATGGTAGTGATAGTAGCATCCGTATAAAAAACTAAGAAAAAGTCTGTTCTTTCTTCCTATGTTTGATAGTTCTATTCCGTTCCTAGATCGTCTGCGGAGGCGTAAAATTAAGTCCCTGCGTCGTCTGTCGCTGACGCGGAGAGCAGATTAATCTTAAAGGTAGCGAGGAAATAAATAATGTATAACTTAGTGCCTAAGAGCGCACAATTGAAGTGTGAATAAACAAAGAGCGTAATATATACGTAGTTTATTTAATGCATTAACCGACGCTCCACTCCGAATCCGGCGCTTGAATACAAGACGAATTGAGTACATTATCTACAGTTACATTCCCGGGCTAGTTAGCTCCTTGTTCACAGTGGAAACTTGTCTACGTCGCCTTCAGAAAGGCGGGGGAGGGCATAGGAGTGGCTTTTATGCACCCAGCGCCACGCAAATTGTAGCGGAATGCCACGCTTCTAGACTGATTGCAGAGACTGTATAGTAGGTACCGCGGGCGATGCGAATAACCGTGGTGCGATGTCGACTAGTTTCTATACAAAACAAACTCTTCAATAATTCAGGCTATGTTAACTGAGTGAATGCCAAACGGGAGTTGAAATCATGTTTGTTATACAACTCTGTATTTAAGTTGGCCATCTGCTATTTAGAATGGTATTTTGTGCTACTAGCGATGTTGTGTGACTTGTTGACGTGAATGGGATTTATCAGTTTCAGCTGTACATTCATTGTATTTAGAACTTGTTGGAAAAAAGTCTTTGTTGTCTCGTTGAGCGTGCATGCAGGGTCCTGTTGAGCGGTATTGTGTTTTCCTATCAACAAATTCTCGCTGTCAGCCTGCATCGCAATTTAGGTATGGTGGTTGTGGTCTAGTTTTAGGTAGGGTTGAATTGCTGATTTTTTTAATATTACTTAGGTATGCTTAATTCTGTGTTACCTCTACCCAGCTATTTGCAAGGTTTGCTTTATAGCGTTAAAAGATACACTTACAAAATGGTTCAGAAGAATATTGTTGACAAGCGATCTGTTCAAATATTACCCAACGAAAGAGCTCGTGTGTCCTTTGAAATTGCCGGCTTTCCTATGATGATACTTTAACACTTTTCCTATTAACCTGGGAGCTGCCTCAGCTCGTGTTAGGCGTCCACAATAGAGTGTGGACGAAGTTTTAAGCTCATTCTCACATAATCTCTGGTTCGTTCACGATCGGTCCCAGATTACTCTTATACGAGTATACTTACTACATTATTATTATACCTCAGGCTGTGGATTAATTTGTTCTATATTCTAAAGATACGGATATTACTTTGCAGCTGATTGTTTTATTAATATTGAAAGGCTGTGTTTTCCTCCTTAATTTTACTGTATAATTTCCATGCTTCGATTAATTTAATTTGTTTTTATTCTATCACAGAAAAGTTATAACGATAAATAACGATAAATTGCATTTTCCTTTAAAAAATGTTATATGGTATTGGAACTACCTCTGTCAACAGAAACACACTTTGCAACGGCAGTTTTTTTTCGTGTTGTACAACATGCCGCGTTTTACCTAGATACTGTAAACTAGGCAACAAAACAACCTAGAAATGGAACGTATCTATGCTATATTTTTACAGTTTGGCTACCATTCCGATGCTTTGGTAATGCTTCTTGTTTTATTGGACAAAAATGAAAGACCAAACATTTGTTTCAAAAGGGAATAAAATAAGTTGTTAAGGACTGTTTTATATTAAGTAAGTTTGTTAATTATGACGCAATATACAATTTATCACAACGCCGAGGACAAAATATTTGGCACACTTCTTGGAAGACAGGAAAACGGAAAACGCAAAATAAAATATTCGTTATTTCAATCAAAATAACATGATTCGAAGCAATAAAGTTGTGTGTATATTCTTGAATAGAAATACACACAAGTTATAGGTACTTTATAGTACCAAGGTAGCATATTGTACCAGGCTAACATAGCCGGCTATGGGTTCGTAAATCTGGCACAAGATTGAACTAGTAACGTCTATGTTCCTAGTATGAACGTAGCAGCATGAGCTACGACGATCGCAACACGTATTTCGCAAGTTTTGCTTGCCCTGTTAACATCGGAAGCGGGTAACTTTAAGTAAAGCTATCGATAGGAACGTACATAGTACGTATACCTAAGCGTTTGGTTATGCATTGGATGGTCTGTCTGCACTAATCTAACCTAGAGTGATCATCTCCTCATCTTCTGGGAACTGTTTACTAATAGTGTTACATTGTATGTAACATAGAGTTTCGGAGTAAATAGATCGGTAGATACTTAGGAGAATGAAGAATAACTTCCATTGCACTTAAAACATACCTAATTTAGCAATATTGGGGGAAGGTTTTTCGTTATGCTTGAATATTGCCAGTCTTAAAGCACTGTCTTTATTTATCTGTACCTACAATGGTTTACTACAACTGTTTTGGTTGGACGACGAAGTTTTTCTTTCTGTCTGTATGGTACCTACCTATCACGGTATAACTTTTTACGTTATCATTGGGCTCGTAAATCAAAATCAAAGTTTTTATTTATGCACGGGAAACAGAAAATTACATTAGAGATAATTATAATTTAATATCGTTAGGGATATTAATTAACATTCCTCGTGAAACTGCAAATATTTTCAAAAACAGCCATGAATTTCAAATAATGTAAATGAATGTTATGAATGAAATTAACTTTTATCGAATACCCATAGCTTCATTTCGTCTGCTGGGAATTAATTTAAAATGCTACAGAGGCACCACTGGGGAAGGGTTGAAACTTTATCCAATCCTGTTAAATATGAATATGTTTTAATTTTCAAACTAAGTTCGTTACATCTGAGATCAAAGCAATAGGTTATAATTATGCATGTGACTCAAACGAAGTTATCAAAGAATTTCCATATATTCGAGTTTTAATATAACTGTGATGGCGTTTAGGTTATATTTAGGTTCACTACGGACTAAAGTTAGTTTCCAGTTTCCATTAGAGTTGGTCCTGTAGTGTCCCAGAATGTTGCCTGTAGTCATCTCTCTTAATTTTGTACAACTTTTGTAATAGCCGTAATCAAGTGTTGTGGTCAGTTTATATTAATTTGTGTGAAACTGTTATTATATAGTGAATGCAAGAGCTGGCTTGGGATTTACGATATGCATAATTTGTTTTATAGTAGTTTAGTTTTTTGGACATTTTATTTCTACTATGGAGCACGTTATTAGGTCGCGGTTTGAAGATTATGTATAGCCCACGTTGGGCGCCAAAATGTGGGTGAGGATGCGGATTTTCGTGGAAATGGGTAAATTATTAATCGTTATTAATTAGATGGAAAATATACGATGTATATTTTTCGTAAAATTCTAAAGAGATGGTTTCTGCAAAACGTTCTGGATGTGATGGAGGGTCGGCAGAGAAGAACTACCAAAGCTAAATATATAATGTTGTTGTAAAGAGTTATTGGAGAAAAGATATTGTTGTAAATCATTTATTCGAACAAGTAACAATATTAATAAAATAACTAAGATAATACGAAAATGAAAAGTATCCGCGTTTTAGGCGTGAATTATTGTCTAAACTTTACGATTAAGTTAACTTATTTAAATGAAATAATACCTATCAAAACATGGCTTAATTACAGCTGAGGAAAAAGTATTCAGTTTCAAGTCATTTTATATTGACGTTTATGGAATTCTGAAGTATCCAATGAGATTTCAAAGAAAAATTGGGAGGTATTCCTATCGATCTTTTTAGGAGTAGTTTAATACGCATGCTGCAATTAATTAAGATTTTTCCTCAAATGTACTACAAACTCCTTTCTCACAAAGGTTCTTCTATGCCAATATTGGTTGATTTCAAGTGAAGTTTATTTTGTGTAATTATTAAGTCTACTAGGTATGTTCTACTTTCTCAGTATTAGAAGTAATTCTTGGATAGACAATAGATATTGAATTCGATTTTCAGAATTTATATTATAGGAGCCAGAAGATTAATGGATATTGTCTATGGTTTTGATTGAATATCGGTGTCTTGTTTGTTTTAGATCATATTATCTTAACAAACTTTAACCTAAGTAAAATACTTTTTGACGTTGCTTTTATTGCGAAATATAGTCACATAAAATGAAAAAAATTATTATAGATAGATTAAAACTATTGTAGATATTATGTACAGAAAAATAAAAGAAATATTAGAGGATACAGGCTTGAAGAAATTTTTTATTAGGTACCTCTGAGTACGTTCCAAAAGTTTTGATCCAAAACACATACAGACCTACATAATAAATTACTCGTAGGTATCTACATATTGTTCAATATTTATACTAAGGATTTATGTAACCAAACCGCAATCCTGTTGTTTGCATGCGTGTTCCATGTGTTGTTTTAGATTAAGCACGTCGAGCGCTGTGAACGTAGATGCAATGTCATGATGTGTTCTTGCCGAAAAGAGCTGATTATACCTCATTTGAAATTCGAAATGTAGCTTCTATTTTGGGTCGGTAATGTTTATGGTTACGTCATGCATTTGTTTTATTTTGGGATCAGCTCCATGAGAAAGCGTGAAAAACTGAACATAAGGGTAGGTGCGTTTTGGAAGCGACCTGTCAATTGCAACTGCCGACTGCAGAGACTGCATGAAGTTGGTTCACATCTGAGGGCGACTGCATGTGCTGCTGCCGCTTCGATCTAAAATGGTCTCATGTAAATATATAAAATGCAGTAGATAGTAGCTGCAGCACGTTCGGTCGGCAGTTGCAGTAGTCAGCTCGCTTCCAAAACGTACGTTATCCAGAAATATAAAGACCACCTATACGTACAAACAATGACTGTCTCTGACCCTATAGAACGTTGTCAGCTTGCAATTTATTTCACCGTTCAATGTATTGATAGCAAGACATGGCACCGCCAGACTTGCATAGCAATAGAACATTTTAGCGCGTCGATAAACAACTCAGGGAGTACGAAACGAGTTATTTATTTGGATCCACTTCGAGCCACGATTGGTATTTTCGGTATTTTTAACGTACGACCAAACCTTTGTAGTTTAAGAGCTTGTGGACAAAGGTTCGGAGATTTTCCGTCGACAGGTATTTTTTTAATTCTTGTATAATTTTTCTAATACTAATTGGTCTAACAGCACTTTTCATAAAGCTAGTGAAAAACTAAAATGTGTAGTTTTTTTTTAAATATGTGGATACCTAAGTAACTTCAATAAAAACTTGTTCTTCACACACATAGGTTGTCTCTACTGGTAAAGGTTTTTCTCAGTCGTTTTTGAAAGTGTAGGTTGGTATGGAGGTTTTTTTAGTTACCTGTTATTAGGTTATTTCTTGCGTTGAATATTTAATTTACAGGTAAAGTCGTTAGCTCTAGTACTATCGACTTTCCCATAGCGTAAACAATGTGGTGTTTTTCAAATGTTTTTGCTGTTTTCCTTATGCTATTTTCGTGCAAAAAGGATACTTAAAAACATTGTTTGTTTTTCATTTCCAACTTTTGCCGTGTTGTACGGATTTTTGCTGAGAACTAGTTTTTTGTTCGGGATTCGGTTCGCTGTTATTGACATAAAGGTTAAGCTACAATACTGATTTATCAATTTTGTGTTTCGGAAAATTGGGAACGTAATTAAGTTTAAACAATAAGTTATTGTTGATAATTTTTCAAATGCAGATGTGATAAAGCTTATTTTTGTAGACTTGAATTTCTTGAGGAAACAAAAAAGATTGTATACCTAATAGAGAAGTTTATCCGACGTTTGTAATACTTATCTAAAGGTTGGATCTAGAATTCTAGACAGTATCATTTGTCTTTATCAACAGTCAAAGCATGACGTCAGAGTTTTAAATACTCCATTACATCGAAACTAAAACGTTACGTGAGTTAAATTCCGTCCAAGGCACTGCAATTAAAATGCCAAGACAAGCACGGGCGAACATTAAATGCCTGATTAGAAAATAATGACGTCACGTCCGGGAAATGTCTGCTAAAGATGTATAAAATACTCGGAGTTTACTTACCTTTAAATTATAAATCAAAATATGTAAAACAGTTGGATGGATGTTGGATACTCTTTGGAAATTAATGATTAAACGTGACTTACCTAAGTAGGTATCCACAGTGGAGAGCTTCTATCTAAGTGTAGCTAGAATTAAATATATCGATAGTACGGAAACTAATCGATGGATCGACACAGCAGATTATAAAAAATGCAGGTGAAATCAATCTAATGAAATGACTTGGACGAACGAGACATGTCTTTAAACAGAAACCAGCTTTGGCTTATAACGAACCAAACTAACACACTAATTAGCTTCGTACTTCAGATAATTTTGAGTGAAATCCTCAAAAAGCTTCACATCTATTCAGTCGTAAAGTTCCAACGTGTCCGTAAACTAAAGGAATGGATTCCCAGGTATACAAGTTTCGTGAACCGAATATATCACTAAGCAGAATCAGAAACCAGTGCTCTGAGTACAGGCGCGGACATTAACGTTTGAGCCACTTGCTAACTTGCCACTGTTCATATCTCTCTTGTATAATACAAACGGCCGAAAACTATACTAGATCAGAATTAAAAATATTAGATTAGATTAGATTATTCTATATTGTACACCAAGAAATTTAACAATACAGAAAATCATAAAACACAAAATAAGAGTACTATACAGGGCGGTCTTATCGCTAATCAGCAATTTCTTCCAGACAACCTTTAACGTTCAAATATAGAGAATTTAAGCGTTTGAAAATATTATTGACATCTTTTTAGAATGACACCTTTTTATGCATTATAGATAAGTATTTGGCATATTGGTAACTGTATTTTGAATTTTCATGCACCTACCAATGCAAAGTCGTGGTGGCCTAGTGGGTAAAGAACCAACCTCTCGAGTATGTGGGTGTGGGTTCGATTCCAGGTCAGGCAAGTACCAATGCAACTTTTCTAAGTTTTTATGTACTTTCTAAGTATATCTTGGACACCGATGGCTGATAAAAAGGTGACGGAAAAACATCTTGAGGAAACCTGGACTATAGTCTGAAATCACCAACCCGCATTGAGCAAGCGTGGTGATTAATGCTCAACCCTTCTCCTTGTGAGAGGAGGCCTGTGCCCAACAGTGAGACGATAAAAAGGCTGTAACAACAACAACAACCAATGCTTTATCTCCACCACTGAAAGGTAGACTGATAGAAACCGCCTAAGGCATTCAATCCGCCATTGTATATTATGTGAAAGAAGTAAATAATGTATATGAAAACTACAAAAAAAAAATGAAAGTCACCAACCTTTAATGCCCGCGACTGTACGAATATACGTCGGTACAATAATTTCACCATATAGGAGTTCCGGGCAGTGCAGTCCACTGTCCGTTGGTGGGTAAGTTAAAAGCCGCTAATCCATTTGCCTTTTATCCCCACTATGGAAAATACACTAAAATGTTCCATGCCAGAAACATTTCGAAGGAAGTCGCTGTGATTATTTTTGCGACTTTATTCTGTTAAAATGAAATGTGTTATTTTTTGTTACGTCGTGCTTTTAATGTGTATGTTCGTTCCTTTTAAGAAACGTTTTCAGTGCAATATTTTCATTTTCGCGCTAGAAAAATTGCAAAATTAAAAATAAGTATCTACCTACTTTATAAATTCTAGATTCCTACAGAATCGATATTTATTCATACCAATATCACTAAGTGAGGATATTTAATCGATCATCATAAAAAAATACGAAATAAAATTGAAAAACAAAATCCATTATTTAAGGTGCTATGTTCACGGATGCGATCCACTTATGGTAAAACCAAGATGGAGACTGAGAAGGGATCCAATATAAAAAGCATTTATTATTCAGAACGCCTTTTCATATTTCATGATTCTTCTCAGTTATTACTTAAAATGAGTGAATGATGTGAGCGGTAAGGGCAACCACACAATACGCGATTATACGCTATAGCATTTTCATAGAATAATATCCTTCACAAAATGCCATCTAGTCCTAAACAGAGTACTTATTATGAATTCTAGACATTTGATTATCATACTTTACGACTGCGCTATCCGATCTTCATAATAAGTCTTTTGTTAACCCACTGCAGCTAAACTCAAAAGTAAGATGAAACTGTGTATACTTATGTTTTCTTATATTGGGTCAGCTTGTGAAAATTGTTCAGTGACCCGGTGTTCATTAGATACTGACTTGAAATAAGTATTAGACGAAGCTAAGCACATCACTAGGATAGAATGAGGGTCTTTTTGGAATACGTCCAGTGAGAAACTTGATAAAACCTATGTACTTTTAAAAACCAATTTAATCACATAAGTGTGAAAAGAAATGTGAAATGTAAAATCATTATACTTTAAATATCTATTTTACTGTAAATAAATATTTCATTAAAGTTAGTCGACCAAGGTTTTGGGGTGCGATTGGAAAATGATACGAAAACTCAATTAAACGTAAGCCAACTTAGCAATCGAATATGCGCTGAGCAGTCGTGGTTATTGCAATTTTCTGTAAATTCTTTAAAATATCGAATATTTTCATATAACCTAAATATTATATTAAGAAAAAAGCGTCAATGTGTGAACCCCGCCGTATTACTAATATCGTATAGTACATAATCAGTATACGAGGACGTATATTACACAGACGTGTAACTTTACATTACGCGCACCGCACCGCTCACACAAACTCCGAATTTATGGCGGACTACGCTATGTACCTACTATCTTTTCTTTGTACTTTCTCTTTGTTCGTCTAGTTTAATTTTCCATTGTTAGTATTTACAAAGTGTGAATTCCGATGTGCCAGACAAACAAAATGATTCATGTACAGAAAGCTTTTTCAATGTTCATACAGCGTCAGCCAGCTCCTAACTCATTCCCTGATACCGTGGTTGCATTAGAAGATTGCTCTTTCATCTAATACGGGTGCATTTCGCTTTTATCGCTCATGTATATTTTACTTCCTCCGCATAATGAAAGTTTTACGTGATCAGAATCCGTCGAAGCGTTTGACTTTATGGGGCGCCCCTAATTGCTAGTAATTGTAAATCTTCTGCGGGCAGCGCCACTTACTGCTGTCAATAGATCACGGCAAATATGCGTAGGGCTTTTGATGGGGGGTGCGTGCGTTACGAATGACACAAATTAATTCAAAGCGGTTGTGAATGGCCACAAAAATGATAAATTTGTACACGCGACACGTCCGCGCCATCCCCGCCGTCTCGTCTGAACAAAACGCCGCAATGGTCCTAATTGCAGTAATTATGAAACTCTTCGCTCGTTGATGAAAGTAATTTTTCTGTAGCGACTACCAATTAGGCGTTACCAATTAGTACGAAGAGGCGCAATTTGTAACATGAGCCCAAATTATGAGGCAAAATATTTGTTGCAAAGTGCGGTCTGCAGGTCTTTGTTTAATATTTGCATTGAATTTTACCATCGCTAGTGTATTTTCGCAATAAACTGATTCCGCTACCCAGCACGGAGATTGTAACGACGCAGGTTTAAATTTCCATGTTTCACCGAAAACAAAAAGGGATCCCTAGTAAAATGTTAAAATTCAAAAGCATGAAGTTCTATTTTGTTAGGGCCGCATCAACATGAAAAAGGAAATATTGTTTATAGAAACATTTAGATCGTTATAACTTTATTCGGAATTCATTAAATATTCTCTAGTTCCAGCTTTGTACGAAATAGGCATCGCGATTGTTTGTGCTCAGTAAGTATTGTTGGCTCGGTGAGTTTTCTATTGTTTAGCAGTTCTGAATTTGGTTAATCTGTTGTAGATTAAATGAAAAGGTAAAATAATCCTGTTTGCCTTATGACTTTTAAACTTTTAGAAGCCCTAATTTCATTAACGATGTTAGGTACAAAGACGGAAAAGTCAAAAATCTGAAGTGAGTTCTAAAATTATTTCATAAAATCATTAAGGCTACAAAACCACGTGGATCGCTAACACAATAAACAATACAAATCAATGTATCAACACGTCAAATAAATAACGAGTAACACTACAATTCAGGATATTAATAACCAAGCAATCAAGCAATAGTTCATTGCTTAACATAATTGAATATATTAAATCGCAGGTCTCTATCTGGCATCTAGACTACATTAATTTCGCCGGGGCGGCCCGAAGACTGCCTGAATTAACTCAAGGGTAATAAATCTTTTTGACTCACGTATTCTATCTCATGAAATGCACTTCCAAGCTATTAAGTACGCGATTGAGAAGTCTAAACTAGCTAGTTTAAGCTTGTTAATTTGAAACCCGGTGCAACTAGACGAGACTTTCTTGTGTGAATAAATCTAGGTAAACAGAAAAGCTTTTCAGACTTAGTTTTAATTAAATTAGAACTAATTGCTTCATTTTTTTTTGTTTGAGAACAATTAGTACAAAGATTGCCTTCTTAATAGTTGCTTAAAAGGAAAATAACGTAATTACTGTTCAGTTTTAATTGTTTTAAGTTTCTTTTTGTTGGGTGTTTGTTTTTTTAAGCTGTTGCTCTTTAAATAAGGTGAATTTTAGAATTAAGATATTGAGCTTATAACTAAAATTTTACTAAAATGATTTAACCAACATATTGTACGAACGTGTTAGTAGCAAAATAATTTATGCATAAAATTCACATACATACCTACCTATATGTAGAGTGACACATGCATAGCAGATGTATAACTTATGCTTGCATGTCGCAGGCAATGCCATCCCAACACACACATTACTCGACCTGACGGCCCGTCCGCATTGTAAAGACAGTCTTATCTAACATTGATTCATAGGATATTCAGCCTTTCAGTTCAACCATGTCCGAACTAGACCGGCGGACATGGCCGAACAAAACCGAACATCTGGACAATGAATATTCATGCGCCCTCTCAATAATCGTGTTTCTGATCGTTTTGCTAAACAAGCCCTCGGTTATTGTTATCGATATCACCGATTGTGATTTCGAATCGACTTCCTTCGTTTCTTTTTTGGAAGAATAACATGTTTTTCATGGCGGTGTATGACATAGTGACGGAACATCTGCAGACAAGTGTCGTAAACATTATTACGTGACAGTCTATATTTTCCAGTGTCTATTATTATTTTCGTCCATACAATTCTCTTTTTGATGCCTTTTAATTTTTTTATTTTAGTATGTCATACCTAATTATTACTTAATTTGGCTACTGGACATTTTGCCTGGTCATAGAACAAAAGTATAGAAACTCCATTCGTAAGGTCCTGCTATCGTAGTTCAGACACTCTCGAATTATCAAATAGGATTCTCATATTCATTGTGTTGTCATTCCGTTATGTTCGACCGAGATTAAGGTGTTAAACTCATTGATGTGGAAGCACTTTGGATTATTCATTTGGCTTTCAGCTACCGGTTTTATTTAATTACCGAGCCAGTCATGTGAGACTTGTAATAGTATTGTGCCGAGTTAATCTCTCCGTGTTAAGTCGTTTGAGAAAACATTTACTTAAATTATAGACGCAAAACCAAACACATTATGAAATACGAAAATAAACTTTGAAAGGGCATACAAAAATAGATAAATTAAGTATCGAGTAATCCCAAAAATAATGTCATTTTATCCTGGTTGCTTTATTTTAAAAGCTGTGAATTCCATTACGGAGTTTTCGGAGCATTTTCCGCTTCTAATGAAAGAACAGACTTTCATCCATCATTTATTTAGAGATTGCCATCTATTTAACGTTACCATATTTGAGGTATCAACGCGGACACATCAACTTATGCATCTAACTTTTATATCCAGAAAAATGAATACGAAATACTTTTAGTGTTGTTTCACAAAGATTTTTACGAAAATATTGATGGTGTCACGTCTATACATAATTCAAAGGATTTCCGATCCAAAAGGATGGAAAAAGTCTATCTGGCCGTGGTTCGTATAATGTGTGCGGTTTGCATGTGCGGCGTGGATGCGCGGCCGAGTTGGCGAGTGGTCGACATTTTCTTTTATTGAGCGGAGACTCGTGGCTAAGTGACGACAAGGGAGTCCGAGGCCTGGCCATTAAGTTAAAACGCTCGTCGCCCGTCCTCTTCGCTGTTAATGTAATTTCTCGCAAACTTCCCCCTAATTCGATAAGGGCCACGAAATAAACAATGGATGGCGTGGATAAGTGTTATACAGTTCAGCATTGACAGTTTCTCTTGACTTTGTTTTGACCTGAAGATTACCAGAATATCCTTATTATCTTCCACTCCATTATATGCGGCTGGTTCTTTACGCAACAAGCGAAAATCATTTTGTGTTATTTTTATCTTTACCTAACAACAGATTTTTGTTTTCGCGGAAAATGTTTTGATACGTATTTTAGTTCGTTTTTACCGTATCTATACGTTAAACAGCCGCGACGATTTTTCTTTTTGAGTACACTTTTTCAAATTAAACATAGACAACAACATATGCAAATTCCAACACAGTTTCAATCGTACAACAGGTATTTCGAACTTAAGCTGTAACAAAATTATTAAAGGAAAGTTTCGTTTTGCATAATTGAATAGAACAGAGTTTCAATATTGATAGTTTGCAGAAATTATACTTGTAAAGGCATTCGCAAATTGGATCAAATAGTTTATCGGAACTATTTGTAGTCAATTGTTTAATAATTTACACACGCGTGGAATATTGTTTGTGTACATGTTACTACCTAATCTCTAAGGAAATAACGTTAATAATTCAAGTAAATATTTAAAAGAAAACTATTTATCCAGACCCATTTATTAGTAGATTCTTTTTATAACACTTAGAGCTGTATCAAAAAAGTCTGGAACTATTCAACCTACATAGCTCCATTTTGGTCTTACCACAACACTATAGATTTGTGATCACTTGTTCGTATCGTACTACGTCCTCTAAATACTGCAGCAGTTAGGAAAATTTACTGTGGAACGTTAACACTTCAATTTTTCCCGTTATGCAGTTAGTGGTATTCTCACTATGCAGTCGCTTTTCATTTAACTTGGCAACACTCTAGATCACTTACAGGATTTATTTTTCGTTTTACAACGAGAATTTTTCTAACCGGTTTATCAGATAAAATCTAGTAGAATTTTATACCACTTACTTTTTTACACAAAAAGTAAAATAGGCTTACCTATGTATTTTACTAAGAACTCATTTAAATTGAAAATTCTGTATTTGCAAGTCACGTTTACATTGTATTCGTTATTTAAGCTGCTCAATACGCGATGGTTAGTGTTAAAGGACGATTCAAAAGCGTCTAGAAAGTTCGACGCTAGATCGAGAAATACAGAGCCATTGTTTATCTATTGAATCGTACAATACATAGCAGGCTAAGTTGTGAATACATGTCTACTACTATTCATCCCCTAGGCACTTGGAAACTAGGTTTCATAGGCTTGTGTAATCTCAGGGAGTGGAATTGTGAAATAAGAAATTTTATACACCTATTTTTGACAATCAAATCTTGTTTTGAACACGCTTATTACAAAATTAAAGCATATTTTCGTTAGGAATTTTAATCTCAAACATTATCAAAGAGATAAGTTAAAATCATAGTTAGCTAGTTTATTATGAATAGCCTAGATTTTGAGTGAAATATGGCTCAATTTCCGACCTGAACCCACTGAAAGTAATTTCAAAAACCCTTAAACCCTTTCAGACTTATAACATTTGAATGAAAAGTTGGGGTTGTTTTGAAGCGTAAATGTGGATCATAAATAAGTAGAGTTTCAATTTTAATGGGAAAATTGGGGCAGCATATGTGAGTAATTATTTTTGTTATGAGATAAAATATGTTAATAGGCTAACAGTAAAGAGGTGGGCCGGGAAACGAGGGGTGACGACGATCTTCACTCATGTCACCGCCAAGGAGTTTCACGACCTTTTTATAAAATGGAGACATTCACTAGTCTAAAATCTTTATTTCAAACCTCGCAACAAACTATCCGTAGATCATACAAATATTTGTTGGATGCACAATTTCCATGATGCGTTCCATATTCCTGGTGAGAAAAAGCAACATACATCTTTGCTTTATAAAACCAAACTAACGTAGCTGTTTAAGTAATAAACAACCTATTTTGTATATATGTTATGGACCAAGTGATAAATTGGGCAGTATACATAATGCCCGGTCATTATGAAAAATGCCCAATATGAGAGCGCAATTTGATAATAATTATTCAAATAATCAAATTGACCGGGCACTATACATATTGCCCGTGACCTTTTGGGCAAAGTAATACAAACATATTTAATTTCATTTTTTTAACATAACAAATCCCATATTAATTAACCCAGCATGGAAGTAAGCATGCAAAATGCAGCAAGCATCGCTTCTGTCACGGCTCCGGCGCTGCGGGGCTCCGGCGGTCCCATGCGAGCTTATCGTCGCAGATGGTTTTCACGCTCACCACCGCAGCTTCGGCTTGCTGGCCGGCGGAGCCGGCCAGCCTCAGCCGCGGCGGCGAGCGTTAAAACTACCTGCACCTCAGCTCGCAGGCCGCCTCGCCCCTCCGCGCCTACGCGGTTTTGAATTGCACTCTAGGGGTAGGGCAGACAAGACTACGTGGAGTCGGTTTTGCAGCGATTCGTTTTCGTCACTAACTTCAATTTTTAATACAATGTTTTGAATCCAAATTAAATTCGACCATAAAAAAAACGAGCCAAGAAAAATGAGATCAAGAAAAACGAGGCCGAGTAAGTAAATCAGATGACAATTGTCCAATTAATAATTTTGTGGCTAGACTTGTAATTTTCCATTAAAATAGAACATATAATTTAAAACAATAATCATAAAATATGTAGCAAGTAACAGGATTTATTTATTAGAACAACTGCCACCCTCGCACCGCATAAAATATAGCTTTATTATCAAATTGCCCAACTATCATGTAGCAATATAATAATGCCCGTACAATGTGATAAATAATGAAGATAAGATAGTTATTAATCACTTGGCCCGATAAAGCTAGACATTATGCATAATGCTCGGGCATTATAAATAATGCCCGAATTAATCACATGGTCCATAACATATATACGGATACACGAACAAGTATACGTTACTGAAGAGCTAATAAATAGCATCTAGGGATTCGAGAAGTCGGTGTGCCTCCAATAAAAGTCCGAGCGTACACTGGAGTCCACATAAAAGAGACTAGCCATCTGTGTCCCGTTCATGTTGATGCATAATGTTATGTTAGAGTGGCTAGTTGAAATGTCGGCGTAGAGTGGCAAACTGTGTTTAAGCCTGACGATATTTGCCATTTATTTTTTGGTGAAAACTAACCATGAGAGTTTTTGTTTGGTGCTCGTCTGGCATGTGGTACGTTTTTTTGGTTTCTGGTTTTGAACGTATGGTGTGTGACGATTTTTGTTTCAAAATTTTTCTACAATTAAAATACAGCTAAAAAGTATTATTACGTAATGATCACTTGTGTTAACCATTTATGTTTGACACCTCTTTAATTTAAAAGCTACAGAAAGAAGAACGAGGCAAGAGTAATCGTTAATGGCGAAAAAAGAGGAAAATAGGTATTAAAACCGCCTGAGTTCTAAATAGCCTACGCTAGTACCTCAAACACAGCTCCTGTCCATTTCCCTGTGAAATTGGCAAGATCGCATCGGTGCTGAAAGACCGAATGATTCCGACCTACATTCGGTTAAAGTTGAGTATCATCCTGCTCACGGTTTCAGCATCGTTCGAGGGCTGTTGCGGTGCTCGCAGAGTGCCCGATGAATCGAGTTTGGAAGCTATTCGGGCATGAGGTAAATAGTGACGAATGTTATTTTTCTGTTATCCTTATTCATCTATGAGTGATGTATTTTTGGGAAAAAGGATAAAGGTTAAGCTTTCTGTGTTTGGGCAATGAGATTTTAGATAGCTTATAAATTGTTTATTGTTGTCAAATAGCAGTACCTACCTTATAATCCTAGGGCAATGACCTATGCTCACCAAACTTGTTATAGAAATGAAAATAAAGATAAACGCTCAGGTATTTTGCTTGTTTTTTTTAATTTATCTTTTAGTCTCCCGAATCAGAAAACGTTACATGCTATCTATGTTTTTTTTTTTAAGTTTTCGTTGTACATAAGTACTTGTAGCTTGAAAAGGAAATACCTTTGTGACTGCTAGCCAATACCCAAACCATAGCAGCGTTAACTTAGAACATGGTCCACATACGTACAAATTGCCAGCTCGTTGTTTACAAGCAGCATACCGCTTTTCACCCGATCTACTTTTACGATCCTGTCGCTGACAAACGCTTGACGAATTACTTGTTTTCTATTTATTTTCCGTTCAGCTTTAACATACGAGCTACGTAACTCCTTGCGTTTTTATTGCGCAAACATATTTGTATAGTAAACGGTAAAAGTAAGCTGACGCCTCCATTTATCCGTACTGTATCGTTAGGTGCGGTTTCGGTAAAGGTAATTTTGCAATTACGGACGTTTCAATTAGTCTGCCTTCGGCGTACGTCGGGTTCATTGAAATCGCATAGCTCGTTAATGCTCCGGTAACGAATCTTTGCGGAGCGAAACCAAAGCTAGCTAATTCATGGTGCGCCAATCACCAACAATGAACATAATCCGTCGTACCACAAAAACTTTTAAAAGTCTGTTGAATACTTGTCTATAAAAGACAGATTATGGTGTTGAAATAAGGTCCGCTTTTTTTAGACAAGAGTTCAACGGATGTATAAGTTTTTTTTAGTGAGGCTGAATGTATCTAATACTTCGTCATTCATAAAAAAATACGATTTTTTATTTCGATTCCTATTCCTTTTTTCTTAGTTCGTTGTCCTCCAAGGCAATTTCTTTCCCATCTCGTTAGGTCAACAGGCTGAAAATGAAAATCTTTTTATTTTGTATCCCAACATATCAATCAAGCGGGCGATGCTCTTGCGCCGGCCAGCTATGAATCCCGACCGTCGTCATCAAGTCTTCATGTCAGTGTCCACAGTGACAGATTAGGGTAGAGCCAGCTTTAACTGGTACTTTCAACGCGTATAAACTTATATTTATTGTTTCATGTGGCGTTTAGAGTTAGCACCTTTATTGAAAGAAGAATATACTAAAATATTATTGTGCTTTGTGACGATAGATAAGTTATTGAACAAAAATGCCACCTGTTCTTAAAAACAATGCTTAAAAAGTAGTTTAAAAATCAAGGAAATCCGAGGAAAGTTTTGTACATAAAATGTTATAAACAATAATAATGCCTATTGGCATAAACTAACTACGAAAATAAGTAGGTATTATTTCCTCATCAAACAGAATAATTATAATCGGTCGTAACATGGAATAATTCATTGTCTTTGAGAGCTCTAATTGTTTTAAGCCCTTTGTATCTCTGTACCCCTTATTTGTTTACTTTGCTTAGTAGTTACATAATAATATAGATTTAAACACAAGTACCTACTCTGTTAAAGCGTAGCGTCTTAATTAAATATTATGTGTGAGGGCTTTAATTAAACATTGAAAATTATTTACTAACTACTACATAGATATAAGCAACGTAAGAATTAATTATAGTAATCAGGCTTGTTAATAATTCGTGAAACTTAATGGGTGTTGTGAAGATTTATTAATAAGTTTTTAGACAAACGTTTGACTAAATGATACAAAAGAATGAATTCTTTGCTTGTGTTGTCAGTGTCGTACTTTTTATTATAAACACAGTCTCGTTGTTCATTATCAAAACGTAAAATAAAAATATACAAACGCTACTACAATTAACGGTACCTACACAGCTTTTTTTATTTATGTTCAAAGTATAATTGTTATTTTGCAATGCAAACATTAAAATGCATGTATTTATTTTGCTCCTGTATTCTATTTATTAAAAATAGTAAAATATATAATATAATAGTTAACTGATGAAATAGGTTCTTTCGGTAACAGGTTTTCACATTAGAGTGAGTTTTCGATAGAGTGATCAGTTTTAGAGGCATATAAAATAGGCGTGTAGCTAATTATAGATGGTGAGGTCTCAGTCTATATTCGACCAAAATACCCATAAGACATGTATCTACAGACATCCAATTATTTAATTGGGATAATAAATTACCTACCGTCATCACCAACGAAACGATCTAGTGGGCCATTGTGTAAACGAACCTTTCTCATTCATGACAACTGACGTCATTTGTTTCGAATACATCTGATGTTTGAATTCTAGCCCGCGGGGAAATGACACTAGTTTGGTTAAGCCAAACTGTTCCAAGTTTGAATAATTATTGTCAATTAACGAAATCCTAATAGCATTTCAAAATGCTAATTCGTTTAGATTTTGAGAGCGATTCGTATATAGTGATGATTAATTCGGAGCTAATGTCTGGCCGTTAATTAACGTAGATACAGTACGTACATGCCGCCATTACTGTTGCTGGTTAGTAACCTAACCGCCATTAACTAGTGCAGTATTGTACTCATATATTTTGGATTATTAACCAAAATTGACGGGTGAGGTCGGATTATAGGAGTTAGAGCAACGACCGAAGTTCATAGGTATGATTCTTGGTCAGTAAAGCTTTTGGTTCAACGTAACGTATACCTAATTATCATGAAATATGTTTTCTGAGGCATATACGGAGTAGCTAAGGTTGAGTTGGTGACCTATCGACAGACCAAACTTATTACGCATGGCTAAATCTCTGTTCTATCATTTCCATACACAAACTAGAATAGATAATAACATTAAAAACTGCCAATACATCAACCCACTTGACAACAAAATCAAATCAAACTTTGATACGTTAAAACACAAAACATATTTAAAAAGCACAAAAGCCGTTGACAGAAACAAGTGGTTTATTTACCGAACCATCGAAACTCATTCATATGCAATTGAACGTATGAAGTGGCTGATCCCAAGGGACCACTTACACTTGTGTTTGTCGTATACAATATTGACATGCACTCGTATGAGTACGATACGAGACGATACGTTCCCACTTATGGGAAGCGACGCTATAATAATGTACTGTTTATGCCTTTTGGGTATCGAAGTTGTTTGTGCTTTCGTGCGAGCTGAGAGTATGGAGGAAGGAGTGTGGTTTTTATTTTCGTTGCTTTTCTTTGTGTTTAGATTTAATTTTTGACATTTTTTAAATCAAAATAAAGGTTCGTAGTAGGTAGGTACCAGGTGTTCCTAGTTGCTTTACCTGCATTCCAAGGATTATAGAGGTACTTTGTACACACGGATGAAATTTGTCGATATATAGTTTATTAGTTTTTGCGTATAAAGCTTTTATCTTTGTAATCTTTGTTGTTTTTCATTTATTTATTTTCTAACATATGATTTACATTTTTAAATATTAAATATAAAAATAAAAAACATTTAAAAATATAAAAACTAGGTTGCCACCGATATCGGGCACAGGGTCCAAGGTACCGGTGGTTAGGGTCCCAGAGACAGAAACCTCCTCACAATACGTGCCGTATCAAGGAGTACTGCCTTCTGAATCAGTCCCTTGATCCAGCCGCCCAACGAGAGCCTCCTGAGGTGTTCGTCGAGGCTCTTGGCTATTAAACCATTGGCCGTAACGACAATCGGCACAACAACAGCCGTGTCGACACTCCACATGGCGACAACCTCGTGCGCTAAGTCGAGATACTTTATTTGTTTCTCTTTCTCAGCTTTCACAAGGTTCTCGTCATGCGGAACGGCGACATCGACTATCATCGCGCGGCGCGCTAATCGATCTATCACCACAATATCAGGCTTATTGGCTACAATAGTCCTGTCAGTGATGATAGATCGATCCCAGTACAACGTGATATGGTCCTTTTCGAGAACTGGGTCGGGCGCATACCTGTAGTACGGTACCTCAAGGTCTACAAGGTTGTATTGCAGAGCAAGCTGCTGGTGGATAATCTTGGCCACTTGGTTATGTCTGTGCAAATATTCACCATTAGCCAAACGAGAACAACCAGATATAATATGTCTGATAGACTCACCCGGATGGTGACATGCCCGACATATGTCAACCGTCCCGTCTTTCACGATATATCTCCGGTAGTTATTCGTAAGGATAACTTCGTCCATAATTGCACATACAAACCCTTCGGTTTCTCCAAACAAGTCACCGAAGCGTAGCCAAGATACGGACGCATTGAAGTCTACATCGGGGCCATGAAGAGCCCCGAAGAAGCGTCCGTGTAGCTGTTTGCTCTGCCATACTTCCTTGCGATCATGGGTAGTTAGTACCACAGGTCTGCGCCAGTTCTCATTTGCCAACGATAGCGGGTGAGTCCTTTGTCCACTGCTACCATATCACGATGCATACCCACGTCGCTTTTGAGAAGATATTCTCTGAGACTGCACACCTCACGGTTGTGGAGCGTCTTTGCATTTAAAAAGCCTCGGCCTCCACATTTCCGTGGGATGTACAGTCTCATCACCGACGATCGTGGGTGATGCATTCGTTCTGCGGTCAGCAGTGTGCGGACTCTCCTATCCAAGGCATCCAATTCAGTTTGAGTCCATTTGAGTATGCCGAAGGAGTACATCAGGACTGGCATGACCCAACCATTATAGGCGCGAACCTTGTTGCCGCCTGATAAGGAACTTTTTAGGACCTTATTCAGGCGGCCAAAGAAACGCTCCCGCAATGACTGTTTCATGACAGCCACATTGATGCCTAACCCCTCCGCCATACCCAAGTATTTATATGTATCGTTTGCGGAGTGATCTCAGATTTATGGAATCTGAGAGTTGTACTCCCTCAGATTCCACAATTCCCCCTCGCTTTACATGCATGACTGCACATTTGTCCACACCGAACTCCATCCTGATGCAACTACTGAAATTTTCAGTGATCTTCAGTAGCTTCATCAGCTGCAGTTCTGTAGTGGCGAACAGTTTCAGATCATCCATATAAAGCAAATGGGATATAACCTGACCCCCTCTCCGCAAAGGATAGCCCAGCCCCGAACCCTCTAGCAATGTGCTCAAAGGGTTCAAGGCCAGGCAAAACCAAAGTGGACTCAAACTGTCACCCTGGAATATTCCCCGCTCGATCTTAATAGGATCGCCGGTCCCTTCAATTTGTCTACATCCTGGATAGTGAAGAACCGTTCTCCATTGCTCCATACATGACGCAAGAAAGGCGCGTAGAGTTGTATTTATTTTATACAACTCCAGTACCCTCCTAAGCCATGTATGGGGGACCGAGTCGTAGGCCTTCTTATAGTCTATCCAACATGTCGACAAATTCTTTCGGGATCGTCGAACCTGTTGGCTGATGACCATATCAGTGAGGAGTAGCTCCTTAGTAGCACGGGACCCCTTCTTACATTCATTTTGAGAAACTGACATAATTGAATATTTTTCAATATGTTGGTTTATTTTTAATCTCAAAATAGATGTAAGAAGTTTATAGACCGTCGGTAAACAAGTGATCGGTCTATAATTTTTAGGTTCCGCGGTACTGCCTGATTTATGGAGCAGATGGGTAACTCCTGTTGTTAGAAACTGTGGGAGCGACCCGGCTTCTAAGGATGACTGAAACTGTGATGCTAAACAGGGGTGTGAACTTTGCAGCCACTTTAACCAGAAATTGTGCAGTCCATCCGGTCCTGGTGATTTCCAGTTTTGCATCGGACGAGCTGCACAGGCTACGTCGGAGGAGGTAATATTGACCTCCTCCATTTCTGGTATTTGTTCACACTCCCGTTCAACATCACGTGTCCAGTCACCCTCCTCGTGAAATACGGGCGTCGACCAGAGGTTGCGCCAAAACATGTTTGTGGCACCATCATCCGGCCGGCTCCCGTCCATCACGTATTGCTCAGGTCGCTCCCAAGTTCTATATACCCATCTTTGATCACTCTGGAACATACGATTCTGGGTGTAACGTTCTACCCGTCGTTTATACCTTCGAATACGGCTAGCCCATGCACAGACTTTTGCTTCAGGAGTCGATGCGCTCCGCGATACGCGGCATATATTCATGAGGACTGAGTCCAGTCCCCATGAATGCACGTCTCACAAAGCGCATCACCCGTGGTCGGGTATTACCCTCCCTGAAGCAATATAGTTTGCCGATGAGTACTCTGGCCCCCTCGATACGACGCTCAATCCTGCACTGCCAAGCTGGTACCGCTGATTTTGGTCGTGTAGCTCTGTTACTGTCAGGGAATTTGACATTAGCTACACGACATGCAGCAACAGCCGCGCAATACATAATTGAGTGTGTATCAAGGAGGTCTTCGCTGTTTTCAAAATATTTTTCCAACAGCGAATCCAGAGCACACACCAACGCCCTATTCTGTCTGTGCATAGGCAAGCGAGGTAGTCGCGGTCGGTTTTCGACGGGTGAGTACCTAAACTCCTGAATCGCATCTTCCAGAGCACTCCTCACACGTTCGTTGCACTGAGTACTTACCGTTACAGCCCTATTGTCCTCATCCCGTTCAACGAGATTGGACCGCGGCGTGACTCCGCCTGAAGGTGGCGGTGGCACCGCGGCCTGTGACGAGGTGGTGACCATAGGGCTGCTCAGCATCTCTAAGCGCAGCCGATCAAGTGCGGCGTCGTCCAGTCTGTGATTGCGCTGGATAACCCGCACCTGATCCGACAGTCGTTGGGTCGATACGTTGACGGCTGGCTCAAGCACCTGGAACAGAGACAGCATCCTATCACGGTACGCAGTGAGGTTAGTTCCTCCCTCTGTGGACCCGTAGTATGCGCGCATGACGTTCTCATTCATTTTCTGAGTCCATCTCATGCGCTGCACACAACCACGGGTAGCGGGGACCCTGCTAGGGACCTGATGGTCCCCCGATCCCAAGCCCGTCGGTGGCCGGCGTCTCCCCTGCCGACGTACAGGTGGTGGCGACGTCGGCGGAGAGAAGTACTCGTCGCTCGAGCTCGACGCAGCTGCAGCCGCCGGTATCACTGGTGGTCCGGGGTCCGGCGGCGGCGAGGCGGAGCTGAGCGACGATCCCGGAGGTGGTACTCGTGCGCGTAGGCGGGCCGCTCTCGTCAACATGATTTGTTTTCTCTCACATAGCCGATGCACATTGCTGATTTTTTAAAGTGTTGCTTGTCGTCTTTCTCGTATTTCATTTTTGTCGTCTTACTATTTTGCTTTTTTTTTTGGGTATTTCAATACATTATGTATAAAATATATATGTAAATTATTAATTTTTATTGAAAAGATTTGGAGAGAAAAAAATGTGACAGTGACGTTGACGTAATCTTTTATTATTATGATTACATACGTAATAAGTACATAGTACGTCTATTGTAGGACCTATTCAATACCCTGTAATTGTATCCTAATGTTCATAAGATCTGGAATGAACTCCTTAGTGCGATATTGGTTCTCGGATCACACTTAACGCAACCAGGCATCCGTGCATCATATATCAAGCGGTGTAGCAGTATTGCAACTACGGAGTAAGGAAATACACCGGAGATGCCGTAAGGAAGGTGGGTCAGGCGCCTTCTTGTAGGTCACAGCAACGTGCTGCAGACGGCGATAGTTACTAGAACTAACGAGTCGTTTGGGTTTCTTGACCAATCTGTCAAAGATTGGTCTTCATTGATTGGTGATTTTATTTTGAAAAAAGTGGGCAGGTTCTAAGAACGCGTATGAGTGCGGACCTAATAACGTTCCTCGTCTTCCGAACACTGCATTTTGGCGCGCTGCTTTCATAGGAGATGTTGCATTATCACATCTCCGCTCGTCATTTTGTTCTCCATGATTGCAACACTGACGATCGATGCTATCGCCTAATGAAATGCAAACGCACAGAGGCTTCCTTATTGGCTCTCATTAATCTTTGGTGGCTTCACTTTTTCAACGGCTCCAACAATTTGTCTGAGCATTTGTCATGATTCTCCAGTTTTTCCTTGTTTGCGAGACTCTGTATTATTTGGCCAATGACGTAAGTAACTGGCGTGTGTATAAGAGACGAGCCTGAGTATGTTTTATAGTGTTTCAGCTTTTATAACACATAAAGCATAATGTAATGCCTTCACATTTTTAACTTTATTTTTTTTATTTTCTATTTCAGTTTCTGATGATTGGAGTTGATGCAGACTTTGCTTGCATAGAGCAAGCAATGAATAAATTTACATTATGAAAAACAGTTTCTCGAAAAAATAATAAAGGTATGTAGATATTGATGATAGAATATTTTTATTAGATTTAAAGATTTAATCAAATAGACTGCTTTTGCTAGCTGTCTCAGAAATATTGCACGACATGAAGAATTCCAAGGTAATTTTATATTGAAAGTAACCATCTATTTTTTTCTGTTTAATAACAATCTGAATCTGATTTTTTTTACTACTTAACTCATAATTATGCACATGTGCAAGTTTCAAATGATGCTCTTTGAATTGAAATCATTTCTTCTCATATTAAAACTAAGGAATGAACTGGATATAATTGTGCAATGGTCTATCATGTAAAACCAATCGGCCTTTTTATCGCAAAATATATCTGATGAAGATCCCCGCGGTAATATTATCAACAACCATTTAAATAGATTAACTCTCACCCCAAACGCGTAATTAATTAACGATTATCACTAGTATCGATACTGATTCCACGTAGGATTGCATTGTATATGCGCGCAAGTAATTAAACATCAATCAAGTGCTGCGGTTTCAACATAACGCTGCAATCGGTATCGAGTACCACAACCCTATTGGGAACGTGTGCCTGAATCTTGTAGTGTCTCAACCTGCCTCAAGAGACATTCATACGACAGGTCTTCATCTCTACAATAATCGATAAACAATCACTCGCAACCAGGTATCGATACTTTATTCTATACAAAAACTTTCTACGAAATTCACGTTGTACTCCGAGTGAGAATCGTACTAATTAGAAAGCGTCTAATTCGAGTCTTTTGTAATGAATTAATTAATAGAATTTGAATAATGGAGATTGAAATTAAATGCTCGTAGGTATAGCTGCTTGGGTCAGCACAAGGTCAACATTGTTCTATCGAGACTTTTATTCGAAGCTAACTAACGACTTCGCAGAAAAACTTGAGACGATATTTTTTGCTTCATGTTTACACAAAAGTGATCATTTTTTGTTAACGCTTTATCATATTTAAATTCTGACATAGTTATATTCAAGTAAGTCTGTATTGTACTCGTATTTATTACTATTCATAGATCTAAGAAATCATGCTTTTAAGTAGGTACATAAATATCGTTCTACCGTAATTCAATGAACTGGCATAAAAAATATTGACTGCCGAAAATTGTTAAATCTGCCATAAATCCGGGCTTATTCGAACAAATCCGGAATAAAAAGCCATCAGTTAAATAAGCGCCTACTTAACATGCTGGCTGAGAATGTCATTGTAAGGGAAACAAATTGAATAATTATTCACGGCATTGTCCGCCTCGCGCCGATAATCGCGCTGACCCCACGCTTTGTGGCCACTTGTGCAAAATAGCCCGGAAAACGAGATCAGACGGCCGATATATTGCCGATTACTGTGCCGTTGAAGTGATCCAGCTGTTGCTGGGATTTGAAGCATCAACAGAAATATAGCTACATTAACTAATTAACAGCTTTTCGATAAAAAAAATCAGTTAACAATGGTGACGGTAACATTTGCGACGCTGTACCAGGAAAGAGGTTGGGTAGCCTTGGGCACAGTTGTGCAAAATAGCCCGAAACGAAACCAAACGGGCGATAACTTTGTTTATACCGGTTCAATGGTACACGTACCATTTTTTCTTGAAAGGAGTCATGAAATGTCTGAGTATATATGTCACCGTAAGATTACAAACATCGTTAGATTACAATCTATCTCGAGAGATTGTAAACTGTCGAATTATTGTGAACCGTAACATCTGATTGCAATTTAACGCATTATTTTTCGCTATATTATAATCTATCGATGAGAAATTGTCAAATTGTCAACTGTCCGAAAGCTCTCCCTGATTGGTCAGTCTTTTTGTAAGATCGACCAATAATCCGTTCTGTTCCCATGGAGTTCCAGTAGAGTTAGGAATGAAATAGAGGTGTCAGTTAAATAAAATAAATGCTCTTCAAAAATTCTTCAAGTATTTATTATTTAGTACGAGTATGTAATTAATATTCCTGACATATGGAGAGAACAAATTGTAACGAAATATTTATTCTTCAAACACAAATTGAAATTGGAATTTCTGACACTTACGCGAATATTAGACATTTAAATAAAACTACTTTTATGGATTTGATCGCGGTTATATTATATTATTTAATCCCGACGTTTAAAACCTACCGCGATAAAAAAATTATAAGAAACAAAATAATTAGGTAGTTTGTCTTCAAACACAAATTCATTCCTAACTCTACGGGAACTCCATGGCAACAGAACGGCTGGTCGTGATTGGTCGATCTTACAAAAAGACTGACCAATCAGGGAGAGCTTTCGGACAGTTGACAATTTGACAATTTCTCATCGATAGATTATAATATAGCGAAAAATAATGCGTTAAATTGCAATCAGATGTTACGGTTCACAATAATTCGACAGTTTACAATCTCTCGAGATAGATTGTAATCTAACGATGTTTGTAATCTTACGGTGACATATATACCCGATGTGAATGAAACATGTTTTGAGTACACTGCTACGACTAAAAATTGTACCGTTGGCGTTGCCTACGCTTAACTGCTACGAAATAATTGTAGCCATCGTAGCCATTTTCCGTCAATTCTTTGTATTATTATTTAAGTAAGTAGATGTATAAATCGTCGAAATACGGCATAGCAACGCCAAAACGGTTCAAACATTTCAATTGGCTAACTTAATTAAAAGGTTAAGCGATTGACTGTTACGCCACGTTTTATAATGTAATCGATCCGATCTTCTGACACGAAAATTTCTGGATTCTTGGCAAATATCAGTCACTCAATTCGATTTCTATTTTCCGAACGTGTACAAGTATAATTACATTTGTACTCGTGAGCATACATGTATTTGATTAATAAAACAGAGCCACAGCGTGGGCGGAGAGTGATAGACAGTTCCTACGTGTTGTTAGGCCAGAAACCTCAACTTTGCTCCCGACATCTTTCATGAGAATTAATAATGTTAGTATTTGCGGTTGGCCGAGAAACTTTTTGTGGGTAAGTGCGTGTGTAAGTCCTAAATTGTTTTCTGTCTGAGACACGCTGTGTAAATCTGGGATGAGTGACTAAAATCTGAAAGAACTACTTAAGACCTTTGGAATGTCATGTCCTAATATTTATTTTGAAAAGCGTAGTATTTATAGTCTTTAAGTCATTCAAATACTTGAAACTTTACAATCACACGTAACTTTTTCAGCAAACAGAATCAGAAACGGCAACAAATTCAATATACTGCTATAAAAGTATTTCTACAACCGCCAGTACTTACCTAAGTTTTTACGTTTAAGAATTGTATGTATTATGTATGAGAAAGTAAGGAAACTTTCCAATTTCTCTTCACGTTCTTGTGCCGCTTCCACCAACGATTTGGATTAAATCTTTGGTAATGTTGTAAAAATAATGCGATCCACTTCCAAATGTTTGGGTGGAATAATTCGATTCTTTTCCTTTGTCTTTTCCCTTTGTTTGCCATACAAGTACCTATGTATATATGTATATATCTATATTATGTGCATTATAGTCAAATGTCAGATTCAGAAGTCAAAGGTTAAGAACTGTTTGTTACGGTAAGTTTTTGGAAGGGCGATCGTCCAAAAAAAAACCGCATATGAAAGTAAGTCATCATAGGTCTCGGCCGTCATAAGTAAGTAGCATATAAGAAGCCAAAGAGCTTTTAGCTAGCTCCACCACGTAACACAAGGCAACACAAATTCAATTAATTGAAAACAAAGAATATACCAGTTCCCAGCTTATTTCACGCCACATTCGTAATACGGTAACAGTGAAGTGTGGAAAAATGTTTTCAGCATAAAAACGGGATGGTTTGCAGCATGCCACTTAAATTCCACTTCAGCAGTGGTGAGAGTGACAAAAATTGAGTGCCGTGCCATCACGACACTTGCAACATAAAAATATAGACGTCAAGAACAGTGGAATCTGTCACTGTTAGGGCGACATTATTTTTTAGAGACATGAAACTGTATATATGCGTACAAAATTACTAAAGTATCTCCATATATTTTTTAACTAATTCCGAACTTACTTCAAATATTTCATCTATCAAAAGTACCTATTAAATCCAATTTGTTAATGTAAACTAGCAACAAAAATAAATTGTGATGTACATCAAAATTATCCACCTATTTAAATATTAAACCTGCAGCTGTAGGGTTAACAGTATTAAATGTGTTCAAAATATGGAAAATTGCATGCTAATTCAACTGCCAGCCGCATGCACTGCATTCGACGTACAGTTTCATTAAACTAATCTCATTGGAGTATCTTTTGGCTTCGGGAAACGTTCCTCGTAAAAGATAACTTCAAAGGTTATTCAAGAATACGTGACGCCAGTCGCTCCGGAAGGAAAGTATGATTGAATCGCTTAAAGCGCTTTCAGATTTTAAAATGACTAAAGTTTTCGCTGCATCCGCAAACAGTTGAAGAATTGTTTTAGACGCAGACACCTTGAATAATCTGTTAGCGCTGTCTATTAAAATTGATTATCTTCAGTTCCGTTTCTTTTGAAATGGAGCTCAACTTAGAGGGTCCGTGTTTTAAACAAAAGTGGATTTTAAAACTGTTTGTTCAAGATAAACAATTAGAGTTAGCCAAACAACAATTTTCCAGAAAAACACTGTAGACAAGAATTTCATTAAGTTAGCAACATTTTAAGACAAACAAAAAATACATAAAATCAACTTTGTAAGACTTAGGGTCGAGGTTCGTCATAATAAACGATTGTGATAAGCCCGAACAGACTTTATATCCGTTGTAGATACAGTCTTCGTTTGTCATAAAAGTTTTGGCAATTTTCCTGATCCGGGTTCGCTAAACGAAGTGTCAATCAATTCCCGAAATGGGATATGCTAACACATTTGTGGATTTTAAAACTTTTTGGTCGAATTTGGAGTGATGCTCATAATTCCTTGATTAAATTGTTTCAGTTTTACCTTTTGGCTTAATTATGCATATATGAGCACAAAAATAACCTCTTACGATTATAGTAATTGTGATTGTTAAATTGACTCAATTGTAGTTTCAATTTACATGTAAATGGTTATTGCTTGGTGGATTACGTGCATAGATTTGTCTTTATATTGAGATAACGAACCTCGTTAGTAGGGATTGCAATGTTGTGGGGTGGAGGTGCATTGCAATCCACGTAGGTGATATAATTTTATGGAGCTGAATAAACTTAATGTTAGTGCATTAAAAAAATATGTACCTGCCTATGGTGATCTAAGTAGTATAATGCAAAATTAGAGAAACATGATGCTAGGGTTCAAGCAAAATAAGTAGGCACCTTAGTAGGATGCTTCATAAACTTTTAATGAGACCTATGATTGCTAACAAGGCAATAACAATAGCTTTGAAAGTAGCAGTAACATAATGTAAAAACAAAACACGCTCATTACATTTTGTGTGCGCAGAAAGTTTATTTTTCTCATAACGTCGTCTTCATACTGAAAGGTATCTGGTTGAGTGATGTAGACATGGAGATTAGATTAAACGCGTGCCCTCCAAATCAACGGTTCTTTGAAAAAACAGGTAATAAGGGCAAGGGGGAAATATTGTTAGGCCGAAAATATATACATTTTTAGTCTTCATCCGAAAGGACTCTTGAGAAAATTGCAGTAATTTTATAAGAGAAACTGACTACGTTTTTATACAATGACGTCTTACGTAAGTAGATATCTAATATAACAGTTTTATATAGAACTAGTCTAGACACAATCATTATCTATTTGGACTTGTGTAAACACAATATAGCTACGTCTTCTCCAAGTCCAAAATAAATACAACGTTATTGCTTATAGCAGGCAATTAAGACTATCATTTATCTACATAAGTAGTGTAGCTAAGATTACGTAAAGTTTTGGTCCTTCTTATAGACATGTTAATAACAGGAATAAATTCTAATAGGAACATATTAAATGCTCCGATGTCAGGAAGTAGTCACTTCTTATGGTCTACCGTACAAAGAAATGGCATACACAAACGCACAAAGATATACGTAGCCATGATCTTTACAAACAGGAACTGCAAAAGCCGTTCACAAACCTCTATTTACCTTCATAAATGAGTAGAGCAAATACTTCTAAACAGGCCTTTGTGCAGTGGTTAACTTATTTGAAGTCTAGTTGCCGTACGTTTTCATTTTGATTCCTGTCAACAGTCGACTGGTGAGTGCTTCCATTAGCCTCGGTCACTACAACCCTGTTGGATTAAACTTGCAATGCATCTATCAGAGGTTTTTATGTAAGCACTGGATTTTTGCCTTTTTAAAAGTTTCCATTTAATTCTGGAACGGATTTCCACATGATTTCCATTTGTGTAAAGAGCGAGTGTATTTGGCGTTGAAAGGGTTTGTAATTTAATGCTTGGAATCAGGATAAAAGGTTTTATTATTGGGATGTTAGAGTTGTTTCTTTGAAATAAGTTGCTTAGGATAAATACCGAGGGAATTTTAATGATAGGTAATATTAATATCTATAGTTAATTGTATTTGGAATAGGTATAAAGTTCGTGGAAACAATCGTTTTCTATTTAATAAATGAAGGTTAATACCTCGCTACGTACATAAAGTGAAAGTTCTTTAGAGATATACCTAAATTCCTACGTAAGTTTAACATGTTTCTCTAGAACAAAAGTACTGAAGTCCCTTGATAAAGCTCTTAAGGATAGTTTGGAAATCCAGAGTCAGATATATTCGAATCACGGTCGCTGCCTTTTCACCAAGCACATAAGTACGTAATCTTCAAAAATCATTACCCCTATTCGGCACCATTCGTTCTACTTGTGTTTTCAATACATGAGGGTTTGACATAAAAAGTGCCGTTTAGTTTCCAAGAATTTGGCAAATTTTCATTCCGCCGTATCTAAGGTTTCAGCGGAGTCCAACCTTTCTTATAAGATTTTTTTATCCTTCAAAGCGAGTTTTATGAACGAAGTTCGCAAGTCGGTTTACAAGCCCTGGCTTGCCCATCTTGGTTCTTACAAAATGGCTGTAATATTCTAGTCATGAACGTGTAATAAACACCGTCATATTTATTTTGATGATAATACATTTACTTTTGTTAGCTACAATAATGGTTTATTCGCCACATAAATACATTTTTGGTTTTTAACTTGAAGGAACATAAAATACGGTAACTGCAACATCAAATTCAGCTTCTATTTAGCATATATCATTACACCCCGTACAAATTCATGCTATTTAATTCCAAAAGCGTAGCAAACCGAAAAATATAAAGTGAGCCCCACTGGGTTTCGAAAACACTTCACGCAATAAAAAAATGAGCAGACCCAGCGGCCTAAACAAACTGTCGAGGAGAGGGCACCGAATGATTCTCCTTCATAAAAATACGTATACATAATACTTGACATAGAGTAGACGTTAACATAATAGCACCAGCCACCAGGTTTCCCTATTATGGTCTAATTAAATTATATGCTAAGAGCACCTTCCCGTATACCCACTAACGCACTTAAGTTGAAGGTACTCCTACAATCAAATTTTGGGCGAACGGTTTTGTTCGTAGGATTTTTTCGTGCATTGTTCCTTGGCGAATGTTTATTTACATTTACTCAATTGGTTTTAGGTTTCGGTAAGAGTTCGTTGTTCTTCGTTTTTTCGATATCATCCGAATATTGTAATTGTTTTAGTCGTTCAGACTTTTGTAATAGGACATCGAAAGTCAATAGGTATTTAACTGCATAAAAAATGACTTTGATCCATAAAAAGCCTTATGTAATAAAAAAGGTATTGCCTATTACAAGAAAAGTCATAAAAATGATAAAAAGGTTTTACCTGGCACTAGGCGTTCAATTTCAATACCAGTCACTACCAAAATCTATCTTTCAGCCTAGAAACAGTACCTTCAACCAAAAATATCGATTGACCTCAAATCAGCACCATCTTGACTCGATTATCTCGAAAGACTCACTCCAACAAATCCCGGAACACACTGACGGAGCCGTTTTAAAAACCAATATTGACCGAAGACGATATTCCATTCCGAAAAAGGATTTGGATCATCTATCATGTTATGTCAACCTACATCACGCGACAATCTTTCCATCTCAATCCAATAACGTGCTCAGTGTTTATATAATAAGTTATATGTCTATAGTATAAGTATCTACATAATATTTTTCTTACAGGTAAAATTACGAAATCACGTCGAATTCAATGAGGAACAACAACTGACTTTTCATAGGAATTGTTCGTATTTTGTTGATATTTTCCTTAAAATTTTCTTTTTATTGTATCTGGACGTTTATTTATATATATGTATGTATATGTATATGTAACAGCCTTTTTATCGTCCCACTGCTGGGCACAGGCCTCCTGTCATAAGGTACTTCTTAATTTATCTATTGCGTACACCTTTATAGGTAGGTGTATATTTATCAACCTTCTTGGTGGGAGTGTAGCAAGCCCAAGATGGACAATATTCTAATTGTCACGTGACTTGGAATACACCATCACGTCATTTCCCATAGGGCTCGCAAAAGGTTATGTATGAATTTCCGTAAGTACACAGAGTCAACCTTTGTCAGTGGTAAGTACTTTTGAAGTATTGAAATGAAAGCAAAACTAAGGGAAATAATGGTAATATATTCGTTATTTCATATCTTTAGATTTAAGTACAGATGTAAGAACATTGCTTCCTCGATTTCAAATCGCATGTTCTTCCGAGTTATATCTCATACTCATATAAAGGAATATTGCAGGATTCTATATCTAAACAGGAATCGAACTAAAACATGTATGAAGATACATATGTATATTTTTTGGAAACTATAAGTTTTTCTTTCTACATCGGCGTGTAAACTAGCCTGAATATATTCGTTGAAAATGTAATGTTAAGCTATAACAATGTTCGTAAAAAAGAATACATCACTGTTGGAGTCACGTTCCGAATATACATGTATGTAAATGAATGAATATCATACATAATTAAAATGGGAACTACTATTTGCAAAATCTTGATCGGAAGAAGAATCACATTGACAATATTTTTCTTAAAAAATAACTTAAAGAAGAGTATGTTTATTTAATTTATTAATGTTAAAAGCCACTGCGGAGGTTTAAAAAAAGGAAAAGTAAAGATATGATCAGACTAATAGTATTGAAAGATTCTTGAGAGAAAATCGAGTTACACTCATAGTTTCCTCTCGAAGCAAGATAAGTTTAGACTTTTTCTTTGTAAAATTTTTATAGATTCATAATTTTAATGATTCGGTGTCTTTTATGCTCTTTGTGGTATATTCTTTGCGACGATTCCAGATCAAAGTGTCGCAGTCAATGTTTAATTCATAAATACCAATAATTGGTACATTTTCGGACAATCGCGCTATAATTTGTCGTCAGGTCATAATTTAACGGTTGCATGATTCTGTGATTGCCTGTAATTATAATTTTATGCCATCACCATTGTACGGGAAATAATATTTATGCCGAATCTATTAACATATTGTTAGGTATATGCTGCGATAATTTATTGTGGTTTATCGAATAAATTGCGAATAATAAATATCTGTATATCGTGTTTCAGGAGATAAATTATAACACAGTTTGATTTTTAATATATCTGTCGTGGCTTTATTTTTCTTTAATTAAAAATGTTGGATCAGTAATATCCGAAATATGTTAAAAATTTCTGGGATTGTCAAACGTTTTCCGTTAAACAATGCCAACAATGTAAAAGTTCACCAGACCATTGATATTCGCATGCTTCGTGCATGCTTTAATAACAGCAGAATCAGGAAATTTCTCCTCTTACTTGTCCAAAAAGCCCAACAATTTTCTAAGTCTGAGCCAGCTAAGTGCGATGTTTGTACGCAGCGTGTAGTCTAAGCGTGGGCCGACTCGTAATAAACTTGCGATCAACACCGCGTATTACGCGACTGTATTAGATTATGCGCCGTGCGCTCGTAACGAGCCGAGACCAGCTGACTTCTGCAAACTAAATTATCTTGATGAAAATGTATTGCTTTCTGTTCATCCCTTTAAATATGTTGCGGAATATCAATAAGTACCCGTAGATGCAGATTATGTTTACAAAGAACTGCTATTAAACAAAAACTTTCAGCAAAAAGTTCTACCATCTTGACGATGTTGTGGTCGTATTCGTTTCAGCGGTTTTGATTCACACAAGTAACACAAAGCTGTATCCAATACATTGTTCCTCGACGGAGTGACCTTGTGAACGTTCGGCATATTGGCGCCAACACAAGGCCTTTAGATCCGGGTTAATTATCAGCTAATGATAATTTGTACCTACCGATACTTTATTACCTTGTTAACGCAACAAATGACTCTAATTGGATTTCGGACACATTGAGTTTATTCAGCCGAATATTATTTTTGGTCCATTTTTATAACTTAAAGGAGATTAAACTGTTATATTCATGAAAATTGATATTCATATATCCAATTTTTATTTTCATATCGAAACTCGGTATATCAAATGTGCTTTCAATTAACGCCGAGTATCACAGCTATTCATTATTCGCCGAAATATTAAAGCTGCTTTCAAAAGCGCTGCAATATTGTTTGTTCTTTAATTAACAGTACTGAAGCGTCAAAGCGAATTTTATGGAGCATTCGTGAAGTAGGTTGTAAGATTTATTTCATGTATGAAACTCCAATGTCTAGGGCATTTAGCATATAGTCGCGAGCAATTGTTGAATAGCAACTTTGATTGATAAATATTCGAAAAAAATGAAGGTCTTACAACTACTTATGTAGACTAACAACAAATATTGACCAGTGGGAGACCAGAAAAAGCAACATTGCGAAAAACTTAAATGAAACCCTGACAATAGGGTGTAGACTCAGAACCTAAGCCAGGTGCACCTTATTAACTTTCCGAACTTCGGATGGAATGTAAGTAGCCATTTTCACGTCTTGTTTCTAACTATATTTGTGTAGTCAGCCAGTCTGTTGCCGTATTATGAAATAGTAGTTTGTTGATGAACAAACTTCCCAGCCAACCCACGCCCGTCTTGAAGCGCCTTGCAGCTTAGACTTGTACGTAATATAGGGTTCTTGTTAGGCGTTTGGGTTAGAACTGAGAACGTTTCTAGGTTTAGCAAACAGATTTATAAGTTCGCTGAACTACTTCACGATGTATTTCCGAATGTAATATTTTATTAGTGGTGGCTGTACGTATATAGTATTATAAACGTACGTATAAATACTTACGAGCTAAGGAAAATCTGAAGAGAATTTGTAGATACCGTTACATAAAAAGTAAAACAAATTATTTCAAGTGTAAAGCTTGTGGCACATTATAGCAGCACGGCAACAGCACGGCTGCAGCACGGCGTCGCCTCGAATTAAGACTACGGCTAGCTGCCAGCGCGCCAACCACGCGCTGTCCGCTCGCCGTCGGCGCGCCGTCCGCTCGCCGGCCGCGCGCCGGCCGCGCGCCGGCCGCGAGGTGTAAGCTTGCTGTCACCGCAAACTCAATTTTATTTTAAGACGATTATGATTGATGTTATGATTGAACACGACGTAATGACGTTGTTTCGCTGCCGGCTCGGAGTCGGCGCGCAATTAGCACGCCGTCGGCGCGCTGTACGCATGACCGCTCGCTTGCAGCACGCGGGCGGCGAGTCGAGTTGTGTGGAATCGGCAAGCACGCTGACTGCTCGCCGTTGGCTTTTTCATATTGACATTACGAAATATATTATAATATACACGATTTAATGCTCTAAATTGAATGACAACTTAAATGCTGGTGTGGAGCCGTGCTGTTGCGGTGCTGCTGTAATGTGCCACGTCCTTAAATTTTGAAATAAACTTTTTTCAAAGTAGAATCTGTTTTTACGAAAAGAAATTTGAAGTTACTCCAATTCTTATTACTAATTACGTAGCCGTTTTCCCTCTTCAACGCCAAACGCTTTTCTGAGAAATTTACTTTTGACCGACTCATTACGCTCAGTATGAAAAAAAAATGTTTACAATATTTTTTTGGGTCGAGTGGTAAAAATTCAGAATTTCTAAACAAGACTTGAATGTGCCATTTGGCTGGTGACCATCGATATTTCTGTATGAATGAAATCCGGGCTATATAGAAAGAGGGATTTTGTGCTGAGAATATTGATTAAGCGTACCACAAAGCCGATTGTAAAGGCTTGGGGCACTTTTGCCTAAAGGGGTACAATACACAAAGCGAGCTGTGGACAACGTATCTAAGTACTCACATAGTGAACTTTATGACATTCAAACCTCATAGGAAGGTACCTACTGATCCTACCTTATGGTATTCTTAGTTTAGTATGCAAGAGCGGTGTTGTCGCTTGTAGCCACACATTACAGTGTCTTCTGCAAGCAGTAGGAAGTGCAGTTGAGTATCGTATCAGCATCGAGCGCTCGTCGTCCTGAATGGTAAAGCAGGTGAAACAGTGAATATCGACGATGCGACGACGTTGCATATTACGTTACAGCGACGACGGGCGCTGCATGCATCCGAATGAACCTCTATTCGAGTAATAGAATAAATATCTACGGCACGATAAAAACTTGGATATAGGCTAAATTCCGATTCCATCTCGAAACTACGTAGATGAATAAATAGCACAAGTTTCCGATTTTTAGAGTGAATTTTATGGATAACATTATTGCGAATTTAATTTTTCATTCGTCTTAAAGTTGAGCAGTATAAATTTAAGATAACAGTCTGGGTAAAAGATTTTTTTTATTAGGCGTAAAGTATCTGAAAATAAAATAATTGCTATCAAACAAAGCGCTACATCTAAAATATCTGATCACGACGTACCTACACGGAAAAATAAATGTAAAACAAAACATTAGTGTGAAGAAAACTGTTATTCCCATTGTTTACCACATATAGAAAACATTAAGCAAACATCAAAACAAGTCAGGGGTTGCACAAAGCAAAAATATAATATATTTAACCTTAGGCACGAAGGGTAGGCGTATTTGAGCTTCACATATCACATTATCGGGACTTCCGACTGGAGCGAGGGTTTTGGGCCATGGGTGGTAGTCCAAAGGAAATAAACTTACTGGCTAAACTTGTGTATAGATATTTAATGTGAAGAAGTTTTTGTTTACAGGGAAAGCGGATTTGTGCTGGTGTTATGGTTTTGTTATGGTTTTTTATAAGTTAGATTATTTCGGAAAGTAGTTTATGTGATATATTTTTCTTTTGTGTTGCTTTGAGAGGATAAGGATAATATCAAATGTTTTGCTGATTTTTGTTCGGGATAAGTTAGGGTAAAGGTAATGTGTATTTGTTGCTGGAATAGGGTAAAAACTTCGAGAAGCTATCTTTGACTTTGAATGTGTGTTGGATTATTATTTTCTCTGAATTATATTTATTTCTTTACTAAAATGTGAGTTAACCAAAATGTCTTGAAACTAAGTAATGCTTAAAATAGAGTTATATATTATTTGTGAAAAGTAAGATCTTCATAAGAAAATGAATTGAAATTGAGTGAAAGCTACTCGGGCAAGAACAAAATAAATATCATAATATTTTATTCAGTAAGTGCATATTAAAAGTCATGAATACAAATAAAAGTATTTGGTTAATCAAATATTATCTTAATGGTACTCTATTAACCAGACAGTCAACAAAACTTATCTCAGTAGGCAATACGCTCAAACCACGTGCCGATTTTTGCGGTAAAATTGTATAACAAATAATCTACGAAATTCTTTGTACAGACTTTCTCAGGTATATTTTCCCTTTGGGTATTCATTCGTGACCTAAAGTAGTTCCCGTAGAACGTTGTCTGTGTTGTTTACAAGACCTTTCAGCTTTTACTTTGTGTCCAGGTAAAATATCCTGGTAAGTAAATGATCTCAGAAACTTTGAAGGACTTTACGGACTTCGTGAGCCAGTTTAAACTTGATTTTAAGTAATTACGTTGTGTTGTATAGTTTAATTTGATCCGAGGATTAAGGGTTTTGGTTGTTTGTTTTCATATTTCATGCGAATATTATGTATGAGAAGGCGAAGATTTTAGTTCATTCAACGTAGGTATATGGTGAAATGGTACGTTTTGTTTTAGTATTGGTTAAAAAAAAAACTACAGTAAAATATTATAAGCAAAATAAATAATAAAATCATAGTGTAAAGTTTTACGATTCTACGAAACGAAATGTTGTTTGGGATAAAGCCTTAATTTTAAAGTTAAAACAACAGCAGTGGAGGTGTACCTATTACGCCCACATTTCTATGAACTGAACTACTTCTCAGAACCACAAGTTGGTAAAACCTAAATAATATTTTCACTATCAACTTTGGCTAAACACTCGTACTTTGACCACTGAACTGTCGACACAGAGAAACAAAATGGGGCAGAAAAATAAGAAAATTTAAAATCAGACAATTCTTTTTCAGCAAGATCGATCCTCCTTTTCATCAGAATTCTGTGTGAATATGTAAATACTAATTTTTCAAATGATTCTGCATAGTCAATCGTATGTAGATGAGATACTTACAAGCAAATTGCTAGATTTTGCACACGCCTTCGATCCGCAGATCAATTCTCGGCATTTGCCCTGACTCGGTGAATAAATGATTCGGTCTCAATGCAATCCACTGATAGCTTTGTAATATATAGTTCCATTGGTGTTCTATTCCTTTAAATTATTGGTGGATATCTTAGTGTATGTTCGTATTCTGCTGGTGAATAGTAAGACCTAAAACTTAATAATTCATTTTAGATTTTAGTGGGAATGTGTTAGGCTTTTACTGGCTAAACCTATCTTTGTTCCATTTGGAGCCCTTTGAGTATCATGGCCGCGGTAAAGCTGGTACTCAAAAGGCTTCCAGTAGATTCTGCTGGCAGTATCGTATTCCATTTTTGGATAATAAATGAACATTGTAGTGATGCCTTGACCGACCTTTACAAAATGATGCCGGAAATCAGGTTTCTACAAAATAACCAAAACTGTAATTTGATATAACAATTTTGTAAACTATCGAATTTATATATCAGAGGCGTACTAACCTAACGGCTATAGTTTCGGTTTTGTAAGTAATACAATGAATAAAATAATTCTATGTAACTAATTCTCGGTCTAAGTCTAAGATCTTCCTTTGTCAAACTTCTTCTTTTGTTTTATATCGCTAAATATACACATACCATACATATACCATTACCCATTGATAGTTCAATTTCCTATTACTCGTATGGTTTTCATTTTAGGCAACCTATTCGTAATCACTTTGTAACTATAATACAAGTCTGATCCAGTAAATAGTGGGCACTGGGCTGAATTCTGTTCTACGTATCTAAGACTATTAATGAAATTATTCTGTCTACCCACACTTCCCAAATTAAGTACTATAGTTTGGTAAGTACCTATCTTCCAATTTATATTTTCCGGGAAATTAAAAGGTACTATACAATAAATGGGTGTACTTCAATTTCGCCGAAAAACATTTTTAATTAGTGAACAGGTATTTTAGCGTGATTCATCGAAACGTATTGAATATAATGTAAAAATATATTTTCGTTACTTTATGAAATATTATGATAGTGAATAAAATTCCCTACCATTTCCATTATATTTGTAAAAGATCTTAGCACTATAACTTCGTCACTTCAAAGAAATTTATCGGATCGAAAAACCGATAGACACACAGTGAACGTCAAAGATTGAAGCTTTATTTCTGTATTTTCTAGTGTAAGTCGTCTCGACTCTGTCAACAGGGGGTGGCAAATGGTAAGGGCTGAACCTTGTTAGGAGCACCAAAGACAATTTTCTCTAGCAACTTCCCCGACAAATGTGATTACCTACTACGGTTACAAGCTCTATGTTAAAACTTCTGTAATTGTGTTTTCAGAAGTTTTTGGTTATGTAAATCTTAATTTACAGTTACGCCACCGAAGCGATGCCGTAAGATTTAAAGCGTCTAATAAAAAAAATCTTGTTACAAAAAGTTAGCTAAGTAATGATCTAAATGAAACGCTTCATGGAAGTAGAATCAAAATTAATTGTGTAATAACTTTCATAACGTTAATAGAGGAATAAAATACAAACTGAGCGAATTTCGTGGAATTTTGGCCAGTTACAAAGCAGGAAAAACTTAAAAAAGGTTCTAGATTAAGGCGGTTCGGAATGGCCGCTATCGTAATTTAATCAACAAAATAGTAATCAGAGATAAATAGCTTTCTATCAGCGAAACAATTTTTCTGTAGCACGCCCTTCAGGCTTCACTACAAAAATGCTATTAGGACCCTTTGGCCAACACCACTTTCCGAAGTCGACGTTTCAATCCAATTGAACGTGCCTCTCTGACGATACACCCCGCTTTGAGACGAATGCCTCACAAAAGATACATCCTTTTTTAGGGCACCGTGTATCTTAGAATTTACCTCAAATGGGAAATTTAGGATGAAAACGAGTATTATGTTATTTTTTTCTGGTGTGTGAGTTTGTTTTATTTTTGTGTAGTTGGATATATTATGAATGTGAGTAGGTGTCTTAAAGCCTCAACAATTTCTACGTGTTTGTTCTATATCTTGTTATCAAATTCCACTTCATTTAGCAAGAACACCAATATACCCACTATAGTTGTTAACTAAAGAAAAAGGCTCAAATCGATTGAAATTATGAACCTGTGTTCCGAACAACACAGAAGCTGCATTGGTCCCAACACTTTTAAGTAAACTGTTTATCACCAATTTATGAGTGCATCATTTAGTATAATGGAAATTAATTAATTACACCGCACAAATTAGTAATGCGGTCAATTTAATTTTAATTATTTGGGATCATTATTGAAAACATTGTTATGTTTGAACTGTATCAAAGTATTGTATAAAATTATGTTGTTAACAACCATGCTTTTAATTATACTTATAATTGTTTTCTATGGTTACAATCACGTTTTGAAGGAATTACTTCCCGCAGGCGGATAAAAATAGACTTTCCTTTCTCAGATCTAGTAAGGCTTCAAAATTTCCTTATTTAAAAATGTTGTGCAACCATGGAAAGCTTTCGCAATATTTTGCTCTGAATTTAAATATCACCGCAGACTGCTCTTATTGCAAATATTTTTGTACAGACTAAGCATTGAAAGAATATACCTTTCTATTTATATTCTTGTACCTACGAATAACTTCTTCAAAGGAAATATTTGAGGAGGCTCTTACACGACTTATTTCGGTCATAAGTTCCCCAAATTTTTGAGATAGACTTCTATGTGAAAACGTTATAAATTACTTTGTGTCTAGGCAGTCATTTGTCTAACGTTAGTCCCAGTTCTTAAGAGAATTTAATTTTGTTAGTGTGCCGAGACCACTTAGTAGGTATTTCTTTGTTATACGTTAATCCCCATATTTTGTCTTACAGATTAGATGAAGGGATTATATTTTAAGTATCTTTACTCTGGATTAGGATAAAATAGGTAAAAGAGAAACAGTTGAATAAATTATATGTTTGCCAGAAAACAAACATAAAATACAGCTATGTTATTTTGAGAGCTGAAACTTACAAATGTATATAAAAAAAATAAAGTTTCCTTTTTTTTTGTAGGATTTTTAGCGCACCACAGACGGCACTTTGAAAGATTCTTAAAAGCTACATCGAGACTCTTCAGATCTTAAACTAGGAGAAACGAACTACTCGCTGAGTGAACGAGTCGCTAAAGTAGTTGAAAGTGGCAGGACATAAAGGAAGAGATCCTCATTCACGCGATACGACTTTTACTATTAGATCCCATAAACTTAAATACATGTTCGTCCACATTTTGCTTTGCTGGCTACTGAAACTCGTGTAAAAGGTATCCTTGGCGAGTAACAATCCATTTTTTGTCCAACATTAGGGAAATCCTCACAAGCCCTATTTAGGAAATTGCCTTCTTTATCGCGCCTGTGGTTAACACAGTTCGGGTCGGCCACGATATTTGCAAGTGGCACTTTTATTTTTTTGAATTCAACTTTAGTATACTTTCAGTAACGAACATACTTTATCGGAGCTATTTTATTTTTCTATACAAATTGAATAACAAGGAAAACATTTTTGAATATCCTGATCGTGAAAATTTGAATTGGTTATGGTAAGAATGGGGTTCGTTTCTGTTCGCTACGTTTTTTTACCGCGATACTTATTTGCAGGAAGTCTGTTAGGGGCTTTATGGAATCGCAATCTGTTATATTTACGAGGGGAACGGCTACTTAACTGTGATTGAAGGTTGAGAAAAAAAGGAAAGTATAACAAACGGAAGAAATGTTATCCATTTTCGTTTTATCTCGAATCACAACAACGTTGGATTATTCCAAACTCGTTCAGTATTTATCGAAGTTAAAAAGAAAAAGAGGTGAACGGGTAATGATCGCGTCTTTGAAGCCATCATTCTTCCGAGTGACTCATAAATAAAATTTAATGTTATCATCACGCTTGTTGCGAACAAAGTAATTAAAAACAAATGCTTCGGCCGGTATGCGACGACATTTGAAATTGCTTTTTGTGAATGTTTGCGAGTTGTAAACAAAATAACGTTTGTTCTCCTACTTTTTTTCACTCATTTTTTTATAACAGAACATTGATATCGTGCTTTTGTAATAAATATTTTATAAATTAATATTCATTTTAACAAAAAACATCACAAATGTGTAGTGAAATAAATAAATGTACAATTTTATTACTGTGTCTTTCTTAGTTTTTAAACAAAAGTAAACTTAATATTATTACGTGTTGAAAGGTTATTTATTAATAACAACTGTGCAGTGGTGGGTCCACACTTTTTCCTTTATATTATCATATATTTTTTTTATAAACCATGAATAAGTTAAACTGTTATTATACTACCATTTTTCATTAAGTCATCATACAATCACCGTGGATAAGGCTGTCTATAGAAAAGTTCATCGTTTACCTCGTTAACATTGGCACGGCGGGTCGGAATAAAGACTTAAGCTTTCTGCGAGCCTATCGAGATTTCACCGCCTTTATGTGGTCACGCTACGTGAAAAATGATATTTGCAGAGAATATGAGGTCTTTAGATATCGCTGATAATGTTATAAATGCTTACCGTGCAATATTTTTTAAGGGTTTTTATCAAATGCCTATGTTATTTGGAAGTTTTGCACGTTCATGGTCAAGACAGCTTTTCTATCGAAACACATGGTGAAGTCTCACTTTTGTCTTAGAGAGAAAAAATATTTTCATGGTGTATTTTATTCAAGCGAATACCCAATTCGCTGCATTCCTGATGTGATCGATTAGAAAATACGAAATGCCATAAGTTACAACATAATTTCCTAAAAAGAGACATCCATTAGGAAAAATTACGAGTTCTTGTTCATAACTTGAAATATATCCTGCGGGAGTGAAATGAAATGCTTCAGATTTATGCAAGACACTCCATCTCAATCAGAATGTGAGAAATGAGCTGACAAAGGCTCTTTTTCGAATGCGAATGTCGACTGGAACTTCGAAAAAAATCGAGCTTCGACTTTTTCGACTTTTTATTACGCGACTCCGTGGAAAACTTCAGTCTTGACAAGTTAGTTCATGTTTTCCGGCGTAGATTGATGTCTGCATAAGTATGAGGAATAAATATTATTTTGATGCCAACCCCTGAATATTTCGCGGAGAAAAATGGTGAAAGTATATGAATCATGTTTATGGGTCTCAATTCTAACTTTCCATTCATATTTTCAAAACTGAACGTATTTTTCTTTTTATATCTATATTTTTGTTTCTATATAGAAATGTAAGGTGATATTATAAAATTAATTACCTAACATTTCAACGTAATACACGGCTGGGATGTCAAAAATGAACCCTTCAATTTATCCTTTCAAATTCTTTGCAAAAACTCAATCCGCCGCGGGTCGGCAACAGTTTGCAACAAATCAACGGCTGCAGAGCCAGCCGTTCTTCATTTGTCGGGGCCAGATCCCGTGTTAATTAATGTTGGACGAGCCATAAAAACGGTGTTTCGGCGCCAAATGCACACATTCCTTTATATATGGCGTGGCGGCGTATTTTTCATGACGTCACCTGCTATATCTACGTGATCCGCATCGGAAAATATGTTGTCCAATTAATTAGGTACTTTGAATGGATTGTGTGGCCCTCCGTTATTGGCTGGAAAATTAAGGCGGGTGCGATTGATTGTTACGGTATAGGTAAACGATTAGTTAGCCGACCCGCTCGGTGCCTATGAAAGCCAGTTAAATATAGGATTGGATTTTTTGGCTCTATCTACATTTTATCCTTATGAGCTGGATTGGAGGAATGAGGGCGGATGAATGGGAATTGTTTGCTTAGTTTTAGTCGGGTTTCATTTGATTTTGTCGGTTCAGGTATCGTGTTAGCTCTGATTTTTCTTTTCACTGATTGCTAAATGCTCGTACCTAATATTTTTTCTAGAGAAGGTATTTTGTGATTTTGTGTTTTGGTAAGGTATCTACCAAATTTTATTTGAAATATTTAGCTAGCTCAGATGTTTGCTAGTTTTCAGATAACAATAACAAATAAAAAACTATCAGCAATATACTGGGATAAATGATAATAGTTATGCTCCTACCTATGCCATTATAAGTGTACGGTCCGATGCTGCCGTCCCGATATACCTTATCCCTTACTCGACGTATTTTTCATTACCCAACATAATCATAAAAAATATTGGGTCAGCTTAAGCGATAAAGAACGACACAAGAACAAACAATATCGGTTACATAACGCTCGCAGCCGCTAACAGACCACTATAAAAAGCCAATAAAAATCACTAAACCCCTCAAAACAAGTAGGAACGAGGGTGTCGCTATCACGCCAGTAAATCGACCTTGTACAACTCCATTTGACACCTAAATACTATAAGGCGGAATCCTGAGGGCCGCGCCTAAGTCTGTAAACGCTATATAAATCGTATCGTACACTGCGTAATGGCCCTAAGGGGTACAGCGAAAAACTTCCCGAGAGCTATTAACTTTATTTAAGGGTGTTATAAAGCGTTTTCTACGTTATCAGTATCCCTTGAGCCTAGTTCGGCATGTCCTTCGGCTATTGGCACCGGGCCCCCAGGGGTCAATAACTATGCTGCCTTACGCAGGTGGCACTTACGTTATATTCGGAAAGTAATTAAAAACTTTTGTTGTAAAAAGTACTGAACGGACTTACAGTTTGCTATCTTTAGGTTTGCGCACTTGGCCTGTAAGCCGTCGTCGTGCAATATTTATAGGAAAAGTTCTTCGCTCGCACAAATTGAAGTACTTATGCACCAGGTGACAACTGCGTATATTGTAAAAAGTACGTACCTTAGCAGTAGCACTTAAAGTTGTAGTCCATTACAACAAAGAAACTAAATATCGATTCAGAATTAAGAACATAGGTAAGCTGTCTTATTATAAGCGTCTACTTTGTGAAATCAAGATAATAAACAATCAAGATCCCTTCAGTTCCAGTAACCAATTAAAGTATCGAAGCAACACAGCACCCTTCAACAATTTGTGAAACACAATACCGATGAAACTGGCTATCGTAACAGAATCTTGGTGTCGGAAACTATTAGCTTCGATTTTCGATAACGAACGCGTAAAGGTCAATAGAATGAAAGCGGACGACTGTTAATTCACTTTTGTCCGAATACTGAAGGCCGGACATCATACCCGGATACGTACAATGGGACGTAGAAGAAAATTTAATGCCTATGGGGCAAGCGGCAACAAATAACAAGGAAATGAGGGACTTCCTAGTATCGGCACCTCGATTCAATTTGCTTTGTAGCACTCTGGCCTTTCGTTATGGGTCCCTACTTGTTTATTTGCACTGTAAATAGGTATGGGATGTATCATTTAGAACCATTTGTCGCTCCTACTTATAAAGATACAGTCGGTAAACACTTATGATGGAAGCCGAAGAACCATATTATAGATTCGGAAAAGTACTCGGTTTCTGTGAAAGTTTCTGACACCGATGTGTATGTTATTTTAATTTGCATGCAACTGGCAGTTACGTTATTTTTGTAGAGCGGAGCTATTTTTTTCATTATTGGTTTAATCTAAAGACGTAGCGTAGTTAAGAATACGTGGCCGTAAGATACTCTTGTATCAAATTATATTAAAAGAATATCAACGGTAGTCGTAATTTTAAATGGTGTACGGAAATAAAGGACCCGGAGTACCTCGATCCAATTTGTTTCGATTCGATTCAAAGGGTTTGCACAAAATAGGTACGGGATATGTCGCCTTCATTTGAATCTATTTCGAAGCTATTATACGCAATTACTTGAGATTCGAGCATTTTGCTCGGACTTCTACATGTTAGTTGTATTTTGGCATGACGATTGGATTTTGCTTGGAACACAGAACTTTAATAAAGACTGTCTTGTGTGAGAGTTTGTGTTCTTGCGAAAGGATTTCATATGTGATTCACCTGGTCATGATCTTCGTCTTTTAGTACTTTATTTGTGTAGTAAATAAACTTTGAGAATACCCAATTGGTTTGAGCCTTAGTTTATGGTGTTACCTAGTACCTAATTAAAAGGATGTAGATCCATAATGAGAACTGAACTATGTACATAACCACGTAACAGCTATCTACATTAACCTAAATTGTTATTTTTTTCAATAATGCTTTTGTAACAACATAAACGTTAAAATATTTTTTAACAAAAACTTACCGAGAAAATATAATATTTTTGTAATTATGAAACGTTTTTTTGTTGCTGAAAAAAATATTGACAAGGGTCGGGGATGAGGTTGAAAAATGATTGAGTAATTTTTTCAGGTATATTGTTTGTATGTAATGTACCTTAGTTAAACAAAGTTAATTAATATCGACCCACCGGCCGGTTAGGGAAAACGTTTAGTAATGAAATAATTAAAAAAAATCACCATTTAAGTTTAAGGGTTCGTTATTAAAATCGCTCAGAAAATATAAATCCTATCTACCAAGAGTGTATAACTTCTCCAATGTACACGATTGTGATGCCTTTGTCTTAGAATATTTGAAATGTAAGATTTTTAAAAGGCCAACGACCTCCTACTTTAAAAGTTCTTTGAATTTTATACCACCGAACTCAAAAACTCCTAAATAAACAAAACGATAATAAGCAAATCTATTAATACTTCAAACAGTCGAACATAAATTAAGTTGCGTTTACAAGGAGATCACAATTATTTAATTAATTAAACTCTGTCTGTAATTACTGTCTAGAGGGTCGGCGAGGGATCTCGGAATGATAGGAAATGTTTAGGAATATTAAGCCGGAGCCTGTAATATTTGGGCACACACATTACAGGGAAGCGGCGTGACAGACTTTAAAGCTAGGTACACAACAGCGGTATCATGCAAGAACGTTATTTACTGCACGCTATAAATTTAAAATCAGTGCTGTCTATTTCGGATCGCGTGTAAGACTGGCTGTGTTGGATATTTTTCAAACGTATTTTTTTTATAGGCATTTAATACTAAATTGCTATGTGCAACGAAACAGCTTACAGTTCTTATTTATATGTTGGGATGTCGTTTTAGTAAAATTTAAGCCGGTTCGCGGTGTAAATATCAAAATGTAAGTGTTTATTTAAGAGTCAACTGTGGCCGTATAAGGCTCTTAAAGTTAAAGGTATGAAATCGTGAAAATCAATGTGAACATAGGTATATACGTAATTATGACATGTATGATAATTACAATAATTTATGAGCGTTGTGAACTGTAGGCATATTCAAATCGAGCTTCAATTGTTTACTGTCATCTTGGCCCACAATAGTGAAGCACTGCCCTAATATCAAAGGCTGTTGATCCCCCAGCCGTGGCGGGAATTTGTCATATTATAGCGACTCATTGTTTGAACGAACCCTTGCAAGTCATGCAATCGGATCATATCATTTACAGATGAACCAGATTTCGCTGTTACAGATTTTCCCAATCTTTATTATTATGACAAAGCAGGAAGTATTGAAGGGATTTACAAAGTATAGGTAGGTAAACACACGTATAAATAAAAAAACCTTTTGATCTCCGACCTTACCTGAACCAAAAATAATAAAGAGGATACGATTAACGACATCTGTTGTGTACGGGAAAATATTGATATATTTAGCTTTGGCCGAACCTTAATTTATTAAAAAAAAACCTGACAGCAAAATTTTACCAAATTACCTTTCAACTACCTATATGTTATTTCTGAGAAATATATTCAAAATTACAATGCACCGTGCATACTTTACCGTATGTTCCGTTGAAGCACGTAAAATTAAGCTCGGCAGCCTGTCAGTACCCCTTAAATATCCTAGGATATGTAACCATTACTCTGTGTTAACATAAAATGGTACATAACAGCCACCCGGCGTAAACAAAGGCACATAAAACAAATAGGATTAAATCATTTCCCCTTGGGTTACTTGCTCTACAAATTAAACATACCTAGGTACCTACGTTGAAACTGCGAACTAACCTGCACCGGGTAATGAGTACTAAATGAAATTTCAACGATGAAATATGGTGCATTTTATGATATACGCGAATCCCGTAGCGTTAGCCCAGGTTCACATTTGTTCACCCGTTGCAATTATTGGACTGGTAAAAAATCGGGTTTATTTTTTTGTATGTATTTTAAACGGCTTTGTTCAAATTAGTGGAATTCGATAAAACTGTCGGTAGCGACACATTTATCGGGCGTTTTGTCACGATTAACCGTAGAGTCAGTTTTATTGGTGATATAACTTGTATTGCAACATTTTCGCTAATCGGATCAACATTATAGATACAAGTTTGCGATGAGTCGGGCAAAATTATGATGTAAAACAATAATGATAAAAGTTACGGCTTAGGACACACTTACTACCTACTTTAATAGTTAAGAATTTCTAAATGAGTCTTAGTTTAGTAGTTAGTAGAGAGGTAGCCCTTACTGCATCTTCGTTTGAAACTGGGTTTTGCCTTTATCCGTGTTCGAAAGTACAGAGTTTTTTGTGATTTTAATTCTTCTTCGGTGTCCTCGTATATCCAAGTTATATTTGTAATGTAGTCCACGATAAATGGTGATTTTACACCATAAAGGTAATGTTACGCCATTAGGCTAAATCCATTTAATAATAAAACTTGAAACGAGTATAAACTTATATTAAGACCGTAATTTAACTTTGGTAAGCGTGAATTGAACTTAGCTTTTAGTATTCAAGATTATAATTTATTACCCTCATAGAATACCTAAATTAATTTTCAGGGCTGTTACAGGATCATCAATAATTCGAGCGCTCCAAAGGTTATACAACTAATTTGTACATCGTACATGACGCTATGATGTAATTGTAAACCAACAGCGATAATGAGTGCTTACTGAAAGTTGTTCAGCGGTGAAATATGACTGTTTTCATGAGTTATGAGCTCGTCGCGTTGTGACCCAACGTTATCAATTAATATATTCTGTGCAAAGCGCCGGTGATTATGTACCGGAGCACTTCCAGCGTTCCTGCTGTCGCCAAAATGGGGATTACCGCGCAAACTCGCCGTCTATCTGGCGATGCTTTATTACAATTTTCCCTAATATTAAAGTTGTTGGGCGGACGTAAGTTTCTTATCCGTAATCTCTGGGTTAGTGGGTGTAAGTTTTCTGCGTAATATGTTTGGAGAATCTTGTTTTATAGTTCGCGTCGGGGACGAGGATCCTTGAGTGTTATTGATATATTATATTAGTTAACTTTTGCTTTAAACGTAATGTTCTTTGAAGAGGTTGCCGTGAAGTTTCTGGATTGACACTTCAGCTTGGCCTGGCGTTTTATTTGAGTCATAATATCCGTTAGATAAAGCCATTACCCATTGAGGCACCGAAGACGTTGTAAACTAGCGTCTTTTTAGTGTAGTGGGGCGTGCGCGCGGATAACACATCGACACAAGCCATTAGGCAGAGCGCGCCTTTGAGTTGGGTCGGCGAGCCGGACTTGCTGCTCAAAGGGCCACTTCATCGTCTTTTCATGTTACCTCACACGTCATCACACAATTTAGCCACTCATCTCGGCCCATGATATGATAATAAATAATCCAGCGCTAAAGTGCCTCGCGTCCCCGAAAACTTTGAGATAAGTGCCTTCCGAACTTGCCGTTTTCAACTTTCACCGCAGTTTATATTGGATACGAAATTTAACGAGAAGTTTTTGATATTATAAGCCAATATCAGATGATTCTTTTCGAGTTACGAAGTCCTCGGCGGGACAAATATTTTGCTAATATTTCTTGGTTTACTTTGGTGGGTTTCTGCCGCCGTCGGCAGAAATCGTGATGTGAATTGGTAAGCTTATTTAAAGAACTTGTTTTCGATTTCTTAATTTAATTCTTGGGAGAAAGCGCTTCTTCAATTAATCACCAATACCTAGAGGTACATAAAAATTAGATACAGTATTTTTCTGTCGGATAAGTATTTGAAACCAAAAATAGATGTTGCCTATGGCTATGTCTCTTACTGTTTTTTAAAGAACGTGTAAAATGTAATTGCATTGCAATTTCATCAAACTAAACTATTAACTTAGCAAAAGTTCAAAGCGTTATGAATTGCTAAACAATTTTTACATTAGTTCGCCAAAACATTGGCGCACCAAAAAGCAGCTACATAATATATAAGCCGTATAACGAGCACGTACACCGATCCTAAACAGAAACTCATTTGGCAAGTTAATGTGTAATTTGAATGAACCGGACAAATTCAAATTAATTCAGCTTTTCCGTTGGCATTGAGAGACTTTGAATAAGGCGATCGATAACAAATTCAGGGGTTAGTAGCAAAATTAGCAATTTAATTTCGATTCAGTGAAAGTTTCCTTAGTGTTGGAAGAGAGAAGAGAGGACAAGTAATTTGCAACCGAGAAGAAACGAAAGGGGCACGTTATTACCTAAACTTTTGTCACTGGAAGATTGATTAAGTTTACTTGCTCTCTCTCGGGTTGTATTTATATTTTGATGTGCGGCTCTGAGATTTACTTATGAAGTACCTATTGAGAGATCGGGACTTAATTTGTTTGATTTCGATAATATTATATCCATGATATAAAGTTTAAGTGTATTTGGAAATTAGCTCAGGCTTTTTTTATTTTATTAGCATTTTTTGATTATACGAACGTATTCATATTAACAGCCTCAATTAACAGAACTAGAAACCGTTAGAAATAGTTGTAAACCTCTTTTCTTGAATTTTCTTTTAATTTATTTATTTACAAATTACCTTTGATACCACGGTATCATGCAAGTCTCGTAGTAACCCTAGGGTTGTTCGAAATGCAACGTCCTATGAGTTATCTTATTCATTATTCATTTTGCTCGCCCTTATTTGCGTCGCTAAAATGATATATGTTATTGTGTTTGTAATAACGATAGCTGGTTAATAAAATGACTGTTAAAAATAATTATTGGACTACAAAATTGCTATAAGCAAATAAATGTTACATTTAAAAATAACTCCAAAGAATATCTATAATGCAGTATTGTTCCGTTAAACCATGGAAATGGGACCAGTTATGATCTGATACCTGGCTCTTCGCTGGCGGTGTGAAATATCGGATTATAGGATCCAACCCTGCCGCCCCAGGAGTGCGATTGTCGGCAGGTTTCACTGCATTAACCCTTTCATCGCGACTCCGGCTTTATCTGCCAGATCTCGGCGCATTTTTGTTATCTTTAAAAAAAGATTTCGCCCAAAAAGGCTGTATACGGAATTTCCTTTGCGTGAAATTTAAATTAAGAATATGCTGAGTATTTTCGGCGGATTCCGTTTTGGTTGGGTGAGTCTTTAGGAAGTGTTCTGAAAGATTTTTCGATATTTAGGAAATATTAAATTTTTAATCACTTACCATCTTCGGCAATTATAAAAGGAAATCTTTTTTATTAGAAAATACTCTTTTATAAATATTGCTATAATTCATTACACAAATAATATTGGATCTTCAATAAGTTGTTATTATAATTTAATATGGCATTCTCGAGTAAACTCGGTAGCTACGTTATTAGTTTGGATCTAGAGCTTCAGCGAGAAAATATGATTAAAATAAATAAAAGTTTCGTCGCCCCTCAGACAATATTCCTTGAGATTGAACTTAAAAAGTCATCAGGCCTTTGATCACTCGCCAGATAATGATTCGTCCTCTCTAACTTTAGTTTACTTATACAAAGTATTGGGATTAGTTCTAATGAGATAATAATTTAGCATACATAGTTGTCCGGGCCAAGATCACCACAAAATGGATCCTTGGTGATAGAAACTGAGAGGAAGACCAAGGAGAGAAAACTTAGATATTATATTTGAGATTTATTGTGGACTGGCCACAAAAACTGGCCACAAAAAGCCACCGATGGAGATCGATTGGCGACTATAGGGCAGGCCTTTGCCTGGCAGTGGGACAATATAGGCTAATTAAAACAAAAACATTTTCTAAATAGCCTAGCGAGGCCTTAAAGAGCAGCTCAAAATTACATCACAAAATAATTTCCAAACCTCATGGTTTGTCAAGTCAACTTATTGATTATACACTTGATAAATTCCAGTCACGTTTGTCTTATTTTGTAGGAGATGTATAGAGATTTTGTCAGCTTAATGTACTTACATAACTCTTGATTGGGAGACAAGTGTTGGATCCTATTGAATACGTGTCGACGATTTTATATGAAAAGAAATGTAGTTGAGGTAAAATGTGACCTTACTTTTGGAGATGTAGCTGTAGCTATCAATTTTATGTTATCGAATTTATTTTGACAGCAATAAAATCACTTCTAGGAAAGTTTTTAGTGAAAATGATGAACTAAAAAGGCACAAACCAGTTGTACAATCGTGTCTTTTCTATTGGCAAATCGGTCAAAATACATAGATGTAAAATTATACGAGTGATTAGCGCTGAAAAACATTATCGAGCCACTTAGGCTCTCAATACTATTAAACTCCGAGTTTAATGCACCTACGTTGAATGGTAGGTACCATTCAAATACTACCATAAAAAGTAGATAGGTATGTACTTCATGACTCAAATATTTTTAGAATTCGAAATATAAGTATTCCAAATTCTCCCGTTACGTCACAAACATCGAAAAGATGTCTGCATTCGAGCGCGTCTAGTTTTACAATATCACTTGATACCGATCGCGTATTGCTATTTCCAATATCACTCGAAACTTTCGTTATCTTTCCCCTCACAAAGGCGTAAAGGAAAAAAGGTATGACACACAGTGCATTCCTAAAATAGACCCGATACTATCAACATTCCTTCTTATCTTATATCGGGACGCGAAAATAATCCGATACAAGAAAATAAACTGCCTCGGGTGTAACTGGGGCAATGGCTTTATAAACCAACAGCTATGTATTATATTCATGAACTAGCTTCTGCCCGCGACTTCGTACGCGGATCCTGTCCCATATGCCAGCGACTGCGGGGTCAGCAAAATTAAAGATCGTCTGGTCGATCGGGATCGTCTGATGTTGAATTTAAAGGGCCCGTTGACGGGAAAACAACAGAATACGCAAAATCATTCGAAACGTTCCATAGATTTAACTTTTGTACGTCAACGGCAAAAGCGCAGCAGACTAAACAAAACGCTAAGAACTAAAGCGCAATAGGCGTGACCATAGGGATAAAAGTAGTGATTCTAATTAGTCCGCATTTAAGTGGTTTTTCTGAACGGACCCTTAAATAACAAAGTAGTGGTGACCTAGTGTTTAGAGAACCAATCTCTCAAGTATGAGTGTGTGACTGCGATTCCAGGTCTGGCAAGTACTCGCCAATGCAACTTTTCTTAGTTCGTATGTACTTTCTAAGAATATTTTGGCCACCGGCCACGGATGGCACGTAAAACTGTAGGTCCCGGCTGTCATTGAACATCCTTGGCAGTCGTTACGGGTAGTCAGAAGCCAGTAAGTCTGACACCAGTCTAACCAAGGGGTATCGGGTTGCCCGGATAACTGGGTTGAGGAGGTCAGATAAGCAGTCGCTTCTTGTAAAGCACTGGTATTCAGCTGAATCCGGTTAGACTGGAAGCCGACCCCAACATAGTTGGGAAAAAGGCTCGGAGGATGATGATACCTGATTAATTAAAATCTAGCTGACTGCCCCCTCGTCCCCCGCGGTACTGAGTAGGCTACCCTGTCACGAAGATAAATGGAAAAGAATACAACACTCAAATAGCATTAAAACTCGAACATTCATTCTATAAAGTTTTGTAGTAAAAAAGTAAAATTGACGATGATATACCATCACCATTGAAAGCCTGTCCTAAACTATTACCGCCTTCACCGCTTGGAGGTACTTGCAGCTTATTATATCATTATACAGTGAAATTAGAGATAGCTTTCATTTCCACATCAGTTGTTTCTGATCTTCGATTCTCATAAGTCAACAGAAAATATACATCAGATTGAACAACTTTTGCTAAAAAGTCATTTCAAGTGTAGTACCTGGAGTTCAACTGCAGATGTTTTAGATCTTCAATTTTTGTAAGTCAACAGAGAGTGCTCATCAGATTGAACAACTTTTGCTAAAACGGTATTCCTATGTATGCTATCGTGTAGCTGGGCTCTTGAAGTTCCGCATCAGGTGTTCCAGATCTTCGATTTTTATATGTCATTAGAGAGTGCTTATTAGATTGAACAACTTTTGCTAAAACGTCATACCTTTATATGCTATAGTCTAGCTGGGCTTCTGGAGTTCTACATCAGGTGTTTTAGATCTTCAATTTGTATAAGTCAACAGAGAGTGCTTATCAGATTGAACAACTTTTGCTAAAATGTCATACCCGTATATGCTACAGAGTAGCTGGGCTCTTGGGGTTCCACACCAGGTGTTTTAGATCTTCATTTTTTATAAGTCAACAGAGAGTGCTTATCAGATTGAACAACTTTTGCTAAAACGTCATACCCGTATATGCTACAGTGTAGCTGGGCTCTTGGGGTTCCACATCAGGTGTTCCAGATCTTCAAATTTATTCTCTCAACCAAAAATGCTCATCACGTGGAACAATTTTTGCCATGGCACCATTTTTGTATCTCTTATAGTTTTGCTGATCTGTTGCAGTTCTGCACCAGGTCTTCAAGTTTCGAAAATAAATTATAGCCTATATGTTGCCCCGACTTTATACCGATACAACAAAAAAAAAATCATTGAAATCCGTCCAGTAGTTCCGAAGATTAGCGTGTACAAACAAACAGACATACAGACATACAGACATACAGACATGCAGACATACAGACATACAGACAAATTTTTTTTTTTTGGATTTGTGCTCCATTACTGTTTCTAAACCCCACCCAATTATTATTTTTTTAATATATTCAATGTACAGACACAGTTTTTTTACAGATTTATTATATGTATAGATATTATATGTGGACACCCTTACTCATGCGTCAGGAAGGGAGAGTAATATAAAAGTATTTAGTATTATGTATTCATTTTCCTTCGTATTGTAACACCTAACAAACCATATTCTGTTATGTTAACAATATGTAAGTAATTAATGAACTTAAGTAAACTACTCAACAAAATGATTCAGACTGTCAATTACATTTAAACACAGCTAAAGCTTTTACATTTAGCAAGCCCAACTAACACATGGTGCCCTTAAATAAAAACACAAAAACATACCCTACGGTCCTAATAAAAGGGGCTCTTATCAACGTAGTGTATCTTTCCACCTCTTGGTCAACCCACTTTAGTTCGTCCAAACATTGCGTACAACTTTTCTGCTATCTGTTACCGGATTACTACAAATTGTTAGGGACAAGCTTGTTAGGCCAACAGTTTATGTGAAATTTCATGGTGTTTTATAATTGCCCTCGCCACGCTCCGCAGTCTTCCCGACTTTTATAATAAACTTAGCTGGCACGTTTTGCTGAAATATGTTGATGTATTTAATTTTTATTAAACCTTTTTTTGGTGGCGTTAAGAAGAATGAGGTTATAATGAGTTGGGGTTGAAAGAGATGAGATTATTCAGTTAGACTGAAAGTAAATTATTGTTTTAAGTAATGGTGGGTTTTGTTTTAGCTAATGAAATGTTATTAATTCGTTATTATGTTGTAATGGGTTTCTAATCTCATGTGAATAATACATCCTGATCTTTATATGGATTAATCTCAACACTTTGCAGTCACCTACGAAGTAATTTCATCGATACTGCATTATAAAGTCAATTAAAACACTCATTAAAAAACAGAACATTTAGTAGGTACTTACAAAGAATGTAAGGACAAGTACATACCCTAATCCTATCCAAAACGCATTTACCCGTAGCTATGCAAAACGCGAACAGTACCTAATCCAAATACAAAAATTCAAACAAGCAAAACAGACAACAAAGCTTAACACAGTAAAGGGAGTAACAACGCGAAACTCCGTGTAATTCCAACCGTTACAGCAGAAGGATCGGCCAAACATTTGCAAAGGATAAGTTTCAAAAAATTCACGAGCCATTTGAAATTCACGAAGAGCGCGGCACTTTAATCAAACGAACACCAAAGTACACAGCCTTTACGCGTAGAGTGGCTTTTTCACTATCACCGTTGTACAGGTCGCCCGCCAGCGGCTTAGTCCCGATTGGACCCGGGGGAATGACTTGGTCCCGTCTCTCAAAACTACGCTATGTAAATCTATAGGCGGTGTTTTACGGAAAAATGGGAGAAGTGAGACTTGAATGTTTGGTTTTGATCTTACTGACCTTTGGGTTATAGAAGTTATCGATTGAAGTGGATGTTTTAGAATTTATGAAATTATTTTTGTAAAAAAGTCGACCCACATCATAGTTGGGAAACTGCTATGTAGATAATTATTATTTTTATAAATAATATTGAAGTAATGCTCTAATTAAGAAAAATAATTTGGTGTCCATAAACCTCGAGACATCGAAAAAAACAAAAGAAGACGATGTCATCTTCTCCGAGTGAACAAGTTATTAATAAACGTGAAACAAAATATTGTCACCTGCACTTTCCAAAGTTTCCCAACAAGGCAATTTTCTTGAGCTTATAAACACACAATGTAAATCACCACTTCTTATTCATTCGCCGTCGTCAGGTTCAGTTTGACGCCGTGTACATCGTGGTCGTCACCCATTTATCACTTTGACTGCTTAGCAATAAATTGTGTCACCTTAACGAGGTGCCATCTCGTCGGCAAGTCACCGCGCACGTACGCCTTCCTTGCACAAGCGCTTGTTTATATAATAGTTATTATGGAGAAGTCGTGTGATCTGCTTACACATTTCATGCGCTGGTGAACACGCTTTGACGGTTAGTTTTGTGGCGTTTTAGCAGACGAATGTAATATTAATGCTGGTGTTTAGTTTTGATGTTTGAGTTGTCTTCGTTCTGGACACAAGAAGATTTTATCTAAGTAAATAGATTGCTACAACTTTGTCTCTATCTAAATTCCCGACTAGGTTATTTTGTGATTTATAATATCAGTATCGCTTACATTTATTTCCCACTAACTGCCTTAAAGCAAAAGCTAAAGAATAGAAACTATAAATTACTAGCCGCATGTTGTAGATTAACAATTTAATCGTAGCGAGAACGCATTCCAAACCAGTATCGACACTACAAGATGAATTGAGACTAACTTCTCTTATTCCACAGCTTTAAGACCTCGCAACAAATCGCAACTATTTACTTAGCGCTGATACAAACACAAGCGAGCTGCGAACAACGGCGCACCCTCACTAAAAGCTATAGCTAACTTGTCACTTCAACTTACAAAACTATTGTTATTTAGCACTTAATTACAGAAATTGTTGAATGCGCACACGCGGACAGCGGGCAGCTGCCGCAAATAAGTTAAACTATAATTAAGGCCAAGTTACAACGAACAGTGTTTAGATAAATTAGTGACCCTTTTCTAAAATGTCAGCGCTCGCCATTAAGTCGGGGCCTTGAAAAGGGTAGACCACTCGCTCTCAGCGCTCTTACGTATCAAATGTTGATTAACTTACACGTCATTTAGTTAAAGAATGACACTTTCACCTTGTTTTGCCTATTCAAACATTAAAGTGGATTCAAATTAAATGCAATACAATTTATTTGTTGTTTATACACCCAAAACAAAACAGTCCTTTACAAAAAAAGTCCTCTCTAAATCCGCATATTAAACTTGAACACTTAATCTGTCCGTTTTCTTGTCCGTACTCCCAAGATTATCTACTAAGACCACATAATAGCGAGGAATACATCTTAACTAACTGCGACTGCAAAGTTTGTACGCAAAAAACATCTCCCGGAGTCCCTTAGAGCTCAGCTTGGAAGCTATATAACATTTCATTAGCGGTCAGCCAAGACGCTCCGGTTACTGACGCAATAAATCCTCATTTTTACTAAAGGACAAGTGAAAAGAAAAAAAAATAGGGAATTTGCGTTATGAACGTATAAACTATTTTGTTAGGGTTTAGGCGCGCTGTAAATCATTTTAGATTAAATGAAACATGAATGTGGCTATTGAATTATTTATTTAATTTAGATGATCTATCGTACGTGATACTAAATAATGTTGCTTTAGAGGTACCTAGCACACTGCAAACTTTTAGTCGATTTTTTGTTTGGGCTCATAAATCTGTATGAATATGAATGATAGTAAAGTACATTATAAATATCAGGCATTCGACATCAAACCGACTGAATACTTAGGTTGGAATCTAGATTTTCTTTAATAACAAAATCTTGCCAGCCGTCGGGTCAATTATCGGCCGACTGTTCTGCAGTGTGTAGCTACTCTTATTCGAAGGTAAAGGGTGTCCCAAAATTAACGCAAGATTTGAATTTGCCGCCATTTATGCAGTACAGTTTTGCCAACCCTAAAAACAAAATAAATCGACAGTTGACAGTTTAGGGTTAGTAAAGATGGAGCGTTACGCATAGAACAACGTGTCTTCATTGTTGAGCAATATTTCAAAAATAATGAATGCTTGGCGGCCGTAGTTCGAAAATGTCATACAAAATATGGTCGAAATAGTGTTTTAACTTCGTCAACTTTGAAGCGATTAATTGAAAAAATTCCGAGAAACAGGATCCGTGGGAGACGCCAAACACACTGGTCGTCCAAAAACAAGCCGTTCAAATGTCAATATAGAGGCAGTGCGTGCGAGTGTCGGTGACAATCCAGGAACCTCAACTCGGCGTCGTGGACAAGAATTGCAAATTTCAAGAAGCTCTCTACAGCGTATACTCACTAAAGATCTGTGTCCATGCTTACAAAATTCAATTAACATAACTACTGAAGCCCAATGACCATGCACAGCGAAGAGAGTTTGTTGAATTTTGCCCGATGTGTTATTCTATAAATAACCCTATCCTATGTACTTTATGAATCAATAAAAAAATTACAATCAAAATACTAAAAACTGTGTTTTCTATTTAATTCAAATCTTGCGCTAATTTTGGGACACCCTATATAATAAACGAAAAATCAACACGTAAGAACAGTAATAAAAACTACTTCGAAAGGAAAATTCTGTGCTTATATTGAATTTCTTCTCTTGAATTATATTTATTTATTTTATTAGCTTTTACTAGTAAATTTTTATATAAATAATTTTGCTTTTATATGTTGGCCAATATCATAATAATTTTCTCTTAGATTGTACTATTACATGATTACTTAGAATCATGAAGAATTATTATTTGACTTGACAACGGTACGTGACCAAATGAATTAGGTACAGAAGGATATATTTTTGAAGAAATAGTACATATTATTTGCAGGCTTCATGTCCTATGAAGTCTAGAAGGTCCCCGTTGGCTTGATAGAAATAAATCAGTTGAGCTTTGACTGAAATTTTTCATGGTGAAACTTATGCCGTTGTGGTGATGCATTTACGCGACTTCAATAATTATAATTTTGCCAGAACCAGTCCGAAAAATTACAATACAGAGCTTGTAGAAAGTACTAAAGAGATATTATCAGAAAAAAATCGACGACTTCGTGCGATTGAAACCTTTTATATTGACTTTTGTATTCAATAACGTTGCAAGGGTTGTCACTCATATTTCATAGGGGTTATTGTCAAATGTGTTGCTAATCAGTTTGATGAAGGTCAACTACTTAATTTCTCTTTATTCTGCGTGGATTTATAGTTAACCGCCTTTATACATCGTCAGAGAGTCGATTTTTGGCTATGCTTCAACTCGTCCTTAATCTCAACTTGACCGCTTTTGTAAGTGCCTATCAACAATAGCAAGGATTATAATTGAAAAACTTACATGTAGATATTCGATTAGAATTGTTGAACAAGAACTTTGAAAAATACTAGGAACCCAAATGCACCAACCACAACAAGAACTGTAATAATGGCCACGTGTTTATGCCTGCTTTGTTTACAGCGGCGCTGCTTAAAAGCAAAGGCATTATTATTACAGCCATACAACCCAGAGATCAACTGCACATAATAAGTTTAATGTAACACATAAACGGGGGAATCTCAGCAACACTAGTACTGTAAAACGTTGCAGAGCTTCGCAGCCTTTACCCATAGAATTGTGGTTTAGCCGCAGAATTGCAGCTTTAAACGCCTTAGCTTGGAAATGCGGCTGTTCCCAACTCAGTTCCGAATCCAAATTGTTGGCACCCCTGATCCCAATATGGCGGCTGATGCGTTAATTGACGAGCTCCCTTTTAGACTTTTGTATGAATTGTTAACTGTTTCAACAGCTATTAGGCTTACCAGAGCTGTGTATGCATTTAAATGAACATCCAATTTTTTACCCAATCGGAAACCCCTTTTTCAGTCACGTTCATAAATGCTCAATAAAATAATAGCGAGCCAAAATATGAGTCACAAAGTTAATTTCGAATTTATAATAATTAGGTTTGAAATATAATGTTGCTTTGATGTTTATTAATCAAACTTCCCAATTTGGGGAAGGTCATGTTTTATAATTTTGTACAACGAGTAAGTTCAAGCTTTTGTGAGCATCAACGTAATTATTTTCAAAAACACTTACACGTGCGTATAGAAGGCTTCTTCTGTACAGCGTTTAATACGCAAAAGTTTAATTATATTCGTACAACACAGATACTGTGAATCGGAAGTTGTACGAGGAGCAACTTTTATGACGCTGCGAACCGGGTTGGTCTATGAAGGATTACCCGGAGAACTTACTGGCTTGGCGTATGAATGAGACGAGGTTACAGCGAACTCCATAAGTTGATTTTGAGTGTTAGGTACTTACTTTCATTGAAAGTCAAAAGTTTATATTGACAAAGTTTGTCGAATAAGCTGTGTTGACATTAAGCTTTTTAATTGCCTAATTTTGATTTATTTTAAAATGTAAACTAAATAATAATTAAGAATTAGGCATAATAAAGTGAAATGATATCTAAAAAAAATGCTGCCTATAAAACGAGAATACTGTTCATTGAAAAGCCGAATGGAAAGAAAAAAAAATACAATTACAAAAAATCGTTGGTTACACTCCAATTTTTCTCTTTCGCCATTCACAAACCCCTTTATTCCGCACAACAAAAGTTCATTAAACAACATTTATCTGATATCCAAAACAATAGGTAGTTTGTACTGCACTGCATATACTCGTAATTTAATAAAAACATGTTAGCAGCCTCGGCTTATGACGGTTTAATCACTAAATGAAAACACGAATATTGGCCGCATCTGTTCGTGTTTTAATTTAATATTAGCCCATGGTTCGCGTGTATTTAGAGAACTTCATGTACCTATAAGTAAGCTTTATTAAGGAATTTGGTAATATAGATTAGTATTAGTAGAATTAATTAGGTATTCTTAGGTATGTTCGTTATGTAATTAAGTAGTTTACTTGTGGTGGTAGAAATTGTTTTATGCGTGATATTGATGTAATAATAGTTATAATATAACATATGTCTCATTGCCCGTGATCATTGCTTGTTCGTTGTAATAAAAGCGTGTTCCAAAGGTATTTTATATAGGTATGTGTTATGACAATCTTACCTTCACTTTAAGTTTCAACTAAAAACTCGATTTTCTGTATTACAGAAAATTATTATATTATTATTTTTTACCTCGACCTGTGACAAATGCGCTCTATTACATATTTTTATTCATACCCTTACATGGTCTAGGCGTTGAGATTACCCCGTCTAATTTCCACTGGCTTCCAGTTTATTCTTTGAGGCTATAAATTGCTAGTTTGTAGTATAAATTACATTGCTTGTTTAATACAAGTTATTTTGTTCGTGTGCCTGTGAAAAATTGTGGCTTCGCAGAACTAAGATACCTTATTGAATTAATATCTCACAAACTATTAGGAGCTTTAACCGGGTTAATAGAGTTATGAGTTATTGAAAATATTGGCTGTCGTTGATTGGTAGCTATCAATATCAGATATGAAAACTTATTCATAGTTTTGGCTGAAAGTTTTATAGTTATGCCACAAACTGGTAAGATCATTCCGAGATTAATAAACGTGTTTTACTGAATAATTTATGTAATAGATAAAAAAATATTGGTGATTACAAACTCTTCTATTCGAATGTTATTCTTCATCCTCCGAGCCTTTTTCCCAATCATGTTGGGGTCGGCTTCCAGTCTAACCGGATTCAGCTGAGTACCAGTGCTTTACAAGAAGCGACTGCCTATCTGACCTCCTCAACCCAGTTACTCGGGTAACCCGATACCCCATGGTTAGACTGGTGTCAGACTTACTGGCTTCTGACTACCCGTAACGACTGCCAAGGATGTTCAATGACAGCCGGGACCTACAGTTTAGCGTGCCATCCGAAACACAGCCAATGGTGTCTAAGATATACTTCTATTTGAATATTATTAGGCGTAAAATACAAATATCTATTTATCCAGTTCCCAAAAGCCGAAGATATTTCATGTAACAAGTCCAATTTCACGTAAAGAAAATTATGCTTTTCGCTACTGTTTCGGATAATAAACGTACATTATTTGGCAACTCGGTCACGTCTCCGTTGTCTTACAAACGAAGCGAGCTGACAGCGGGTTTATGCCTACAGTCTTAACTCAAGGTTTAAGACTGCGACGATACACTGCGGTGGGAACACACCTTTATTTTATACGATGCCGGATTATAAGCTATTGTTGCTGGTTGTTTTTTTTTGTTGTGTTTTTGTAATGTACTTTCTATATTTAGCTGACTACATGTAGGTAAGTGAGGTTTTTAACAATAGTTATAGGCATTATACATTGATTATATTTTCATTTGATCAGTACCAATTTATTTAATAGCAAATCCATATTCAACATGAAAATAGATATTTTAAATTTTTATCAATAAGAAAGCTTGTTGAACGGGAAATAATTTCTCAACGAGCAAACTCATTTCGCATCTATAATATCACTGAGTATGTAAAAGTATGAGTATGTATGAGTTGTGTGTATGTATGAGTGTGTTAAAGGCATTATATACAATGCTTGACACTTATATATCGGATAATACACAAGTATATAGGCGACTACGCCGTAGCTAAGTAAGAGTGACATCAGCTACGCCGTAGCCGCTGCGTAGAACAAAGCCATTTATGGCGTAGTACTGTGGCGCCATGTCGTTCAAAATACCATTATTCGTAGTAGCTTGATTCAAGTTTGTGACCTCATATAATATTGCTCATGTAGTTATCTAAAGCTACAAGTTCACTCACTATATATGATAGGTACACTGAAAGGCGGATTCCGACACTTGATTGAAGATGCGTTTTGATAGGTGCTGACTGCAACTGCCGACCGCACTGGCAGTGACTGCATGAAATCGGTCAATAGCTGAGGGCGACTGTACATGCTGCCGATCCAGAATGGTTTCATATAAATACATACAACCCAGTAGTGCAGCTGCGGCCGTTGATTCAGTCGCGGCACTTACATCGGCATCTAATTTTAAAAACTAATTATCATAAATATTAATCACAAGCATAAATAATTGGTTACTTTCAATAACTTAAAATCTATTCCAAGCAAAAAATATCGTCGAATATCTGGAAAATTTAGAAATAAGTGGGTCTCAAAAAATATTTTTTAGGATGTAAATAGGCACTAAAGTTGTTGGTAAGACTTTAATTTCTGTTTTTGAAAGCAGTCCATAAATCCCAGATTAGCCGCGAACAACGAAAATATAAACAACTTTTTGTTATAAATAGGCTTTATGTAATACGCTTAGTCCAGTAATCCCTAACAATGGTATACTTACGAAGTGCTTATACGAAATAAATTCTATTATGACCAAGAGTTTTTTTAAGTTATTGTTGGCTGTTCTTATGTACTATAATACTACATAATATTATTATGGGAACATCTTAACGAAAGCCATATTGTCTTGATACTTAAAAATACCTACGCCCAATCAGGGTCTAATACTTCAGTAATACTTTTACATATAACATTTTCAAACAAGTATCAAAACTACTAACTCCGTATCATACATTTTCTTCATCTTAAAGACTTATCTGTCAAGAAACACACTGATGCCAATTAAACTCACATTAATTCTAATAAAGGCGAATCGCTTCACACGACTTATAAATAAACTTCATAAATATTCATATATGTACGCAAGTTAACTTATGCGTACTTTGACAAAGGACTTCTTGAACTTTGCATAGCGATTATGTTTTCATAGCAGTAAATTCACACATTAAGAGTAAGTAACACACTGAAGATTAAACAGTCGGCCGACAGTGAAAATCTTTCATCATCATTATTATCTCCCGAACTTTTTCGAAACTATGTTGGGGTCGCATCCATTTTCATAATGCAGCTGAGTGCCGTAGTAGACTTAAATAAAATCTTTATTGCAATCAAAGTTTTCAGTCGGCCTAATATAGTTAAATACCTGATCTTAGTAATATGTGCACCATTCGGCTTCCTACCAATTTATAACAAAGTATCGGCCGACTAAAAGTCTGCAGTGTATTTGTACTCTAATACCACGTGAATATGGTGGTTGCAACATAACAAGAAACGAAAGAGGGTGTAAATAAATCCCAATGCGAATAACAATCGTTATCACGCTGAATATTTATTAGGTTTTGTAATTCGTCACCAAGTTCGTTGAGTTTCAACATCGCTCACTCGTCTGTTTTGAGATGTTCGAAGAGACGGGATGTGGCAATTTTGCTCAGTTTTTTGTTACTAAATGTAAAATTTAAACGAGATGATCGACATGTAGTATGCATATGGGAATATTGAATTTAAATAGTATTTTTATCTCAAAACTGATAATGATATTTTATTAAGTCCACCTTAAAAAAGCTATGAATAGCAATTATTATCATAAGTCTGTGTGGTAGCCAATATGTCTCGTTGAAAAACGAAACCTATCTGAATTGATTATACTACCATGAAATAGAATAGATTGTTGTCTGGTTGGTCAATTTCCCAAGTTTTCCAGTATTTTTGGAAATATACACCTAAAAAACCGCCACCTTCAAATTTTCTTTATTCCGTTACTGAAACTGAAAGCTCATTACTTGCACAACTTGTCCGGAATCATTAAAATTTATACGTTCCGCGACTTCACTTAATGAAAATACGAAAAAGTTTTTGTTCGCGTTTCCCATAACGTATAAAACGGCGGCTTAAAAATGTTTGTTTCAAATTGAAAGGGAAGTAAAATGTGTCAAGATGCTTTGTTTTTGCCGTGGCGACTAGAAACAATAGATTCAGAGTAAAAACTCATTGTAAGTAAAAATTAACACAATTTTTAAACAAAGGGTAGGATAATTTATTGCTGCATATTTTTCAGATGTAACCTACATATTTTGGAAGATAATAAAAATGGGGGATTCTTTTCGAAATTAGCTATTTCTGTAGGTTTTACACGTATCCCGAGGGCATTATATTTCACGAACTGGTTGTAAGTTATTTTCATCAAAATCGGTTCAGTAGTAGACCGAGGAACATCTATCCAATCTTTAGCGTTCGAAATATCAGTGCGATGCGATGCGATTAGTTTCTTTTTTATTTTGATCCAAATAACCCTCAAAGCGAAAGGGCTTAAGGTGTACTTCTTAAGGGTATCTTGCGGTTTGGCCAAAAATAGAACACTCTTTTCCCTTTCGTGTTATAAGAAGCGAAGGGATGAGCTCTGAAGAGGTAGAAATTCGAGAAAAAACACCAGTAAGAGATGTGGCTGCCTTTATAAATATTCGACGTAAAATAACCAAAAATAACTAAGGACCCCATCAAAAATATTTAAGCATCTAATATATATATTTTTTGTACATGTACATGTTACAGCTTTTTTATCATCCCACTGCTGGGCACAGGCCTCCTCTCACACGGAAAAGGATTACATTTCTTAAACCTATAATTATTTTTCATTCTAGTATCTAGTGGTTAAAATGAATGATATAACAACCCTCATATACCGATTTTACTATCTACGTGCCCTACCCAAGACTGTCGTCGCTTTTACCGCCGATGGGATAATGAAACTTTCAGTAGTAATGAAGTTCCTAAGAGGTCTGGGAAAGTACTACCTCCATATTCATTTGATGATTAGTATTGCTATATTCTGTAGGAGAGTATTATTAGACCTTATTTAGGGAGCTTGGTTTCAGTACAATTGTTCGGTCGGAAAACTATAATTGGGTTACAACCGCACTTATCGTTTGGGGTTTCGAATTCAGTCTAGATTGGTAACAAAAGCCCCTGTTTTATTTCGAAAAAAACGTGAATAATATTTTCTTAGCAGTTATGGAGTGCCTGATAAATACATTTTATATCTGATGTAAAAGTATATTTGCAAATAAATAATAACAATTTTTGGATTTAAATAAAAAATGTAAAAGTAGATTGAACTATTGTAGAACAGTCTGGTGACTGGTAGTGTCTACACAAGATAGTCAACGGTGTGACAAAAGCAAACCTCTAAAACCGCTTAATAAAAAGCAGTAGGTCTGTATAGCTCGGCTCGAGTTACGATTCTGTGACAATTACGTTCTCGTATTAGGTGGGTAGTACATCGAACGGCAGAGAGTGCTCCGAACTAATCCGCGCCAACTCTATTTCGGTAATCCCGCCTCCTGCCGCGACTTAGCCGAATCTTGTTTGAGATGCTACCGAAGCAGTGTGGCAACACTAATCCTTTTAAGCCACTCTTTTGATAATATCGTTAATTATTGCGTGTGTTACCAGTTTGTAAGTGGGCTGTTGGTTGGTGGTTTTATTTGTGGTGATTTATTTTTAGAACCGTTTAGTAGATCTATGGTACCTAATGTTTTATTTTATTTCCCTAGTTAACTTCGTAAAACGATTGTTGCATATGCTACATAGAAATGCAGCCTGTAGGTATACTAGCTAGTAAGATTTTATCCATACCTTTAACATTGACCATACCCGAATACTATCTCAAATCCCGAATGCTTCCCCAACAATCGGCCTGGTTAGGGCACAAAATGATAACCTAGAAACCAAAACAGCCGTGAAAATTGGAATTTTTGAGTTACTGCTCCACCATTGCATCCTACCTATGCATCCTATTGCTATGCAGTGAATACCGTGCTAGGCCGTGGCAATCTTTCCGCTTCATTTGTCAGCAGTTTATGATCACAGCCACGCTTACACGGTTCCGGCCTTTGACCATGCGGGTTCAGGATTATTTCGGCTTGCTAGATAGACAACATGCCTTTTTGGTGTTGTTGCTTTTGTTTTGTGGGGTTTGGTGACGGAATTATGGCAGCTGTTATGATAATTCACGGGTATATGAACGACTGTAAATAATCCGTGTTTTTTTTATTTCAGGCCGAGAAATATTTATTGTTGCAACGAAAAACCCCTGATAGCGGGAGAAATAAATCTAACAAAAATTGTTTTCTGTTAGGCTCTGCCTGTACTGTTAACTTTAAGTATCTAAAAACTCATAACAAATAGTGTTATAGACAAACCAAATATGATACCTTCACCGTAAAAGGTATTTCGCGCGCCGTCATCCTCATAACTCAACACAGCAAACTAGAACCATCTCCAATGTCAACGACAATTTCGAACGCTCGAATGGGTTCGAACCCCTTGAACCTCGAAGTTTTCTGTTCGTCCACATAAATAATTCAAAGGCATCACAATGCAATGTGATATCGCTGCAGGTTCATATTTCACGATACACTGCCGCGTCGAGTAATTAATGTACCAGAGAACAAACGCCGGCCCGCCTGGGTTTGGCATAGCACTCAAAGCGGTCCCGATCTCAGTCGCATCCCGCATAAACATTGATTTATGGTACTTTATTATTTCGCAAAAGACCTCTAACCGACTATTTCCAGTCTTTATTTTAGGAATTTCTTTTGCAAACAACGTAATCTAGTACGGAATTAAAATGTGAGCAATTCGAGTAATTTCATATTTCCAAGTCATGCATTTCAATATGCAGATGAAGATTGTTATTACTGAGAAACTAAGCTTTCGTTGTAATAATATTGTGGAAAATAAGGAACTACGGAGTTGGTAAGCCGTAGCTTACGCCACCATTAATAAGTAACACGATGAAATTTCTAGGAATTAGCGTAGCAAACTTACATGCACAGTATTTATTAGCAGAACAGCACTTTTATATGATGATAATTAATAAATTATTTTAGACGACCAGTAACATCTCCCAAATGAGCAGCAATAAGGTAACAGCCGTATCGCTGACTAAACCACGGCACAGAACTAATGGCCTAATATTTTGTATTAGAGCACGTCACGCCGATATTTCGCGCGGCTTTCTTCCTCCCGAATAATGTTCCGCATTAGCCGTAGTTACAGTGATTAAATGACTAGCGGCGAGGGGAAGTAATAATGTATTACAAACACAACACAGATTGTAATGGATATAGTTATCTCTGTATTGATATAACCGTTTATGTATACAACGCACACATGAATGTGAAGATTGATGCGTGTTCATTTAGCACGTTACTAACTTATTGGCAATATTCGCCAAGTTTGCCAGCCTTGAAGCACCATTTAATTAATTGTACAAAAAGCTTCTTATTGATGGTAGTTTCTAATTTCCATGATAAATCGAGTACTAGAATTGCCTCTCAAGTATCTTCAATGGGATTTGATTTCCAGTAAACGATACTTGTTCTGGTACAAACTGTAACTAGGCGAGCCAAATAATTAACTCATGTTTCCTTTGAGTAAGTAGGTACATAAAATAAAGTATCCAAAGACGTAGACATCTAGATAACGGTTGAGAGCATAAGCCGAAGCAACCATTAGACTTACAAGATGCTTTGGTAGGAATATCTCCTATTCCAACATACATCAGGCTTAGCAATTCTCACGGAACATTCGCTACAACATGTGTAGGAAAGTGTTAAAGGAGTTGCGAACTTGTTCGGGCTAAGTTGTACAACAAGAGTGTCTTGTTCGACACATGTCGCCGGCATCTTGTTATGACGAATTTTGTCGTGCTGAGCTAATTTGTGGAAATTCTGCGGGTAATTGTGGTTTTTCTTGGCTTTTCTGCGAAGGGATTGTAATGTAATAGAATATGGGAGATGATTGTGTGTTCGGGTTTGTCCTTGTTTGATTGCGGTGTAACGTGACTGAGTTGTTGGAGATAGGTTTTTATTAAATTACATGAAAATGTGGTAAACAATATGTATTTCTTTGTTCTCAGCCAGTCACTACATTTCATACAGCGAAGTATGAACATTGACTAGTGGCTACGTATAAATTTTTTTCTGAAATAAAACGAAGTGCAAATCGAACACACCACTAAACAACATAACCCTACTAAATTCAAGAGCGTAATTTCGCGCTACACAAAAGGAAGGCGTAAAACACTTTTTCAATGCACGCCGATATTACGTCACAAATATTATTGCCAACTCTGGCCCGTTATCGGGTAGTAATATTTTTTCGCCCCCTTATAAATCAGTGTATCTTGTATGAGCTACTTATCGTGGAAAAGCACGAAATGTATTGTCCCGAGGGTGATATATTCGTTGCCTGGCCTGTGACTTGTGCCTCGGGGGACGACCGCCCTTAAATCTACGCGGAGCTGTATATATTAAGTTTTGAAAATATAAGGAAGTGAAATATTTGTGGGTTTTTTTGTATTTTCTTTCGTTCCGAATAAGGTTATTTACTTTAGTGATTCGGTCTGGTGCGCTTGTTGTACGAATATTGCAAAATAGATTCCACCCGGAGGGTTAAACGCCGTACCTAATCTGATAGAATATTGTTCACGAATGTTTACTTTATTAATTTATTTCAAAAAGGTTTTGCAGTAAGTGCCGACGATGTGTGAATATTTTATTTAGCTTTTCATCGACTTTGGGGATCACAATTTATGCAGTAACCTCGACAACTTTTTGATATGGTTATCAGACCTAGGTCTCTTGCCAATAAGATGGCCACTAAACAGTTTGACCTAACAGTCGAAGATCTACACTTACATCATCTCAGACTGAATTTGATAACTGAACTTAAACTCTTCAATACATCATGTTACCAGGCTACGACTCACAACTAAAATACAGTAACAAAATATCCACAGTTTATTTGATCACAAACTTATTCACTTTTCTCGTCCCGTAGTTCTGAGAACCGGTGATATTTAGATTGGCAACATAAATAATAACTGTGACACCGACAACGCGACTTTCGGAAACGAAACCAGGTGGCACAGTCAGCCGACAAAAATGAATATACATTCAGAGTAAGGCATATTGTGCCAACGTAAGGAAGCGTCAATCATATATTTTACCTACTTGATATTGAAAAGCGTGATCTTTATTCATTGGTAGGAAAATATTGTATACACGTGTAAAATAAGTATTGGCTTTATTATGTTTGAATAATATGTATCGAGATATATATCCCTATGTATAATCATTTTTATATGCGTCCTGTGATCCGGTATTTATCCCTAATATTCGTACTTTTTTGATGTTTAACACAAGCTCTAAATACCTCACTTAAAAAACAAGTTGCTTCGCGACCGAAACGGTCAATTAATTACGTTTTTGCTCTCGACTATCTTAACAGTTTTCTTCAGTGCTTAACGTTCCAATTTGTTGAAATTTAGTACTAAAGTTTCTACGAATTGGAAGTACAAAATCTTCGTAGATTTTGTAAGAAATAGCTCACTCTTGAAGTGCAGCGAAACCAGAATTTAGCTGACACTGTCTGTGTGTGACTTTCGAAGATGGCGTCAACAAAGTCGTTCTTTTCTTACAATGTTACTTTCATTATAAACATGAAGATTATCAAAATTCGTATCAACACCACACATACTATCGGGAAGAAAAGGTCACAAGACTAGTTTCTGTGAAAAAGTCCCAAAAAAATCTAACAAAACAAAAAGGATAAACCACTTTACATAAATACATGGACAAGTTTGTTTTGTACCATTTGACCTATGTCCGCAATAAATTATAAAGTCCAGTGATATATATCTGTTTCATTGGAGTGCTAGCGATCACCGGCTGACTACAGTTTCCATATAGTTATAAATTACACTACCCAAGAGGGCCTTCTGCCAAGTATTTCCGTAACATGTCCTATGCCCCATGGGGTCAGGATTTATGTCAACAGAAAAACTAGTGGAACACATCTATGTAGATCGTACAGCGAAATCTATCACTATTAGGATGGTCGCGTTTTGTGTCGAAACTGTGTATGATTTTAGGCATCAACAAGGTATGTGTGTGCTGCTAAAATTATAGTGCTAATTAATGCTTACTTGATTGTTGCATATTACGCATCCTCGCAGTCAGAAAAGCTTAATTATAATTCTCGCTAAAGCCGCATTGACAACTCATTCATTCTCATTCATTCATGGACATTTCATTCGTATCGTTCTTAAATGTAAAACCACTAACATCTACCTACTACTCACTACTTACCATTATGTACTTATACGATCTAAAACACTTAAGCCAATGCATTTCTGAAGCGAAGCATTTAAAATGTTCAGTTTAAATACCTTGGGGCGGTATCGGCATGTACTTCGCTTCGCCAAGTAGTAGTGGGGTTTCTTTCACTATGCTACTACAGTCTAGAGTATCAGTTTTACTAAGGATATACTTAAGTTTGCGTAGTAATTGGATAATAGCTATTCGGTTTTACACTTTAATTGTTATTAGTAAATATACCTATAGTTTTTTAGGTACACCAATTTTTACATTATGATCTTCAAAATAAATGGTCTTATCGCTGAGAGCGATTTCTTCCAGACAAATCACTGTTCCTATCTTTACATATACATACAAGTATTGAAATGAGATTATACATAATATCACTTTAAAAAGATCACACAACAAGGCATATACACGTCTACTAATGTAAATTACACGTATACTATGACAACAACCGAGAACTCAAAATAAAAAAACAATAAGTCTGTTCTTATAAGCCTCCTCATACTTTTTATAATCATATCTATGAACCAGGTCTAGACAAAGTTTAAAGGGTTTGCAGAGAGTTCGTTCAGAAACGGGAAGCAATTTGGACTTATAAAATTATTTGAAATATCTCATACTAGCCGTGTAATTACAAAAACAGAAATTGCTATCAAACTTTTTAATGATAAAAGGGATAAGTACCTTAAAATGAAACCCAAAACTAATACATAGTTCCCTTAAACTTTTGTTAAATGAATTATTCATTTTGATATTTTGATGTTACATTGAAGGAATAATCCGTAGTGGACTATCGTTTATTTAGGGCGAACTGAGATAACTTTTTTGTATGGAGCTGCTTTATAGTAAATAATGTGGTCTCCTTTTTATTTTAGCTCAGCCATCATTTTACCTAAACCGTCATAGATGGTATGAGATGGCTAAATATAGATTTCTAGATTTTCCGATATTACACACTAGCTTCTGCCAGCGGTTTCACCCACTACCCGTTTGAACCTCGGCACGAACCCGGATAAAAATAGCCTATAGCCTTCTTCGATAAATGGGCTATCTTACACTGAAATAATTTTTCAAATCGGACCAGTAGTTAACAAACAAAACAACTCTTCAGCTTTACAATATTAGTATGGGATTGATATATTGTAGCTAAAGTTGCACACAAAAAATGCAATAACAGAATTATTCCACGTGGAATTTTCCAGAAATCACTGCATTGGGTCAGAGTTTCGTCTGATTTCCAACGATAACATTACAGAAACCAAAGCTATTGTAATTCAACCGTACTTTGATTAATAAAGTCACACTTTATGATATGTAGCAGCACAAAAGTTAAATGCTCGATTTAAATGCATTCGTGTGAGAGGTAATAAATGGCTAGATCGCAGTCGTAGAGATTGTTTGTAATATTATGCTTTTGCTTTTGTGCTTTTGGAAAAATAAAAAACCGACCAAGTGCGAAGGGTTCCGTAGAATTATTGAGCAAAAAGAGCAAACTAATCACGTCTGTTGTATGGGAGCCCGCCTCCCCAAAATATTTATTTTATTCTAGTTTTCAGAATTTATTGATATAGCGGCAACAGAAATAAATCATCTGTGAAAATTCCAATTCTCTAACTATCACGATTCATGAGATACAGCCTGGTGACAGACGGACGGACGGACGGACAGAGGAGTGAAAACAATAGGGTCTCGTTTTACCCTTTGGGTACGGAACCCTAAAAATATATTAATTTTACAGTATACATGAAAGGTCAAATAGGTTCAAAATCTCGATTTCGTGGTAGATGGGAAACACTGGACGCTGGACCAGTAAACTCACACTGACAAGGAAAGAGGTATAGACATGAGTCGTGTACACACACATGCAAAAAAAGTGGGCAAGAGGAGGAATGATGGCATAAGAAGGCGTTATTCTGATTTCTGTCACAGTATTGAAAAAAAAACGAAAAATTAAAAATGCAATAAAAAGCTACTTAAGTTTTGGAAGTGCAATAGCAATGTTAGAAAATAATAGGTGAAGAAGATGATGTAGAATAACTGGTATATTTCAATACTGTGCTGAATCCTCCAAAGATAAATCTTACGTAGTTCAAACTATTCGAAACTAGTTACGATCTAAATTGTTTGACTAATAACCTAAGTTTGCAGATGGCGAATAATCTTCATTTAAATTATGGCAATAGATTTGATAGTTACGTTAACGTATAGGTTAATTTTAGTTTTATTTGTATTGGCTTCTGTTTACTTATCTTATTGAGCATACTAATTTCTTCGAAGTAAATATAGCTATCAAAGTTTTTTTGTAGGTTTATACAAGTTTCTTAATATTGATAACTAAATACATACAACGACTTCCAAAGATAGGAAACACCACAAAACAGCTACCTACTGGCTTCATCACATATACATAATTTGCTTAATATCGCTATTCCAGTTCCTCTTTCGAATCAACATATCCAAATACTCCGCAAAAGTAAAGAAAACTCAAAATTTACTACTTCTAATTCAACGTCTTCCTAAGACCCAGACTGCACCAACAAACAGCTATCTCCTAGCTTCATCACACATTTAACATCACTCCAAATAAATGAAACATTCAGCGCAAATTCTAGTTTCCCAGTATTTGTGCACGCGTGTGTAACCTGCTTTAAGCCGGTTCCCTCTAAATTCTCCACAAGTTGGCGAGGTTCTAAAGAAGTGCGCGTGAACAAATCCTTTCTAGAATTTTATCGTGTACTCGATCTAGTTGCCTCCGTGTGTGCAAGGCGTTATGTGGCTTTGTAAGGACGACGTGACTAACTAGACTGTACTGAGATTTTATTGTGATGTCTTATTCAGGTATTTGTTGGGTTTACTAGGTTTAGTATTTATTTGTGAGATGATGTAGTGTGAGAAATATAGAGTAGGGTGTCGTTTTAATTGGTGTAGGTATAGGTTATTTTTAAATGAAAATAAAAGGTTATTTTCATTTAAAAATACGCATATTAGCAATATGAATTATTCTTATTTTTAATATTTAATAAAAGAAGATTTCATATAAATTATAAACAAGTAGCTTGAACAAAACAAAAATGCGTAGAAAAATAAATCAATGTTTCTTTCACTCCTTCTCAATAAACATCAACTCACAAGGGATCGTTAAAAATTAATCAAATACAAAGGTTTCAACAGAAAAATTATGCTTAGAAAACAGAAATAGCCTTTTAACATCTAAACGGATTTTGGTTGAACAAGAAATTCAATGTAAATACCCAAATCCTATTACCAATCCAAGTTTAACATCTTTTATTTTAATAAATAATATTTTTTATACAAACAGAATTTTCTTTTCGTGTTTACATTCCCTCAGGGACGGTAAGATGGATGTCCCGTTCTACCTTAATCTATTACTACTTTCTCAATATTATAATATACTTGCGTCATTTCTGACGTAGTTTGGAGAAGAATGGGGGAATATTGTTCGTTCATTAAGGATGGGGGGATCATTTCCGAATGGAGAATACCATTAACACATTTTTCGTCAGGGGGACGGAACGATTCACGTGGTCACGGTGGAATGAATATGGTATAGATTTTTGTGCAATAATATATTTGATGGTTGATAATAAATAATATGATTATCTGTTAAGGTCAATAATACCACTTGTTATCGATTAAATACCTAAGCAATCAATGATGATAATATTTTGTCACAGCACTCTTGTATAATGCGTAGCTTTTTAGCGAGTAAAAAAGAAAGACTCAAATATTTTATCAGAACAAAGTCATACGTATATGTGCTATTTATTTATTAATTAATAACCAGTACAATGTTACCAATGTTATTAGACCGTGCGAATTTAATTAAATTAGCAACGCGTTTGTACTGGATAGCGAAATAGCTCGTGTGCTAGTCTTTGACTGCGGGAAGGTTATATTAAGAAAACCCTCTGTCTTCAAATTATTTTAGATTAGACACATACACATAGGTACACAGATGGTATAAAACTATGACTTTATTTATCCATAATATTCATAAAGGCCATATATGGCAGAGAAAGATGTATGTGATTTCTGATAATTAGTCATATTTTTTACTAATCAGTACATTTACTTAATGTGATTCTCTCTCTTCTCGGCTGGAAGGAATCTATCTATTGACATTGCAAAACATCTTAAACCACACCAGAAAATGTTTCATCCGAATTTAAACTAAGTTTTAAGATCGTGTCCTCATAACTCTGGCACCAACACTGAATCTGTTTTAATCACAGTAAATTATGATAATTGCTGCGAACTGTGAAGAAAATCATATTAAGTGTCGGCGAGTATTCCCGGCCTGCCAGGCTACATTTGCAACAAAATTGTCTTCAGAAGTTGGTCTATTTTGCAGTGAAAAAGTCGATATTCCTGGCCGTACACTTTTCTTTTAGTACCAGAAAAGAACCGTGGGAAACTTGACTGTGTCTTTGCTTTTAATAAAAAATTATACGAGGTTTGCACGGAGCGCCGCCGCTCTGTAATTTTCTTTGCGAACTTATTTTGCTCTGAATGGCTGTAAATTATTGTTGTTGAGTTAATTTACACGTATTTATGCTTTGAGATTTTGTATGATATGTTTTAACATGAATATCATACAGCCTTTAGGGACACGTGATTTTATTTCGGTTGGTGTAAATAACCTTGGTTTGTTCATCAACTAATATACTTCACATAAGCTACGTAATAATGTTGGCAAACAAAGTAGGAAAGGTCTAAATAGTGAGCATATTAATTATGATCGAAACTCCTAAACACATGTGTACAATATCAATAAATAATATCCTTATGTGCTAATAAATTGGAATAAGAACTTGTAAGTTATAGAGAGCTCGTTTACATAAACAATAATGCTAGGAATCAGTATCGAAAAGACATTTGAGATAATTGATGACTGCAATTTGTTGAATCCTATAGGTAAATATGATAGTAACTTATTGTTCAAGAGTTTATTGCACATAAAATACTTATAGAAGTGGCTCTCTTGGCAACATTTACAAATATCAATAAAAAGGAGAAACACCTGTATTCGTAATAAAAGAACATTTTAAAGAAAGGTCAACGTGAAATGCAATTAAACTTTCAAGAAGAATGTTATTGTTTCACTTTAATGTTTGTACGTACAGCAGTAAAACATCGCCCTTATTCAAGCGTCCTCTTAACAATTCTAGACACAAATGCCTGAAAATTGGATTTTGTTCATTCAATTAAGCACACCCGTAGCTCTAACAACATTTAAGATGTTCCCATTTAGTACCCAAAGCTTTAATTCCAAAGTTAGCTCTTTAGTTTATAGCTACATAAAATCTGAAACAAAAAAAGGGAAGTTGTATAAAGTCGCCAGCACTCGTTCTGAACGATGAGAGTTAAACTCGATTCTGGCAACAATTTTCATAGTTGCAAAAGTTTAAAACTGTAAATGTTATTATTCCGCCATCCACGTCTTCTGAAGAACTTCAAATTACACCTTTAAAGTTGAAGAATACAATTCAACTTCACAACACACTTAGATGCTGTAAAACATTTTTTAACGGAGATGAATGGCGCGGATTCGGCAAGTTGAGAAAGTAATTATGACGGTCTCTAATCTGATTAAAATTTTCGGAATGTTAGTAACGAGATCGCATAATGAGTTATGATAGAAACAGTAGCTCCGCTTCTAACCTCAGCCGTTAAAATTAATTTAATTTGAAAAGCAAATCCGACGCCGCGTGCCGATCGACAAAGTTTGAGATTTTATCATTTCAAAAGGTGCTGAGACCAATATATTGTATTTATTCAAATTATAGCACCTCTTTCCGAGATATTATTTTGATTTCCTTCTATATCCCCACGCTAATGTGAATTTGGTCGGCATCTAGTTTTTTTTTATATGATAAAATTAGATGAATAGAAATGACTTTTATAAATGCTGTTTTTGCAAGTTGTCTTAAAGTTATAGATTTTGTCAGTAACACACACAGAGAATATAACGTATTTTACTATATCTGCAGTCAACACATGTCGTTAATATTTTGAGGAGCATCTCAATCCTCCCCTTCGTTCAGCAGTCTGCTGCTCGTGAGTAACGGGAGTTTGTATGACAGCTGTCATGACTTCACATGGAAAAGATAAAATATCAGAATACCAATAGACCTTCTTGATGAACACCTTACGGAAACAGGTTTTGACAAAATTATATAAGCGAGACGACTTGCATACGTGCAGGTATAGCCGTACGATTAGACAATAAAATGCATAGGACGGTACTTGATCAGTTCTCAAATATTAAAAATTGAGTTTTTGTCATCTGCACTAGATTGAATAGCAGTAACTTTATTCGTCATCATAGCTAATTGTAGGTATTGTGCCTACCCATTTTAAAACCATGTAGTAAATCCGATTTGATTTTATTCACGAAGCTACATGTTAGCTATATTTTTTGCAGTAACTAGAGTTGTAACGCATACAGTAACTCCCTATTACGTTTATTTTTCGACATTAGCGGTATTTTCCGTAAGTGGGCCTCTGCTGAGGGCGTAGACAGCCACACTTCCGAATGTCGCGCGGTGCGGAGTAAGGACCCGTTTTAATGACGTCACTGGCACACGCATCGTTTGTGCTTCAAATGTGCCTGCTTTATTTTGAGGTGTCACTGAACTGTACGTGAAAGGTGGCTGTTTTCGATGTTATTTATTTTTATTTTGTAATAATTTTGTATACGCCAGAAAGTTATTGCAAAAAGAAAAGTCATGTTTGGTAGTCAATAGTGTTCTATTATTCGTCAGGAGTTGGTTTGGGCCGAATAATTAGAAAAGATACTGCAAAGATTTTACTCTTGATAATTATGATACTTATCACGATCGTTAAATCATGACCTTATAAAATAAATTCTGGTAGAGCTGAAAGCTTGTAGGTAAGTCTCACCCAGAAACAGCATTAAGTAGTTAGTAAGTACCTCCCTATCAAATGAGTGGCAATCAATCTTTAGCCACCTACTCGCAGTTGTACGAAACTCAATTCTTTCCATAACATTGTACTAGTTTCCACAGGGACTCATCAGAGTGATCGATCGCACACCTGCCCCGTTTAATTCAATACAGTTGCCTAATAGGTGTTATTACTAGCGTATATCGCGAATATTAAATTATTCCGGCAAAGAGCAAGTAAGCCTCTAAAAGGGAGACACGACTACTTAGCGATTAATTTATTAAAGCTACCTCGTGATTCAATTTGAGACACAAAGGCTGTTTCACGTGAGTCGCTCGCGCTAAATACTCTGCCAGCTAATACGTGGATCGAGGAACATTTTCACCTGCACGGCTAAAAGTACGGGTTTTATTTCGTTAATGAAAAGTTAGTAAATGGCTGCGTAATGTAAGCATGGTATACCTACTACAGAAAAGAAACTCTTAGCAACAAGCCTTTTTTATCCTTCTGCTTGCTTAGTGTTTGTTTGTGACTATTTTCCAAACAGCCTATGTAAATAATTGAAGATTTCACAAAATAAGTAAAAGAGAAAGGTTGGTTTAGAACCAGAGGTAAAAAGGATAACATCTTTGTAAAAAACTCAATTCCGCAGTTTTCATATACAAGCTTTAGAACGAATACTTTTTTTGAGATCCTCTCAGTCCAATAACAGGAATTCATGTCAGAACTAAACCGGTTTTTCGTAGAACATAGTAGGTATGCAGCCCTAGTAAAACACATGCTCCGCTTCCAAAAATGTTCGTCGTAGAGCGGTAACAATTCCTCCCCCTCACCACTGACATTCGCTGACGGCGGCGTTTACCACATATTTTTACAAAATTATCATATTTCTCCTATTCTTTTCATATGTTCACAAACATTATCTATCTAAGTACACTTGTAATCTCCTTTACAAATAAAGGCCAAAAATATCTGAAGTTATTTAGCCTCTTAATTGAATAAATAAATATAAATAGGTACCTTGCTTTAAGTGCTAAATATACCGCCACACTTAAGGCAGTTCCCAACAATTACCCAAGAACAATAGAACCTTTTAAAAAGGCGTCTTCGGAATATTTTCGTAATTTTCACGGACTGCAGGCATCGCTAATGGTCCCATTATTTAATTCGGAACCCAGACTAATTACATAAAGTGCTATTAATTTCACATTTCATTCAATCTTAGGGCTCTCAATATTGAATGGTATGCGTGCCATACCTACTACATATACAGTGGTATAAATAGATAAACTAGGCGTAGACACTTTTAGTGATGCATTCATTGAACAGTCATTTAAATAATAATAAATTGGGTAGTCACTTGTTATTGATTCTGAAGTCAAATTGTATGCAAACTATGCCACTTTGCACCAAAATAGAATCAATTTTGTATGCATTATTTAAGCACACATCTATTCATATATTGCGATATTATTTATGACTGTTAACATTGATTGCAAATTGGAATTCAGTTTTGGTTACGTTTTAATTGAAATTATGAAATTCCGGGAACGAAAAACAAAATGCATCGGCATGTTGTTTCATATTATAATCGCAATTGTGGGCCTAACAAAAACATTTTATTCATACCGATATTGCGTTCTTGCTGAAGTGAAACGAAGTAGTGAATAGATTGTTTCAGGGGGTTGATATTCTAAAGTGGTTCGTCTGAGTGGACCTTAATTAGGTTTCCTTATACCTGAACCTGGCGGCATTAAATCTACTCGCTTTTAATAAATATATTATATAGAAATATAATACGGGGCACCTAAAAGGTTATTTATACTCTTTTCATGTTGTGTGGGGATTCTCTCGGATTGCTTGACTAATTTAGAACTCGACCGGAGCTTTTAATCAAGGCCTCTTTACGGGCGGTTCGAGGGCCTAAGTTACCTTTTCTATTATATTATAAAAAGCTTGAAAAATTCTCTCTAAGTTATATTTTTATTCAACCTGTATTTGAGGAGGCTTTTAATATAAAAGCGTAGTACTAAAATTAATTCATTTCTAAGTGTTTCAATTACTTAGCAAAGTGTGTTCCTAAGTGTTACTTTTAAGGTATAAATAAGTTCTTTTATTTTATATTGAACGCAATTCGAAGGCGAAGAAGTCCCCTTTTATCAATGCATTTAAATAACAAGACCTTTTCATCATGTATAAGGTTGCACAGTGGCTTGGCTCCCTGGAGACACAGGACAAAATTGCTTTAAGTAAAGGAGTTCCATTTTATTAAGCTTTCACGCCAAATGAGGTTTAAAATGTATTATTCTTTAGCTAAAGATTAGCAAAGTAAGAAATTGTACTTAATAAGTATGTGGTTAGGTTTTAATGAATTCTCATGGTCACATTTACTGGGAACAAAACTGTCGTTAAAGCTAACTAAAATGTGCAGGCAGAGCTCTCAATGTCTTTGCTATTTCGCCTCTTTAAGTATGCAAGTTTGGTAGTTGAAAATTGGGTATGATAATAATTTACTAGCACCCCGCATTACATTCTCTTTTTAGTGCATTTAGGTAAAAATACCTTCTACTTTAAATATGTTCTAGGTTTGAAAATCAACCTAGTTTTATCAGTATAAGTTACAGAACTAACAAGAGGTCGTTAACCAGATCGTATTCCTCCCTTTTTGCATGGAACTTGAAAAAGTAAGCATTATAACAAGAAAGGGTATTAGGTTGCAAATTTATTCTGAACGATCTGAAATTTAAATTTGAGCTCATCAAAGTTTCTGCACAGGGAGTTACTTGTAATATGTGAGCATGTGATTGCTTTAAATCTTAAAAAGGGCCTCGGGACTTGAAGGTTCCGCATCAAGGGAGAATTTACCTAATTGGTTATTACCTCTTATTAGCTAACTCTCAATTTGATTTAACAGAAAATATTATATCTATGTACGCTATGATTTTATACCTGTACTTCTTTTTATTTATATATAGCTTTAAAGTTGTTAGGTACATATTTTTTTGTTATGGTGCCAGAAGTGTTAGGACAATCTGAGGCAGATAGTTAGGCTACAACTACTTAGTGTATTTATTTATTGAGTAGAGACCCAAACGATGACAACGTTAGAAAAAGAGTACACATAGACAGTATACCTATTTTTGTTTTAGAAAAGATAATTAATAAACCCAAAACAATGTGCTAAGTAATAGTTTGTAACAATCTTATGCACAGTCTTCCTTCCAAATTTTAACCTGACAGAAACCTGAAATTTCCTGGCAAAATTTCAGGTTTTCCTTGTGGGCTAAGTTAACTGAACGCGTAATTCATTATGTATAAACATAAGCAGCTTCCTTCGTTGTGGTATAACAGAAGCTAAATAGATCGCTGGCTTAATAAAGTCGTATATGTGTAGGTACAGACTTAGGTAAGAATTTTGTTGTCGAAAATCCTGGCTTTGTGCTTTCAGCGGTTATTGCTGTTACTTGTGTAAGCAATAATGGTTGTTAAGTGGAATATTAACTCGTAAAGTAAGGTGTATTTAGACAGGTGATGAGGTGATAATAAAATACTATTCATTTTATTTCTAACTTTGATTTAAAACACTTAGGTACCTATTAAAGTAAATAATCGTATATTTTTAAAGCTAGTTATGTAAAAAAAAAAAAAAATGTGGTTGTTAATATACAAGCACATTAAAATAAAAATGTCCTCACACAGCGATAATAAGAAAAGCAATACATAACACATACCTACGTCAGAAAACTATAAACTAAAATAATTACAACAAAAGTCAAGGTGTACATACAAATGATTCCATCAAATAATAGAGATATAATCGACTCAACATGCTTCGTACCTGAACAAAGGATCGCGCCAGGAATTCCTGGCCGATTTTAATTAATCTTCCAATGGAAGAGCAATAATTTAATTAAACCGTGTACATGACCGTTTTTAGGGATCAATATTTATTTGTAAGGAGGGCCGTGAAATTGTGCTGATGTTAACGGTAGATACCTTTTTTCTATTAAAGAACCAATCAATACAAGTGTAAGTTTTGGAGATTTATTTTAGCTATGTATAAAGTTGTTACCTTTCCGGGACATTGTAAAAACTAATCAAATCAAAATAAAAAAGTAGGAAAATATAGACTTTGTCTGTCAAAAACTACCTACTACTACTAGATACCTACAATTTGGGCACTGATTTAAAATTCTGTAGGACCCTAATACTAACGCGTAACAAAATTCTTTAGTTACGTGTGTTCCTAACACCTCTTGTAGACTGCGAAGTTTCAGTAAGCCGATAGTTTGATCGGGCTCTTAATCAGAATGAAGATGCATGGTAGTGCGCACGTAATAATGGTATCAAGTATTGGTCGAAAAAACCGAAGCCCAGCCAAAGAAAAAAAATACTGAAAGTAGATCTATCACAGATTCTTATAAAAAATCAGAAGCAACACGGATTCAAGAGTTGTTTTCATATTAATAAATATTTCACGTCCCGTTTGACCAAAACAAGGCAATACAAACCGTACAAGAAGCCGAGACAAACAAACAATATGATTAATTATATAATTGAATCTTCCGAGCTCAAACCGAATGCCTAATAATAAGACGGTCGAGGTGCGTAATATAAATTAACAATGCAAATTTTCAACTTAATTTAACACTGATGAATTTCTTGAGGACTTTTAAGTTTTAATCAAACTTTTCATTTTACTGTTTTGGATAAGTTGGCCGTCTTTTGGTGGAACTCATTAATGAATCGACAAGGCTCTTCTAATTAATTTGGTTCTATCTTAATTCGTATGTAGAAGAAATTCAGAAAGCATGTAGGTGTAGGTATATGGGCAATCTCAGTAACCACATATGTCTAGTGTAACACAATAACGAGGTATTTCTTCTTCGCAAAATATTTAGGGCTCTTTCAAATTGGATGTATTGTGATGGACGACTGCAGAGTCACTGCGGTGCTGCACTGGTGCGTTTTTCGTCCAACGGACATTCACTTGTTTTTATACAATACGCGTAGTGTAGTTACTGTGCCGTGCCGGTACGGTAACCACTCGAAAAGCTACATCCACACTAACTTACTTACGTAATATTTGAAAGACCCTAAAACGTGCAACAGCATTAGCACCATCTTTAGACTAAACCCAATGGATAACAGTTGCATAACTCCCCTTAATAAATTACATCCATGACATTAACGACCAAAATTGTTCATTTCAAACCATCAAAATTGTCGTTTTAATAAAACTTTTGTTTATTCAAATAAAACGTCCCACAATCATCTTTCAAGAGCAAATTCAAGTTGCGAGCGTTAATGGGACAAAGTTTTCGCAATTTGTGGCAGCTACCTATTCGCAAATAATGGATTTTTAGACGGAAATTAGACACCATTTCAATTCCAATCATTTCCTATTGCGTACGTGTCGGAAACAGACGGTTCCTTGTTTTTTTCTTTAGCTACATGTGTTACCAGGCGTCGAAAGCTGCGTGGAAACAATATTCCGATTTAGGTATTTGCACGGTTGAGTTTGAATGTGGTTTGGATCGTCGTCGTCACAGCCTAAAAACGTCCACCGCTGGACAAAAGCCTCCACCAAACTGAGGGGATTTTCCCATATCTACTCACCGCGCGGGGCATGCATGTTTGGCGAGATTAATAATACAATCACAAAGACAATTTTACTTTTGATGCACTTAAGGTTTATTATAACAATGGATCAGAGCTATCAATGAAAACGTTTTCTTTTTGATGTCAAACGCACTCGGAGTGATTAATTGAGATTAGTTGAAAAAATGTCCTTAGAATTGTGAATCGTCTAAAAGAAATTGACCTTCTGATTCATAAAATGAATGCTGAATTTACAGCTATATTTTGAGCTGCTTTTGTGGGTAACAAAATATCTGTAAAGCAAAGTGAACACCGAGCGTATTCAGTGATCTGCCATACGTCGAGCCGACCAAAGGCCAGAGTACCTGTTAGTTTTCGGAGGTTTCCCAAGCTTCAAAGGACTCTGACATGCCTTAAAGACTAGACTTTGACAGGCAACAGCTCTCCACATACGGTACATGAAAACTGTAATCCGTCAGACATCCATCATCCGTAATTGGAAGTACTCACCAAGCCCATGGAGCTACTAGAACTTTCCATTCAACGAACACGTTAAGAGTTGGGTGGGGTTTGATTTATTGCCGAAATATTTATATTGCGTTATTATCTAGTGTTGGCGAGCCTAAACAAACTTCTCTAATACTAAGTAAACTCACTGTTCGTCCCTCAGAGTATTACCTTTGCCCTTAAAGAAAACTTGGCCAACAGTTATTGCCTTTTTCGTAGGAAGTCGACGGGAAACAAAAAAGGGGACATTTTGTTTATAGTAGCTTATTATTTTTGGGTTTTTGAATAGAAGTACTTTTTGTGCAATATTGTTGTTAAATGAATGAATCTTAGATTTTATTCCTAAACTTTATTTAGACCTGTTGGCAGGTAGGGCTTAAGTAATTGAAATACTTTTATATTTCACTACGATAAAATAAAGACCTTTAAATATTCGAAGCCCCAGATTATGAAAAATACTTAACCTTTCTTTACTTTCAAAATGTTTACCTGCCAAGTCTGCTAAGTTATAAGAATGTCTTTTGTGAGTCAAATAGTAGGCATAATGAAGTTGCGAACTTTCAATGAAGGCACTGGAAGGGTTATCAGTCTTAATTTTAAGTTAGTCGAACTAAAAATCACTTTTCTTAAATGGTAATTAGGCAATCCAAAGGAGTGGCGCCTAACTCATTATGAAATAATTTTGGATTAAAATAATTTTGGGCGCGTTTACTTGACTGAATTAATATTCTTTTAATTTCAACGCTCACTATTAGGACAAAGTCATCTTTGTTTATCCAAAACTTTGGTCTTGGTCTTCAATCTAACAGATGTTAGCTTTTTCATTAAACAACACTCAAGTATACACGTAGGTAAATGTTATTTTTCCTATTTCAAACTACACTAGTCATAAAACGTTAATGTATCAGGCATAATGGCAACCCTAAAAGCATCGGGGAGTTTCTTCAAAGTTTCAGTGGAGCGTCGCGGTTCGGTCGCCGACTCGGATTTTACATTGAAATAGTTACGTGGGTACTTATGGCAGTCAGTGGTCGCTCTTAAGAAATTTTGTACTGTCAACCACTCTATAGAAACCGAGAAATCAATTTTGATAAGCCGTTGAAAGTGAGTTTAATAACTATCGAGCCTAAGTGAAACGAATCGGCGATTAGCTTAAATTGAGTTTAGGATTTAAACCGACATTAATGCGAGCTACGTCTAGAATTGAAAAGTTTCTATTAGATTTAAAAGAAATACTGCCTTTACTTAAATGGTTTCGGCTGTAATAAAACTGTATGATTCTTTTCACTCCTGATTAAATCCAAGGACATAAAATATATAGTCTTTCACAACGCTCGTTCTGGACCTATAAACTTAAAACGACTTCGAGAATACTTTCGTACCAAAACTGTAACACCTTTACTTACCTACCATCGCAAACTTTTCACGTTACATTTCATTACACGAACCATTCCGGTTGAAGGGTGCTGACGAGAGCAATATACCCGTTTCTTGCTGTCTTTATGGCTATAGTAAATCACTTTTACCTACTTGACCCAAGCGACCGATAGTCGAACATTAAAAGGGTTTGATTTATACCAGAACTTAGGACATTGTCGCCATCTGTTGCTGCTCACGTTGCTACGTAGTTTATTATAAAGGTGGACTCGACTCGTTTGATGTAGTGCGTTTAGTTCGCCGAGAGCTTGTTTTGTTCCTTGATCACTGTTTGCGAAATGGCTGTTCCGAACTGTAGTTACGATACGTTTATTTTCAGTTTTCGACTACTTTGTTTGATTTATTTAGCCCGAATATTATTTGGTAAGAATTGTGAAGCATAACGTTGGGTTAGAGGTATTTTGTGTGAAGGACTTTGTAGAGCTAACATTTCTATTTAGCTATGTCTATATTGACAAGAAACTTTGTTAGTTTGTAACCAGAGCCGGTGTTCTAAACGCGACCCGATTCCACGAAGAGTTCGGTCACCCACTAAAGGCAGGGCACTAATAATAACAGTGCAGCATCACAGATTAGTTTCTATAAAGGTTTTGTATCTACTTCTAGCAAAACAAGCTCAAGTTAGTGCAAGTCTCGCATAAAGTGAAGGCAAAGTTTATAAGGCGCCACGCGACAGTGCCAGCATTGTTTCCATATTGGCTTTGAAACTTGAAAATTCAAGACTACCCACACCATTTTGTAACATTCCGAAGGCTTGGAGTCAAATGAGATCTTGGAACTTCGAAATTAGTATACAGAAATACCTTGTTCTCGCTGTACCAATACTCGTATGTCAAGTATATGTTGGAACATGTTTCGGGTTCGGCTCACTACCTTTATAAGCCAGGCGTATTAACATTGCTTACGTCATACTTGAGAAACTTTTAATTAATGACTTCAGTTACGCGTAACTTTGTATAATGTGAGATGAAGATTTCATCAAAATCAGACAAAGTATTAGGTTTGAAGATTAAATTTTAATAATTAATCTAGATTATCTACATGACGTAGACAAGTAGATAGAGTGACAGGATTTTCTTTTGATACTCAAACTAGATAAGATTAAGATTTGGGCTGTTGGAATATTCAGATTATCCTTTGAATTTTCAGTTGAGTAACTTTTAATACTTACGTACTATAAACATTAGACTTAAGTTTTTTTCTGGAAGGGTTAAATATAGCAGTAATCATTTTTACCAGCAGAATATTATCACGGTTTGATTAAAATGGACAAAGCTTGCAGATTATCAATCTCTGCGGGATCTGCCCAACAAAAGCGATATAATGCCCGGCCATTGCTGATTCTGCACGTCCTAAGGATTTTGAACGTAATATAAAATATAACAATAACATTACCTACCCCTCGACGAGGTTGGAGCACATAATGCGGTTATTTGAGAATTTCAAGGAAACTACTTATCAACGATATGAAATATTGCTTTTTTTTTTGTACAAACCAGAATAGTGGTTAAAGAAGATAATGAACATAGATACACACAATCTGACCCTTACATGGCGATGATGAGCGATGCAGATGTATTATCTACTTTCTATTCAAAATCCATGTCCGCATCTGTGTTTAGGGAAAATACCCTTTATTAGTGAACATCTAGCTATTATTTTTGACCTAAGAATTACAAAGTATGATATAACCGAGCCATCGGATTATCGTGCCCGGTAAAGAACGCTCAAAAGCCGCAGTAAAGAACGATCACCATTCAAGACATGATCGCGACAAACGCTCCATAATCTCGAACATCAATCGACCTACACAGAGGCAGCTCCTGCAAACGTTAAAACTGCTTAATGGCAGAGAACAGTGCTCAGCAAAAATTCGTTTTTAAACCAGTTTTAAAAATAAGTAGAAGGAACACAAAGCCTGGTTAATACCCAAACTTGTTGCTGAAGCGTCGCTCCGTGAAGATAGCGGATCAAAGTAAGCCGCTTACAGAAGCAGAAACTTGACCGAACCATACTGCAATGCCTTTGATTTACTTTTCGATAAACTCCAGCTTCGCCAAATATCTGTTTATTTATTATTTGTACAGAGAAATTTGATGATTTCAATCGGGTCGCAGTAAATGGACGGTTATATTTTTATACCCTTAATCTGATTTCAGTCTGGCTGAGTGGGAACCGGGTTCTGTTCAGTCAGTAGATTTTTATGAAAAAGCTTTTCTGCGTATTTATTTAAGGTATTTCTTTGAATCAATATGACGAAGTCCACGGGTCAGTGGTAGCATAATTTCACGTGTAACTTGGCAACATTTTCAACAGTTTGGTTCTAATAAATAGCTTGCGGTCTATTATTATTTCTTCCTCGCGGGGAGGACACTCAACCCACAATATTTTCTAGCCCACACCACCAACCCGCTAGCGTGTAATTAACAAGATTTTGCGTGTTTCCATTAATTTCCAAGTACGCTGCAATTGGGCTAAACAAATTGCCGAGTAGGTACCAAGTGTTCGAAATTTACATTGCGGTGGAGTAGTACCGCAAAGTACCTCCGATTAATCCCGTGGCGCAAGGACGAGGTTTTGGCGTCTGCTCATTTTGAAGACCCTTCATCCATAATGCTCATGTAACATTCATTATAAGCTTTGTTGTGCGTGTAAGTACATTCAGATATTACACTGGTGTTATGTCCTGCTTTACGGGCACACTTTACCGCTTTTAACGACTTACGTTGATGTAAATGGAAATTTGGTGTATCTCGATGACTTTGTTCGACTTTGCTAGGATGGAAATTACGGAGAAATGTCAAGGGTGTAATAAAGTAAAACATTGACAAAAGCCAAGATATTTATCTTTTACTAGAGGATTTTTGATATTATAGTAGTTCCTTGAGGACTACGAGTAGTGTGACATGGGGCTAACCTTTTCCTGGGCAAACGAAATATTGCACTTACTACAATATAAAATTGGAACGCTCAGGTAAATATGTAGTAGCATCAAATAACTACCGAAATAAATTCTATTGCTACTTAGGTTACGGCATGCTAAATCAATCGAATATACATACGAGTATACCTATTTCGAAACAATGTGCGTATCACGAGAACAAAAACAAAATATCTAATGTTTGGTTTCATATCAAAAGTAAGGACATTGTTTTTACGTCAGCAACAACAAAGTTGAACAGAAAATCCAATATTACATAATTCGCGTTCACACGCGCCATCACAAGCCATCAACGAGTCACCGAACAAATGTACGGAGATACGTTCAACACAAAGCCGAAACGAATGAAAGATTGATATTGGATCCCTTGCGTGTTTTCTCTTTTTAATTAATCGCTTTTGTAAAGCTCAGAACTTCAAAGCAAAGGGTACCAGAGCATTCCTCGATACGTTTGAATCTGCCAAAATTGAAAAGCGATGTACGTAATTTGTTTTAGCCATTTTTTAGACGGGTCTAATCTCTTTTTGTACCGGATTATAAATTAAGGACACGTTTTACCGTGACGGATCCATTCAGATGCTTAAATTCACATTAATTTATCCAAATGTCTGAATTAACGTTAATAATACCTGAAATTATCGTTGTAAACTGAAATCTTATTACTTGGCTGTCGAAACTTTTCCACGTCGATAAATTTATGTGAGAATTTTATAAGTCCGGTAAATAATTACGACGCTTCTTTGAGGAGGATACTAATATAAATAAATATCGAATATCTTTCATTAAAATTCTAAGGAAGGTATAAATTTATTCATCGCAGGTTTTTTAAAATTAAGTTACAAGTTGTCAGTACCATCCTATCGTTTGTTATGACTTTTTAAAAGCCAAACATTTAAATTGACGTCGTCTGAATATAAATTTAGACATTCCGATTGCTTGAAATGATTACTTTTCTCCTTCGGGGGTCCAACGAGTGGCGAGTACGTGACAACAGAAAATTGTAAAATTGTTATTCTAACCATGTTGAAGAACCCGTCCGGAATTACGAAAATTGTTTCGCAGATAAAAATATCCATTTTGTCAAAACTAGACGCGGAAATATGGTATGTAGTTGTGGGTACAATCAGTTTTCGTCAAGTGTTGGCCAAATGTAAGACGTTTGGGTGCATTTTGTGTCTGGTTTCATATCGTCTGAGAATGTGATTTTTCTTTTTAAAGGAACATGGTTTTTGGTTTCTAATAAAATTATTTTATGCTTGATTTTTTTAAAAGATGATAAGAAGATGGGTAGGCCTTTAGTATGGGACGCAACCTGTGTCGATACTCTTGCGCCATCACACCTTCCAAGTTCTGCGTGCTGTGCTGCTGCTGCCGCTGCGGCTGCGGAGAACCTCAAGCGGCGGAAATATAGTGGCCTTGTCGGAAACTATATTTTCGAACCGTTTGGGGTTGAAACCCTCGGGTCGTGGGGTCCGAATGCCCACATTCTATTTAAAGATCTTTCTAGGCGGCTGGTTGACGCTTCTCGTGACCAGAAGGCTGGCTATTACCTCGGACAAAGAATCAGCATGGCGATCCAACGAGGTAATGCTGCCAGCCTCTTGGGCACGCTCCCAGTTGACAGCGATGGGGACGAATTTTTTGACGCTTTTTAGTTGTTTGTTTTACTAGGATAGTTTTTGATTTTTATTGTAAATATTAAAGGCATGTAATAAAATGAAAAAAAGTATTTTTTTTTTAAATAAATTGCAATTGAAGTATAAATAATATAATTCATGCAACACATTTTGGTTCTCTTTACTAGTTTCCAACCGGGGTTAAAGCTACGTCTCAAGGGTCTTCCCGTACATGGAAATCCATTCGATGGTTTTTGTGTAAACGAGTAACATTCTTATCCATCATCTCAATATCAACAATTCTTATACACTTTCACGTTTATAATATAAGTAGGATTGGTGCAGATTTTCCTACGTCTCGACCTTTCTTGATTTCCCTTTATTTCAAAATATTGAAATACTGACCTCAACCTTCATGCGTCATATAATAAATGACAATATCAAACCAGAACCTAAATATAGATTTCCAGTCAATACAGTTCAGACTTTACAACATTCCCAGAAACACAAACTCCGAACAACATTCGTCATTAGGACCGAACTAAATCTGTAACAGGTCAAACCTTTCAATACCAACAATGAGCTGTTTCTGTCAGCTTTATTACTTCGCCAACCTTGAAAATATAACGTACAAAATGTCCCAAAGTCTGGCGATCCGATCGATAGCAATCCCACTTCGGCAGCGCAAATCCTTTTTAGGTGGCTGTCGGCTATATTTTAGCAATAAATAAAATTGGTAGCAAATTATATCATCGTGTAAGTGTGATGTGCAATTCGTGCGAGAAAGATTACGGACGTGCCCCCGGGTTTGTTGGTCTTACGTCGATGGGAGCAATTTTACGCGGCTATTAAACGGAACAAACTCGCTTTTCTCACAATAAAACGCTTCTGAATTTCCTTCGGCTGTATTTTCAAATAGCGCGAACTCGCCAGGAATGTTTGTTTTGAGATATTTAGGACTGGTGTAGGGTTGCTGCGTGCTTATTTCCTTTTAGTTGGCGAAAATTACTCATTTAAAAACAAAATAGTAAAAAACTACTTACATAACATTTTTGAACTAAAGAAAAGAAAATATAACTTCAGAAAAAAGTAATCAATTTTCTAATATTTATATGTTTTTCTTTTACAGCTAGATTATAATATCTTAAAGTGCTTAACAACCTTTGTCACCATAAGTACAATTTTTACGCGAAAAATTCTGCCGCACACTACATACATTTGAGACCACATCGCACGCGAACATATTTACAAACGTAAGGATATACTAGAAGCATACAAGTACTCATGACCACGAGAATCATTCGTGTTCTTTGGAGGAGAGGGTTTTGCAATGGCGTCTCCGGTTGGCTTAATTCTCTAAGCGTAAAAGTATGAGCGACAACCCTAGCTACACCTTTCGCTTATACGTTGAGAAGTGTTTCGTTATTTTCCCCGTTCAGAGTAAACATGGAAATGTAACTCGGCGAAGATCAATCAAAACTTTTCATAATACTCCATCAATATTAGAGTATTTGCATAGGTGGCGTACCGGTGTTTCTTAACAAACAAACCGTTTACATTTGTGCTTATAAAATTGTTTGGATTTTGTTTTAAGACTTGCTTATTATAAATCTTTAAATAATACCTTAAGTAATCATAAAAACAAAAATAGAAAATCTGTAGACGCAAAGATCTTTTACAAAGTAAAACACAAATAACTTTTTGGTTTGAAACAAGACAATTTATAGCAGACAAACCCACGGGTGCAACTGGTATAAAATAAACTTGGTAATTGAAAACAGAACAGGATAATAAAGTCCCAAACTTATTACACCCCACGCCAAAACTAGGCAGACTAAATAAAACTCCCTAAGCACAAGATGTCTCTGGATTTACCATAAATCATAATAAAACTGCTCGTGAGGGATTTGAACAATTTATTTTCAGGTGAAAGAGCCGAGAGTTGAACTCAAGTAAAATAAAAACTTGCTGAATTTGGTTCGGGCTATAATAAAAGTCAAAAGGTACATCTAATGGATAGTTATCCAGGGAAAGGTGAGGATTTTTTGCAGCATTTTCTCAAGTACAGGTGACGTGCTAGGAGCTATGGTGAAGAGCTTTCAGCGTAAGTTTATTCGATTTTGTTGGCATAAGAGCACTTTGTTTGAACACGATAACAGTTTTCAGAGCACAGTGGCGCGAGCTAGCCGTCGCAACCGCAAAAATAAAGGATATACTCGTATCTAGGTGTATGTTTTTATATCAATAGAAAGGATATAATGTAACTTAGCGGTGTATTTTCTTTACTCAGATATCGAAATAGTTTTTCCATTTGGCATTGAAGTAACATTTTAGGTCGATGAAATGGATTATTGAATAAATCATGTGGGAAGGTATAATACTTTTGTCCATTATCAAAAACATTAAGCATAACGAGCGTGTCTTCAGAGATATATAGTGAGTAGATTAATAACTTAATATCTGACGCCACCGGGTATAACGTAGGGCACTTTAAACTGTGTGTCCCAACATCCATAGGGATAAGTTAACACGTCGCTTGCCATCGCACCCCCGGGCTACCCCGCAATATAAATCATTTGGAACGTTCCTATAACTTTGTTGTTCTCGCGTAATTTGAATTACGTGTTTGCCACGACCATGGAATTTGGGACCGCACGATGATAAAAAAATTACAACATTGATATACAGTGTTGTATACGGAATTTAATTAAGGAGCAATTCGGAAGTATTGCATGAGATTGTTCAAAAGTTTTGATGCCAAAAAATATTTGACGGCATTTATTTTGCGGCTACTTACCTTGTTTTGGCTTCAAAGGTGAATTGTTGACACCAACCAGATATTTGAGAAAATGAATAGACTATTGATTTAGATTAAAAGTTTTCACAATGAACGAAATTAATTTCATCGACGACTCGACAGACCTAAAGCCAAAAATAATTCGATTAGTATTTCCATAGAAAAACGACGTATCATCAAAGGTACACGTTCCTCTGTTCAAGTACAAACTAACAAGTTTACGTATAACTCAGACAAGTTTATGATCAACCGTTAATGGATTCCAAAACCAATTTCGGCAAATGTTAATTTGATTCCGTGTATCCGAAATATAGTTAGCAAAATCATAGATTCAACTTTTACGTAAGTACGTTGGGGCAAGCCGCAAAAGTTTGAACTGTACCTATTATGGCTTCGGGCTTACAAAGCCGTTCGGCCTAACCCTTGGCTGCTATTTACTACGATTTTGTTGACGTCGTACTCGGGTTAATAGAAACGGTGAATTACGAATGACAAGACAACATACGATTGTATTTATTTTGTTCCTGTTTATCTCATTTGGCACAGGATATGTATAGGTAAAGGCTTTATTCGGGCAGACATACAAAACAATGAGGAATTTCAATTTCTTATGAAATAAGAAAAATATGTTTTGCCTACCTAGTGTATTGTTTGAAAACCGTCAGTGGAATCAGCGCGTATTAAATTATGAATAGAGCACAGAAAAAACGGAAGATTTACGATCCTGTATTAGATAAAAGCGTTAATAAATTGTGTTTTACTAAAGCGTAACATTTTTATGCTCGTGATTAAGTATCAAAGTTTTAGTAATAACGCCTATACGAGAGGGTGCTTCAAAATGTTTTATTTTGATTACGAGTAGTGTGATTGAACATAATTGAACTTCCACACAAGTTTTTCAATCTGGAAAAATGTTAGTTGTCATAATAAATTTTCCCCTCACTGTCATTGAGTATTATGAGAGTTTTTGGTGTAAGTAGGTATGTTTTCATTTTTTTCCTTAAACTGTTTAACTTGAAGTACAACGCTTGTGTTATGAAATAAATTAAGGCCTCAGGTGACATGCTAACAGGAAATGTTGTCACATTTAGTACAATATTTATGTAGGAAAACATTTTTGCATTAATTTCAATTTATTTATTGCTGTTGTTTGTACTGTAGTGGTTTACACTCAAGCATATCACTCAATCCCTCACATCAGGTATATTTAATGGAGATCCCAAACTCGAAACGTAGCCTTACTGGGAATTAACCTGTTACACATTGACTGTGACCTCCTATGTAAACTAAGGTCTCTCGGCGGTAAACACGAACCACAAACAATTGCTGTCGGAGTGCCCCAAGGAACTATACTGTCTCCTTCAACGTAATAGGAAAATTAAACAAAAGAATTGTATATCACGGTTGTTTTAAAGTTTATTCCAAACATAAATAGCAATATCATTCTAACGACATTTTTACACATACTTTGCCTTACGATTTAATTTTGACGAAATTGCTTTTAGTCTCGATGGAGACGTAAAAAATATGAAGTCTTTATTTTTCATTTTTCCTTCATCATACCTGAGAGTGTCCTTATTTATGTTGATGGTATACTGTGTCATAAATATATTTTTATCGTGCATAGGTAATGTTGTGTACATAGGTGAAGGTGAAGGGGAACGGTATGTGAGGATTGTCGTTGGGTCATGGTTTTCATCATTTATATGCTGTTGTGGCATTTAGATAATTTATGGTATGGTGTGTGCGTGTTTGTAAATATATAATGTGGTTTGGGTCACATTGTTGTACACGATATATTTAGCAGCTTAATATGAAGTTAAATAATATTTTGCCGATTATTAAATACCTAACCTAATTTAATTTTGTTCGTCCGCATTAAGGTTGATGAAAATGGGTGGATTACACGTCATGCACCCGTTCATCTTTTACCTTATGATTAATTGTTAAAGGTATTTTGTTTGGCAATAGACTCCTCATTTGTCTTCCATGATTAACGTTGGTGCAAAAACATTACCTCCAGCTACCAACAAACCTATTCCAATTGTTTTATTTATTTAAATACGACTTTATGTTATCGAATGTAATTTGCACCTATTGATTTACTATACGCGATAAGTAATGTTAATTTGCATTAAATGATGTTCCACATTAAACTACATCTAATTTGACATGAGCGCTCTGCATATACGACCAATTACGACTAACGACCTATCGAAAAGGTCTATAAAACGTAGCGAGCAATTAACATTCGATTGTACTTAACGCGATTTCAGCTGTTTTATCTGAACGATCTCGTTCTGTTCAATATTCTGAACGAAAGCTGATTAACTAACGATGGCTTGAAAACAATAGAGATTAAATGTTCAACGGTCTCTTATTTAATATCAAACCTTGTTAAGATTTGCTTCGTCAGGGAGCGAAAAGGTTGGGCACAAAAGATACTGAAGCGGCCGCTTCTAATCTAGGGTTTCTAACTTGGCATTCTCGGTAAAATTAAGAAACCTTTTTCAACAAATGAAGGCACCGAAAAATGTTTTTGGAAAGTATTTGATCTGATAAATTCTTTTCTGTTTTTGTTAGCAGAGGAAGCTGCTTTGTCAATATCTTTTAGCATAAACGCAATTTGAATAATCCTCTTTTGGATTCAGTGCAATAACGATAATCGTTACTGCTACAGTTTGAAAAGACTATTCAGATAAATGGGAAACAAAATATCCAAATTCGTAGTCTGTTATAGGTGCTTGCATCCCAAATTCCAACCTGCCTAACAGTTTTATGCGAGAGTGCAAACTTTTCAAATTTGCCTTCAGTTAATTTTTATTCCTTTTTTTGCTGATGGTATTTACAGCGACTGAACACAGATTGAACAAGTGTTGTGAACTTCGCGTAGCAACAAAAACTCGACCTCTCTGATAGAATTAGAGTTAACAAACTGTAACGGTCGGACGCTGGACAACTTATTAAACTTTTGAATAACTATTACATCGATATATACCCAGTTACGTCCAACTTTCGGAATAGGATTATCTTTGAAAACGTATCATATACGTAGGTACCTAGTGATATGTCAAATAAAAAGGTTCCATATTTTTATCCCCTTTAGTTACCTACGGATATTTTTCGATTTAGGCATCAAAAAAATATTCGTCAGAGAATAATATCAGTGTATGTGAGAGTCAGTAAGAGGATTATAAATGCTGTCTGTTATTCTATTCATGCATTCACGGCTACCGTTTAAAATATGTCTATTTATCGGATATCTATGTAGCATTCAAAATCGTGAATGCTGTGTATTTGTAGACCAACAACAGCATTTCCTTACCAATGAAGATTTCGTAGAAAAAGCGTTTTGTTTTGAAATTCTGTGAATATTTTCCTTGAGATTCTCTCAGGTATAAATTGGAATTGTAGGCTATTAGCTGTTTCCCGCGGATTCACCCGCATCCAGGGGTAACATCTTTCCGTAACCGGACAAAATCCCTTTGTTAATCGGGGATGACTTTCCAACAGAGAAAGAATTTTTCAAATCGATTCAGAGTTTTGGAGCCTTTGGGGTAATAATAAAACAAATAAAAAATAAAATGTCTCCTGTTTATTGTTTTGGTCTAGGTTATATGTTTATTTCTTGTCATTAATAAGTATAATACATCAATCAATTTATTGTTTTCAGATAGCATCGACCTTCTCTCCGTAGCGTGATCAGAGGTTTTGTATATAGTTACATACACTCTTTTTCTTACATATATATATTTTAATGTTATGTTACTAAATGTACCTAATGAGGATTTTCTAGATTATTATAAAGTTATTATATTCTGACAGAAGACCCCAACAACGTGCTAATTAATAAATTTAACCCAGGACCATAAAAGCAACAAGAAATTCAATCAAAGTTACTGTTTTCAATTTTGTTATTTTAGTTACGGAAACCCTTTCTAAGCGTGGATAAATATTTGTATTTTTAGAATTCTCCTCGCTTCAATTCCGATAAATAACAGCGAAGATCGTTAAAGCCGAGAAGCTGGAGGTAAGATTGTGAATTATAACAGAATTTAACTTGTTCAACTCAAACGAGTGTTTGTAAGAAAATTGATGACTGTAATTTTGTAAAAGTAATGCACTTTTACAGGTTGTTTGAACAAGTAAGCTTTTTATTTTCTTTTATAAGGCTTAAGTAAAATAAACATGATGTTTCAAAGACATCCTAAAAAGGTAATCGAGTGTAAAATCCTGGATTTAGGAGAAGTCGTACGACCAGCACAATAAAGCGGCGAAGTCGTTAAAAGAAAAGTATCAACAAAGTTTTCTTGATTTGTATTTAAAAACAAATAAAAACTTTTTGCTAAACAAGTTTTCGGCGGTATACCGACAAGTTTTGAATTTATTTTTCCGCAGAACATTCCCGTGTGCCTCAAAAATCATTAATCAGGCTTCACTTTGGCAGTGACCCAACGTCCTCACTACCCTCTCATTTGTATTTACTGAAAGAGTTTCAGATCATAAATCATGCCATTTTGATGAATGAATCCATTGAATTTTTTTGTCTAAATCTCGGTGAGGTCACGACTGGTTTTAAACTGGAATACGCTATTAAACGCGTTGAGTTATTCAACCGACAATATTTCAGATAAGTTAACGACGTCGTTTATTTTGCTATTAAATTTATTACTGCGAGTTCCGCTTGCAAATTTCAGCTCTCACTCTAAGTTATCGGGAAGGTGGCGCGAAATGTGCCTAATTAATTTTACAAAGTGTAAGTACGCAGTTATTCTTGAAACGGTTTAATGTGTTTTTATTCGCGATTAAGTTAGATAGCACAATTTGAACAAAAGTGAAATAGCCAAGTCTGTTGGCAGGCGATAAACTTCGATATTTCTCATTATTGTAAGAACTCTTTTAATACAACGCGTTTACTTTTAAACTTTTCTTGTTATCATCTTAATTTAATTATACTGAGAGTATTAGGCCATTTTCTCGAATGACCCCGTAATTCTTCAGTGTGGAGTTTTATGGGCGGCTAATTTATTTATCAAGCTCGCGCTTCCCTCAATGAATTGGGAGTAAGCTGACTATCACTTTGCTGGAGTAACAAGATTTTTATTTCAGTTTAACGAACCGTATTTTGTTTAACACATTCGTACTTGCCATAATCATTTTGAAAGTCATAATGGTAATATTCGTCACCCGTAACTGCAAATACACCACAATACTACAATAAAAACCAATTACCAACACAGCAACACTTACCACTAACCGCAACCGTACATCATATTCGTCGGAACAGATTCGATACTATTCTGTTACACATCATTCGAATAAAAACATATCGATATATTTCCGCTGGCCACAAAGCGAGTCGCCACCGAGCATACACAGCACGTCGATAGTGGAATGAATAGCCCATCTCCGGGAAGGATAGTGCCGGAAGAAGCCCCGCCGCCCACCGCGCGGCCTTTTAACGAGACCGGCCTTTTTTCAGCCGATGCTGCGAAGTTTTGTAATGTTTTTGTGGCTCCCGGGATAAGTGAGGATGTGGTTTTGCACTTTTTGGTGGCGTGTTTTTAGTTAATGCGTATTTGTAGTGCGCTTTTTTGAAGTCTAGAGAGAAATGGAAATTATTTTCGAGCATGAATGTATTTTGTGTATCTTTTGCGTAATAAAATATTAATTCACCGAAGTATTCTAATCGGTGAATAGACGGCTCGCTTTATTAATTACACTGCTAATTAAGGCGTCTTCATGTTTTGCTCCACTTATTTCGCGTTTGATAAGTATCCATTGTGAAATACATAGACAAAACATCGACACAGAATATTGTTACTCAGAAACACATGTTCCATTTTAACAATTCATTGTAGTTCGAAATATAAAAGTGGCGACCGGTGGCTAATCTAATCAGGACAGTTAAATCCTTCATTTTCCCAATTAACCCTCATAATTGGATAGCAAGATAAACATCTGAGCAACAAGAGGAAAACAAATCTTTTCGTTCTCAGTAAGCGTGGTTTTTGTTCCGGACCAAAATTGGAAAAACCGAGCACTCAGGAAATCACCTCCATCTGACGCTTATATTCCTTTATTTTCGAACCTTTCTGAAGTTACGGATTAAAATTTTACTTCTGTGTGTAAAGTTGCAGATCCGTCAAGGAATTTTATATTAGGAGCTGTTTATTTTGGGAAGGCTGTTCCTTATGTTCGAATTTCAGTAGTTAAGGATCCATACCATATGAAAATATCAAACAGAACATATTTAACTTTCTGTAGATTTAAGACAAAAATATTGTGATTAAAATAGAGATTACCATAATGAAAAACAGGCAGCGTCGTCGTTGCACTACACTCAAAAACAAAACAAAAGAAAGCCGTAGCGTTTTAGCCAGCCAAACACGCCCCGTGCATAGACTTGCATAGCAGGATTATCGTTGCACATTTTAATATCGGCACAAAGTCTCCAAAGATATAAGTTTAATGAAACATCTTTATAAACAATGTTTTTTTAGTCACAATTTTAGACTCACAACTCATTTCGAATACTGAAAATATGGTACCTACTATGCTTTATTTTTTCAAATTCAGTGAGTCCATTACACAGTATTATTGCTAATCTCTAAAAATCTGACTTTGATCCTAAGGTCACTATATTAACACAAAATACATTATACAACATAAAAGCGGAAACATCCCAAATCACAGTTTATTCCCGTACTATTTCACATTTTTGGACGGCCAGTATTCAATACTGTATATTTTTCGATAATACATCGGCTCTATTCAAGACCACGAAACCAATAACTTGTACAGTCTACTGTAGTCGTTGATTTACTGCCAAAAATATATTTTGGTGAAGAAAAACTCTGTCGTGTCGAAATAAATGTTTAACCTAAAAATAGATAAACTGCGTGGGAAAAACCTTTCCTCGCTTGATAACCTTTTGATTGTTTTTTGTTTCGAACGAAAATACCACATCCATCAAATTCTATTATTTTTTAATTGAATCGCTGAGTTCCTAAATGGGAAAGCTATTTTAATATTCATTAAAAATTTCCGAAAATAAATACACTATCATATACATTATGTATACTCAGAATTGACACGATATTTATTTGTAGCTGCATATTATCATACTTATAGCAAAACAGCACACATCACGTCTAGATTTCGATAACGTATCAAAACAGACTCCAGACATTAGGCTAGATACACATAGTCCAAGTTCAGACAAAACCCGGGCGAGTTGAGGTTGCTCGTAAATGTCAAAATATAAGTTTACAAGGCCGCTATAGTAACCACCTACCCTAATTTTGGTTGGCGTTTAATCCGATTATATTTAACAACCTGAAACCTTTGAAGTATGAACCTTATCTTCACGTAGTTGTTCTTAAAGGATATGTTGGCCTTCAAGTGATAAATAGTTGGGTTTCAGCCGAAATGGTACACTCAGTACAGAGTAGGGATTACCTACAAAATATTCATTTTTTATTATGTTAGGAGAATTTTCTCACAGGGTATGAAAATATAAGGTTAATGTTTATTATAGTACGTTCTGGATCTCTGCTTAATAACACGTGTAAATATGATAGATTCGTCGAAATATGTCTTTAGGTATACAATATCGTTTTACTCAATAGTAATTGTCGAATTTCCACGTAAGTTGTAATTATTTTATATTATTTTCATCACAGCATAACCTTGTTTATTACTATTTCAAATATTTGGTTCAACAATTTTACGAATGATTTTTCATTTCGAATGATAAATGAAATTGTGACAGCTCCGAAAAAGAGCGTAGGAATTTCATTATAAAGAAATATTTTCACTTTTTTGAGCCCAAATAAATACACTCTTTTGCAAAAAAAACGGGCACCTATGCGAAATCTTAGTTTTAAGGACTTTACGTGTATTTCAAAGGGTTTTAATGATTGTAGTATGTTTCTAGCATCAAAAGGGTTAGCCAAGCATGCGTGAGAGTGTATTCTAAATTTGAATTTTGTACAATTGCTAAGAAATTGGTTAAACCTTGTTTTGGACTAATTGCTGGCAGAAAGTTCGTCGGTGTTTTGAAAAGTTTTTGAAGTGATTTTCAGAAAACTGATAATGCAGTTTTAATTAATGATTAATGTACCTTTTTGTTAGATCAAAACATTTTTGAAAAACTATGCGTATTTGATAAAATTTTCACCTGCTCTAAATGGGCTATACTGATGATTGATGGCAATGTTAAGAGTTTCGGTATTTTAGTGTAAAGCGTTCTTCTGTTTAGATATTGTATCCACGTGTTTTAAAATATCGCTTTTTCATAATCAAACACTATTTAGAGGAGTATCAGTACATTGGGCTGCGACAAAACCAATTTAAAGTAAGCAGTGCCGATCACAACTCGTCTCCTTTCGGACTTTAACATTTTTTAAAATCTTGAAATTCTACAAAATACAGAAAATAACGCATAGACTGTGAGCACGAAGTCTTAAGGTCTCGTAATCACTGATTTTCAAACAACCTCATCTCTTGGGAAACTCCGTAGACCTCCGAAGATCTATGAGTCTGATGCGTTCAAATAGCGTGTTTTCATCCCACTGACATTTTATTAAATAAAGGTGCCTGCACCGAGATTTTCTAGCATCTACAGCACTTTCCTGCTTAAATCATAACAATTATTGGCTATCTGCTCATTTCTTAAGAAACATACGTTTGGTCAATACTTTTGAATTCTTGACTCCCTTTCAGCGAAATCATCGTTTAGTAACCCGATACCTATGGAGTTATAGAGAGTTTCAACGCGGTAATAATTAGATTTTTTAGATAGCCTAAACTCTCCTCATCATTTTTTATGTGGTTAATTTTAACATTTATCACAAAATTTGGTATATTTTAATGTCAAAGTCCGATAGGAGACGAGTTGCGATCGGCACTGCTTACTTTAAATTGGTTTTGTCGCAGCCCAATGTACTGATACTCCTCTAAATAGTGTTTAATTATGAAAAAGCGATATTTTAAAACACGTGGGTACAATATCTAAACAGAAGAACGCTTTACACTAAAATACCGAAACTCTTAACATTGCCATCAATCATCAGTATAGCCCATTTAGAGCAGGTGAAAATTTTATCAAATACGCATAGTTTTTCAAAAATGTTTTGATCTAACAAAAAGGTACATTAATCATTAATTAAAACTGCATTATCAGTTTTCTGAAAATCACTTCAAAAACTTTTCAAAACACCGACGAACTTTCTGCCAGCAATTAGTCCAAAACAAGGTTTAACCAATTTCTTAGCAATTGTACAAAATTCAAATTTAGAATACACTCTCACGCATGCTTGGCTAACCCTTTTGATGCTAGAAACATACTACAATCATTAAAACCCTTTAAAATACACGTAAAGTCCTTAAAACTCAGATTTCGCATAGGTGCCCGTTTTTTTTGCAAAAGAGTTTATTTGTCGTGAAAAAATAAACAGTACGTCTTTTATAGTGGGTCCCCGGAAGGCGAGTGGCCGTCGTCGCATCCGCCACTCTGTCATGGCGACGGCGAGCCCGCCTTATACACTACAACTTTTCAAAAGTATCCCACAAAGGATTGAGTGTCGAACTTGTTTACCACAACTTTTCCAAACAAAAGACGAAAGCCGAATGCATTTTACTTACAACTATATATTCATCCTACATCCAAGTTGGACGGCTAACTTCTATTGTGAAATTTTAACCTTTTATTTCGATTCGAAAGTTTCTTTGTTCTGTAATTGACGACATTTTTTGCGAAGCCACTGAAAGAGTAGACGAGAATCTACTTGTAACTTTTCTCAATGTTCGTGAAAAGAGCTTACATAAAATAAAACTTACAGACGGCGATGAAAAATCGTAATGAATATTTTTAAGAGAGATTTATTTGTGACTGGGAGCAAAAATACTAGGACAATATATTTTTGTCGGTGAACCTGGTAAACAAACAACTTAAATATTTTGTGGGAAAACGAATGAATAAAAATGGAACAAATCGCAGGTATTGCAATTACGATCATGAGTTAATTTTATTGGATTTTGTAATCGTAAGAAATGCTGTATTGATTCTTGGTGTAAAGATTATAAAGATTTTACAAAATGAGATAAAAAGCTGTCAGGATGGTAGCAATTGCAATTGAACTGGAACAAAATCTTGTTACCTATTGAGGTAAAAAGATTTTTCTGGGTCTAGGCATTACTAAATTGAGCTAAGGTTCGAATATCTACGCAATTTAGACCCGTTGTATCTTTTTATACCTACCCCAAAAAAATGTCGGCGAATATACATAGACTTCTATGTAACATTTTATTTTAACATTTTTGTGAGATATAAAATAACAGTAATTCATGATCATTCCACGTTCCATTCAAGAACAAATTTTGTTCTAAATAAAATTCTGACGATTATGAGTCATGTCTAACGTATGTAATGTAGGATTCCGCACATGAAATAAATGTCAGTTAATAAAAGAACTATATTTTTATACCTACACATTTTTTCTGGCTGTCTCTTGTACTTAAAGCTATGAAATCCTCCTAAAACTACATAGGTAATACGGCGATTACAAATTAGTTACACACCTGTCATCATCCTCCGAGCCTTTTCCCAATCACGTTGGGGTCGGCTTCCAGTCTAACCGGATTCAGCTGAGTACCAGTGCTTTACAAGAAGCGACTGCCTATCTGACCTCCTCAACCCAGTAACCCGGGCAACCCGATACCCCTTGGTTAGACTGGTGTCAGACTTTCTGGCTTCTGACTACCCGTAACGACTGCCAAGGATGTTCACTGACAGCCGGGACCTACAGTTTAACGTGCCATCCGAAACACAGTCAATGGTGTCTAAGATATACTTAGAAAGTACATACAAACTTAGAAAAGTTGCATTGGTACTTGCCTGACCTGGGATCGACCCCGCGCCCTCATACTTGAGGTTGGTCCTGTATTCGTTAGCAAATTAGTTACACACCTGTATTATACAATTTATTTGTATCGACCCATTTCTAGATCTGTGGATAAGAAATGTCTAGACTGCTGGTTGTTTTGCTCCTATAACAGACATTGTCATCATCATCCTCCCGTCTTTATGCCGTTTTCATTTAGAGTGTGCGCAACTTATCTCTTTCTTCTATACTCCTCTATCTGCCATCATCTCCAAGAAACATGCTTCTAAAACTAATATCCTAAAATAACGCAATCGTAATGGTCACATTTTTTACCATTCATCCGGGGATCTCTAAAAAGCATCACAAGTATTCACGAGCCTTTTTCTCAGTAAGACGTTTCTCACTTATTCTTTTGGGGTTACATCGTCACTGGTGGAGCCTGCGCGCTCATCATTTGCATCCAAATAGCTCCTATAAATTCGCTACCCGAATTTTCACCATTCTCTCGGTTCCTTGGGGGCAATTAAATACTTTTTTCTCGTACAGTTCGGGCCGCGCGATTTTTCGGTGTGAATAAATTCAGCGGTCCAGATTGTAGTCAACGCCAGCCAGCTTCATTAGGTAAATTATTTCGACACGTTTTTTTTTTGGACGATATAGATGTTCTGTTATGTAATGCTGTTTTTATTAGGTCAGAGTTTTTAAGTTCTACGCAGTATTTTTCATCTTTATCGTGTATCTTTTAAGTACTTTGTCCTCTTTTGGAGATTTCAGTTTTCTTTTACTGTAAATTCATGTATTTAGGGAATAGGTCATTTAAGCTTAGTGGTTGTAACCTATGAGTAAGTATTTCAGAGGACTCTACTTTTGTGTGAGTGTTCAGCATCCAATTGAAGAAATTATTTAAGCTGTCCCTTTTATTCATAACATTTCAACTATGACAAATCTCTTCCAACAATATTGTTATTAGACGTCCTAATGAAACCCACATTAAACCAGTTGAGTAACTTCCAAATATTTTGTTTCCGGCGATTTATCATTGATTTGACAATCGAATTATTTCCCATCGATAGATGATTTCTTATAATGGCGAAAGGTAAGAAGTCCGGCCGCTCGCTCGCTATTCAATGGCTCGGAAATGATAAGCGTTGCGAATATTTGAGCTACTTGTATGGGCTCGAAGCGACATCTACCGTTTTATTAGAGTTGTAAATTGTTGAAACGGAATTATAGCAGGAAACTCGAATACATTTTATCACTTTTTGGCAGTATTTTGTTTTGCATCGTTATGTTTTATGATGGCGAATTTCGGATTTTAATAATAAATAACAGACTTATGTAGCTAAACATGAAACACGATAAACGTTTATTAATTAGACTTTTTCCCGAAAGGCCCTAATTGAGTCTGGGCAGTCTGGCACACCAGACAATTTTACACCAATTACTTTCGTACACATTGGCTCGTCGGAATTATTTAATAAATAGAAGATATTTACTGAAACAACTGCATTTATATTTAACGAAGCGAGTTCCCTTAATGAATAGTTTCAAGAAGATTAATTCCAGCATTTAAATATACTCAACGAAGTTAAGCAGAAACTCGCATTAAAAGTTAAAAGTATACTCTTTAACTCAAATGAAATGAACTTGCTGCCAGCGCTGCGTTTATTTAGCCAAAATTTGTTCTCATTATGGTGGACTTTATTCTTTTTGTTTTACTTAAACTATCGCGGCCAGCTTGTGTACTGAAACGTGACAGTGTACAATGAAAATTCACTAAATACAATTCAGATGTCGTGTTAATCTCATTCCACATGAGTAAATTACAAGATCGAGGCGATGGGACTTGGCTGTGGGCCAAATGGCCGGCCGCATCAGCAACCACGATTCAACGCCGATAATTCTTTCATTCCACGTCTCTGCAGGAACGCCTTAAAAAATATATCGTGCCTTACGCCAGCAATGTATGCGGTGTACAGCCAAATTTTAGCTGACATCGGAAAAAACGTATTCATTACGGCGACCGTTTGATTTATCTTTTGGCGATTGTATTCCGAATGTGCATCGAAACTGGAATTGTATTGAAAAATAGCGCAGGTGTTTGTGTTTTTATCGGTTTAAGTATCAAGTTACTGGTTGGTCGCCAAAATGTTGCAAAAATTGGTACAGTGATAGCCAATTTCACAATATGAATAATATTTTTTGTGTGACTTTTATGTAGTGGATACAAAACTGTTAATAAAAGTAACCATTCATTCAGGGCATTATATTAAATCTTAAGCAAGTGATCGTTATATTTCTGGCTTTTTACTGCTGCTAAATGTTTTATTCTATTTCATGTAAAACAACAAAAATATTTTGGATTTTTCAATCCCAAAATTGGCAAACAGAAACGCAATTTGAGCGGTCCGCACATCATTCAAAACAATATTTGCCTTCCTAACCGCATTAAAGCCAGCGGCGTTCTGCCGATGTGATATACGGACTGATTATTCAATCAGAATTCTGAATGTGACTAGTTGCTTTTACCTCTTGGCGCTCAGTTCCACTCGCAGTCAGTTAATATCTGTCTGGAAATATTGACACAGTATTGGCAAAGTTAGGGACGATCGGCAAATCGGAACCGCACAACTGATCCCCAAGGACTTAAGTAAATGTCAGTCTAATGTGACATTTAATCTCAAACCGTCTAAAAAAGGGTTACAAGATAAATCCTATATAAACATTGCTGCAAAAAGTTGCGCTAAGTAAATAAAATAGAAAAGTTACATAATTAAAATAAAGAGACATCTTTTAGCAGACAGCTCTTTGTTCTAGTCCTGACGCGTGACATATTTACTGTGCTCTTCTGGCGAAAAAAACAACACAGCGAATTTTAAAGTGGTCGCGACTATAACAAAAGACTAGTGTCAAGTCCGGAAGGACGGCATCCATCACAATCTGGCGCGTTGTCACGTCCTCCACAATAAGCTCATGGGCACTAGCGTCGGGAAGCTAAGCGGAAAGGAAAACAACTCCAGGAAATCACGAGCACACTGCCACAGGAAATAATACGGGAAAGGTTCCTCTAATATACGCGTTCAAAGGTGAAACAACGAAAGGAGTACGATTTTTAAGGGTTATTAGAAGAGAATTTACCCAGACATGCTGTAAGCCCCCCTCGTACATACCGTATGCCACGTGTTAATAATGTTACTGTCAAACTGCTCCCTAGCTTTGATATGGGTCAAAAAGGTTTCAATAGCATCTCCCTGGCGAAACCCGCAGCACTATTTCACCTGAAATGTGTACGAGAAAACATCGGACCAATATGTTTTTTATGGCAAAAAAGTGAAACTAGAAGAATCGGTTGGGAGCTAACAGCACGCATTTATGTTTGGTAGTAGGATTTTATTGGAACCTAACTTTCCCAGGGATTAAAACCAGTGTTTCGTTACAAAGTCATTACAAAAAATATTTCAGAGGAAAACAATTTAACTAGCTTGCCTTTGTAATGAAAGAGGAAAGAAAGTACGAAAAATATTCCCATGTTGAAATTGAACACAAAAGATTTTGAATAAACACATTTCTTTTTTGTAAAAGCGTTCTACATCATCTTTTTGATTTCTAACGATCTAAGCAAAGTTTTAAGTAGTCCCCAGACACTACTTGGATCCGCATTTGGAATACAAAGATAGGCGAAAGATGTTAAAATTCCGGTGGGTTAACTCTTTTTCTTTACTTTTTTTGACTTCACTTTGAAGAAGATCGTGATGGCTACTATTTTTATGCTACCTACCACATTGTTTTTATCGCCTTTATAAGTCAGAGTTATGGCTAACTGTGCAATTAGTATTTGTATCAATTGCATATTGGATAAATGTATCCATGGAAATATTTGAAAAAAAAAAACGAATACTTTTAAAATGTTTTTTATAGAGTTTAAATTTCCCTGGTTTGGTTTTTATCGATATTCCCGCACACTGCAAACTATTAGCCGGTCGATAGTTCATTCAGCTTCATAAATCAGTATGAAGATAGTGTAGGTACCGTACTAGATGCACATTACAAAGATATCAAGCCGGCTAAAAAGTTATATTGGATTCATGATTACTTTCGAGTAAACAGTCAACATGATCGAGCCAACTATTGGCTAATAGTTAAGTTTCCAATGTGCCGAGGCCCTTTATACCAAAGGTAACTTTATACCTTGCCTTACGATAAAACGTCAAGTACACGTATAAAATAGTTTTAACGACGACGTCGAAAAGAAATACTTTCTTTTCAGCTTTGTTTGTTGCCCTTTCAGAAAACAGAATTCTTTAATGGTTTTTACAACTTTGTAAAGGTACGAATCTTAAACGTTCTTTTTATTACTGCTTTTAAAGTGAAATAATGAGATGGTTACAGGTGTAGGTGCAGATTTATTTGAACTAAACATTTTTCAAAAACGTTGGAGTATAGAAAGGGACATATTTTAAAACTAGCAGTTTTTACCAAAGTATGAAAATCGGACAAAGACTTGCAAACTTACACCGTATCTTGCTCCATAAACATCAATTTACTTTAGAAACTAAAATTAATTATATGAGTTCATTATATTAAAGTAAAATCATTTAAGAAATTCATTATCTCCGATGACTGAGAAAAGCAATATTAAGGATTATATTTACAGAGATATATTGCGAACTTGAGACAATGTTTTAGCTCAGCAATATCATAAGCTAGACTGTTTACTTAGAGCTTGCAGTAGTGGTGTGCGATGCGCTGGGATGCCAACACAATATAATGAACCATTATGTGGGTATGATGCGTGTTTTACGTTGGTATGAATGGTTTTTAATATTCAAATGCATTGTCTGTCATGTGAAATATATTTTCAATAACTTAATAGAAATATAGAGTAATTCAGTGGGCTCTCTTTGATTTGAAACACTTTGTGTTGTGATACATCTGCATCACAAGTACTTAAAATTACAGGCAGTCTCTGGGGTTATTCGAAAGAGTTAATGGGGCGCTGGTACACGTTCTAGAAAGAAGAAAGGCATCATGATGCACCCACAGTGACAGGCATCATCTTTTTTTCTGCTCAAGACATTAATTTATTGGGGGATGGTTTCATTTTAACTCAAAAGATTTTTTTTACATAAAATAATCATTCTAATAAAATTTTGGCGATTTAAATAAATGTTTCTATATATTTCAGAGGATAATTCAAAAGGAATGTTAACAAATACCTGTACGTATACCCAAAGGTTTAGACCCGCACAATCCTTCACGAGTTTTAAAGTTTTTAACAGGAATCCGGAGCAAAGTCAGGGTGGAATTTTTCCAGTAATTTGGATTCAATTCACAGCAAGCAATGGCTGGCAATAAATAAACTGCAACTCCAAATGAGGTTCCAACCCTGGAAATAATCCAACTCAGCGGTGTTGCTTTTTATTTTTATTTAATTTTCGTTACATTGCTGTATCTTATACAATGTTATTGCGTGTTGCTAGTACCTACGTGCAATGGATATGGAATAGTTTAGTGTGTTTTGTTTCAGCGTCTAGTATATCTAGACTTGATACTATAATATGATTTTGTTGATTTACTTGTTGGGCATTGAGTAATGGGTTGTGTAAACAAAAGGACGTTGAGGTTTATTTCAGGTAAAAATTAGTCGTAATAACAATGTAAAGTTGCAAAAAATAGTATAAAAAAACTTTATAAGAGACTTAAAAACAAAAGAACGCCAACTCCTAACAAGAAGTATTGTCTGCACTGTCTCGAACTGTTATTTTAAAGAAAATCTCGGCACCGGTTTATCTATTGCAGTTTCAATTTCTTAAGTTTGCTCTTCTCTTCAAACAATCACATAACGGTAATGTAATGTTAGATCGTCTAGAAAATGTTTCGTCTTTGCCTCCCGTCTGGTTTGCTTGGCTAGACATCTTGCAGACCACTCGGAATTATTCTTTTGTTTCTTTATGACTTAGGTACAAGTTGTGTTTTCGAAAAATAAAAAAAGAGATCAGTCGTATCGTAATCAGCCAGCTGAAAAAAATAAATGTCAGAAAAAAACAAATCCAGGTCGCGTCGATTAAATATATATGAAGCGATTTAACGCGGCACTCGCTAATGGCGTCATAACAAACGAATACCCACCCCGATCCGATTCAAGCGTGCATCCAACAACTACAATAAAATTCAATACCAAAACATTATTCTCACTAAACAATAAACCGCTTACTGTAGTGGAATGTGCAATTGAAGTTATAAATTACCTCGTGATCATAAAATGTTAATAAATAATTCACGCTTTAATCGGAGCGTTAATTGCGACTGCCCCGTCGCACGGGTTAAATGAATTTTTTCATTTAAAATATCATCGTGTGTCGTTTTTATTAATGTGAACCTGTTTTCACTTCTTCCGGCGAATAATCTCGATTGATGGTCGCTGGTGTATAAAACATAAATAAAATTTTTAATCATCGTGCCCAAAATAAAATTTGTTGTTTCGCCCACCCGATGTAATATCGATGCAGTTGCCCGATTTTGATGAGTCTGCCAGGGTTTGTTGTTTTTTTATGTTTTGCGTGAAATCTGTTCGGGGATAAGGCCCGTAGATGATTGAATATACGGTTTCCGTGTACATATCGCGTGTGTAACTTTATGAAACCGTAAACTCTTTTAAAAATGTAATTTTAGTAAAATCCTCCTTTTTTATCGGCTTAGGATAAGCTCAGTCTCATATCGAGAATGTGATCTCATTTCTTTTTATGCTATAAGGGCAGTATTTATGAATGTAATCTTGAAAGGTCTTATGAGCGTTGACTAGGAAGCAGGCGAGTAGTTTGAAGTGTAAACTATTTCACTAAATAACCGTGCTAGTGAACATTCGATACACACGTCTAGCGAAACACTGAAGGAACTTTGAACTGACGACAACGCTTGAAAATTTTCAACAAGCTACCTCTCAATTTATCACGCTTCACGCCACCGAGAACATAATATTACGCATTCACATGTTTATAAAACTCAACCCTGAGGTTGCCGCCGTGGTATGAACGATCTAACATACCCGGCTTGTTTCACACCTGATTATCTTTAGTCCCGGCTCATTGCCTCGGATATAACACTTTAAAACCAGCGCCTTGTTAGCATTATTATTAATTTTAGACTCGTGTGACAGGGTTGGGTCTGGCTGACACTTCATTACTGCTATACTTAGAGGGGTGTAATAGATGTAAGGGGTTGTATTATGAGTTTGTTAGTGCTCAGTGTAATGCATGTTCATGGTAACATCAATGTCTGGTATTAAGATGGAGAGTGCTTGGCTTGCAACTTCTACAGAGGTCTGAATTATTACTCGCAATCAAGTTCGGACAGACAAACACGTGGTGCACCTTTGTAGTAAAATACTTTATGGCTATAACCCTTGCTTTTTAGTCTGATTTATTTTTATCTAGGTGTATAATATTTTCTTTCAAAACACAGTATAAAGCATGTAAGATGTAAGTTAAGGTATAAATTTTTGTCCTTATAATCAATAACCATATTGCCGATTTTTTTCACTGGGGGTGTGCAAACCTATTGTTGATTATAATTATTACATAATTTATAAAATGGGAATCAAATTATGATATTGCAGCGAAATAACTTATTGTATTAATCTCACAAAACCTAATTGGCTTTTTGAACGTAACAAATGTAATATTCGGAATGACCATAGTAAGCGAGTTTGGACAAAATCCAAAATTACGAGCTTAATAATTGCATTCCGTCGAAATGCATTCGAAGTTGAGTAAAATGTGGACATTCGACGCTGTCTAGTGTTGTTAGCACAATTAAAAGTTACACTTGTTAAAGACTAATTAAACGTTTAGTAGTAGTATAAGTAAATAATGGATGCTAATTGTTGGAGTTTGTTCAGAAAACGAGCAGTTCAGTAAAACAGCGCACCGGCTTATTAATTGAGTGTATGGACTTTATGAAATACTCAAAATTGAAGATTATTTTAAGTATTTAATAAACATGGAATCAACAAATTATGTTGTTACGAGCAGAGGAATATGAATACCAATTATTAATTCAGATGTTATTTTAATTGTAATTACAATCGTATGTCTTGAAATAATTTTACCTATATGTTTTTATTGAAACTCGAGAGTGCTTATTTACAATAATACCAACCTCAAAACAGAATCTTCGCGTCAGATAACCAAAAAGCTTTGGATTCGCAAAGCAATACAATCTAATAGTCAAAGCTGCACTTCTGAAAGCAAACACCAAATTGCTCGCTAACTTGAGATTACATGCCGTGTCGCTGGGACTACCTCCCCCTTCCTTACCCCCTCCCTAGAGCCGTTCTCGTGTTACTAAAGCTACGGAAAAACTAACGAAACTTACCCGATTCAGCCGGTTCTTGGCTTGTAATGTTTATCTTTTCAAGATGTTATTTTTTTCGACTCCGCAAAGACTGAACTGTCATTTGTACCATTACATAATTGTAACACGTAACATGATCTTTTTGCTCAAGACTTTTTCATACTTTGCGTAATATACGTTCAATCTTCCAGTTCGACCGTGAACGGTATTCATAAATTAAACGCATTCAGTCAATTTATTAAATATTTTCCTTTGAATTCCACGGTGGATGAATTTAAGTGAAGCATTTCATACCGTGGGGATGCACTCTGGGAATTTTTCAAGTAATTTGGATTCTATTCACAACAAGCGGGCTAGCGTCGAAAGGCAAGGCGTGCCAAATGAACCAGCTGCCTGCATTATGCCGAAGCTGCCTCTTATTGAAATTTTGAACGAGGACTTCAACCTGACCTTGGCTTGTGTCATTTAGATAGACTATATTAATTTAAATTTTTCTCATTAATGTTCTAATTATTGCTGATTCTACAATTGGGTCGTGTAATTACATGTGGCTGCTCGAGGGAGCTTCACGGTCGAGAATGGCTTTCGCTTTAATTCAAGAGCCTTACGTGGGCTCTTTCCGGAGAATGCAAGCCAGAAATACCAGGCTTCGGAGGAGGGAGAGGGCCGTCATGGTATACGACCACGACCCCGACGTAATCAGTGCCCAAAAATCACCACCCACTATGTACTCCCCTTATATACTACCTTATGTTATCCCCTTACGTTCTTTCTTATATACTTTACTAGCCGTTTTCCCGCGGTTTCACTTTGAGCCACTGCCCGCACCGGGATAAAATATAGCCTATGTTACTCGTAGATAATATAGCTTTCTAATGGTCAAAGAATATTTAAAATCGGTCCAGTAGTTTTTGAGTTTATCCATTACAACCAAACAAAGAAACAAACAAACAAAGTTTTCCTCTTTATAATATTAGTATAGATTATGTACTCCCCTTATATACTTCCTTACATTCTTCCCCATAAAGTCCCCTTATAAACTTTCTTATGTACTCTCCTTATAAACTTCCTTATCTACTCCTATAATGTAATCCCATATCTTCCCTAATCTATAAACTTCCTTATGTACTCCCCATATCATGTTCTTCCTCATATATTTTATTATTTACTCCCCTCAGGTACTCCCCTTATATACTACCTTATGTACTCCCCTTATGAACGTTCTCTTGTACTCATGTGCGCTGTATAAATTCTTTCATGTTTATAAATGCACAAGAATGGAGTATGTTCTAATTTATGAAAAGAATATTAAACTTATTTTTTTTATTTTCAATCACATTTTGTCACAACTTTCTCACTTCTAACTATTTAAAGAACCATTATCATCATTATCATCAGTATTGATTTTATCAAAAGAAAAATTTTATACAAAAAAATCGAACGTCATAAAACTAGCCACGTAAACCTAAATATTTCTAGCGTTAGTATTATATTTCATAGCTAAGGAATATGAAACTACAATGTTGATATTTCATACCGTCAATGTTTCTTGAACATTTTTTAATAAAACTTGAAGTTTCATGAGCGACAGTAAAGATGTTATGACTGCCCATCTCACGTTACTTTTCCGTTAAACTGTTGAGGTAAATTAACTACAAATTGCCGGCAATAAATTGTAAGGAGAACCCTAATTATTGTCCGATAGAAAATTGCTTTTGCTCTTTGGTTTATTGTTTTATAATCATTTAAAGTGTAGGGTTGTAAATGATTGGTAGCTCGGATCCTATTCTGGTCTTATTTAATAGGATGCGATGGGCAGAGATCTATCTACCTGAAGCATAAATATTTATATAGGAAGTTATTTATCGTAGGTTCCAAATTACATAACAATAATGTTCCATACGAAATTCTACCATTCTTCAGGTCTTCACCATCATGTTGCCCATTACATTTCCATTGTCGATCATTTAAAATAATCATACAGTCTATTTTATGAAAATTGCCAAAAAAACTGGATTATCCCATCTTTTGGTTTGAGATGATATTATTATGTATGTGAATCACATCTTTATATCCCCAATAAGTCTTATATTGTTTTGTCAATAGAACAAATAGGTATCATAAGCACTAACACATATAGTACTAAATCTGATTTATGTTCATGAAGTCCGATCCGATGTCCAGTACGGATTTTATTGCTCACAGATCAGAATTCCTTGTGGAAAAAGTACGTGACGGTACCTACGTATTGATTCTATCCAGTTTTATGTGAAGGAATCCTGTAAATTCATCGCATTGTCATCTCTCTAGTCTGCGGTTTTGCAGATGGAAATCTAATAATATTTTCATGTAGGACCATGTTCTCTGTTTTTAAATTCTATATTTAAAGCCCATTTTTGAGTGGATGTACAATAAATTGTTAATTTTTTTAAGTGAATGACATTTGACATCACTCTTTCTTAAGTCTTTGGTATGTACGAGATATAAAAGAACGACCTATAAATCCGCAATTAAAGCTGTACACCCACGCACTTACCTATAATATAAAATTACGTGTAAGAATGAGTCAAACACAATAAAATTGAAATAATATCACCGCGCTGTAATGTGTACCAGAAATACATTACAAAGCCATTTATTTCTGGTGCCAACCGATAATAAAAGCAAACACGGCGGTTACCCAACTGTTATAAATAAATACTAAACAACGTAAAAGTAGGGAATAATTGTTAGCAAAGCGGCGACAAAATGCAAAAATCCACAGCAGTATTGCTCGAATAAATGTAAACAATCTGTATGCAAATCACGCGGGAATGTCGCATGCGCACGATAATGTCAGGGCGTCGCAGACTTTCGGCGGTTCCGTACCTCCTCTTTGCTGCCAGCTATTCCGGATTCTTTTGTTTATCTATAAACGTTTCTCTGCGAGCATTAAATTTGACCTTTCTCAAGTTCTTGGCGGTAAAGGAATTTTATTTCGGCGCACCGTGTTTCAGCAAATTCTCGACCAGCGAGATAAGGGTGGCTTTGGAATGTTTATTCCATTCAAGGGCAGGTTAACCTTCTCCGAATGTAGGTTACCCAGACTTTATAGATAATCTATCGAAAGTAGTCGGTACCCACATTAAATAAACTCACATTTGATTCAGAGATATTATGGTTCGTTTTATCTACCGAATAAAAAAGTATTTCATATTTTCCGCTCCGATAAAATGATCGTTCTGAAAACCTATACCACTGATGAGCAAAAAAGAAACCTACACGGAATTTATTTGTCAAGTAATATTTCTTTGTAGGAAAACCCGGATAATCGTTAATGCTCTGCCTCGGGCGAAATCCCTTGTATAGATTGCGGTATCACCATAAATAACTGCCTAACTGTTTTTATGGAGGAGAAAATTACTCTTTTCACTCACTGCCTTTATATACAGTGAATTTTTGTTTACGACCCCCAAGTATTATGGATTGACGTGTTGTAAATCTTGCCGCGAAAAGATAAAGATAGTTGTATACGAGTGGGTGTGCTTGATAAGTTGTAGCAAATTGATTGTGTTATGTGTGATCATGGCCTGTGTAAGTTTTATGGCTCGAAAACTGGGGGAGTGAATAATTTGGCTGTGCGTGGAAGTTTGTTGTTAGTTTTGCACCTATTTTTCCTCGTATTTTATCGATACATTTCAGAAATCATTCTTAGTGTAAAGATACCTACCGAAGACGAAAGTTTTCCTCAACATAGCTGTGTGTAGGTTTAGCTGATATCTCCGATCCCCACCTTTTCCGGGTCAAAGTTGTCAGTCCCCCTTAATCCTGTGTTGTGGGCAATATCATTACAAGTGACGTCATTCGGGACTTACCGCTTGATGTGTCCGCCGAAGTGAGAGGATCAGGTGGTATAAATCAATGTTCGCTTTAGTAAATCAATTAGGTATTGTGGCTTTTGGCTCAAGCGATTACATTTAGCAGGGTAAGCTACATAAACAATGTATTGAACATTGTACGTATTGATTGTATCTTTGTGTGTTATACGGTTTAATGGCTATTCTTTATAGATTTTAGTTAATAGTAATTGGATACGTTAGATCTTTTGATATTGAAATAAGGCAACGTGGACAACAAGCCCTGAAAAAAAAACACTCAGTTACTATCACAATGCTTTTTAGTAATTTGTTTTTTACGTGTAGTTACACTATTTTTAATGCTTCTATTATAAACTTTATCATATAACCACAAGGTTGGAAATATAACGCCGAAACCTAGCACTATAGCTCATCCAAAAATATACGTTTTGTCGCAAACAGAACCTTGAACAAACTGGGAGTGCAGCCTAACTTCAATCAAACAACTATCAAAGGTACTTGCATGAAGCGAGTATGCGGGCCATGCAATCTATCTGAATTGTTGAGCGTTGCAAACCAACTAATATTTATACTGTGGAAACCAATCAAAATCAATAACTAGTCAGTGCGAGAGTAATTTTCTCAAGCCGGCTATGGATAACATGAAGTTACTCCGATTGGTTTGCGATAGTTTCGATTCGGATACTCCCGTATTCAGTGGGGAAAATGCAAATTGCTGGAATTTTAATTCGGTTTGGAATTGTGTGGAGAACTACCGATGTGTTTACAATATTCTGTTACAATGTTTTTCTTAACATCAACACTATTACATATATGTAGGTAGAAAAGTTTTGTGATTGTGCAAATGTCAGTAAAATTCACGACAACGAGTACTGTATAAAGAAAACTATATAAGTAAATGAAACCAAAACAGTCCTTTACTCTTTGCATAACTTCTTTCTCTTTGCGTTTCTTTTCTATGTCGTACTTTTAGGTCTAATCTATTTATAGGAGCCTAATATAAGACCAGTTAGGAATCAGCTAAGATTTCTGTGCTTACTTTGTCTTAGGTCCATGTGTAGGGATTATACGCTGAGTGGCTGGTCTATGGACGGGATTAGACCGGACTGATAGACATGCGGGTAATCGGGTCATACCTATCTAGAGCTTGATAGCTCTGTGGTGGGACATTGTCGGTTTGAACAAGTTGCTAAGCTTTTATGGGTCTTTAGAAAGTTTAACATACATGAATGTTGCACGTTTGTGCAGTTGACAGCTGTCAATTTTCAAGTTAGAATTGTATTTTTTGCACTCATCATCATCCTCTTGCCCTTATCCCAATGTTATTTGGGGTCAGTGTAGGATGTTTTCTCCTTCCATACACCTCTATCTGCCAAAAAGTCGAAAAGTCGTGGTGGCCTAGTGGGTAAAGGACCAACCTCAAGTATGAGGGCGCGGGTTCGATCCCAGGTCAGGCAAGTACCAATGCAACTTTTCTATGTTTGTATGTACTTTCTAAGTATATCTTAGACACCAATGACTGTATTTCGGATGGCACGTTAAACTGTAGGTCCCGGCTGTCATTGAACATCCTTGGCAGTCGTTACGGGTAGTCAGAAGCCAGTAAGTCTGACACCAGTCTAACCAAGGGGTATCGGGTTGCCCGGGTAACTGGGTTGAGGAGGTCAGATAGGCAGTCGCTTCTTGTAAAGCACTGGTACTCAGCTGAATCCGGTTAGACTGGAAGCCGACCCCAACATAGTTGGGAAAAAGGCTCGGAGGATGATGACACCTCTATCTGCCGTCATCTCACAAGTAGCATTCTTTGTACTGACTGACAAAATTGATTGCACCAAAAAATGGTCTGATCGGTCTGACTATATCTACATGTTATGATTGTCAAAGGATGTCTCAATAAAAACAGTTGTTATTCAGATATGGAATTTAAGATACCTTGTAAAATACTAATACATTTTTGTACTTTACCAGTTTTAATAATTTCGTTCTCATATTCAACCGTCTAAAGCAATTCTATCACAAGTTAATACTACCTTTATATTACCTACCAGTAAGCTACCTCTATATTAAAAGTCAGGGGTTAACGAACCCGGCAAGTAGCAGTGTTTGTTTTCACAAAGGTTTATTGAGGTTACTTAAAATAAAATTGTTGAAGAAACTACGCAGTTGTTCGCAAACACTATAAATTATGAAACTGAGGTATTTTGAGTAGCTTCGGTAGCTTTAACTATCAACCACTGGTACTATGACAAATCAATGACTCGGATAAACGGAAATATCTCAATGGGGTGGACAGATCAAGAATGGTAGAACAAGTAATTAATTTATTGAGCCTTTTGTGAAGCATTGATTAAGGTTGAGTATTTCAGATTCGATTATTAATAATCTTATATCAATTATTATGGTTGATCAACGTTTTCAATGTAGGATTTGTTTTGAAAATTCAAGCTTTTAGTCATTATCTCATTTGATGGTCCACTGCCTCATCTTTCTTAGTTTGATCTTTTAAAACTAAATGCGAATAAGTCACTATGACTAGGTTTAATTTTAATTTCAAATTGGTTTCCCTAATCCACTTCCAGCCCGATTCCCTAACTCAAATTCATAAATTATTCACATAAACACGTAGAGTTTCATGTAGAGTGACGTGCAAAGTTTATGCAACTTGAACCTCAAAGTCTGGCTAGTTCTAGCCTCGCACTAACTTATAATACGAATTAAGTAGTTGTCCCACTAAATATACTTTCTTTCCTCCTTATCGTTATGTTGGGAAGTAATTGTCGAACAGGGAACTTGGATTGCACTTAACTATCTGTAATCGCGCCATTACAATGCACTTTGGCTCCTCAGAGCATATTTGTGGCACCATTATCTGTTACCGACCTCAAATTGAATCTGTTAACGCTTGAAGTTTAGGTGCTTGCTTCAGAGGAAATGTCTTTGGTAATTGCAGATTCTGGGAACTCATTTGGAAGTTGTTGTTGTTATTGGTTTAATTATATACGTCATTTTCGAGTTAATTGTATTAGATAATTATGATTTAGTCTGTAGTATAAACCAGGAGAAAACTTTTAGGTTGTTTGAAGGGTTTTTTTCGTGCGGCCCTGGTAGTCATGTGCGAATCGATGTGTTTGGCAGCGGTAATCTCTAAAAAAACAGTCATTTCCTTACGGTTTAACTATGTCAGTTTATAGCTTTACCGATCTTGAAGGAGGAAATTAGTCAAGCAAATCTGTTGTTGGGCAGTGTGCCTGTATTATATCTGTGGCCTAAGTCATTATTTTTCTTTCTTTTTTATTTGGAGCAATGTGGGATTACCAAAGATGCTCTTTTTATTTCTAATAACACATGTTGAACAAGCCTGGCAATGTTTACTGAATGCTGTAATATTATAAGTTGTAGTAGAAACTGCATCTGAAAACTGCAACTTTGATAACATTTCATAAGTTCTACATAAGTAACTCTAGACAACGTGTCCAACTTTCATAATGGAAAATAAATTCTACCTTCAACATTTTAACCTAGCCGTAGGTCAACAGATGACAGCAAATAAATAATAAAAGATATTTGTCGGTAGCTACCCTCATTTTTTATGTGAATTGGTAGGTGGCGTGCCAAAAATCTAGAACTAATCTCTTATTTTCTGTCGGTGTATTTTTATGTATTGTTTCAAAATCCTTACTGCTTTTATAACAATGAGAATATTGTATTTTATTTTGTTAGTCCAGAAAATCACCAGGCAACTTTTATATCATGAAGACAACAAAAAAAAACTAGGGATGGGGCAATCATTACATATGCGTTGTGTATTTTATTCATTTCCTTACCAAAGAGTGACAGTCTCAAACTTTTACCGGCAAAAATCTCCTCTATGTTCCTTCTGGAGTTCTTTATTTTTAAGGTTGAAACCGCACTGAAAAACGCCACATTCCCAACAGGAAAACTAACGGACCTAAACTGAAGTACCGTAGGCGTACTATCTACATATCTATGAAGTACCTACGTCTATATACTAACCTCTTGGGAAAAACAGACATGGTTATATGTTCGTGGGTATGTTATCATAGAAATGCAAGGTCATGAGAGTGGTTTTCCATTATGTATGACAGATTTCATGGATAATAGATAACTCGAAGGTGCAGCCATAAATCTGTATCCTATTTCCTTACTGACAGTATTCTTGTAAAAGTTTCATACACGATGCGTTGTGTTGTAGGAAATATTAGGTTGCTATTTACTTGCTGTAAAATGGATGTTTATACAAGAAATCTTTGTATATGCATGAAATAAGAAGAAAAGAAAGAACATGTAATATTCTTTCCGTTTGAACGGGTTTTAGAACATTACTATGTATAACAATAATCATGTTCCTCATTTGTTTGTCAACTTATGAAATTATGGAGTCACCAACTCTGATATTTGACAAAAGTTGAAATCTCCATCACTTCTTGAAAAGCTATAATTATCCTGCAGCTATAATTGGCCTGTAACGAAAATCAGGTTTTCTGAATGATCTCATTTTCACCAAAATTCATATAATTATGTTCTTCCAAATATTAATTACGTCATTATTAAGCTTCTCAATTAAAACGCAAATAAATACAGTATATTTATAATTATGCCGTTGGCAATGGCAGAATGATAATTGTTTGCTTCTTTACTGTACTTTATGTTTTAGAAAATACAAGAATCGATGAAGGTTAAGCAATGCTTGCTGTCCAGGAATGAGTGTGCATATTGTGACCATTCTATGTTGACATCCCCTTCATATTTTGGGACGAAAGTTAAGGTTGTTATTTCGCCTATTTGAACTTCTTTGACGGTAGTGTGAAACCGTATATTAATTTACAGGTTTTTCATCTTCACTTCATTATACATGGAGAAGGGTTTTCGTATTGTAGGTAGTATGTATTTCTAAAACAGATTTTACTTTTCCAATTTTACTTTACAAGAGAAATCTATCCTTGAAGGCCCCATGTATTAGTAAACGTCGAATGTTAGATGGATCGAGATTGAACGTTATTCAAGCAGTCTTGGGTACTGACAGTTTCTATAACATACAATATTTGCGTCTAATTTCGATATAAGGTTCAGAATATTTTTTTGTGTGGCGTGTAATGGAATGGATATTTCTAGAAAATGGTGGTTACATAACATAATTGATGTAACACCTAGTACCGGTATATATCTAGTACACATATGTATGTTGATAATTATTTTTCATTGGATGTTTTGAATGATGAATTAATAAAGATTTTTGAATCTACAAAATGTAAAACAAAACAGTACAATCTATTTACACTGTTTTTTCCTTAAAATGTTTAATGAACTGGAATGTTGATATTAATTTTCGTACCATCAATAAAATTGAGTTCCTAGAAGGAATCCCCCCATTTAAAAACGAGAGGGCTACTCGTTTAGGATATTACAAAATACGTACCTAACAACAAACTTTTTTGAAATTTCAATAACGTCAAAGACCAAAAATAGGTCCTTAAAGGTAGAATTCCGTGGATAGCGGCTACGACAGCCGCGCGCGGCTTACGACAGTCGTCGGCCGCGCGCGACAATAGTCAACATATGAAAATGTATGGCGCCGCTGCCGAGGCTCGCGACAGTCGCGCGCGGCCGACGAATTTCGTGAGCCGCGCGCGGCCGTATGCATCTCAACATGGTCTAGCGCTTAATAACATCTATAGAATTTTAGTAAAACCAGAATTGAATTGTTTTTTATTTAGTCGGCAAAACTACCTTTTGTTTTCATTACAATACAAATGCTTTTGAACCAGTATTTGGTAGTATCCTTCATCATTTCTACTTTTTAAAGATAGGGTAGATTGGTAATCTATTTTCATAATACAGCCACAGCAACACGTCATCCTCTTCTTCTTCAAGGATATCAATTAGCACTTCGACTAGAGGGAACGGACGAACAAAATCGACTAATTTCAAGACAATGCCGCGCGCGGCTTACGAAATTCGTCGGCCGCGCGCGACTGTCGCTGGCCTCGGCAGCGGCGCCATACATTTTCATATGTTGACTATTGTCGCGCGCGGCCGACGACTGTCGTAGGCCGCGCGCGGCTGCGTCAGCCGCTACCCACGGAATTCTGCCTTTAATATTGCGAAAGCGTTAACATAGACCCAGCGTGCCTGTCGCGTGAAATTGTCTATTTTAAACACTTCATCACTGTATAAATAGTTACAAAGGAGGTAGGTGCGACGCCCGTATACCGTTAATGAGGCTTGATGCCCATCCAGGACACGATAGGACGACACCTCCCGCGGTTAATGAAATGAAAAATTATGGTCGTCCGACTGTGGTGACCTCTTTCGCACCCCTACCTCTGCTCATCCACTATAAATAACCGCTTGCGCTTATCTCTATAATGTACCGTACGCATTTTTTCGACATTTCACGAGTTTTATGAGCAATATTTTTTATTGCCAGCAAAAATTATATGGCTGCAATAATACGCGGGCAACGTTTCATGTTAAAAATAAGTGTGCCTATAGGTGGTAATTGTTTTTATGTTTATCGTGTGCAGAATACATTGTTTATGCTTCTGAAGCTTTTGTTTGATGTTTGATGGTGGGGAAATACTGAAGTGAATGTATCGTGAGTTCTGTTGATTTATCGATGATGTAAAGTGTGATGCAGAGTTGTTGAATATTTCATTCGATATTTTTATGAAATTATTTCTTACTGGCGTTTTGATGTATAGCTTTGTAGATCATTTGTGTTGATGTTAATTAGAAGACGTTCTTAGATATACAGTCTGTTGTAATTTTGTTTGGCATTCGAAATTATTTTATCTACGAAACGCCACAAAAAAAATATAGGTCCAGCTCCCGTTTCTCGCGATACATTCGGAATTGTATTTTTTAAGTCTAGATTTGGCTTAAGCCCAACCATAACGACGCCTCGTGTTGTGACATTAGTACCAACGGACTGACACGCGTATCTGATAGCTTTTATTCCATTTTAGTAGATACGATATCATATAAAAAAAGGTTTCTCGAAGAATTCTATTAGCAAAAAGGTATTTTGTTACTCGTTGGAGTAAATTCCTGGAAAAAAGTAATAAAATACAAGTTGCGCATCATTTGGAGTCGATTTCTTGGAATTCAACCACTCAAACACTTGGTTGGTAACCTCTATCTGGTTTAAGCTTTTTGTGCTGGCGGGTTGTTTTTTAATTTACCGTAGATAAAAGGGAAATAGATTTGCAAAGGGAAATAAAGTAAAGCTATTCTGGTGAAATCATAATTCGATATAGCAACTTGATAAACATCTTCGACAAAGGGAGAATTGAAACGGACTGCGAAGCTTTTCTTCAAGTGGGTATTCTTTACTCTACGAAAGGAAAGAGGTTACAAATTCATGTAGCAAAACAACTGCAGGAAGCATACGCTTTCAGTACTAGAGATTATTGAAATCACTTGAGCGCGGAACTATAGCGAGGTGCATCTGCTGGGTGTTTGAAAACAGATCTGGTCTAAGTTCCACGTGACTCAACTTTGTATCATTTGCATTTAGCAGGGATTTGGAGTAAATGCGGGACCTGCATCGCTGCTGCAAATTGGCTTCATTATGAGAGTGTACCTATGCAATATGTATTTTGAAGTAGATAAGTGCGCCTTCAGAGTCAAATTACAAAAAAAAAAAACCTAGAATGTTGTCGATAAATGTCCATTTTGATATTCATTATGCCACTGATAAGATAGATAGCGACAAAAACCACACTTGGAAGAAAAATAAAAGATTTTATGATCGGTTCCTAAAAATTATAATTTATACAACTAATTTTAAATTGCAACTTAGCAAGCTTAGCAATTCACTTAATCCAAAGATTGATTCATATTTTAGAAAAACAAAGGCTTTTTCCATTCTACAAAAGCAGAACTAAAATCCTTTAGGGAAATTCTTTAGCGTTTCTAGGAAGAGCCTATGTTTTGCTCAGCGCTTACCTCTGTCAAAGGAGTCCCTTAGGATGAAACAAGGGTGATCTACTGTTTGAAGCTTTAGTAAAAATCAAACCAGTCTGAACTGAGTGAAGTACCTCAGTGTTGGGGTGAATTGTTGACTTTCCTTCTAAGAAATCTACTGTAGGAAGAAATATGCTTACTGAAAATACAAGCTATGTGTATTTCATTAAGTTAAGTTAGGTTCCATTTCAAGACGCTGGATGCAGGTCCAAAAGGTATCTGTGGAGATCTAAGGGGGAGGCTTATGTTCAGCAGTGGACGCCCTATGGCTGAGATGATGATGATGATGATGATGATAAAGTTCCATTATTAAAAGTTGTTGACCACTAAATCTTTCTCAGTGTGAGAGGAGGCCTGTACCCAGCAGTGGGACGATAAAAGGCTGATGATGATGATTATATTAAAAGCTGTTATGTAATATTTGTATTTTTCGGCGTCCCCACGTATCCTAATATGTGCTCCTAAATTAATCTAGGTTTCAATAATTAAATCCAGATTAATACCAACTGGTTTACCAAATTAACACTATTGTTGGCCACACATGGCGTTTATGGCGTCGAGACGAGCTTGAGGGCAAACGCTCTGGGATTAAGCCAAGCAACTGGCGAAAATGTGTTAATATACTTGATACTACAGCAAAATATTTAGATTTTATTTTGGGGATTTACTTGGAAAAAAATAATATTATTAAATAATTGTAAACTTTTTTTCTGCTTAAATGTTTTTTGAACTACCTCTATTAATAAGAAACATGTTTCATAAATGTTGAAAACTGCTGTGACGAAATTAATACTTAGGTATATGTACCTACGTAGTAGTTCTTGTATTTAACATCGAACAAACTTGAGAAGAATCTGGATCACAATATTTTTTGTCATCATCGTTTCGATATCGTTACGTTACGTCAACGTGAGTTTGACTAAGCTGGCTGTACCATAGTTTAATTTCTGTCAGTGAGGATAAAACGTGTACCCAAGAAACGCAAATTTTGAGGCTGCAATATGTTATAGTCTGTGTACAAACTTCGTCAACTAACAACACCTAAGGTAACTAACACAAATCAACATACAGACACCAAAATAACGCATAAACCACTCAAGGAATATGCAACTGGCTAATAATCAATATGTACGAACTATCGGTAAGACAAGAAGTTCGCCACATACGGAGTTCATTAATGTCCCGACTGTGCCAGAGTAAATTTACAACTCCACCGGTGTAACCAAACTATCAGCAACTTCCCCCTCACCCACATCCAAGAATTGATGCACGTAATTTTATTAGCAGTAACATGTGAGTAGTTTAAAAGTAATAATAGTTCACCGAGAAGTTCAACTGTAATTTGCTGTTAAAGTTTTAGACAATTGGAATTAATGAGCCTTTGTTGTATTTTAATGGGCTAATCAAAATTACCACGAGTTTCACACCCCTGGAGACTAAAGGATCCAGAAGAAGAAAAATAACGAATTTTCGCGATGTTTTTATAGCGTAGTTCCTTTAGCTTATCTTGCGATTTTACGTGCTACTTAAAATAAACTGAAAACCAAACTAATTTTGTAAGCAAACACGATTGTATAACTTATATTTATTTTGTAAACGTTTGGGAATAGCGCTTGGAACGCATTGTATATTTTCTGTAGCTAGTCTATTTATTATTTACCAAGCACCTAACATAAATTTTATGCTAAACGTATTTACTGAAGTGCGTACTTACAATTAACTTTATGTTTATTAAAATTAACGTTTACTTTAATAGCAATTTTGTTGTCGTATTCTCTGAGTTTTACTGATTTCTTGGCAACGTTTACTTTATATTTTCAAAGCACCTGAAAGGTACGTTTAAAGTTTTGTTTTCAGAATATTTTGTGACAAAATTATTTAATAATAATTATGCTTACTCTTCAAAGTAACTTTCCTTCAATGGTTATAAATATACTACCGACGTTTTGGATAGATTATAATTCTTGGCATGTTATGTACAAGTAGTATGATTTATTATAAATAGTGGATTGTAAAATATGAATAGTGCCAAGAATGCAGAGTTATCATTGAGTATAGTGTTGTAAACATCATGAACAGTGATAAGGTTATGCTTCCCTATATTTCCCTTACCCTTTACTTTTGGTACGAGTATCGTGTCTTTAAGACTTGCTAACAAGCTACCTTGAAGCACTTAGAGGTAATACAGTCATAGTTTATTAGTGGAGGATTTTCTGGAAACTATCCAATGTTTCTTGAGATTTACCCATTTCAGAGAAAATTTATTACCATTTTAATAGTGTTAGTTTTGAAGTACCCAGGTAAGGTCTTGAGAATTATTCTTCATTAGTAACGACATAGGTTGGCACCACCTAATTTTATTTTTTTTGTGCGTATAGCAGCGCTTTCAAACTAGCAAATTTTTGTCTTAGGAAAACCTGACGTATTCGCACGACACATTAAAAGCGGGTTGAATCTGAAATTACAAACTTTAAAGGATGAGTGTAGCACCAATTTGCTATACGATGTAGATAGAAATCCTTGACAAATTAAAAGAAAAACCTTTTCAGTTTCAGAGTACCATTACCTCCAATAGTTTTGAAGCTCAATAGCATCCAATACCGTATACAAAACGTAACAAAAGCCGTTGTAATCCTTTTGCCACTTAGCTCTAACAACTTGGGTGGATAAGTATCGGATGCGATCCGTGTTTTTCTTTCATTACGGGATCAACGAAGATATTTCATTAAGTGGATAAAGGGTAGCAGCGGTATATGTTTTGTATACCTTCTCTATTTACGTGTGATATCGTTTGTTTGAACTTTAGATGGCTTTAACCTTATTGAACATTGTAGATTTTGTAACATATTTATGGTGTCTACAGAAAAATCTACAATATGATAAAGCTGTCAGATAGCCCATTTATCGAGGAAGGCTATAAGCGATTTATCCGTTTGCGTGGACAAAGCTTCCACGGGATGCGGGTGAAACCGCAGGCGGAACATAGTATTGTGTAAAAATATAGTGCCTGTCTACAGATAAAAATAAACCTAAAAAGAATATTGGTTACAAATTAAAGCTAGTTGACGGCCGTATCTAAACCAATTTGGCTGTCTAAACAACGATAGAATTTCTAGCAAGCTTGGACTATCTTTTAAATTAACGTTTTCTCTAAAGGAAAAATCGAATCCCAAGATTCCTATTGTCAGCCGCGCTCGAAACCACTAGAGCAATAAAGCATTTATTAAAATTCCACTTTATAGGCAAACGCTAGGAGATACGCTCGACGCATGTAAAGTACATGTTTTATTATATTATTTCGTGTAATAATAAAATACGAAAGAAACTATATAATATATACATATATATCACTTCATGTCTGTTTTCCCAAATGGGTTGTCCTAGGTTTGTCCCTAAGGCGCTTTGACAATAATGTGTCTCAATATGATAAAGACTGGTGTCAATGGAAAATTGCATTTGGAAGTCTATAATTTTAACAAATTCAATGACCTCTGGATACAGAGAAGATGTAGTCTATTATCATCTTCCAGTCTTTTTTTACTATTCTGCTATAGTAATAATAGCTTCCAAACCTAGCCCACACCACTATAGTTTAGATATATCCCTGAAATTCAGTATACCGCGTTAAGTGTTCATTATAGTGATTAATTTACAATCAGTTTGGCGCGTTTAGCGTGGAAGAGATAATCGATATTCAGATTGCTCTATCGATTAAGCTTAGCGATCTCTGTGATTTTAAACTTGATAATTAGTTTGTTTAGTTTGAATAGTTTCTTTAAAATATTTGCTTACTGGACATTGGTAACATAATAGTTTCGTTTTTAAAGGGAAAATACTAAAGTATATTCTATAGGTGTCGTACGAAATTGAAGGAAAATTACAACAAGTAACTCGAAAAGAGATAATGAAGTACCACAATTGTATGCAAAGACTCATTAGCATTACATTACAAGATTTCTCGCGGCACAAAGACGCAAGGAAACAAGACAAGGAAAAAATATTTTTTCTAGCCAAGACGAAAACTTACAAAAAGCTTCATAAATAAAGGTAATCTCGGGAAGCTCTCTCCAAGATGTTTAACAAAACGTAGCCATATTTTCCGGCGTAATCCGTTCGTTTGCATATTGTATACGTAATTATTATAGTCCTCACAAAATGATTTATGCCGGCGAATACGTTGAATTGGTACAAATAACGCGTATGTTACCAAATTGGACGTTTTAGTTAATGTTTTGTTTGGAACAAACAATGACTTAAATGAAATTCAATAGTATTAGAAAAGCTACTAGAAGATAATTGGAAATGATAACGAAATATGTTCCTATTGGTTGAAAGTGTAAAGCATTTTGCAATTATCGATAAGTTCGTTAGGATTAAAATAATCAGGTATGATATTTGAACAATTACAGCTATTAGAAATGGACATTCAATTCGACTAATTGTGTTAATAGACAGTACCTAAATTGATTTTATCAATTAGTGACTAACTGATAAAATCAGTTTACAGACTAACTGTTATTCTGTTTTAAGCAAAACTGCAAATGAAGCGCATGTAAAGCGATAAAACATTTGATGCGGTACTGGTCAGTTGTTCCTAGAATATGCCTGTCCCTTAATAAATATATTTGTTTTATTGTTAGCAAAAATCCATATCTAATTTTGTATGTCTTTACAGTCATAATTATTGCAAAATACGTTTCTGTTTCACGATGTATTTACTGAAATTCGTATTCAAATAGCGCGGTAAGGAATGTAATGTAAATTCACTATGAAAACATCACTACAAATAATTTCTCTTCCATATTAAAACATCAGATGAACATCATTATGCGGAACGAAAGCTCGCCACCCGTTTTTATGAAGAGGTAAAAATACGAACCTAAATTTTACACATTCCAAATTTACGCGCGAACACGGCACGAGAAAACAAATTTCGTAAAATAAACATAATTCATGAACATGTAACTAGACAATTACTGTACATTCATTTTTTGGCTAGCGTTTCACGTTTGTGGCATTCATTTGAAGTACTCAAAACCGTGAAACCGGGCTTTTCAATGTTTGGTTTATGTACATTACGCAAAATGATTCCTTCTTCAGAAAGAGAGTACTCAATAAAAGTTCAATCTGATGAATTTATTACATTAAAATGTCTAGGTGAACTCAAATATTTATTTTTAAAAGATTGAAGCTTCCCAGGACGCATTGATGGATTTCTTAATACATTATGTACCAAAGAACACAAGTGCATATTTTCTCATCACCGACTTTTATAGCGTGGGCAGAAAGATAAACACCTGTTACGTTTTATATCTTCTCTTCCTCAGAACTCTGCGGAAATTTTCAAGTTGTGTTGCTCGCCCACCTTTTGCGACTGCAGCAATCATGTTAGGAAACATTTTTATTAAAATTAAATAAACAGAGCGGGAGTAGAGAAACAAAAATAACGCGGCCACTAGCGCAGTGACGCGCCGCCAATTTCAGTTTCGACACATGCGTTTCACGCGAACGCTGTCATCATATTAAAACTATTCGCGGACAAAATAAAAATCAAACGAAATCCAGTTTACGCGTTTAAAAGGATTTTTCACGCCCAAAATACTGTGTGACTTTTTTACTTTTGTTTCCTTTTCGAGTACAAAATGTTTAACAACACCACGAGTTACAAATCGAGCGGCGGCCGAAGTTACTCGAAGACATCAGAAACAAAAGTTCCGAAAGGTAATGTAAATTTTTGTTTATCTTAATATTGGAATTGGACTTGAAATTCTGTGCGAAATTACACGGCCCAGTGAACTTGTACCCGCAGTAACCACAATCCAATTGACTACTTTTACAATCAATTTGTTGGTTCGGAGTTTTTGGGTATCTGTAATGTGTGTTGTGATTTTTGTGCGTTCCTTAATAAGATTTTAATTAGTTTTATTTTTCGATATTATCTTATATTGGATTTGTTTATTTTATTGAATATAGGTAATTTAATTTCAAAAAGCCGAAAATGTGTAGGTACTAAAAATTATTCATACTGACTGATATCATCAATGGACGTAAAAAGAAAATTATTTAAGTAAATAAAGTACAGACTTTGAAAATAAAACGCCTACATTATTATTTTACGTCTACTGCGATGCCGAACCTACTTAAAATTCATAGTCAATCGTCTAGGGGCACTGTAGTACCTAATTTCCTTCATTTGAATACAAGAACTTGAGAAATGGTTAGTGCCGAATTTCATATTTCTCTCTTCAAGAATAAATTCAAACGATTCTCGACAATAATAATTATTAGAACTAGTAAACAATTTGGTTTGTTTTGACAGAATTCAAAACAAATCTATATCTGGCAGATACCGATGAATTACGATCGTCGAAACTTTGGTAGAAAACAAGAAATTCGAATTGTTTTTATACTTTCTGAGCATCAATCGACCTTCAACGTTGAGCGTTTAATTTGTACAATCATTTCTATTTGAGGAAACGGAACTATGCGCGTTTAATTAAATCCGGATTAGTAATTTGGCGTCTGTGATAATTATATTTGGGGAAGACGATTATAAACGTCAGATAGGCATTCTCTAATGAGGGTTGCTACTTGTCAACCAAACTTTCTGACGCCCCTCCGTTCTTATAGATGTTTATAACGTTTAATTAATATTAATTTCGACGACACTCAGAAGTTATATATATGTGTAATTTTCTGTTTACAAACAAATGTTCTTAATACAATTTATAAAGAAACTCTTTCATACTTCTATTTCTATTTTTTAACCCTCAACGGAGTTTTCAACCGATTTAAACTTTTGTTTTCAACGTTCTAAATACGGAGAGAGGTATCGATGATTCGAAGTAGAACTCAACAAAACATGCTTGAATGGGATGCTTCGAGAAGCTTAAACAATGCAGCAAATTGTTTCAATGCTTGCTAGTTATACGCATAGAATGTATAAACAGATCTTTGTTATTCAGAAGCAGGGATGAAAGAAATGCTCTGAGAGGAAACTCGAAGGAAGAGGGAGACTTAAGGAGTACAGAGTAAATTTTGGTACGTTACTCATCTTTGTTTGGAGCATTTGTCAAGGACAGGTCGGTGTATCCGAGCCTAATGTAGAATTTGCATGTTTTGTGGCGGAAAGCTGATTTTTAGGTAAATTACTCAAAGAAAATATATTGAGTGTACGTAGGAAAATAATGAAGTAATTAGATGGGTAATATAAAATGAAATAGTGAATGTTTCGGTAATCTTGCTGTAAGGTCCTTTTATGATCTGATGTTTTCAAGTACGTGATATGATTGATGCCACGAACCGCGATCAACAAAAGCTAAGGGTTGTAATAATAAATGATATTGCTGATGTACACTCAAAACGCTAAATATGTACTATCGACATAAACCTAACAGGGAGGCTCAAACATGAAGCATCAATAACTATTCGATATCCACAAGATAGGGATTACCGAATCCCGCTTACTAAGTACGGCCAATATTTAGGGTTCGCCCACAAACGAATGATGCCGTTAAAACACTGTTTCGTATAGGCTCCCATTAACTTTGCCTTTACCCGTCTTTTAGTGTTATGATAGAGATCCTAATCTTCATAACAAGTGAACCACGATGATTTACTATACGTACGGAACCTTCGCTTCTTTTGGCGTTAAGGTAAATTATTATATGTATCTTTAGCTACGCTATTTTAGGTGGGCTGTAGGTTTATTTATAGATTTTAGGATGTTTCAATGAAATCGGTTTTATGGAACTATAAAATAAAAGCGACATAGTGATTCATGTATCAGTGTGACATCATAAAAGTTGGCTGAATCGTTTTCGGTATGCAACAGAAAAATTATAATTTCAATATTATTGAATTGTTACATTTAAAGTAGGTTCGTTAATGCAAAAAGCGTACTCCAAAACGGAACCTCCTAACTAACTAATGGGACTAAGCATCTAGCTTAGTCTGAAAGGTTCCGTTTTTACATCAATTTCTGAATGATAAGAAACTTACATGATATTTCAATAAAAGCGAAAAAAAATACATAAAAAATATGAAGTAAATCCGTCTGTTAGCAGTACGTACATAAGGATGATCATGCCAATTATAGGATAATGTATCTTTTCAGCCGGAACATCAAAGCGGACGTTTTATTTTGAGGGAGATTAATGGTGTGCGTACACTTCTACGTAACATATTCGCGGGTTTTTTTAACAGTCTTAAAATACACAGGTTCACTTCAAAGTGTTTGGAGTGGTATCCGACCGTGAATATGGTAATTTTTTTTATACCATGTAACGGTAACAATTTTTTCGCAAGGATGATAATTTATTAGCTTTAACACTTTTGACTGCATCTCCGAAGCTGAAAATATCCCCACTTCGCTCACCAAAACGCATGCCCAGCGCGGTGAGTACCTATGGGGAATTTCCCAGGCATAGGAGTGGCCAGAAATGGACGTTTTACGGCTGCGACGGTGTGTTTTGACAAAAGTATTTTTAAAAATTTACTGTGCCAGGTTAATGCTATTTGTTATTTCTTTTTCATCAAGGCTGATTTGTTTCTAAATCTCAAAAAGATCTTTAAACCTTTCTTATCTCCAAAAGTCAACCGACTCGTTAAAACAAACCGAATAAACACTGAGCCAAGAAAAGACTTCAAAAATTTTCCAAATAAATAATTCCGGATATACATAAGGAACAAAAGCCGCCTGACCTTTTATAAGCAGGCATATTTAATGAAGTTAAATCATGTGAAAGAAGGGTGCGAATAGAAATCTCAGTAATGGCCCTACATTTTCCTCCCCACTGTTTTTCTTGGACCTTTACTTTTCAATGCCAAAATTAAATTAGGAATGAATTGTTACTGATTTTTTTATGTCGACCGTAAAAAGACTCTTATTTTATCCTTTGTTCTTAATGTAACTAAGTTTGCTGGTATTAGGACTTTCTTTAAGTACCTTTAGCATTTGTGCCGATTTGATTAGTTTTCCATTACCATGTTGAAATGTTTGAAACCAATCATCACAAATGCACTATCTCAACTGGTTTATATTTATTTTATACTATCTGAACTCCATTAGCAAACGTTTAAACTCAATTAACACTAAAACTGTCTGAGAACGATAATTATGCAATCATAATAAAAACGCGCAAAACTTTAAAAGAAACATAAAATAAAACGTTTCAAAGGAACGAATACAAACTTCAAAGTATTTGTTGTTCATTCGAATAGCCGTGTAGTTCTAGAAAAGCAGAGGCAATAAAATATGAAGGCGCACTGTACAATGTACATCGTCTGCATTTAAATAATATCGCAGACTGAACTTTTGCCCAGATTTTCTCCATGGTTGCCGACGCCAGAATTATCAGCGAAGCGAGAAATTAAAGTAGCCGTGAACAGCATAAAATTAACTAAGTCTCTCTTTCTTGGAGTATTGAAATATTTACAGAGCGCATTCAGAAAACATGCCGCGTAGCACTTTGATTTGAACTGACGCAACTGTTCAAAATTCGATATGCAAGTTTGGTAAGACTGAAATAGACAGCACATTAAATAAAACACTGACCAAAGAAAAGTTTTCTCTATTCGAACATAAATAAATGTTAACACATCTGTCTCACGCCATTCAAAAATAAACAGTACTTTTAACAATTTTATCGCACTTGTTCTTCAAATTGTATGAGTCCGTAGCTGGTCTTATAAATACTCTTGGTCTTTGGTATAAGTTGCCACTGGTAAGGTCTTAAGGTGGCGTTGGATTTCCCCCAACGTTCACTAACTCGCTACCATTCCATTCCATGCACTCGGATTTAAACACTTAATTGAATCAAAAGTTTATTAAATTAACACTTATCATTTGTAGGCTGGTGAAGAAGTTCATTAATGATTTATTGCGCTACTGCTGAGATAATAATAATAGTATAATTCATTATTTATTTGTCTGAAAGTAGAGAAATGCTTCTTCTGTGCGTCTGCTACATTTTCTTGAAGTTACACGGTGAAATCTGTTTTAATTAAATTTGGGACAGAACTTGACTTGGAGAACTTGACTCAAACTATTTTTGTATACTTACGTATATTTTATAAAAGCTTGCAATTTAGTGGAATATTATGTGAGTAAAGAATGAGTGTTATGTGCAATAAAAATCAAATAACATCACTACATCACAAATACCACGAGTATATTAACATAAAACGGCACACTCCTTCCGATCTGATTTGCTGAGCTCGCATATATCTTATTCCGAATCGAAGATCCAAACTATCAGTTAACGCGACCTTATTGAAATTCCTCACTGAACTTTGCCACTAGTGTAAAGTTTATCGAACATGCTATCATTTTACAAGGAAATCATAATATGTATGGGGCTGCGGGATTGTTCGAAAGAGTTACCGCGGCCCTGGTACATAAAAGGCCTACGAAGGAACACTATGGTTTTTTAGTCAGTAAAAGTCTGACACTCCCTCACGGCTGCTAACCCACAGCGGGAGAGGTCATTTGATGATTTTTGCCATCGTTAAAAAAAGCATAATATGTATGTTTCTGTCACAGCGTTTACATTCATAGCGTTCCTTATAAATCTCGAGGCGACTTATAACGTGCATATCTCTTTGTGATGCGGGTGCATGGGCCCGGAACTTACCCGGCTCCGTAATCCGGGTAAGCGGATATAGCGGTTAAAAAACTAGCGTCCTCAGCCGTGTGACGGCAAGGCCGGGTATGCGTATAGATTGGGCGGCCACTTGCGCGGAACGGGTAGACAGGCCATTTGACTTTGAGACAGATGTGTTTGTCGTATTTACATTTGGGAGAGCTTTGTGGTTGTTATATATAAGTATAATAGATAAATAATTTAAATAGGTACCTGTAAACATTTAATTCACTTACAGTGGACCAGCATAGCTTTAAATATGGGTGATTTGAATTCTGTTAAAATGAACAATTCAGTTTTCCGCAGTCAATCGAATCTTTTTCTACTCCACAAAACAAATGAAATAATCGAAAATTGAAAAACAAAAAAAAAAGTAAGCGTAAAAATCGAGTCCTAATCCGGTTTGATCGGCAGCGCTGGGCGTAATCAAACACACTCAACTAGCACGCAAACAGCTCGCCAAAAATACGATGAAACAATATTGATTCACTCTCCGTGAGTTACTGAAATATTTATTCTGATAAGCATTATTCGTTGTTGTTCAAAAAGTTACCAACCCCACTTGATTGTGCTTAACAAAGTTTTAAATTAACACAAAAGTTGTTATTGCGAGCTGTTGATAGCTGTATTTATCATACATTTTTAACTTAACAAGTTAGCCATTATTTTCTTGCTAATAAGAATTTTTTGGCGTGTAATGTTTAAAAATGTACGAGTAGAAATCCCAGCTTGTGGTTTAGTGTTTAATTATTCAGGCGTAATGCCTTAAGTATTCATTAGAAGTCCCCATTAATAGCGGTTACTCAGTACTTTTGATAGCAGAATTTTCTGAACAAACAAGACAACTTAGCGACCCGTTCGTGTCAGTTTCTAGCTTAGGACTAAAATCTTCTATATTAGGTACTTTAATAGAAATAAGAGTAATTTGTGTTTACATAGTTATTCCAATTTAAAAAAATATATCTTCTGCGTCTAAATTATGCAATTTTGTAGACCAAGAAAAGAAAAAAAAAAAACTTTACTCTCGTAGTACGACTGTTATACAACGGAGGCTAAATAAACTTTTTATAATTATTATTCACTGGTGTACTAACTACCCAACAAAATGATAACGCAACTCGAGCATCTATTTATGCAAACAGCATTACACCAACTATGGGATTGACGCAGTACCACTACATTTGGCAATTGCAAATGCCAAGAGCATTACGTTGCTTACAAACCAATTCAAATCTATATGCGAAACATCGTTCCGACGTGTGAAATCAGAGTGGAATTGATCGCACATCATTGCTATCAGTTGGTAAACTTCCATTGCTTTACTTCCGCGTTTATGGAGATGGAATGTGGGGAAGATTCTAGCTACATAAGGGTACAGAAGACGAGATAAAGGATTCCAAAATAGGAGAAGAAAATGCGTGTCCTAAACATTCTTATAGATAGACCAGCTTTAAGGTAATCTCACTAATCGCACTCGGATGAAATATAGCCTTATAGATATAGGCATCTTCCTCGACATATGGGCTATCCAACACTTAAATTATTTTTCAAATCGACCCGGTGGTCTAGAGATTAGTGCATTCAAACAAACTTTTTAGCTTTAGAATTTTATTATAGCTTTCAAATCAATTACATTGTAAGTACTGTATTCTGTATCTATTTGTTTGCCTGTTGGTCGCAGCGATAAAGCAATGTATGCTGTCGAATTGTCAAATAGAATGAAAGCCCTAGTGAATACGCGATTGTTTCGCTATTAATCTGCCGTTGTATGATCTATTCGCCAGTTCAAACATTTAACAGATTGACCAACCTATTCGAAACTGGTATATATTCTGCTACACTTAGTTGCACTTAATACTGGTTAGTTGTACATCTTTTAGAATAATCTCTTCTTTGAAGCTCAGCCAGATAAGGTTCTCGTTATATCAAATAACTTATTCCCTGTACCTACTTTATATTTTACAAAGGTTCAGTTTTCTAAAGATTTTGTAGCTGACCCCGATACATTTCTCGTGTGTATTACACTGTAAACGATGGCAAAATAAATGTACCTACACATCACAATAATGAAAGCCGCAAAGGTTATGGCTGGCTTATTTTTAACCCAAGTCTAGTAAAGTATGAAACAACGAGCCACAATATACGGCGCTCCTATATAAGCTTCGGCTAGAGAAGCTAAATTCTCGGTCTTGCCAACTTACATTATTATATTCTATAGCCGTTGTTTTCCTGCATCCCTTACTTACGCGGACACTGAGATATGGCCTGTGCATACTGAGCTAAAACTTTACATATGATATACTACGGGTTCACTTACAGCGGCTATTTTTAAGCGAATCTCATCTGACTTGGTTCAGTATTACGCTCCTGGATAGTTGACTTTTCCATCTATCTTTCGCTATCGAAGACTTTGTTTAAACTGTGAATTGAAACCTTTAGTCTTGATTAAATCAATTCTGTGAACGTATTCATTTCAAAATACTGTTTATTCTGTATCTATTCTTAGCTTTTTCTTGTCACCTGTACCGTGAATAAATTACTTTGTTTCAACATCACATCTATTTCCTCTGACTGGATACACAGCATTCAGGATGACCACAAATTGCTAATAATGTTTAAGTGCCAAGCAATTAGGCCCGCTTATTGAAATAATACGAACGCAAATATGAATTTAGGGCTATTGCTGAATATTCCCAATCAGCAATTGCATTAACGACCATGATTCAGCCATTTATTTCTGTAAAATAAAACAACACCACCTAAATGCCTTGCAAATATTTCTAAAAATTCTTTGCCCTCGACTTTTAAGCTACAACAAAGAGGGTAGGTTTTAAAAATTATCAAGTAAAAAACCAACCCCCAAAACCATGAAAGTTCCTTATTGCTCATTCGAGATGCCTATTGTCTTTTTTTATTCAAAGCGTATTATCTCGAACAATTTGATGACGTGGTTCGTTCCGACAATATTGTTGCCGACTGAAAGCGGTTGTCCTTAAACAGCCGTCGTGGCGGAACAAAATCTTATCGTATACCCACCCTTTCACTCAATGCTTCTTATTGCGACGAACTCCGTATACTTTGTATAAGATTGCAATTGTCTTCAAACCTGGGGTTCAGGGGCGCAAGTGATGAGAACATCAGACTCATTGTTCAATGATGTCAATTCCCTATGATGCTGTTTTCTAAGCATTTTTTAAATTCTTATTTCTTTAAAAAAAATGTAACGCGATCAGACATTATATTTGGATACCACAAAATGTATAAACCGGCCACAGATTCATCCACACCTTCTACAAACAGTAGGTATAATTACACACATTGCCACAAAAAAACGCGAACGTAAACAACAATTTGATGCTGGCATTATCTAAACAAACTTGTAATAATAAAGTCATTATTTAACATGTTTATTTAGGACGATTCAGTAGAATTTAAATATAAGTTTACGCTTGTTAGCCTCATTAACGATTTGATTAGATAGGGTTACCTGAGTTTTGTAGGCCACAGACAGAATAGTTCTGTTGGTTTAGGATCTTTCACTGTTTACATATTGAATTATCTGTTGTTTAGTTTTAATGTAGGTTTAAACTGAATTGGTCTTGATCTTATTGTTGGCTATGAAAATTGGTATCTCGAAGTAATAGTTATCGTCACGCTTGGCAACGTTTTTGAAGTGAAAGATGCTGTTAGTATACAAATATTATATGTACCGTGAGTCGTAACAAAGTAATATCTTAGTACACTTTATGACTTGGCTAACGTTGCCATTCGTAAATCTGAAGAAATTAGACCTTCTCTTGGTTATGAGCTTGTAATTAAAGTTTCAGTTGTTTAAAAATATATTTTATATGATGACCAACAACGGGTTCATGTTGAAAGTTTAATTAACTACGTCGCCGTAAAATTATTATTATTGTGTGTGGTTAAACCAAGAAAATATTTATTTCTTCGTTTAACCACATAAGCAGGTATAATTAAGTACTTGTCAAATAATTTTACGGCTGTTAAGTTGGCTATTAGCAGTGAGCATCGTGAAGTATCACGTTAATCAAAGTATAGGAACTAAACACTATTAAAACTCGTAAGTAACTTTTAGCCATTAAAATTTGATGATTCGTATATACCGACCGGCCAATGCAATAGTGACATACATAAATAGTTATTACACAAGGTATTACATAATTTTGTTTCCACGCAATTGAACTATTATATCAAGAGGTATTGTTACCAGGTTGTTAGTACCGATTGAGTTAAGAGAGTAACTGAGTTGAGAAGGTCAGATAGGCCGTCCTTGTAAAACACAGGTACTCAGCTGCATTCGGTTAGACTGTAAGGACCCCAAAATAGGAAATAGTTAGGCAGATGAGGTGGGCAATGGATCCATAAGTTTATACTTTGCACCATACACTAAGGATTTATCACAGGCGTGCTAAGGTGTGCTTGTTATTACAGTTTGTTTGGCAGATAGGACTGCAATCGTTACTCGGGGCCGCGAAGAGATTCTTCAAAGCCGTTTTATTTGCGACTGCGATACTTATTGTACCCCTTTTTAACTTCAAATTAAGCGGGATATTACTGGACAGATTGGGGAGATTAGGAAGGTGGGTAATGTTCCCATAATATATTTCTTTTGTCCTAGAAAAAATATTAAATATGTACCTATATAGTTGTTTACGTTTTTTTACGAGTTATGAACTTTCAAAGTTCACTCTACCATTAAGTAAATACCCGCCGTGTAAATAGTGACGGTAAACGTTGAGAGTATTCTGCATAACCCAAACAGTATCCACCGGTCAACGCGTGTTCATAACTAAATATGGCATTTAAATTGTCCACAATGGAACACGAAACGCGTTAAGTCGTCATAACCATGAAATAAGCTGAAACTAGTAGCCCGGCGAGCATTAAATTCAGTTGAACGAACTGCATTAATCATTCGTAATGCAGGGCGGATGACATATTTCCAATCTGGTATGGTCATGCATCATCCATTCAAAGTTCCATTTTAATTTACCTCTTGTGCTTAGTTATTACTAGAAATTTCATCTGAATTCGTTCTTTGTTCGATGAAATCTGAAGTATATTTTGCTTTTGTTTCTGAATGTTGTTTTAGTAATAATTACTTTGGCAGTAGGTAAATAACAAATACATTTTCAGAAAACCAAGCTTGTTTTTGATAACTAATAGAATTTTATCAGGCTGGCTCTAGACATTTTGTTTAACCAACAAACAATGTACCTGTTGTAGTTCTCAACAATATGAAACGTCTCGTCCACATTTTTCGTACATAAAGCTTTTGTTCGCTCATTACTAACGACATTTTGTTTCGCCTGCGGGTATCTGAAACTTTTTTGACATCATTATTGGGGTCGCACGTTTTTCCTCGAGGTTAAGGTGTTTTGAGAACGTCGGTGCTTAGAAAATTTAAGTGAAGAAAAACTTCGAGATAAAAACGTGGAGTGCGCATTATGAGCTAGGCGATCAAGGTTGTATAAATTTACCGTTTTATCGATCTAACTATTGACATAAGGATCTTGAAAGTTGAGTGTGTCGTAACCGTGGTAGTTTGAAGATTGTTTGCGGTTAAGTTCTTGTACGTTTCGTAGCTGCGATACCATCGTGGGCAATAATGGGACAAAGAAATTGACAATTATTTTTACAAGGTTAATTTGTGTTGTGTAATATAGTTTGTACTTTTTGAAGGAATTAATTACCATTTGAGAATTTTTTAAAGTTATCTTCTACTAGTTACCATGCTTAGCAAGTATTGTACCTACTTTCCATACAAAAACAACTTCTTACTCAAATATACATTTACTCTTTTGTTTTTACATCCATCATCTCCTTGGCTTTCCCACATCACAACCTGATGTTCAATATGGTAATAATTGAATAATGTGTATAAATGTTCTGAAAACACTTCACGTAAAGCCGGAGTGAAAGAAAATTATGTATGTGCCAATCAGGACTTGTTTTTCGTACAGAAAAATTACGATGGTGTTATTTTTCTCTTTTAGTATAGTAAGTTAACTACTTAACAAAAGCCGTAAGACGAATTGTTTACAAAATTAAGGGTATTCAAGGAAAATCTTGTCTTATTGATACTTATGAATATGAATAAAACATATAATTTTATGCATTCATTTTCGGGCTTTATTTTTAGACAAATATCCCGAAGCTTATAAATATTTAAGTAAGCTTATAATTAAATGAGCAATACTCAAATCGCATGACATTCCCTCGAGGGAATAAGCGTCATATTTCATTTCACTTTAAATAGAACCATTGACGAACATTTAGAACGAATTGACCAATTTATCAAACAAATGTACCTTTTGTCGTTCTATCTCATTATGAAACTGGATAGGTGAAATTGTATATTTCAATATAGCATTCGAATTGTGGAGCAAAATGCAACTCTATTGTGCAAGACATAAAGTTTAAAACTAAATAGAAAAGTAAAAGACAACTGACCGCAAAGGATTAATATTATAAACCAACTTTAAATTAGTCTTAGGAAAGCTATTATTTTTGAGTCGTCATGACGTAATTATTCATTTGTTTTCAATTAAAAATTATATAAGCCCTTACTTAACCCTTAAAGTTGCTACCCAGATATATATTTAAGGAAGCTTACTACCTACACATTTATTTTGAGTCGTTAATGACGTAATTCATTTGTTTTCAATTGAAAATTACGTATGTACGCACTGACTTAAGACCCAAAGTTGCTACCCACATATTATTATCTACTTATAGCAAATATTGATTCATCGTAGCCTATACGACGGTCAAACGTATTCACTCCGAGGGGATCAAGCGCCAGACATTTCAAATGACTCGTATCCATTAAATTAAACCCCGAAGGGATTTAAACCTAATAACACAGATTTGAATCAGTTTGCTGCACAATAATCATAGGATAGGCGTACTGTGAGGCTATAGGGGAAATGGGAACAAACAGCTAGAACTAAATTTAACAATGTAGGTATCACATCACACGATAAACGTGATAGTTTATTTGTATGTTTGGTATTCTTTCATTAAGAATTGAATGGATTTAGGTAAAACTTGTGAGTAATACAGGGTGCAGTAAACTAATTTGAAGCAATTCTGGTTCCAGCAATGATACGTTGTTATTACTACGCCACATCAATCACTTCATTGAAAATATTTATTATTTCACTAAATTCTATTCAAAAGCGTTAGTAACTAACAACGTTATTTTCATAATTTCCACAAACAGGAAAAAAATTCCAATTCAAATTATATGGATTAATTTGTTGGGATCAGCTCAGTGGGGAACGATAGTCGCAAATGATGACACTGGTTTAAAATTTAATTCAGTAATCGCACAAAATATTGGTACATAGTTTTAAAATGAATACCGTGGCGTTGGCACCAACACATTTTTTATTAAAACTATATCGACATGTGCACGATAACTACTTAATTTTGCCAATCACATCATGCCTTTGCTATTCGAATTTGAACCCTATTTCTGAAGAATTTGAAAGTATTATACAGCTTACAAAAAATGCATGACTGTAAAGCTAAGCCAGTACCTGGAATCAGACTAATAGCAGTTGATTGAGCATTTACCAAATAGGGGTGCGCTTACAAATGTGATTCCTTACTATCTATGCAAAGTTATCGATAACTTGAAGATTTGAAAGCCGATTTGAATATGGTAATGAGAGAATTCTTGATTGATATGAAGTGATTAATATTGTAAGATTTGTGATGTGTGGTGTAGACATGTTATTTTGAGTAAATGCAGCTTTAATATGTTGCCTTTCAGACAGACTTAATTTTATTCCACTAAATGCATAGGTACTTTAAAAAAATCGTTTTGCTACTTCTGATGCGACTGAATAGGTACACAGAAATTGTTATTATCCAAATCATTAGGAAAATGTAATGTAAACTATTTTACCTAAACTAATACCTATAACGCCTCAATTATAAGATAAGGCCTACTATTTTAGGTACCTAATTATGACTATTAAAATACACTAACTAAGCTATTAACATAACTTAAACGCCATAAAACACGAATAGGAAAAACAAAACACTAACGAATCACGGAATGTTTTATATACATTGCGGATTTATATAAAGTGTAATGATAATAATGTTCGTGAGTCGCGCAATAGACTGCGAAGTGCCAGAGAGTTCTGTTCGTTTGGACTCGAGTAGTGTAACACCTGTTTCATAATTAGACATTCCACAGTTAGTCGAGATATTCGGACGGGACGTTGAATAATATTCTAGAACTCGAATTTACATTTTCAGAATTTAGTTTAGATCATCATCCTCCGAGCCTTTTCCCAATCACGTTGGGGTCGGCTTCCAGTCTAACCGGATTTAGCTGAGTACCAGTGCTTTACAAGAAGCGACTGCCTATCTGACCTCCTCAACCCAGTAACCCGGGCAACCCGATACCCCTTGGTTAGACTGGTGTCAGACTTTCTGGCTTCTGACTACCCGTAACGACTGCCAAGGATGTTCACTGACAGCCGGGACCTACAGTTTAACGTGCCATCCGAAACACAGTCAATGGTGTCTAAGATATACTTAGAAAGTACATACCAACTTAGAAAAGTTGCATTGGTACTTGCCTGACCTGGGATCGACCCCGCGCCCTCATACTTGAGGTTGGTCCTTTACCCACTAGGCCACCACGACTTGAGAATTTAGTTTAGATCATAAAAAAAAATATTATTTTGCGTCCGTTTGTTTTTCACAACAAAACTGTGTAAAAATTCCGAGATGAATTGTTTTTTTTTTTCAGAATATGGCGATTTATTTACACGAAAATTTATTTACTGCAAAAAATGGTTTTCCTAAAAATATATTTTACCGTTGCTTCTAAAACCCTTCTTCATATCAAAATATTATACTCGATTAATTAATTTTATTTTAAACACCATAATATTTAAAATCAGACAAAGCATTACCCTTGCTCATTGTACGGAATCCTATAACTCATGTCACAAAATCCCTTCGTGAAATCAAAACTCGACTGTCTCAGTTTCATAAATCGTCGCACCTAATGTATAATTTTAATATGTAACATCGTATGAAACGGGTGTGGAAATCATAATAAGATGAATATGGGAAGGATATATTACTCTTCAGCGTCAAGAACTGTAAAAGGACCCGTGTCACCTGTACTCAGGTATTCACTAGATAAACCTGCGACTTTGCTCGTATCAAAATTTATATATCCCACTCGAGAATTGTCGTAAATCCTTCAAAATTAAAGTCTGATTTTATTCGGTCTAGATATCTTAGATATGAATTTCCACGTATAAAATTTGTTTAAAGTTGAATATCTGGCTATTTCAGCCATCCACCGCGTGCATATGCTATTGTAGGTTAATTTGTAGTAATTTTATTACAAGTATCGATTCGCGAAATACTAACATAAACGAAAGTTTCAGTTTTTCACGAAGCGAGAAAACGGTCATTTAGGTACAGAAAGTAAAACAATAAAATTGTTTACCAAAATACTCATCTTATTTTGACTTTTATGAGGCACGTAAAAACTAACCTACGCTGCAAAAATTAAATTAAATACAGCCCAAAAATACCCAATAAAATCCTAGTAAAATTACGTATTCATATCCTGACTCCGAGACATTATGACTTATACAACCTCCGTCACATTGCACGTCCGAATTCAAATAAAACATTGTGTCAGACTGTCCATATAGAACAGAACATTAAAACGTCGTTTGGGACTTCAAATAAAGATTTAGATGCATAAAGATCTATCGAACGATCAATACGGGTATGAGAGGGGCATAAAATAAAATTGGATGTAATAAAACGGGTTATACCTGGTGCCACAGCCGCGGCATATCGTTTTCCTAGCTATATGAGTGGGGCTAGGAAACTGGAGTTTCAAACAGGTAATGTGGACCAATGAACTGAACAAAGAGGAACTAATCGCATACAAGATTAAGAGTTGAATTTAAGAAGTTAAGAGAAAAGATGTCATCACTACCAACAGGTGAAGATGATTTCCGCGTAACAAGGCCTTAACATTGGTCCTGCGTCATGATCACTGGATTTGTCGAAAGACCATTCCATTAAACTTTCAACTGTAGGTATACTATCTGCTGCATAATTTGCTTCTACTTATTACGAAAGGTTAGGTTGGTTAAGGTGGAAATCCCATGCGAAGATCGCAATTCGGCTTAGAGAGAATTATTATCTCACGCGTTAGGATTAAAACATGACCTTAATTAAAATAACTATAGTACATTATGTAGTTTCCAATAAAATTTGATCTCTGACCTTTATCTGGCTCACACTAAGGTCATTAAAATGCCAGCGTGCCCACACCTTTCAATAAATTCAGTCGAACATCGAAACATGAATTTGAGGTACGCAGAAAATTTCAAGTACTATATTTAGATAATTCTTTGGAGTGTAGAATAATACGTGATGGATTCTGTTTTTTTATTCAGTTATAAAAATAGTTGAAAGTAATACTAATATTTTTGTATAGCAAACGAAGTCAGAGTGAATTTTACCTAATTATGCTGTAACTACTTCTAATTCAACTGCTCAAATTCTAACTACTTCTAATTCCAACATACCAAAACCTAAAACTATTTTAATTTACAACCGCCAACAAAAGCCTAATTCACTTCAGACAGCATAATTAAGGAAAAACTTTCTATAATGCGTTCACGGCCGTGTCATTATGGCGTTAATTACTTCCAGATTGGCGAGATATTTCAAGCCAATTCCGCCCAAACATTTTCATTGACTAAGTTAGAACGCTTATAATTGATTAGAATCGGTGTGTTACGCCATCTTGATTTCGCATCGCTCACTCTCACGTCTTCATCTCAATCAACGATGAGGAAAACGAAAAGCGCAAATGTTACTCGTACAAGATACTTAGAAGTGTTGCCGGAATTTATATTGGAGATTAATGTACCCGATTAGACTGTAGAGTTGTTCGCACAAATTATATTGTTCTGGATAGCTGAATAAAGAAATTGAGTTTTTTTTTTGCCTTGCGAGAGATGTCTTCCTTTCGTGTCTCATTCTCCCTCTTCTTCTGTTTTAATTTAATTAAATGAAAAAAAAAACACACTACAATGTCATATTAAATATTGAGAGAAAATAACATTCGACTCTGTTTAGAATGCTTAAGTAAGAAGTGCTTCAGAAGTAAATAGAATTAGACATTAGAGTATGTTAGTAGATAATATGTCAGATCAAATTATAAGATGGTCTTTCGTGGTATTCTAAAAAGGGACAAGAACCAACTTATAATAAAAAAGAATATCCACTTCTCTTTTCACAAGTATCTGTTAAAAGGAATAACATTTGCAATAACCTTTTTAAAAGTGGTCAAGTAGCCAATTTAATTTTATTCTTATCAATGGGGATAATAGAGCCCCTTTTACATTTTTGGCTCTTATCACGCGACCCTGCCCTCTTTACGGTTTAGGGCTCCTTTTTTAGAGATTTTTCATCGTCTTCATAGACGTTGGGAAGAAAGCGTTTGTGAAGACAAGTAAACGGCAAGTTATTTTATGTATAAGGTATTTAATGAAGCTCCCTTCATCCGTTAAAGGTTCTGTGTAATAGTGGGCGGCTTATTGCCATTAGTCGAGCTCACACACAGACTCACCGCTGCTACTTCACAGAACTTACTCAGAATTTCCTAATGGAAATAAACCCACACTACCTTTTAACAAAAATTAATCTACACGACATTTTCAGGGTTTCTTGTAAAATAAAGAAGTTTGCTAGCTATGTTGCTAAGAGATATTCAAACAAAATTAAAAATAATAATCTACGCTAGCAGTATTCATTTCGTTGAGTTAGTGACTAAAAACATGACATCTAAAATAAGAATATCTAGGGTTTCTACTAACAGATTTAGGTAATTGGGACCAGACGTCCTGGCAATAATTACGCCTATAAATTTTAGGGAGACTTGAAAAGGTAACTTAAGTAAAATTTACCTCGTTTAAAGCTTCTCATCCATAACATAGCCTGGATTTAATTGCTGTAATATTTATTCATATTAAACATTTAGATATTTTATAACTAAAACTAAGCCTTCATTTCCATCTGCGCGATTGTTCGAAAGAGTTACCGCGGCCCTGGTACATAGAAAGCCTATGAAGGATCACGATAGATTTTTAGTCAGTAAAAGTCTGACACTCTCTCACCACTGCTTAATCCACAGCGGGAGCGCTCATTTGGCGATTTTTGCCAACCTCTATTTACATTAAAAATAGATACAGTAACTTAGACAGAAAACAGAAATTATTTTAAAATCTAATCCGCTGTTTCCGTGGCCACATAGCGACAGTTAGATGTGCAGAAACGACGCGGACCATATCCATGGTCCCAACTCCCAGGTTTATACCGTTAGGTGCGCTCCGGAGTATCATGACCAATCCGAACGAATCGGTTTATTATATCTATGTGCCCTTTTTTCGCTGGATGAACTTTGAATATGCGAATAACCTCCGTTATGAGTGTAACATTTTATGGTGTACATTTACATTTTGTTTCATATGAATGTAGTTCTCTGTTTAGGCGTTTTTTTTCGCTAAGGCTGCGAGATTATTCGAGTTACCTTGGACGTGGTACCCAAAGAGCTCTAGAGTAGGAACTTAGGTGAGTTTAAGACACTAAAAGTTTAACACTTCTCCAAGTTGCTGATTCCCCATCACCAAAGAAAAAAAAGATTATAACTACCATAACTACCATAGTATAACTTTCATTCTAGAGAGAGAACTGTTTTTTATACCATATTCACTACGACAAATACACCACCAATCATCATGTTGTTATTAATTGGCCAAAGGGTTGAAAGCATATTTCTGTGAGTTGTTATACCTATTTTCCAAAGTCCTACTTACCTACTTTACTCGTCCAAAATTGTTAAATTAAGTAACCAAGGTACATCACATGGATCTCTTCAGAAGAAAATGTCCTGAATAGACATTTGTTCGATCGTAAACCCTTACACAACTCTAACATACACAAACAAGATAAATCAACAATTCAATAGCCACACCATCTATTTCTATGCGGAAATCCACATCCGATTGGAAGTGGGATACCAATCACTCAGCCTCTTCACATCTAATGGAGCTGTCAGATTTATTTCTTAGTTCTATAGAACTTGGATTTAATTTGCCTAACAAGTGCGAGTCGGAATTGTGAAGGTATAGTAAGTGATACCGTAGGTTATAAAATGGTCTAAAAATTATGTACGTCTTGGGAGTTGCTCCTTGTAAGACACTGGTACCCAGCTGCATTCAGTTAGACTGGAAGCTGACCCCAACATAGTTGGTATAAGGCTAGGCAGATGATGATTTCGGAGCCCCCTAAAATATTTGGTGTCAGTCGTTATCATCATCATCCATTCCTGCCCTTATGATGATGATAGTGTCAGTATGTTGTCAGTATTTTTTGTTGAGAATTTTACTATATAACTATTTATTGTCCATGAAATACAGCCTGGTGCTCGAGAGACGGACGGACAACGAAGTTAGTAATAGGGTTCCGTCCTACCCTTCGAGTACAGAACACTTAGAATAATTCAATAAGATTTATAATTAGGTATGCAATTGATGCTCAACGTTGTATAGCGTACATTGTATTCTGACTGTGCATTTTGGTATCACTATCATGATTGTGAATGTTTCAAGTTATAAATATATATGTTATTGAAACAATGGTATTTATATTTATCTCAATACGCAAAAATTGTTAAGCATTACCGGCAACCTTGTACAATATTATTTAAAAGATGGATGGCAACCCAAAACAAACACCGGCGCTATAACACTGTCTCTGTAAATTTATTTCACCTGAAAGCAATGAAGTTATAAATTAGATTACCTTACATTATGGGTGCTGGGAATTAAGCCCATGAACTTTATTACAGGGTTCATGGGGAGCCCTTAAAACGTGGGCAAGTAATCATGTTTAATGCTATACATTGGCTCGAAACAATTTGTCTCATGAAGGATCCATCGCTACTGATTTAAGAGACTCGATCGTAAATTGTATTCATCGTAGGTTATGGTTTATCTTTGCTCTGTTAGTATGGTTAAAATAAGCCTCTGTGTATAATATTGAATAACAGGATAAGATTTTTTTTTCATAGTAATTGGGTAAGACAGAATGACGCACATAAATATGTAGGTACATACTCGTATATACCACATATATACGTAGAAAGATGCGGTTGACTTTTTCCAAAGAAATACAAAGCAGGGTTTCCTAGAACTAGCCATTCACAATCCTTGAGGAATATGTACAGGTTTTGAGGAGTCTTTTGTGAAAATATTTTGATGTGGCTTATGCGGAAATATGCCAAGTGAATATTCTAAGATTGTTAAAATGCTAGATGCAGGATTCCGCTAAAACTTAGCTACCATGCTAAGTTTATCTTCAAAAATTATAAGTTACAAAAAAGAGTAGCGGTTCAATAATTACAAACTATTTTAGATTTGATTTTGTTCGTTTTATTTTTAAACTTTGACACAGTTTACAATAAAGCTAAAAGTTATCAGTCCACGTGAAATATTTCTAACATGTTCGAGTCAATTTTCGATCGCGTGCTATCTACCAGCCCCGAGCCATATCTTTGTAAATTCTAGTATTTGTTTCACGCACCAAATGGAATAGCGAGTGAGCAATGTGAACGTAATGTAGAAATATGTGTACCTATCTACGTTTTGTGAAAGTTAAACGTTTCTCTCTGAACTTTCGATTGAATTTGTACAATATCGAGTGAACGGTATCTGCGGATATTTTTCGCTCTTAAGGTTTCCATATTAACAGTTAAAAGGTAATTAGAATAAGGATATCTGTGTAATAACGAGTCTTTATTGTCTACACCATCTACACTAATATAAATAATAGAATGGAAACATTTTGGTGTTTGTTTGTAGCCTAAAGGCTCCGAACTACTAAACCGATGTGAAAAATTCATTGTTGGACAGCTACACTCTTCCCGAGTAAAACGCAGGACGTGAGACGCGAGAGAAACGTTGGAAAATCGGCTAGTTTTAAGTAAAACGCAAATTACCGTTATTAATTAAAAGGATTTTTAGATTTTCATAAAACGTTGTTACATAAACAATCATCATGGTCATCAGTCTTTTTACCGTCCCACTGTCGGAAAAAGGCCCCTTCTCATATCGAGAAGGAATGAGCGTTAATCACCACGCTTGCTCAGTCAAAATCTATCGCAGATATACGTAGGTTCATATGAGAGATGTAATAATGTTGATTGCGCTCAATAACTTCAAGGGCGAACCCTGACTTGATTGAAGGAGTTCGGCCACTGTTTGAACATTAAAATTGGGCAGTATGAGAAGGTGATTTAAATGGTATCCAAAATAGGATGAATGAGGCTCTGCCTAAAAATGTGCAATATTTTAGTAGGTACTTACTCAACATTTATGCTGAGGTATATTTTTACTGAGGTATATTTTTTTGTTTTCCTGTATCTATTTTAAAGTAGCACAACTTTATATTCTTTGTCATTTTCTCAGTATTATGTATTCCTTTTATTTATCTTTATGTTAGTATTTTACAATGATATTTACATTCATAACTCAGAATTTGATTCAGTTATTAATAGTTCCTGAATAAAAGTAGATACCCGTAAATAGATACAGCTATGCTTTCGTGATGTCATTATATTGAAACTACAACAACACAAAATGTATGCAAGAATAAACTACAGAAAATTAAAAAGAAACTTTATAATGATACATCACGCCGCATGGCTCGGATAACAAAGTCCTTTAATACCGTAATGCAGGGATGCATCACAATGTTCTACGTAATTACATTAACGGCTCGAGTTAATTTCGAATAGCACACATTTTTAATGAAGTCCTAGATACACTGAAGGACTAGACAATGGACTTTGAATTAAGCGTTTTAAAAAAGTTGCGACACCGGCGTCTCTTTGTGAATAGGTACCTACATAAGTTCGTTTGTGGCATCTCATATGTAAGTAAAAGTATATGTGTGTGAACATATTTTATTTTTTTGGTAGGAAGATGTGATCTGAGTGTGTCTTAAGTTTTCATGTGCAAAAACTAGTATTAATTTAATGGTACTAATCTCCCTCAGACTTACTGCAACAGCCCAAAGTCTGCCAACTATTCTGCGAAAACAAAGGGTAATACAACACAATGTTACAGTATTAAAATAAACACGTAGTTCGCGGACACAGAACTGAGATTACGGTGCTCCTAAAATATAATTGCATAAAACAATTCAAGCTGGAAATATGGTCTAAAAACGTACGAGATGGGGCGAGAGGTTAAATGCCGCGAGAGACCATTCCGGCAGCCATTCCGCTTGGTCATAGCCATTTCCATTAGTGGACACTAACTAATGAACACAAACGATCCGAATTTGCCCGTTAAAGATAGCGGTGGTATGTACATACATTATGAGAGAGGCTGCTCATTGATATTACTACATATGATTCAATAAACTGCGTTCTGGGAATGGGAACGATATGAAATACTTTTACGCGTGCATCGATTAGAAATACCGGATAGAAAAATCTTCTTTCCAATATGTGGTGGGGCTGACAAAATAGAAACTGTTTTTCTAGTAAAACGCACGTGAATGGTTGATAAAATTCTTCCTCTAAAATATTGCAAAAGAAATCTTTTAGTTTGGCCGTCGATACTATACGGAAAAACTCCCTCAAAGACCTGAGTACTCATTTCAATGAGTAACGAAACGTGAAGGTTGTAAATGGACTGACGCATAATGAGACCTAGCCTTACTTTTCATCAAATTCCAACTTAACTTTCGCATCAAATTCCCAATAAACCGTTTCAAATTGATTCCGTTTATTTGGGAATTTAAAATGAACCTGCTCGTTTTGCGTTCGATATGATTGAACATTCGCAATTTGAATACCATGAGAGAAAGTTAGCTTGAACACGCAGTTATGTTTACGACGTACCTACCTAATAAATAGCATTGAAATAAAAGTTAGGAAACAAAAACTAAACATTGAAGCATATTTACGTATACTTAATGTCACAACCGATTAATTTATTAAATGTGTCAATATTGCTGCTCTCAAAATCTCATTGGCAATTGTCTCAATCACAGATTAAAACATACTCGAGACATTGCCAATATTATGTTTTACTGGCTAGTAAAAAAATATCCAAAGCATTGCCAACGGGTATACATTCTGGGTTCGTAAATTTAAACGGTTCACTTATTTTATCTTCTTATTGGGACACTAATTGTCGTGTATACGAGTATTTTCGTATACCATCTTATCTCTTAAGATGCTACGATTAGGTATATCTTTTGAGATGTCACAGTTTTTCTAGTTCTAACGACTGATACGCAATGTAGTGACTTAATAGCGTACGTATAGATATCGAGTCGGTACTTATTCCAAGATATTGCAAAGTAAGAATAACAACATTAAAATAACTTAGAGAGTCCCCAAATATTCCATTACCTACGTTATAATACCAACTTATTTCAAGTAAATACCAAATATCATTTAATATCCCTTAAAAGCGGTGTCAGAAAGTTTATTCATGTCGTCTTGGAAAGGCCACGTCAATAGTTTCTCGTCGCCTCCGGCCTAAATGAAGATATTCGTGAAATTTCTCAAATTGCCTAAGTGGGAACCGATTGTCTTGGGTAGGTAGAAGGTTTAATCACCTAACCCTTCTGAGTGGGTTCCATAATGATAATAAATTCAATATCCGCAAATCATGAGCTTGGGTTAACGCAATTTGCTGTTATATTTACAAGTACCTACTTAAGAAGAGCTCGCGTTAAAATGTTTTCGTATATTGGATATGTGAGTCGTATACAGAGTGATAAGATTATTCCTGGAAAGGCTTCGTTTGAGGTTAACTCAGACAAATTGTTATTAGCTTCCGCGGTTGTGTTGGCTTTGTAATTATTTTGTAAACTGGTAAATAGGCTACTTAAACGAATGTGTTAAACGAAGACAACAGCTGCATATGAAAAAAAGCGCGAAGTAAAAATCGACATATCTCTGAACTACTTTAATGTAAAGTATGACACGTATACGGCCTGCTCAACACCCTCTTCAAAAAGTATGTAATACTATCAAAGGAATGCCTATTTTGCTACATTAAAACTTTTTACATCGGTTCGTTTTTAACACCCGACGCAAAAAGAGGCCTATTATAAGTTTATGTTAACTGTCTGTGGTATCGTAGTTCCCAAACGGATGAACCAATCATTATTATATTTTTCTGTATCTTAGATTCATAGATCTGGGGCTGCGGGATTGTTCGAAACATAAAAGGCCTACGACGGAACACGTCGGTTTTTAGTCAGTTAAAGTCTGAAACTCCCTCACTGGTAATAACCCACAGCGGGAGGGGTCATTGGGTCATTTGATGATTTTCGAAAATAAAAAAGACTCATAGATCTAGTGTTCTTAGAGACTCAAGATAACAGCTAAAAATGGAAATCGTAGGTGTAAGGTAAACGCGGGTGAAGTCGTCATGCCCCAATAGTCGTCAATTAATCTTAAAACTTTTATTATTATTTTCTACTGAACTTAAAATGGGCCGGTTTATATATCAACATATTCTTGATAATATATTGCACAATTGAAATAACAATACGGGGTTTTAACAGTCACGGCTTCTAAGATATGTTATTTGAAACGTGTGTGCCCTAACAAAATCGTTTTTTCGTGAAGTTCAGCTGTCAGAAGTGAACCTCAGCACGTGGTTTTGTGTTTTGATTTACATAACTCCAATTGGGTCTGTGGTATGTTTCTTTGTTTAATTAGATAGTTAAGTTTATTTGCTAGCGATGTAATATGCAATTTGGAATACTTTTAACATAGAAGATATATTTTTTTAATGTGACATCTATTGGTACTTCAAAACTCCCATTTGACCCAAAACCCGTCAATTTTACAATTATTATGACGACTACTGGGACATGTTCAAAAGTTGCACCTAAACTCGTCATAATGAGGATATTTTGTGTTTTACAGTACAAAATGTGAATTAATAGCTAATATCGGGACTTTTACAAAATTGATAACTGTCTAGAACAAACATATTTAAGGTTTAGACTACATTTGTTCATAAAACTGCGTTTCTTTTAAGCTTTTTCTTAGGGGTAAATTTTACTCTGCTGGTTCTAGAAGCACGTACACAGTCATGTTATTCGATTCAATTCATATGTTTCTTAATGGTTAAATCCCCTGTTTTCTATAAGTATGCACTTTCTACGAGTGTTTTTTCAGGTATATATATTGGCCGCTGTAGGCCTCCGCCATTCGATTAAGATCTACCGCTTTGGGTATAAGTAGGTCTAGCACTAGCCTTTGTTTCTATAGAGCTTGGATTACAATTTGTGGCAAACAAAAATTGACTGTTTTGTCAATATTGCATTTCGTCACGCGTATTGTACCGCGTCTTCCTAACTAGTTTTGACGCAAAAAATATTAAAATCAGTTTTAAAACTAAGATGACATAGCTTCTATCGCTGTCACTTCTTTGCTTGTCATATTCGATATTGATGGGTAAAAAGTAATCTTAAGTAAGATTTTTTTATTTAAAATTGTCTGTATTTAGTGATTGCATGATCGTAATTTTAATAGCAGATCATGACTGAAAAAAACTACAAGCAAGAGGGCCTTTTAAAAGTCATAAAAGCTGTAAATAAAAGGGCCCACACACAACATCAGATGCAGCAAAAAAAATTAAAACGCCCTTTTGAGACAACTTTAATGAAATGTGACACAAAACCGACGATTATCCCTGTATGTATATATATACTATAGAAATGAACCCAAGGACAATCTCCGGTTCTGTGCTAAAGTATTGCTAACTATGGAGGAAAACTACTTGGTCTAGTGCGTTGGGATGTTATTGGATTAGGATATAGGAAACTATAGGAACTATGGCAGGATAACTAACTATAGGACTTAGGATATGGAAAAAAAGTCGTGGTGGCCTGGTGGGCCAAGAATCAACCTCTCAAGTATGAGGGCGCGGCTTCGGTTCCAGGTCAGGCAAGTACCAACGCAACTTTTCTAAGTTTGTATGTACTTTCTAAGTATATCCTGCAATGACACCAATGACCGTGTTTCGGATGGCACGTTAAACTGTAGGTCCCGGCTATCCTTGAACATCCTTGGCTGTCGTTACGGGTAGTCAAAAGCCAGTAAGTCTCACACCAGTCTAACCAAGGGGTTGCCTGAGTAACTGGGTTGAGGAGGTCAGATAGGCAGTCGCTTCTAGTAAAGTCCTGGTACTCAGCTGAATCCGGTTAGACTGGAAGCCGACCCCAACATAGTTGGGAAAAAAGGCTCGGAGGATGATGATGATGAGGAACTATGGCACCTGCCGATGACAATGTATAAAATACATGTTAAAATGGCAGGTGGAGACTCGCCACCTCACTTACTGGGCCCCCGGGAATCAGTCGCTAAATCGCAACAAGAGGGCAACAGGTACATGAGCGGCTGAAGGGTGAGGATACCTCGGCGAACTTTAAACGCAGATCACGCGCTCCCTGTGGGTCCAGCATCACCGGCACACTTGCCACTTACCACGAGGCACCTACCCTCCGAGCAGGGCTGCTAACCCTGCTCTAGCGACTCCACTCTGGTCGGCCAATGAAGGCAAGCCAAGAGGCGGGAGACCTTCACTCCGGCAGGCCGGAGATGGGGGACAGTATACTCTCCCCGGAGCACTCGGATATATAGCCCCGCGGGGTCGCTACTACCCGTCATCCGCCTCAGATGCCCTGTGGGGCTTATTAGACATTATTATTATTGGGTTTGAACGGTTAGTTGTACCTAATCATATTTTATTTTTTGATTGATACCTTTAAGACAGTAGACAGTTTAAACTGTCTACAGAGATTTTTGCAAATGGTACTTAGCATGCGCTAAGCAGTTCAGAAGTTTTGATGAACCTTACCTAAATATCTATGAATGTTAGTAATTATTTCGCGGAAAGCTATATAAATGAATGTGGCGTTTTTTTTTTGTGAATACTGATTATTTTATTTTACAATTTAAATATTTTAAAAGTAATTATTTTACTCGTGCTACATATGCACATGACTGCATCGTTATTATGATTAAGAAATATAACATACTAGCTTCTGCCAGCGGTTTCACCCGCATCCCGTGGGAACTACTTCCCGTACCGGGATAAAAAGTAGCCTTCCTCGATAAATGGGAATATTTAATACACCGAAAAAATTTTTCAAATCGAAACAGTAGTTCCTGAGATTAGCGCGTTCAGACAAACAAACAAACTCTTCAGCTTTATAATATTAGTATAGATATTTTATAGACTGGTTTTGTGATTAAAAGCGTTTGATAGATAGGAATATAAATTAAAATGCAACCATGTATCTGTTTTATTGAATACCTGCATTTCTAACAGATTATGACCTGCTATTCTAAATAGGAATTTGGTTTTTTATCTATCTACCTACCTAATGTTTCAAAAGAACAACTATGCTTAACAAATTCAAACACAAGAAAATGTACATAACTTGAACCTTATGTTCAAGAGCAGAGAGTTTACATTAGCATTAAAAGTTGACGAGTACTGGGAATATTTGACGAGTATCCGTACAAATCAGACGACTATTGGTACAAATCGCCCTTTTTTTACTTTTGCCTTAATAAGTATATAAACCCGTCAAAATGATTAAAAAAACATTAGTTACTTAGAATAATGAATAAATACTCTATCACGTCATGCAAAAATTTTCATTTTCTATTGAATATTTAACACACAGTAGCGCTTCAAAGTCAGTGATTTCCGAAATCCGACGACTATTGGTACGTTTACCTTACTGAAATTATTAACCAATTAATGTTATATATAGGTTTATGGATTAAGTAGCGCGGAGAGCACAAAAAAATATATAACGCGTTCCCTGTAAAAGTAACTAGACGTAGTACATATTTTTTCTTATAAAAACCTCCCGAGGTTTTATTAAGTTTTTATACCAACGTCATATTATAACCATCGCGGAGGATCGCAGGCAGACATTATAGGTCGTTTAATTTTAGTATACAATTACTTATAATGTATTATAGGAGCCTGTTTCTCATAAAACAACGCATCGAGAATCGTCAGGAGAATGTAAAACTATTTTACTGCTCCCGTTTTCCGATACATTGTTTCAGAAGTCTATCTTTCTACCTATAAGTTGTAATTTTTTGCTACCGTTTTCGAAACACTAGGTATTGATTGTATAGAAATAAGGTCAGGCCAGGTAGAACGCGCCTGAAGGGACCTATGTGATAGATTTAATCCCAAAACGGGATACGAATGGCATTTATTATATCATGTGAAAGACGAGTAAAATGTGTAGTTTTGAGACTTTTTTTTTGTAAAATGTCTTGACTTCATGACCACAGCTATTCCTTTTTCTAATAAAATTTTAACTTAGCTAAGTATTTGTATCAGATGGTGAAGCGTATTACCAACGTACCTTTTACATGATAGAACTGCGTATTTAAAACATCAAGTATACTGGTTCATTTATTGAAATGAAAACCAAGTCTTACCTTCCGTGAGACAAGAAGCAAAAAAAAAAATTGAAAATTTTCTCTTATGAGACTTTCATAGAAATACATACTACCCATTGCTATGAACAACATATTATTTTATTGATGTGAATTAAGTATGAAATGCTCTTAATCTGACCACTATACACCTACATCCAAAACAATAAAACGTGTAACGAGATCCAATACCGACTGCAGAGAAAAGTTTGCGGGACAACACTTGAGTTCATTTTGTTGAATGCGGCATTGGTTCGCCGTCCGTATACTAATTACTTGCTGATGCAAAGCTATCCTTATGCGTCCCCTTAACAGTAAATTGCTTTCGGTCTACTATTAGGTACGACGCAATGCGTATACACATTATCCTACGAATATTCGCTGCTGAGTTTGGGCTTTAGAAATGGTGGGTAGGTACAATCAGGTACAAAGGTAGCTTGGCAATTCTAAACTTTCAAAACTGCTTGACACCGTGTCATCGGTGACTTACTTGAGTATTTATCTACTTTTTCGGAGGTTTAGGATATTAAAAAGTAAGTAAATGCCTTTGTATTAAAAAAAATATACTTATAACTCTTTACGTTGTGATGCTCTTTTGAAGGTTTTGATTTGTTCAGCTACTTTTGACGCTGACTCTGAAAATGCTGAGATTGCTGTGTTCGGTGTTTCGGGAATCAGTCAACACAAATTGGTGGTTTCAGTGACATTATGTAGTTGAAATAATGTGTACCTAGGTACTCTCTATTTTACGGGGTTCTAACTGCGTCGCAAAGGAACTGTTTTCCTGTACCCGTATAAAAAGTAAGTTACGTCTTTTCTCAGGCTCTTGACTGACTGTTTACCAAACGGACATAATATTAGTATGGACGGAAGTCGGACAGACAGACAAGCAGAAGTTATCTTTGCATTTAATATTAGTAAGGAAGTAGCCTGTAGCCTTTTGTCTTCTTAAATGTAATAATTTTGTATAATTGTTATGATGCAGATGAAATTGTTTTTTTTATTATTATTCAAATATTTCAATATAGGGTATTTTCATTAGCCAACTAGCTTCCTCCTGAATTTCATCGCATCCCATGGAATATATGTATTTCGCGCACCCTGATAAAAAGTGGCCTATTTTCTTACTCGATAAATGGGCTGTCTAACAAATAGGCTAAGAAGTTCCTAAGATTAGACTGATCAAACAAATAGGCTTTTTAATTAGCACCTATAGATTGTTCAAAGCCAATTATTAAACTAGGCTATGATTATAATTTGCAAAAGTTAGGAATAGTTCCTCCACGAACTATATTCCTGAAAAATGTCTTCTATTAAATTCCTTTTTCACGCTTCAGGTGGCTCAATAAAAACGTTAATAAAAAATATTACATTTTCAAAATTCCTATATCAAAGCCGTTACGATTTTCGATGATAGAAATCTGTAATTTTGAAATATTGATTTCAAGTGGTATGTGTCATCCTAATATGCAGAACAACCGACATTTATTTGTGGTTTGGTAACCAAAGTCAGATTTTACAAGGAATATATACTTTTTTGTATATTATCGCCAATAGCAAAACCAGACAATTACAGAAAATCATTTGTTTCACACAATTTAAAAAATATGACTATAAATCATTGTTTCATCACATAATTAGTCTTCCACCAAACAAAAGAAGACTTCAACAACATAAGAAAAAGGTCTAATTTTAAATATCAAGATCTACTTATCACCCATTAAATTCACATTACAGTATGTACTTACATACAATCATTGTTACTGAATGATTCATCAACAATTGGACATTGAGAACCAAAACCTTGTATTACATTAGGTACTTATATGACATCATCACTCGTTCAAGGGTGAAATATTGTCTGAACAAGCGATAGGGACAAACTTAGTTAATGTGTAATTAGAATTTCAGAAGATGGATATTTTAGAATGAGTTTTCATACATGGTTGGTTAGCTTAGAAATTAGATAAAAATATAAGTAGGTAGGTACAGTGCATGAAATAGAAATATTATAAAAGCTGAACAGTTTGTTTCTTAGCTTGATTACGCCGACCTCTGGACCTACCGGTTCGATTTGAAAAGATCTTTCTGTGTGAGCTCATTTATCGAGATAGGTTGTAGGGTTATTTTATATAGATCATTTTTGAAGTATAATAAATTACACTAATATGAGTTACTGGAAGCCGACCCCGACATAGTTGGGAAAAGGCTCGGCAGATGATGATGATGACTTACTTTTAAATAACATACTACAGGCTACTTTTTATCCAGGTGTGTTTAGTAAGTTTCCTTCGACAAGCGAGTAAAACCACTGCTGGAAGCTAGTTATGAATATTTCCCACATTACCTAACTAAAACCTTAAACAGCATTGTTTGGTTAACAAGAGCGTTTGGAAACTTGCTCAACTGCGCTCAATATAATCGCGTTATGAGTGGATCAACCGAACTGTGTAAGTGCATTGAGAGTTCGATACCCAAACTTCTGAGTACAGGGTAAAACATAATTATTGTGCCATCATTTTGTTCCTTAATTGTATTTTAAACTTAAGGGTAATTTTCTAAACAAAAAAAATTGGAAGGAAGACAAAGAAATACGATTATACTTTTCTTAATCATGTGATTTCGAAAAGTTTTTAAAAATAATACTTCTACCGGGTCTGAGCTAACTCCCCTATAATTTTCAACTTAAACGGTTCATCCATTCTTGAGTTGTAAGTAAGTAGTCACACTTTCTATAATATATTATAGGTAACTAAAAATATTAGATTATCACCTATCTTACAATCGCGTAAATTTTATGTAGGTATTCGTAAGTAAATAAACGTAAGACCACTTATTTTCACGAAACGCACTAATTTCTTAAATATCTTCAAATTCAATCGTTTTTATTTGAGACAGTTTTTGTAACGCTGCCAAAACTATGCTCTGTCAAACAGCAAATTAAAGGCGTCATTCACTGACAGAAAAAGTAAACAGCTGAACATCGTGAAAATGTAAGAAACTGTTAGTTAGAATTATTATTGAACATTTCACAATTAATTTAATGGAAGAAGAGTTTTATTTGAAAAGCGTGTTTCTTATTTTTATTTAAAATCTTTTCAATTTTCCTTGCGCTATCATTTTGTATGTAGGTACGTATTAAATTGGACAGGCGAGAGCCAATCAATTAGGAAATCCAATATAATGCATTACTTAACCCGTTAACGAGATAATTAACTGGAAATGTAATCCGACCGTTGTATCGGAATTAAATATATCATAAATGATGATTTCCATGAAATTGTTACGCATGTTCTTGTTGAACATGATAACTTTCTCCACCATAATGATAGATGAAACAAATGGGATTTTTTATCAGAACAATACGACTATGCAGGCCAAGGCCTTTCTACAAAAGATATATCGTAGCGACACCGCACGGCGATGGCAAAAAACATAATCCTTAAAACAAAGAGCTCTCTAGAACTACTCATTCTTCACATTTCATTTGATATCAATCACGGCTTACAAAGTCTCGGCGGCGCTCGGCAGCGCTCGGCAAACTTCGGAACTTTAGTTCGTAGCGGCTGTACTCCAGTTTATCTACTCGGCTACGGGGATCGCACGTGCCAGCGTAGAGCGCTCGTAGCGGCGTAGCGGGAGGTTCGAGCTACGAGTATCGAGGTTACGTAGTGAAGTGACTTTAACTTTTGTGGTGAACGCTTCAAGTGAAAACTACGAGTATGTACGTGAAATTGTGAGTTAATTAAAGGATTAAAACTGAGTTGTTTTGGTTCACATCTGTGATTGTTACATGGTAAGTATTCGAATCTTGTTTTGACCGGTTTTAGTGTTTTATGGGCAATTAAGTCGTTAAACGTTTTGACAACTGTTTTAGTTTATATTGCTTGATATTAACAAAATTAACTTCTTGTAAGGAGTTTATTTGAATGAAACGTTAAGTGAACTAAATATCTAACAAGTATTGTGCAAAAAAAAACTGCAAATGACGATAAGAAAGAGGAATGATAACATAATTATTTCAACAAAAATCTGAAAAATTCTCAAACTTAATTTTCAACCAAATCTCTGTCTACAGTTCACATTAATTTTATCCCAAAAACGTAACTAATTAATATTATATGCGTCATAAGTATGGCTTCTTTTCATTTAGGTTAAATACGAAAGGGCCTCTGCTTGTTAGGCCCATTTTCCCACATAAGCCTATCAAAAGGCCGGGGTTTGTCGAGAATCATATTTTAAACGTTCATTTTATGAAATATACCTTTTTCTATGAAGTAATAACATTTGATATTATTTTGAGGAAGACTTTTACACTTAAATTCGTGTTTATTCTTTTACTTTTTGTGAGAAAACTTGGGCTATATTCAGTGTGTAGTCAAAAAAATCCAATATGAGTTATAGTGGCTTTAAAGGTTATCATTACTCTAAATGACATTAAAAAAATCTGAATCAGACTTTAAAAAGCTCTATTATAGTAACTAAAATTAACTCTAAAATAATTTTCGATGATAGTGTCATACGGAATAATAAGATTTGATAAAATAAAATAATAAATAATATTTTTTTGTAGATTCACACAAATTCAATGTTATATACCTAATACATTATACATACTCTTTGGCCAGTGCTCAGTGCTTTTAAGTAGATATTTTTATAATCGATTTAGTTAAATACCTTTTGGATTATTTTAATAACAGTCGGTCTTGTATTTACAATATGTAATTAGGTACTTAATAAACAAAAGTCATAGAAGTAACGATCAATTTTTTTTTCTCCCACTCAAAGGCCAAATTTTAAATTAATAGCAACATGAAACCCTCTTCATAAAAGCTTTCCAACCAAATTTTCATATTGGTTTAGTAGTTTTAGAGCCTAGACAATTCAAACAAACAATCAAAATCTTTCCTTTGACAATATTTTTAACGTAAAGACAAATGGAATAATAAGGGATCAGAAGACAATAAAACTATTAAGTGTCTGCTTTCTAACCTACACACTAGTAGCTAGGCTATTATAATAAGAAATAGAAACCAAAACCTAGTAAGTAATATGGCTTCTTAACATTTTTAGCTCTAAGTTACTAGACCATTCAAAGTTACAATTCTGTAATTCAAAAATACACTCGAAATTTCCAAGTTAAATAACACCGTTTCCAATTTAAAGCGTTGATTTCTTAAAATTTCGTTCGTTCAAATGTTTATCCAGCAGAATTAATTTCAAGCGACTGTATTCTTTGTACTGTTGTACTCAAACGTTCCCTGTATACTTTTTACACGTTACAATTTTCATCCTTCAGTTCACAGGATCTATTGTTCGTTGGCTTCGAAGCCTCTTCTATCTTATTTCCCCCTTGAGATAAGTAATTTGTTCGTGACGTCAGTGTTTGTTAACTTCACCGAGACATTTGACAAGGTACTTATTTCTTTTCTTGTCGATCGTTTGTGAGATAAAGAGTTCGAGTTGGAACGAAGGCTTTTCAGAAAGGAGGTTGTTAATGTATGGATTTGACAGCTATTTTTAATTCATGATTCCTTTTTTTGCGTTAAGGCTCGTATTTATATCATTGGGTTTCGGGTATTCAATTCGAATATTTTCGTTTATAGATCGGGATCAGCTTTCTAGGGTATTACGTATTTTGGTGTAAGGTAGACTTTTAGTTTGGGAATGTAACGTGAGTTTTTATGTAATAAGAAATCTATTACTTTAGTAACACTTATCACGTACCCCTGAATATCAAACTTCCTAATTCTTTTCTATTTCTTTTTTTCTTTCAAATAATACAGAACAATTAAATAAGCTTTACAAAAAGTATAATAATAATACACGCCTGTCAAATTTGATATCAACGATTCCTCGTTCGGACCTTCACATCACATCACATCACATCATCAGCCTATCGCAGTCCACTGCTGGACATAGGCCTCTCCAAGTGCACGCCACTGAGATCGATTTTCGGCTTCGATTCCCTTAAACTCTACCACATAATTTTGTTTTGGTTACTAATCTTTACAAAAGTCACTATCAACTTTGTGCTAATTACACAAACTGTCATATAATTATTTTACAACATGTATCATTACTAAGATGGCGTGACAAACGCGTCATTGTGGCGTGCCACAATCTCGCATGTTCCAAGCCGCATTATGTTGCAAGATTCAGAGAGCGCGCCATGTGCCTCTGCCGCAGAACACGTCACTTTACACCACAAAAATTAGGATGCTGTGCGTGACTTCCTATCTCTTGAGGAAAAATCCTATCCTGTTTCGAAGATATCAATAAAACTGACGCATTATTTTGGTAGTTTCAGTTCTATCGTCTTATCGTGTGAGTGTATTGATGTGTTAAGTTATATGAAGGGTGGGCGTTTTGGGGTTTGTCTTTTGTAGTACTGAAAAGCGAGCTGTTTGCAGCCAAGTTTGAAAGTCTAAGTCAAATAATTTATTAGATTCTTTCCTTTACAAGCACTTATGAACGCCAAAAATTATAAGTAGGTTTGGGGAATGAAGAAGAACGGGTAAGAAACGCCATGGTTACTCTTTTTTTTTAAATGATAGGTATTACAGTTTATATGTATTGATACATACGATAATGCATGCAAAAATCATGTAGAATCACAGACAAGAAAATATGAGAATAAAATGTTTTGAATACACGATTTTTGATTTTGATATATACATATATTGCTCTAAACGAGCTCTTGTTACACTAAAAACAATAACGACATTAATCCAAATTAAATTAAATAATAATAATGATATAATCATTATTACACTACGCTAATTAAGCACCTGATAAACAACTTCATGTTCAACAGAATACATTATAATTTAATTTGGATAAAACCAATCAGACGTGATCCAATATGACGTGAAATAAGACTAATTACGATCAATAAACTATTATAGTATTAGCGTTGATTAACTTTGGGAGCGTCAATTACTCGCATGCAGATCCCAGTAATCCTTTTAGTTTTGATTATAATAATGTTACAACGTCAATACCTATAGCGTATTATTTTAATTTTGCTGTCATGTTTGACATCATTTATTTGAATATGGACTAGATTTGTGATGTACCAAAAAAACGATTAAACGATTACCTTAAAACAGCGTCCCAAAAAATTCTATAACAGACGCAGAAAAGCCTTTTTTCCGTCCGTAAGAATAATATCGCCTTAGTTATCTTGCTAACACGGTCAAAGAGTCACATTAACTCCCAGATCGCACGAGCTACTTACAATGTAATCAGAGATAATGAACTGACCTAACTGCGTTCTACATAAATCTCTTTCTTCCTCTATCTTAATTGTCTTACGTATGCGTTTTCGTGGAAGATTAAAGATATATAATGGGCCCGCAAAGAACTAGTTAGGCAGTTTTTCGTACTGTGGTTTAATATTACCTATATGTAGCTATCTACATAGTCCATTATCTTTCGTGTTCATTTCGACAATGTAGGCATTATAAGATGTTAAGATGTGTACTTAATCCGATAAATAATTAATGGTTTTCCTGTTTCGTTATGTATGTTTTATTGACAGAGGTTTCCTTAAGATGTGTCGGAGTACCCATACCTATCGTAATGTTTGAAATCGGTCCATTTTTGAGAGAGGTAACAAACTCGAGCTAAAATATCTATACTTAGCAAGCGTAGCATTTTCTTTTTTTTTAAAGATACTCAATTGTTTAAGTAGAAAGGAAGAAACCAAAGTTAATATTTTCATATGACATTCTGAATTTGAATATCAGCTATTGGTTTTTAAATTGCGTTCAGTAAATTAAAACAACGTCCTTTTATGGCCGATAATCCTCTGTAACACAACATAATTCTAGGTAACCTTTCGAGGCGCCCACGCGGTTCGGGTCATGTTTAAAAACATAAGCTGACAAAGGCGGGGGAATCTATTAAAAAAAGTTAGCTAACGTTGGGGCTAGGTTATGAGGTCGCCACAGTTACGGTATAACTCATTTCCTTAGTCGGCTCGGCTGGGTGATAAGCTAGTTGGAACGCTAGATTTGAAATGCTGTACTCAAATGATTTGGATTAGGTTAGGATAGGTGAGTACTGTTTTGACGTCATGAGTTTCATTATTATTGAGAGAAATAATTTATTTTGTGTCTAAAAAATATTTCGAGTTTTTGAATAAAGTAAATGGGTAATAATGGTGATGGATGACCAATTAAGGTAGCTAATTAAATAAACCCTCATTTAAGTATTTCCAAAATGGTGCTAACTGAACCTTATATTTAAAACATAGGTAATATTTTATGAAAATGTAAAATCAGATCTCAGCTAGTTAAAATGGCCTTTCTGTAATGATGTCAAAACATCGTCAAAATTATTTGCGGTATGGTCCAATTGTTCTGTAAACAGTACACGGATGGGTGATCATTATATACAGGGAACCGTGGACCGGCTTGTGTTACGAATAGGTACAGAAATGTATCCGATAGCCAGAAGCCTTATTGCTTGACCAACATCGTAAAACATGGAAATGATATTCGATTTCATAAGGTAGCATCAACTTGAGTAGGTATATAAAATCATAGGGTATCCTTTTACAATATTTGTAATTAACCTGTTTCTGGTTAAAGCATCATATGAAAATATGAAGCCTGTAGAACGCAGAAATAATACCCGAGTCCTACCACAGACATTTCATAATGGTTCATATTTATTTGCATACCATAATATTACAATGATGTTACAAGGGGCTTAAAGCTAGGTACATATTATGGACCCTGTGAGGGCACAGCAAAAGAAGGCATTACTAAGTTTAATTACATATTTATTTTGTAACCACTTAGTAGTTGCAAAGTCACAAACTATTTCCTCTCTAATCTGTAATATGCCAATGTTAATTGATTCTATAAAAAATACATTATATATCATGGCACGGCTAATGTTTAATTTATTCCACGCAAAACCTTTGTGGGTACAACGGCATACAACAACTTTGTGGCTCTCACGTTAAGAGTTCTCGAGCAGAAGACGCACCATATTCTTCTAGCGGACGAAGAAATTTCCTTTCTTTCGTTTTATTCTTTATCTTTGCATTCCTTCGTTGAGTAAAATGCTGTGTAAACCTAAGTTTGCTGGTTTCCCACTAACATTATGTGCGTCAACATGCAGCAGACGTTTGGGACTTAGAGACACACTTAGGTATTTGAATAAAACTTGCACCTTTTTGAAATTGTGAAGTAGTTTAAAATTTCTTTCAGTACGAGGAAGGACTGTGGAGATGGATAGTGTAGTGCAGTTTTATTTCGTTCATTCACAATTCTTTTGTCAAAATTATAAAATAATAAGGCGCAGTAGCGCGAAAAAGACTTAACAATTAAAATAAATTAGTTTTTCTGTCTCTTGAATTGCTGGAACGAAATAAAGACATAACATTTTTGCCCAACATCTTTGTAAGGTTTCATATAAGCTAAACCGAAAATTATTCCTGTTTTTAAGTTTCCACCGTATTACACTGAAATTGAACTTGTATAATAGTGTAAGCAAAGGCCTACTCATTACTCATACATCAGTTCTCGAGCATATCGAAAATCCTCACATATCCCAACTTGACATCGAAATACTCGCGAGTAAAAACCTTAATCTGCGTTTAAACGCTCAAATGCGGACTTGAACGGGGCTTAAGCCTTTAATTAATTAAGTTAACATTAGACAAAGTTAGGAATTTCTAACACACATTAGTTTACCTCTACAGTGTGTGCTATGAGATATTTTGTGTCTAGGCAGTGTTTGGCTTTAGTAACAACAGTTTAACGGCAACATATACGATACCTGCAATCAAAATATTGCAGGTATTTTAGTAGGTATTGCAACTGTTTAGCGTTGTGGGTCGTTGTATGGGATGATTTAGATGCTCGACCAAAAAACTCCTACGTTGGGTGATTGTTATTTAGTTATCCGGAGTTTCCTTTCCAATTGGATATTTAATAAATCAATTCTAAACTAAATCTTTTATTTGGCTGGCAAAATCGATTGTAGAGTATACATATGTGTATGTTTTATCCCTAAATGTAAATAAATAATCGCTGTCGATATTAGCAAAACATTGGAAAAACTGTGTTTACACACTACCCACATCAAACAACATCAGACGGTACATAAATATTTATTTCGAAATATGAAATGATGAATCGATAGCCTGCCAATGAAAACGGTCTTTGATTTTACAAAAATATATGAAAAATATCGGCAGTATGCTCCCTCGCTGCCGGTCTATAGAATAGCCCCCCAGGGCGTGTAATATCCATGAAATATGCGTTTGTCCGAGCACAAAGCAACAGGGCTGCCCGGTTTGTATTCACAGAGAAATTCCAAATATTTCAATAACATGCAAGTAAACTGCGAGTAAAATTTTATTAAAACACAACTAGCGTTAGACCATAATATTTTCAAATGGAAACAAAAATATTTAAGTGCACACGTTTGACGCAAAAGCGGGATAAAATCAACAATTTCAGCACTTTTTTATTACTCTGCTTTTGAAGTCCTTTATAGAAATTGCCTATTTGGACCACGGAATAGTATCATTTCGAGAAAAAGCTATGCATGGTTTGTATTACAAAAAGTTTCTATTTAAAAGCACTATTTGCAGTATTTCGTTAGTTATTATGACAGAAAATGTTTCCGCCCCAAAAATTGTACTGGCGCGTTGAACTTGTTATGAATATAGTTTTGCAAAACTTTTTTAATGAAAGAGCACTCTATTTGTCTATGAATTCAAATTTTAATGTGAGTGTACGTACAAAGGAACAGTTTTGCCAACTATCATTAACTGTTCCGAGTTAACACGTTACAGAAGCTAGTCAAATAGCGCATTTGGATTTCACCACAAACCTGACTGTAGCTGAACAAATGCACCTTTTGGGAATGTCCGATTCAATGGAAATGTAGGTACATAGCATGGGTTTTGGTTTATGTTAAGAAAGTAAATTTTGATATTCCCAGTAAATCTGTTTATCAAAGCTAAACTTGAAGCTAGTTTATGTTTAAGGCTATTGATTTGAGCTTAAGTTAAGCAAACAAACTCTCGAGCTAAACCGACGCTACTGAATAACCGAACGTTTTATTATTCACCTATACATCGTGCTTCCTTTCTCATATATTGGAGAAACAGCGTTAAACGATGTTAGTCGAGTGTGGTATCTAATAGCGCTTCACTGCATTTATAAATTCCTTTTCACTATGAAGATACGAAAATAGCAGTTTAAAAAATGAAAATGTTTATAATAGATTTATTTACTTACTTTTTCATGACTTTTACGATAGCCTAGAAAGTTTTTTTTCGATCTCAATGCAACTAAATACGCACACAGACATTCATGGTAATCCATCTTTCACATATGTAGGTATAAGATGGCATTGCATGTATGTAAATTAAAGGTAAGCACAACATTATAAAAGATTCTCACAATACAATAATAATAAAATACTAACTTGTCTAAATTATAATGAATAGGTTAATTAGAATTATAACGTCATGCATTAAATTAAATTGAAGTTAGGTTGAAATTAGGCATAATTTCTGACCTGTAATGCCACATAATTTTGCCCACAGTCTAAAATCTTTTTGACGTATATCCCTGTTTATGCTCTTGTTCTATTTGTTCCATATTTCAAAGGACACCTACCTATATATTTGGAAGTTAAAGCAATTTTGCGAAATAGCTTCGCCAAGTTATCAAATAAAATAGAAGTAGTAATACATCAAAATCCACACGGTGATAGTATCGCGGCGGCATGACGAATAACTTTCGGTAAGCAAAGGATACCAGACTGGTCACGTTTCGCGTCCGTCGAGAGTAAGGCCCAGTTGGCTTAGTCCTCACATTTTTTTTACGAAATAGTTACGCCAGTACAATTTTGTATGAGAATTTTTTATTTAGATTCTCAATTCTCAATTCTCAATTCTTTATTGCAGATAGATTTAACTTTTCGTGCATTTTTTGTATCGCAGAATTTTTATTTATGTTTGATTTGCGTTCATATTTGTCGCATGCTGTGTTTATTTTTGTACATTGTACATTTTGCAATGTTCAATGTTGGCTATTGTTGTTGGACACAATTAAATTAAAAAAAAATCACTCTACCCAAAACCTACAAAATAAAGTTATCTATGAACAAAAAGCACCCATTTGTTACATTAAGTTTCTTTAAAGGTTTTAGACTACTTATCTTTAGTAGATATGACGATGCCAGCAGCATAATCGCCGTACCGTGAAGATTACCTGACGACAGAGTGCTAAATGGATGTGCCACTGAGATGCATTCACGGCGCATTTAAATAGCTTCCACTTATCTTCATAGCAATCTTAGCTTTATGAGTGTCATGGCTTACACAAACATGAGACCAGACCACGGAGGAAGTTAACGAGCGAAGATGCCATAGGGTAGGTAGGTCAGGTGCCTTATTGTAGGTCAATTAACGTATGGTAGGTGTGATCAGTTATTAGAACTCAGTTATTAGCATTTGTGGTACTTACTTGTCAAATCAAGACAAATCTATCAAAGATTGGTCTTCATTGATTGGTAATTTGGTTTTAGAAAAGCGGAGGGCAGAGCTAGAAACGTTCCTCATCACCCGATAAGCCGCATTTCGGCGCACTACTTTCTTAGAACAACTCCGATAGTCATTTGTTTCTCCATGGACCAGACCTTACGTCATTTTCTTCACGGCCGGTTAGAATCAAAATCGGGTATACAGCACTGACAGTAAATTCCTTTGTCTGCCAACAATGCGTTAAGTTTGCCTGTCTAAGTTTAGTTACCGCGTCATTGTAATTGTGCATAAGTTTTTGAGCACAATGAAGGATTGTTTGATTGTTGCTGAATGATCGTGAATGTTGATTTGTTTAGTCTTCCCTATAGTCCTTTAATTTGAAAACATAAATTGAACATATAGTTGTTAAATGATGCACGTAAATTAAAATGTTTCGATATCCATCTTAATTTATGCGACTTAAATCTTCTCAAAGTACACAAATTGACAATACCAGCTGATATTCCTCATCAGGAAATAAAGCGAGTCGTTTAAATTCGTCCTCGAAAGTTGTTTCAAATAACATTTCACAAAGTATTTTATTAAGCTGCAATTATCGAGGAGAGCAAAACTTTCACATAGGCACAATGGAAAACGTTTCAAGTAACAATAGGCCATTTAAAGCCTTATTCGAAGAGAAGCAGTTGTTTATTTTGAAAGCCCTTGACAACCGCGCCAATGATACGTCTTAGAACTTTTGAAGGCCAATCGATTCTTGTGTAAATTCTTCGTGGGTAGGTATTATCACAAATTAATGTTACGTCTTTGGAAAGAGGGGAAACAACCCTGATCAACCATTCGTTATTTATTTATAAAAGGATTTCCGCAAACAGTGTTTTATATGTAATGTTGTTTATAGGATTATGCGCTTATATAAACTTACTGATAAGGCTGAAGAGTTCGTTTGTTTTTATTTTTCAACGAACTCATGTCAGAAAATACTGAAAAAAATTGAAAAGCTCATTTTTCATGGAAGGATCTTTATTCAGGTGCGCTGAGTGTTTCCTAGCGAACGATTTTTTGAACCTTTCGACAATACTCATGAAAACCGTGTAGTCCTCACATATAAAATGTTGCTGTTTCGCGGTAAGACTAGGCGGAGATAGAATATGACACTGAAAAGGGTATTCTTTTTTACATTTCCTTTGAATTGTGAACTATCACAATTATCTATGCTAGCTATTACAAAAATAAAAAACGCAAAGTCTACCTAAAATACTTTCTTAGGCATCAACCGACAACTTCTCATTTCCGAGTTCCTGTACAACTATGTACTAAGCCATTTCGTCTCCCTAACTTACTGTCATCTTAAGAGTTTCACCACACTACAGACTGAACGGTCGGCCAACAATTTACCTAGTGGTTGCCCAAAATCTTTTTAAAGAAAATCTTGACTCCAATCAAAGTTTTCAGTCGTTCCGATACAGCCAAATCCCTAATCTTAGTAAATTACTATACTTCATCTCCTTACCTGTTTATAAGTCTGAACCGACTATCGGCCGACTAAAAGTATGTCGTGTGCTCTAACTGTCATCTTTACCTTACAGGCAGCTTTGCCCGAGTCCTTGATATATACTATTACGTGACAGCGTATAAGTAATGTGTCACACGTTGTCGGCTATTTACGATCAATAACTTTTGTTAGTGTTAGCGGATTTCAATTGAAAGTGGACGTGACCAGCCATTAGATTATAATGTTAGGAACAAGTGTGTGCGGGGTTGTGGACAAAGAATAAAATCATGGTAGTTTTCTGTAATATTTTGTACAAGATAGCCTGCGGTAGTCTTGATGTAGGATACATTTGATTATCGTATCTGCAGTTCGCCAAATATCTTAGCGATTTGGCATAAAAGTAGAGTTTTTTTATCACCTTGCTATGTTATTTGGCTCCAACTCATCCTAGAAGGTCTATATTCTATTATATAACTCAAAAGGGGTCCTCTGAATATTCACAACTCTGTATTCTTCATATTGCTATGTAAATCACGCGACGATAATTGCTTACGTAATTAAAAGCATTTTACAGGAACTAAAAACCTTGCTACTGCGATAATTATAATTTTAATACTGTAAACTTTGCTATTTCAATCCTGCCAACACAGGGTCGTAACTGTTCGACAGTTACTTTTTTATAATCTCAGTTGATTTCATTTTCTTTTACTACTTACACTGGATTATTCAGCCCTATTCTATGAAAGATGATTATTGTTTGATGAAAATATAAACCAAGTGTTGAGTAAAAATGAATGAATGAAATGTAGGTAAGTACCTAATATATTTTGAGTATCAAACATTCAAAGTTATTTTAGGGTCGTGCTTATTGTGAGCGCGCAAAAGTACGTGTCAATTTACATTGGTTTCCATGACAACGGCGCTCATGTATTCTTCAAGCTATTTAATTTTTCATTCAAAGCAAAGCCCCTTTCGCTCACACCCCGGACGTGCCAGATTCACTATGACATTTCAAAAAGATACGCAAAGAAACATTGCCGCATAACAATCATATCTTTTGCGTTTCATGGTGACTCAGAATCTAAAGAACTTTTGAGAAAAGAACTACCTACGAGTAATATTTTTCTCTGTTCGTAAAAATTAATGTAATTCTGTATTGGACTTTTCTAATAACGCAAGTGACGAGTTCTTGTAATGTTTTATTTATCGCTAAGTAATAGGTAAGTCGTATTAAGAGCGATTTTCTTGCTACCGACTTGGATTTCCGCGAATGATTGGGATTTCTTAAGATTAAAGGAATTAGAAATACCTATAGATACTCTGTCTTTCATCGTTGTTGCTGGAAATTTCTTGATTGTCATTTATTATACATCGTTTACTAAGGTTTTGTGGAAAATCAGTGATGTTCTTCTAGAGTAAACGAGCGTGTTTTGTTTTTTCTTACGAGCAAACGGTTCCGGATTTGCATGTTTCTTTTTTAAGTCTACAAATACGGTTTAACGGCACCGGATTCGCATTTTTTTTAGTTCTGCAAACATCGTTTCAAATCAAAAGAGCATCTAATATAACGCAGTCTTAAAAGTTAAGTGCATAGAAAGGCACATTTCGGTCATTTGTTTTTATTTACATGGACCCAGAAGAAAGAAGGACCGTTGTTAATGTAACTAAATGGTTTAAAGCCCTCCTAATCGCTTCAAATCATCACTTAAACCAAACGCAACTTTAATATGTTATGTAAAGATTATAACAGTGCACAAATACAGGCTCCGAGTACCATTTAGTAATCCGTTACCCTCAATTAATTCTCATGGGACCGTAAACACCTGACGCGTGGAAATTTGTGTATTTTGTAGCTATGTAGTTGAAAGTAAAATATATCTTGCTTTTGTTACACCGTTTAGTACTAGTTAGTAATTGTTGAGACATGTAACCTGATGAAAACCTGGAAGAAATTATTTATATACGTCCGTTTACCTCATGTCATTTTAATTCAGAATAAGCGTTCCTGTTAAGTTCTTGTGTGAATTCCTTCACATTAGCGACAGTTTAAAATTGCGTTAATGTTCGTAATATGTTGAATACCTTCTAAGAGCCTGACATATCACGACATTCCTATCCATCTATATCCATTTATATTCTATATAGTGCATTCAATATCATACCTAATAGCGATTGATCAAGATGCCTTTTACAGAACGCATTTTCTCCAATACTGAAATTCGTATGCACACTCGTAGACAATAGTATGAGAAACAAAGACAACTAACGAACGATTTTCCTTACGTGACTATTTCGACCTGTCAACTTGTATCGCAAGCCAAAGGAACGCCTTTCCAATAAATTGTATAGACGGAAGAAAATTTCGTTGTCATGTTTTAATAAGTATCTGTTTACAAAACCTTACCTTCCTATATTGTGTTTCGTTTCTCAGAATATGCCTTGTTTGTAACGAAGGCATTAAATGCCTTCGGCGAAATAGCGATGCTACGTATGTATGTAGTAAAGAACGATCGAATAATTTCTGGATATTGTCTTTTGATCTGAAATTTTACATAGGTATATATTAAATTAGTAGATACAGAATCCTATACATGACCTCATAATCTAATTGTAATTAAATGTATCCATCTGTAACGAGTTAATTGTTATATATCTGATTCAATTCAGATGAAATTCATTATGTTAAAAGACTGAAACTATAGGAATTACATTGAATACCTATAGGTATCAGTTTTTATGACGAGTTAAGACCGCTTAACTACACATTAAATAATAAAACTTGCTAAAATGCATACAAAACAAATTGCGTATTGGTTAGTTAACCTTTTAATGTAATTTTGATTCTCCATGTAACACGAGAGATTGCCGCGGGTGAATATTTGTTTTTGTGAAATGCAGGAGTTCGATTTCGAGTTTTGTGCCGCAAGTTCAATTAGCGCGACTGTGTTTTTCAAAAGCATATTATACGTGCAGTTACTTGATATCGTATCGCTTTTGAAAATGGATACTTTCAAAATGCTCTCAGTTAATTTTTTTTACCTACATTTTGGGTTTATCGTTTTTTTGTGTCTTTATTTCCTGCTGATCAAGAACTTTATTGTTTTTCCATTTAAATAAAGATTTTACAAAAGATGTAAACACCATTTCATATTTATGAACTCCAATCATGTATCATCAAAATATAAAATATCAAACTACGTATGTTTCAACTCTATCCCTCTCTAGTGGTTTAAATTCATCAAAATTCATGAAACACTTGTTAAACATCTGTTTATGAACCTAACAGAGATTACAATGTATGTACCTATTCTTCATTTTAAAAGAAACGTCTGGCTTCTTCAACAATATTAAAGCAACAGCAAAAATACATATGTATACAGAGTTAATAAATTTCAATGATCGTATGTAGACACGGTCGTATTAACCACTACATGTTTTCACTCTTTTCACCCGAGGGCTTTCGCTTCGCCAAAATAATAAAAAGCTTGTTATGAACCTCAAGTTTCGTCTTTTGAATTAAATTTAGAAAGCGGGGGTAGTAAGTAATATTGCGATGCTCCGCGGGTATCTTTTACGTTTTCTGTTATTACGTAATGAATTTTGTGGTGTAGCGTATTCGCTTTTTTAATTTATTCTTTCGCAATGTAGCCTGTGGTGTTCGAAGTTCGAACCTTTATTTGTGACTTATTCTTTATTTGGCTTTGGAACACGTTCCGTTGCACGTATTTGTATTGCAATCTGCGCATCGTTAGTGACATTTTTCACCGTTGAAATCGTTTGGTTTTTTTGGGAGCAGTTTCATCAGGGTAACAGCCTTGATGGATGGTCTTTTTGGTCAAATAATAAAAGCTGTCGCGCATTTGTCTCGTGTTTTCCGGTTTTTGCGTGAAATAGAACTTACGTCTTACTAATAAATGTGAAAATGATTGATTTTACGTTTATAAGCATTGATTTTTTTAAACAAGCGATTTAGCTACTAATAGTTAAACTCCAATATTCGCTAAATTCCAACAGATGTATAGTTATTGGTGTCTTGTCGCGAAAAAGAGAGAAGTGAACCAATAAAATACATCACTAAATAAACATAACATACAACACCATAATGAGATAAGTTTCCGATACAGATGCAATAAATCCAACACGTATAACTTCTCCATTGTAGCAAGTTACATCTGTATACAGAATCAGATGTCCTCGCTACATTCAGTCTCATTCATAGTTATGAATATAGCTCCATATAATAAACATAATTTTCTTCTCGAACAGTTTTACTATGCAAGACTTTATATTGTATAAATTACGACAGAATCCTTTTATACATTGCCATTTTTATTTACTTGGTGTCTGCTTAATATTAGATTATTAAATATTTTTGGAGAGTTTATTTTTACTTATTTGTTTATTAAAAATGACAAAACATATAAGACATTTTTTTACCCTTTTATGCATAAATTATCCATTTATCAATGAGTGTTATTATTCTTTATTGTCATGCGTATACAATAAAAATAATAAGTAACTTCTTTATATTACTTTTTTGGCAATAATTCTGTAGCGTGAAAGATAAATGTATCATATTCATAACATTACAATGAATAATAAACTACATGTTTATGAATATTTATTATAATTTTTTCTAAAGGGGAGTAATGTTCTTGCTGTGGGCATTAAAAAGTCAGATTTATTCATTAAAACAATGCAACGCTAAAGTGAAAATCTTTAGTATAGAATAAAAGAGGTGAAAAAATGGACTATGTATAACCGCAGAGAATCAGACAAAATAATACGTTTAAATACTTAAAGAATATATTTTTTCTTTCTTTCATTTAAGACGGCAAATAAAAATATGATCAACAACTCGAACTATCTAAAGTAAACTGAAGGAAACGCGGTTTCCTACATCTGCTATTTACCTTTGATCCTCACCTAAGTGGGCCCTGAATATATTTGTTCTGGACCTGTTAGGACATGACTGACATCACTAACAGTGACGGCCGCTTTACCAGCTGATCACGTGGGATAAACCAACATGTTACTGAGTTTACACTCGAGCTCTTAGCATATTCGAAAGGCATAATGTCATGATATCCTGAGAGGACCATTTGATTTTAGAATTTTGGTTTTGGGACTTTGATACTAAATATAAAGCAAAATGTTAGGTTTCGATGTAGGCTTATCATAATTTACTACACTGCAATTTATTCAACAGTAAATTTTATCCTATCAGCTTACTAAAGGGCCAATTTTCCAGCATTTTCTAAGCCATTTCTAAAGATTAATAGGGCCACGCATTTTATTGCTGGCTTGGCCCAAATTGTGTGAACCCATATGCATGGTTTAACTGTAATGTGCCATATCTACGGTTTCTGGTACACATGAAACTACTCCGTCGCTTCCCGAGGGTGCAGTAATAGTCTGCTAATCGACTCTGTAAAAGGGGTAGGAGAATAAGTTGTTCATAACGCGAACTGATAGTATGGAATTTAATCCTGCAAATGGAGTGTGTCTGTAAACATAGCGTATAAGATTGTGTTGTCAATAGAATTGATATTTGACTCTAAAGTCTGTGTTTTGATTCTCTTTTGGCATCATAACTTGAGAAAAATAGTCGCAATATCAACAATACGTAATTACGCTTCTGAAATGGATAATTTTGCAATTTGCTTAACAAATTGTTTACCGAACCTGAAGTTTATACGTCTTTTACACTACCAGCTAACGTGCTGAATATTAATTCAGTATGAACAAAGAAGCAGTGAAAAGCTAGCGGCACAGAATAATTAAAGAGGCTCGCGTACTATGCACGTTTAATAGTGGTGCGTCTTCCCACTGACATAATCAAAGCATATTAGAGTAGACTGTGTCTCGCGGCAATGCGACCTATTTCGTTGCGTTCTGTCTTCGTAATAATTAAACCTATGGAATTATGAGTAAAGAGGTGGATATGAAATCCTAAGAGCTTAGTAAATAAGTAAATTATATTAAATAGTAACATGTAGTATACTTGGCTATGGTATAAACACACATACATACTTAGGTACATAGTTGTTTATGTAAAATATGTATTAGTACCTATATGATTTAATGTTATAATATTTATGTATATCTATGGATTTTTTTTGCCTGATTTAAATAAATAAATAAAATAAACAAGTAATGTTTCAATTTATGAAACAAAATTAAAAATTATTGGCATTGGCAAACCGTTGAGTATTTAATTTAAAATGTAGCAAGTTCCTACTATTCTACAATTACACATGTTATTTTTATAGGAATGTAAATATCAGTCAGGTAGGTACAAATTCAAAACGCAGTTGTCATAAAACCACAAATCCGAAATTTATTTCAATAATTCCAAAATTATCGTTATTGGAAAACCGGTTGGTAATACATCAAATACGTTTGTGAATTTATAATGGCGCGCTAACATTTCGTGTTGCAAAAATCATTAGGACTTTTAACAAAATCGGTTTCATAAAAACATGTAAGTATGCCATTCAGGTTAACCTACCTACAATTTTTAACGTTATTACAAAATTAGCTAATTAAAATTTCTATGCCTTATTTTGCTAAGCGAAACATGCAATACTAGTCTTACCGCGAATTACAATAACCGCTAATTTATATGAAGCTTAAGTCAAAACTCTAATTGTTAATAGGTTCTTCTAACCTACAGACAGACATGTGTTGCTGGGGAGTTTGTTGCGCCACTTCTTCTTTCCAGCCAAAACACATAGGAAGTGGTAAAGGGTGGGCGTTTTGGGGGCTGTCTTTTGTAGATTTCTGACGTTTGAAAAGTTCTGTTTTGCAGCCTAATTTGAATAAATGACTTTTGACTCAATCTCCAATCTCAAAACAACGGATGGATCGCCCATAATCCGCAGTTAGTAGGTACCTAAACCTTTTATGCCCGAGCTCGCCGTCAGAAAATTACAAAATCTTCGCCTCTTTAAGCAAGTTTCAAGTATATTAAGTAAGATTTACGCAGCGCTTCAACTAGCAACACCTCGTTAGCTGCAAATGGTACCGAACACCTCTTGACCCGGTCCGTGTCACCCAAAGTGTCGGGTTTAAACTTTGATAGTGTTAAGTGGTGACAGTTTGCTAATCTCTTTCAGTCGAGGGTTAAACTATTATGAAGGTGTACTGATTACATGAGCAGTTTCAGTTTTTTATATAAATTTTGAGGTAGTGGAGCTCTTGGTAAAATATTTTTTTTTCTATACTTAAAACATTTCTGGTAAAACAGTCGATACAGCACTTTTTATAGTCAAAACTTGTTCATGAAGCAGGATACTAAATAACTGTAAAACATCTGGATGTCGTAACACTAACTTATTAAAGCACTAAAAACCTAAGAAACGACTTAACTAAAGCCACAACACGAACTAAAGCATTTACCACTTACACTAACCTCAAACGCAAGAACTAGGTCTCCAGAACTCAACTCTATAATCACAACTTGAATAAATAAACGCGTTTATATTTCACACTCAACGGGAACAATTTTAAACAACATCGCACCGTAGGATTCCCTAGGCACACATTCACTCTTGTATGAAACAAAAGAAACGAGGGGTAAACTCGAAAGTTGTCACACTTTATAAACAAGGTGCTGCAGGGGAATCTACATTCCATATACACTAACATTACAAATAGGAACGTCAGTCTGTCTGTTTGCTATTTACGACTCAAACTTTTCGTGTTTTGATGTATTTTGGCAGTTTTGTTAACAACTATGTGAGTAACTGCATTGTTTTGTACCCCAACCCTCATATTTAATAAACCTGGATGAAAGTACAGCGCTTTCTATTACTAATCATTATCTTTTTATCTAAAGGAATCTCTACAATTATTTCTCAACGTAAAAGTGCCTTTAAAGCAAGATAGATTTTATATAAATTACCGCCTTCTATTTGCCCGTCCATTAAGTTACTTAAAATCAAAATGGTTTTAATTGTTCCTTCCCGATTTCTTTCCTAATGTACCTTTTACTTTTCTTAAAGCTTGTGTCCAATGACCCGAAGTAAAGAGGTCAAGTCACTAACAGATTTGTCTGAAGAGATACTCTTGACCACTCCAAGGAGTATTGGCAGCCTTAGATAACGTATAGCGGGCACGTTTACTAAATCACTTTTAGAGAACAATTTTATATTTTTATTTACTTATCTGGTGTTCCAAAATGTTCGAGTTTACGCGAAAACTAGTTTATAGCCAAGTGTTTGAGAAGTCGTCCAAATAAAATGTGTGTTTTTTTTTTTTTTTTAAACGGTTTTATTTAGCTCACCCAGTTTGTTTTATTTATTCATTCTTGGGTCAAATTTAGTAATTCAAATTTCACCCTCTTCCTGTCAACCGATTAATCTGAAATTTTGTATACACCTTTAATTCCGATGACAATACAATATAGTAATATCAATAACATTGTAAATCCAATATGGCCGCCGGCACAATGGCGGATAACGTAGATTTTATCAATCCCATCAATATGGGTATCAAATGAAAGGGCTCAACAAGCAGAATACAATATACTATAAAAAATTGAAATCCAAGATGGCGGCCGCTACAAAATGGCGGATAACGTAGATTTTATCAATCCCATCAATATGGGTATCAAATGAAAGGGCTCAACAAGCAGAATACAATATACTATAAAAAATTGAAATCCAAGATGGCGGCCGCTACAAAATGGCGGATAACGTAGGTTTTATCAATCCCATCAATATGGGTATCAAATGAAAGTTCTCAACCAGTAGAATACAATGTACTATATAAAATTAAAATCCAATATGGCGGCCTCTACAAAATGGCGGATAACTTAGGTTTTATAAATCCCATCAACATGGGTATCAAATGAAAGGTCTCAACAAGTAGAATACAATTTACTATGCAAAATTGAAATCTAAGATGGCCGCCGCTACCAAATGGCTGATAACAATTTTTTATCAATCCCACCAATATGGGTATCAAATGAAAGGGCTTCACAAGTAGAAAACTGTCAGTAACTCCAGCGGGCCCAACAGGGCCAAGGCCTGCCTGGGCTGCGAGATTGTTCGAAAGAGTTACCACGGCCCTGGTACATAAAAGGCCTACGACGGAACAAAACGGTTCTTAGTCAAGAGTCTGGCACTCCCTCACCGCTGCTGACCCACAGCAGGAGAGGTCATGTGATGATTTTGGGGTCGTTAAAAAAGTATCTGGAAGGGCTATGTATTGAGGAATTAGATTGTAATAAATTGTCAGGTAAGAGACCGTGTAATAATGATGCACTAAATGAATTAGATAGAATGAGGAATATTCGGTAGGCATTTTCATTAAATACTAAAACTAGAAAATAAAAATCGGTAAAAACTTTTAAGTTAAACGGTTTTATCTTATGTGCACCGAAAACTAGAAAATAAAAAATAGTTACTTACCTGTCAACCTACGTAGGTGGTCCCGGTCATATTAGACTAAAATAAAACGTGGGGCCCTGTGAAATCCTACCTATGGCAAAGCATATCTTTATACTTTGGTAGATCATGAGCTACGGCTGATTATTGATTGTCAAAATCTCCAGTTACGATTATAGTAAGCCGATGCAATCCACACCTATTATACCTCTAGAAGAGAGTACTACAGCAATAGTTAATGGGCCCCACGTTTTTATTTTAGTCTAATATGACCGGGACCACCTACGTAGGTTGACAGGTAAGTAACTATTTTTTTATTTTCTAGTTTTCGGTGCACATAAGATAAAACCGTTTAACTTAAAAGTTTTTTTACCGATTTTTTATTTAGTTTGGCAGTTCACCATAAAGAGTGAACTGATTTTTATACTTTACTTTATCCGATAACTTAGAAACTGCGCGTTCATACTGCAGCTTTTTTACACTAGTGGAATACATTCCGAGTAAATAACTTAACCGAACAATCCGTCAGTGTTACAACCCGTAGTTGTCAATTGTTTACTGCTCACCGAAACGAAAAAAACAGTCGAAAATCAACTAGTGCCAGTTTATAAAAATATGTAGGCATTTCTATACTTTCTGTATCCTTCTTTCACTAAAAATTGCTCAGATTATCGCTAATTATTAAATGAAACATAAAGATTAACATAGAATGTACCTGCTACAGTAAAAACTGGGACTTTAGCCAATAAAGGGTGAGACAAAGCCTGTGAAAATAGCATTACACATCTTACTTCCCGAATTTTCACCCTCTCGCGCATAATTCACACATTATGCGGTGCGTGATTGAGGCGTTTCAGACTTTCTACAGTACGCCCACCGTATCTTGACACTTTATCGAGGCGTTGCTTTCAAAGATAAAAAGCAAGAATATGTCAAATGCTGTTCATTTAAATGTAGTTCCCGTTTACGTCGCTTCTCAAGATATACTGGGCGTTCTGTAGAATGAAATGTAGGATGTTTCGTCTGTAAAAGTATGTACTTTGTTTACTTTTAGTGCTTAGGCCGAATGGGGTGCTTTGTTTTTGTTTCTCGAGGTTTTGCATCAAGAACGCGGAATTTAAACGACCGATGCATAGCTACATTTATCTTGCGATAATCGCAATCTTATTATAACAAGAACATAATTAGTAAGACAGTTTTTACTCAGTCTTATATTATTTTCAAAAGAGAATGCATATTCGCGCAATTAACATTACACTAAAATTTGAAATTCTAAAGGTTCATAAAAGAAGAACAATGAACACAATCAGAGCATATACTAAAGATTCCATATCGTGGTAGCAGAACGTAGTTTTATTACCACAGAGCTATGAATAAGATAATTAATAGACCGCGGGGGAGGGTAATATTTTCCCCCTTGCATGTGTCGAGTTTCTTTACAACGACGCTGAGACTAAACGTTAGTACCCCTTTATAACATTGTTAACTAAATTAAAATATCCCCGTATAATGTATGTAAATTCTGAACATAAAAAGCGAGGGAACAAGGGTTTCATGTTTACACACATATTTCGTGTTTGGTAGCGACCGCGTCTGATTTAAGAAAAAAGTGTCTTCATTTATGTTTGAGTGGTTATATCCACGTTTCGTAGAACAAGTTTATTCTGTGAAATGATTTTGGTTATTGCGTATGTAAACTGTAGTTGTTGTACAGGCTTACATCATGATCCACTATGCCTAAGGGTCTATCCACGTAATGAAAAGGTATGTTTGCATCTGATACTTTAAGCTGAAGCTAATTAGATGAAGTATAGTGTTATTGTCTAAAACCAATTTTTTCGATCATCATCTAGAAGCCAAGCATTTTCGCAACTATGTTGGGGTCGACTTAAAGTTGAACCTCTCTTGAGTAAAACCTGTTTTTACAAGATATTAACACAACTCTTCCTTCGTCCTCATTTCGTTACACTGCAAGTAAGGCTGATACACCTAATCATATTCATAAATACGCCAACAAATATAAATAAAAATGTGTCACACCGTAAACTACCGTAAAGAGTTGACGTACCACCTGCTGTAAAAAAGGATTAAAAGAAAACCGATACTTATAAAGCTAAACGATTACTCAGCCACGAAAACATCAAAGAGCCAGTTAAATTAAAATACGTCTATAAACTTGAAATTTCATGCTGTGCTGATAAAATGGAAGTATTTAATCTTAAATTCAGGGAGTGAAGAAATCTTGTCACATCAATCAATTATTTTTTCGTAAAACCGCGTCTCATCTACAAAGTGGGGTCTCGCGGTCTTGCAAAAACGTTTACTTGCTTGCCGTTGGTACACTTGCGTACATGTGTGTGTGTTTCAAGTAACTGAATAATTTTAGTAGTAATGACTCGTGTTAATGTCATAAAATATGCTGTATATATATAGGGCACAAATATTCTTGATATTTTGATTGATTGTTTATTTCTTATAATAGCTATACTAAAATAGCCTCTAAACACTCAAACGCTAATTAGCTTTCTCAACCGTTCTTTGACGTGAGTGTGTATCTACCTCTATGATTCAATAGAAGATTTCTATGGCCGTAGCAGACGTTGCTATATACATGTTTGATACGTGATATTACTGTCATCACACTGTGACTCAACTATAACATAAAGCAAATAATTATTATGTCTCACTATTCAGTAAACTGCATATAATTTAAGTTGTCGTGACTGTGCAAAGGAAAAAATCATTTTAGTATTCATTTTATATTGAGACATCCCGGTCCGGATGCCTGATTCTTTCTTTCATCAGGTGCACCAAGACTAGAAGAACTGAAACCTTTGTTGAAACAATAGACCCCGATACAAAGTATCTACCAACTAAAGCCGTTTCTACGTACCTAATTAAGTAGTGCAAGCGCACCAATGTTTTGTTTTCTCATTTTCTGTTAGGAGTAAGGACTAGTTGGGCACTTTCCGCTGCGTCGCCGTCCAAATTGCCACTTGTGGGACGTCGTGAACTAACTGCAGGCTCCCTGCAACTCGAAATGTAGCAGCATCCCAGTTAATTTTGTGCCAGATATGTTCGAGAAAATATTCTTGAAATTGCAGAAACTTTTCTAACTTCTGTGCAGTGGATACGTAGCTGTCGCTGCGGTGAACATTTTATTTCAAACTTTTTGAGTGTTAGTTGAGTTGTTTACTACAAAATAAAGCCGCAAAGAAACGCTTAGTCTGCACCCTTTATTCGATTGTGAATAGAGAAATGTTTTGAATAAAATAACGCGAAATTTAAAAATGAGCTCCGTGTTCCGACCCGTTATGTAATATATTGACCCCAAAATGAATTCAAAGAAAATAAAACGGGCTCGGCAAAGAGGTGTTTCCTAAGTTACGCATCAGTGCAGAATAGGTATCCATTCCCACGTCGATTTCAAGAATGTATGGTAATGTGATGGAGACATATCGTATTCTCGCTTCACTGTTACGATACTGAGTGCTCTCCATACTTCGTTTTGTATTCGCTCTCTTACTTATTTGATGCTTTTTGTGGAAGAAAACAATGGTATCCATTTGGAACATTTCGCATTAAGAAGATTCTGAGAGTAGTTCGGGAATCGAGTTAGGGCTGCCATTTCTTGTTCATGTTACGAGAAGTGTGATATTTTGTTATTGGATTTTGTTGGAGGGCAACGTTACACTTTGTGTGCCCACTTTTATGGTGTTGCGGTTTTATTAACGTTCTCTTTCTGCTAGCTCTGCGAGGATGGAGGAAATTTTATGGCTTTTCTTTAAGTAGTCATCAAAAATAGTTGTTAAAATATTTTTTATGGATCATGGAAATTAGACTGTTTTTTTTTTACATAAGCGATATAGTTTTTTAAATGTGTAATAATCAATGTAAATGTGCAGTTTACGTAACATAACAAAAGTAATATGGGCATCAAACGCAGATTCAACGTAATAACCCAGATTTGGAAAGTAAAGACAAAGCACAATAAAGAGAACTGCAAATAAACAAATCATAATAATTACAAAGCAAACTAATTAACCGATGCTAATTGGCTAACTGCTAAATTAACGAACCGCAGACGAAAAAAATACCAATAACAAGCAACTTGGGCATTGCCAACACACCTTGTGCTCAAAATTCACGGAGAATAGTCCATATTTCATTTCAGTCCGCTACTCGAATACACAATGAGAGGATCCCCATGAATACTAACTAGACAACAGTTTATTTCGTTAATCGTGCAAACAAGAACTTTCAGTTTGTATTGCTTTATCTAGCAAATAGTTTGGTTTGACTGCGTTTATGGTAATTATTGTAATTTTGATGAGGTTGTACAATTCGGGAATGTTGTTGCTATTCTCGTTCGTATAATTGGGTTTATTCTTTAAACATTGGTTTAATTACGCTGGGGAAGTATCATTAACATTAATGAATTTAGGTTTATTAATGAGACAATACGAGATAGAGGTAATCGTCACTTGCTTCTTACTTCTCTGTAGGCAACATTCAGATAAAATAGTTCCTTAAAAAAGAAAGTAAGAGAGAACAATTTTATCAATGTCTAAAACATTGATTAATTCCGCTGTCGCTCGAATATCTTCATTAATTAACCGATTGACCTTTTTCCTGAATTAAATAAACTTCAACTTGTTTTCTTTGATAAAACTTCCTCCCTGCTCAAGGTTTCGCAGATACACAAACAAAAGTGAAAGTATCATCGATGTAAATTTTATCGGATGAAAACCGATCGCTGTAGGTACATGTCACCCATATTTACATTTATCAGGTCAGGCCTTATAATATAAGTTTATTCTTTTATCAAATCCGTAGAGACGATAAAATGAAAGTTTTATGCGTCAGCCGAACATTGTAGTGCGTAATGTCCTAAATGATTCCGTGGTTTCTCTTTGTTTTTCCAACGTTTTTTTGTAAAACTCGTTGAGAAGATTCCAAATCGTCCCGCTGGGATTTTGGAGATGTCAAACTCGAGCCAAAGTCGCGGCAAGAGTGATGATACGACGCCTAACAAGTAGGCGACATCTTTGTAGATAGAACTGTTATTAGCATACCTATAAACATAAGTTTTACGAGGCGTTATCATATTTAAAACTATTGTTTCGAAACTAACATTTAGACAATTTCTTTGTCTAGCCCTAAACTTCAGTAATTCGAAATTCAGTAGTGTAGACTTTTGGGTTTATCTTTGGCCTTATCAACAAAAAGCTTTTAACTGTCAAGATAGTTGAATGTCTGAAAGAAGAAGATTTAACAAAAACCAATCCCTTTCGTTAGTTTACTCAGATGGATTACTGATACCTACTATGTACAGAGAATTATTACTTAATACAGTCTGAAAAGTTTTAGACCTCGTATTATTATCGTTTAACTGAACATAACAATTCTAAAGCTATACCTATAGAAACGCTTGTACAAGGCAACTTGGCCGATCAGAATAATCAATCAGAAAGTTGGTTCTAACTTCAGTCGGCACGTAAGTACTGAATCAAATCAAAACTATGTGCCTTATTATGCGTGAGATAAAGTTACTCTTGAAATACTAGTTTTGGCTAACGGCATGGCTTCGTTTGATTGAGAAACTACTCATTTTTATATTGGTATGTAGTTCAAGATTTCGTTAAAATCGGGTCTGATTTTAATAACAATTATTTTGAAGTGGTCGTATAGATGCGAAGTTTAATAACAATTTCATGCAAAAAAACTTATTAATAGTCAATTTTTCAAACATACAAAATTAAGTATTTTCATACATAACGAAAATACACAAAACAATTTGGCCGATATCTGGCACCACCCCTCTCCGCTGACCGACGTCAACTCAGCATTTACCACAAACACATATTATCCTACCTCGTTATCCATTTGTTTCGACTTTATTAAAACAATGTTTTTTACCAGAACGCAAAATTTTCCTAACGACCCGCACCATCTAGGGACATTTGGCCGGGATTAACTTTATGAAGAAAACTCCGGCCGAAGTGGGTTATAAGCTTCTTTTGTTTTACGTCACTTGTGTACCGCGCGTGTAAGGAAGTATCTTAATTAAACCTTTGTTAGACAGGTTGCGGTCGTCGGGCAGGCATTATTGTGTTATACATGCATGGGAGATGAAAAACACGAAAAGATTTTCATTTAACTTTTTACGACAAGGGTTTGTGAAAAGATATTCTGGCAATGATGTTTTATTTTCCAGTGGAATAAGAACTCATGTGTTACTTAATAATTACTTACTTTACGTGGTAATTAATACAAATTATACAAGGATTTTCTTTTGTTTGTATGAACTTTTATAAAGTTTTTTGGTCACGAAGGCGAAGTAGTGAGAATACGGAGTATAAATAGATATCTCTCCTGCTCTAATTGAATTTTAATTGTTAGTGCAGTTAGCGTTTATGGCTTGCAATGATACACATTACATACGTTGGTAGCATGCAATAATATACACATACATATATACTACGTGTAACGTGTACTTATCTCGAAATGCATGAAGTAAAAATCGATTCCGAAATATTATAATATTCCTCCAATAAACCGCTCCTAATACCTTTCGAAATGATCAGAAAAGGAAAAGATGATCATCACGTGATATATGTATTTACTATCATACTCGTTTCTATTCTTAACATTATCATACTGATTTTATAGAAGACATTCATAAGCATTTGGGATTACGTTCTATCGATACTATGGACTAAAGAATTCATTTTATTCGCTGGATAATGTTACTATGAAGTTTTGAAATACTTTGGAAAGTAATAATAAATGTACGAGCTTTAAGCTTTTGAGTTAGTTTTCAGTACTTCTTTTATTTATTGAATTTAACTATAGCAGGACGTTTTATAACGTTTATAATTTGGCCGAGTACACGAGTATAGAGTTTTTAATTACAACGTAGTATCATCGCCTCCCTCCCTGAAAAACAATGTCTCTACATCAATTTGTGGGAAGTTTATAAAGATCATATTTATCTTACAATAAATTAAAACATTTAATGACACAATTTAGATAGAAGAACCATATTGCGTGTGTTCACTTAACTGTACTCCACACAGCATGAAATTATGGCAATATATCTAGGTATCTAACTTCATAACGTTTGTTGAAATAGCATTAACATAATTTATATCACATCCGAACTATTAATTATGAAGATCTGAATAGCATATTCTTTGCGTTTTAGTGATCAAACTTCAAAGCAATTTTCCGCACAATGAGCTTTTAAAAAATGTGGAGCCATTAGCCTTAATTGTCGCGGACGCCTATTTTTATAGTGGGAGCCTTATATTTTATAACGTCGTCTTCAAGTACTTAATCGCTCTTCTACGTACCAATTTGTAAAAAACGTCTTTTGTCCTAACAATTCACAACATAAAAACAATCTCTTTGGATATTTAAATGTTTCTGTCTTTGCGTACTTAATTTTACCTTTAGCTTAGCTGTATTGCGTAAAATGACACACTTGGAAAAAAGAAAATCTCGGTAATCATGGGCGGAAATTTTCATACCGCCTACCGTTTAAATGTCTGAGCGATGAATAATTATGTGCGTACGACGCGTGGTGTCATTGGGAGTCGATATCGCTTACGCATTAAATCTACATTTATTACGCACCGTCTTACCTACTCGTACATTCATTTTCTGAGGGAATTTCAGTGCGAGCATGCTCGTCATTGTTATTGCTCGAGTTTGAACCGACGAGGTTGATTGATGACGCGCTCAAGGGCCCGCGTCGGGCGCCATCGTCAATGGCGACATAAAAATCGCTGTAATCCTCACCCAATTGCTTGATTATGGCTGTTAATCTCTCACCAAGATGGCAGCTAAGGCTTCGACCCTGTCTTTTTATAGCTCCACTTTTATTTTCTCTACAAAACTGTGAATGTTAGCGACTACTTAACAAAATTGAAACGGTATAGTAAATTTACGTAATACGTCTTTGTTTTCTACTTTTACAGTCCGTTTTAATGACCCGGCGCGCGGTGCCGAGATGAGGCCTATTCTTAAGGCAGAAATTTTAGTTGTTAAATACTTTTTCCATTTAAAGGTAGGATCTTGGGAGATATCTTTCTCTTGAATGTTTTCCCGTTAGTATAATAAGATGGTTTTGCGAGGTCTTTGGATTTGGCCTAACGCTAAAAGTAACAATAATGTGTTTACGAAACAAAGAGGCTTTCAAAGCTGGGAACCTTGAATGTTATAAAAGTTTTACCTTTCACAAAAACTATTGTCGTATTTAGAAAAAATATTGGCAAACTATCAGTAAACGTACCATAGAGCCGACTCAGAAAAACAAAGTTGCCACTTCAGAAAATATCATAATTGAATCGACCGTTGCCCAATCGAACATTAACTTACACGACCCTTCAAGACGATTATGGCAAAGTACACACATTATATGAACAGCGTCCTACCCAGCAAAATAAAAGGGGCAATAATAGTAACTATGATATCCTAAAAGGGTAGGTCTCGTTTGCTTAGGGCAGCGTATATGGCATCGATCAAACTTAACGTTTAATCGCCTTACTGATCCTCATATGAGTTCCCAATTCGTCCTTCCCTTCGTCCCTGAAGGGTTATTAGGTTAATATTCTACAGAGATGGACAAGAATGGATACCATTAGACTATGTAGCTACCCACCACATTGTTTATCAGAGGGTAGGGAAATTCGATTCAATGGAGTAGGTAAAATTCTCCCCACAAATATCCCATGCGGGGTAATAGTTCAATATTCACAAGGAGTAGGTACATAATTAGCACAGCATCTATAGGTATTATATTATACGTTTTGGTAAGATATGCCACTTCGTAGGTACATAAGTGTTATGATATATTTCTTTCAGATAAAAATAATGGTTTCACCTCAATATTAACTCTAGTATGGTATTAATATTTTATGCTTGTAATTGTTATCTTTTGTGATAGGATAATAAAGTTATCCCTATACTATTAATACTCTATGTAGCCCTTTTTCGTTTCAGTGGATTTCAATTGTCCATTCGGCGTCTTGGCACTCTTTCTTGTTCGTTTTGCTCTTCAAGTCTATGATACGTAAAGAATCATAATGGACATTCATTTATACGAATTCTATTATAAAATTTAATTTAAATGTCATTATTTGCGCAGGCATATAATAACTGGTGGCTTTACATGGAATTAAAAACGATCTGGAAAGCATAAACAATGATTTTTAGAGTAAAATTATTTTTCTCATACTACGTGAACATACAAAAATAGTTATTATTAAAATAAAATATGTAGACAGGTATAAAAAAAATACTGAAAAATGAAATCTCTAATGTATGCAACTACATATTTTTAATTCGACTTCTAGAATGATACGCCTAGAGAATTGATAACAGCCTCCTTTATAAAAGGTCGGTTAAATAAAAACTGATAAATGAACTCACTTTCAACGTTCACTATAAACGCGCATAATCACATAACATTTCTCTTACAAAGAATTACGTTTTCACGTACCTAACTGAAACGTTTCGTGGACCTGTATTAATATCCCGGGTGGCTACTCAAAAGGCTCGTTTCATCCGAAAGCACTTCAAACATGCTAATCACTGTTTGTTTGTTCGGTTGTGTTGTTTCTTTGATCGACCTTTCGTGTCCACTCGTTGGCTTTACAGACCACTTTAACTGCTTACGGTACGTGTATTTGCCCTGTACATACTTGTTCGGCATTCGGACTATGGAATATTGCATGCTTATTCGTACGACTGTGAATGGACAGTTTGGTTTACAGTTGAAATGGTTATATAATATTCCGTATAAATGTATATGTATCCTATGTGTATGATTCCTTTAAAAAAAATCCTTTAAGTTCCTGTAAAAGTATCTCCTTCAGTGTATGTTCGAAGCCTAAATATCTCAGATTATCTTTATTTCGGGATATGAAACACATTTTCAAAAGTAAATTGATCATGTTAACGAAAACACATCTGATATTTTCCCCCGAGGTTGAAGGTAAACAAAATAGGTATTTTATGCGAAATATATTATACAGTAGATTTGAATCTGATATGAGAATCTTGTAACTGTGCCACACCAACAGGTAGATACAATGTTTTTCGAACAAGATAAAGTAATTTATGTCTGAACGAACAAACTTCGGAGACTTGAGAGCTCGACCCTCCGGGTGAGCGGAATAATACTCCAAAATGGTGTTTATAACAAAACATAAATAAGAGTTCGCGAATTTTAATATCAATCAATTAGCACTTCCAAAAATCTTCATCTTTCTTACCTCACAAGTTCCCGAATAATTTAATATAAAGAAGCCAAGTTTATCTAACGGAAAAGTTATCAAGAAGTTAATCTTTGTGGCTATTACCTACCGGAGGGAGATTCTTACCTTTTTGTCCGACTTGAGGGAAAAGGGAGAGTAATGATTACACCTTCCAGGCATTGTATTGTTTGCTTGTGTACTTGTTACTTTGTAGATTTTGCGGTTGCTGTGTTGGCTGCGTGGTTTATGACCCAGATTTAGGTACCGATTTGCAAACAGTGCGGTCGTGTCGGTTTATGCGTATTGTCTTGTTTGCCGAGATGGGGGATAAAGCGATGTAGCGTCGCGGATTATAATTTAACGTTCGTAGAAGAATTTAACAAAGAGATCCTGATAAAAAATAAGGGCAAAAGCAATACACTTAGTTCGTCATTCATCTCGGAGTAAGTAGGTACGCGTGGGGATGTGTGCTCAATCTAAGCGTTCTCATTAGTCGCGCATAACAGAGGCGCGGGTGCTCTCTTGATTGATTGCCGCTCACCCGGACGAGTCTCATCCATTTTTACACAAATCCTGAGATAATGGATATCATTTGTATCCAATTGCATTGTTATAAAAAAGGCCAAATGTTTTTGTTGGTGTTATTTGAAGCGGAAATTGAGGGACCTTAAACAAATAAAAATACTTCTTACTTGAATTATGTACATGAAATAATTTTGGCTAGCAAAATAATTAGCACGTGAAAAGGATAACGTGCACATTACACGTCAAGCTATTCATTATTCTACCAGTATTTATTAATTTAATACGTCAATCACACTCATCGGGAAGCGACAAAGCGTAGGTACCACACAAGCCTTGTACAAAAATACATAGGTATATGCGAAAGTTTGTGTTCGTTACTGTTTCACTCTAAAGCTTGTGGCACATTATAGCAGCACGGCAACAGCACGGCAGCAGCACGGCGTCGCCTCGAATTAAGACTACGGCTAGCTGCCAGCGCGCCAACCACGCGCTGTCCGCTCGCCGTCGGCGCGCCGTCCGCTCGCCGTCGGCGCGCCGTCCGCTCGCCGTCGGCGCGCCGGCCGCGAGGTGTAAGCTTGCTGTCACCGCAAACTCAATCTTATTTTAAGACGATTATGATTGATGTTATGATTGAACACGACGTAATGACGTTGTTTCGCTGCCGGCTCGGAGTCGGCGCGCAATTAGCACGCCGTCGGCGCGCTGTTCGCATGAGGACCGCTTGCTTGCAGCACGCGGGCGGCAAGCACGCTGACTGCTCGCCGTTGGCTTTTTCATATTGACATTACGAAATATATTATAATATACACGATTTAATGCTCTAAATTGAATGACAACTTAAATGCTGGCGTGGAGCCGTGCTGTTGCGGTGCTGCTGTAATGTGCCACGTCCTTTAAGCTTCTACTTACTTACTTGTACATGGATTGTATTGTAACTCGGCATTACAGGAGTAGGTATAGATAATTATATATGTCAGTATGACATAAAAGATAAATAAAGCTCACATTATGTTAACTAGGTATACAATACATATATTATTATAACCCTACACAATACATTATTAGAGTTGACATACCAAACGTACTGTCTGGGACTTTGTCTCAAGTACCCACTCATACGAGTAGACTGGACAAAAAAATATCAGTGAAAACAGAGGGATGAGTCATTACTCATTATATAACTTTTGCTAATACCTGGGCAAAGCTCGATCAATCTCCCATTCTTACGAGCTAACATGATCTTGGATTAAATATTGTGACGTAAGAAAGAGAAAACGATATAGGTACGCACCAAGGAACAAGGAAAGAGCGGAGATGCCATAATGCAGGTAGGTCAAGCGCCTTCTTGTGGGTCAAATACGTATTGTGGCGTGATCAAAACGGTCAGTTACGAGTGAACTTAGGAGGCGTTCTGATTTTTTGAGATATCTGTCAATAATTTTGGTGTTCAAAATAATGGGTTCGAAAGTATATGGGCGAAGACAGCAACGTTCCTCGTCCCCGGCACACCTGCATTTTGGCGCGCTGCTTTCTTAGATTTTCCGATATGGCATCTCCGCTTGTAATTTTATTCTCCTTGTAGGTACCGTAACGCAGCCCAAGGGTGTGTGTAGTAGACTTTGATCGATGGTTGCTTGAATTTAAGTAAGCTGTTTATTTTTTTACTGTAATCATAAGTAGGCCGTAAGTGTAACGTTATAACTTTGGCTCGTAATATAGGTTTATGCACACGCTGATCCCTTTAAAATAATGATATTATATCAAGAACTGAGCAGTTGCACAAAATGGGAACTACAGTTTCACAAAAATGTAGGTCAGTACGCCCAGATTTGGGTAATGCATTAACTCATAAGTCGAAAAGGTTAGGTTTTATTATATTATTATTCTTTCGTCACATAATGTTACCGTCTTGCTCCAATAAAAGGTACTGGTCAAATTATTCGAATGACGCACTCACATCGAATAATTTGTGAAGTGCATTGACAATTAATTTGAAAAGTCCCTTGGCATTTAAATCCTGCTTTTCTTGGTTAATTTCTTAAAAATGGCAACATGAAATCAAAGCTAACAGCGGTGATGTGAACAAATTGCTCAGTGGGTGTATTACCTTTCGACGCATGTCAGAGTTCACAGATAATGCCAATAACTTTTTTGCTTACACTTTAAGGGTGCCTCTACACGGTGCATGTAGCTGGAGCAAGTTAACATGCGCAAGTGACAAGAGCACGCGGCTGGGTACATGCGCGAGTCACTAGACCCGCACGCAATTAAAATGCATGTAACCTGCGCATGTGCCTCAACATGCGCGGGCTAGTTTGCACCGTGTAGATGCACCCTAACGTCAAAAATCAACAAAAAGTTCTTAGTTCAAGCTGAAACTTGGAGAGATGAAGTGCTTGCTGAACTTATGCATTGTAGAAGTTTTGGGACTCAAAGCTTTAAGCTGTGCACTACTAGAGTAATCTTTGTATAATTATTATTATTGCTTGTGTCTAGTGTCAGACCTTTTGTTGTGGAGACAATTCGAACTTCAGAATATTTGAATGTCCAATATCATTTGTAGTTGTTGAGTATGCAAATAATTTGCTAATTTCTAATGTAGTATGTTTTTGCCACTGATTTATTTAAATAGTATAAAATCCAAAATAATAATAATAATTTCTTGTTTTAAAATCTTAATGAAAGACTGAACTACGGCCGGATTATAAGATCCATTAAAATTATGCACCTAACATTATGCTGTACTTATTTATTAACTTGTGACTGAAAGTATATAAACTTAAGTAATTAGTAAAAACGTTTTAAAAAACACCAATAATTCGAGAGAACTTTCTCGAACCATTAATACCATTCTCACCAAAGAATTACATGCTACACTGTTGCTCCATCATTTCTACTAAGCTATTACTATCCGTAACATTTTGGCTATAAACGTTTTAAGACCACTTAAATTGTACTAGTGCTAATGTAAGATGTCGTAACTCGCCTACTACAATACTATTAAGTATCTACTTTCCTTCGACCATAACAACTTGGGGATTAAAAAGCTAATATAAGAACGATAAAGGGTATTACAGGTACTTGCTGTTCCTTGCAGGTACTTGTGGGATGAAGGTAAAACCTTCGTTCCTAGAGATCCACTTCCCGTAACCGGGTAAAAAGTAGCCTGTGTTCTTTTTTTGGGTCTAGATTATAGACTGTGCTCAGTAGTTTTGATGTCTAAATGTGACAAAAAGAGTCACCTTTGAACTTATAAAATAAGTTAGGATTTACCTTCAAAGAAGACACTATAGTAAAACAGGTTGTATAAAACATAAATAATTTATTAATAGGCTTTATTGTCAGTAGATATATAAATAGCATACCCACCTGTATAAATAAAAAAAAAAACTTGATATAATAGTATTAAAAAATGTAATAGAATCAGAGAGGTCAGATAGGCAGTCGCTTCTTGTAAAGCACTGGTACTCAGCTGAATCCGGTTAGACTGGAAGCCGACCCCAAAATAGTTGGGAAAAAGACTCGGAGGATGAAAAAATTTAGAAGAATAGTTTTACATGAATTCGACATGAAAAATATTGGTATACATATATATAATGTAAATTAATAAAGGTGCTTAGATACCACACGGATGGATAGGTTCCTATGTGACTATGCGTGTGAAGCATTTGTAGCAAAATTAAGCCTGAATTTTGACCTAAAAGCGATAATAGCCTCGAGTTATCAACATAATCGTAGCGATTAAAATTAGGTTTAAATGTTACGTTTCAGTCTCTACAATAGGTACATTTAGTACTAGCCATTTTCCTCGCGGTTTTACCCGCGTTTCGGGGAAAAATTTGCTCGTGTCTGGATAAAATAAAGGATATGTTAGTTAGGAATAGTGTAGATTTTAACTGTGAAACAATGTTTCAAATACGATCAGTAGTTCCGCAGATTCTAGGGTACAAACAAACAAAAAAGTTTCCCTCTTTAATATATCAGTATGGATGTGCATGAATTTTAATACCTATGAGGGATTGTTACATAAATATGCTCACATAAATTATTCAGTTATTTTATTAAAATCCTGCATAAATGAGGTTAAAAGTTCCAATAAACAGTTGTAGTAGTATGTAAATGTGTATACTTGTGCTCGGAATTTAGCTCCGGACCGCCATCTATTGAGTTTTGCGAAAACTGTACTCAGCTACATCTGGTTAAACTGGCAGCCGACCCCTAAATGGTTGGGAAAGGCTAGTCACATGATTATAATTGTTAAAGCATTTGAATGTTTGTGAATCAATCAGGGATTACCGGCTGAACAAATTTGGATACAGCTTGACAGTGCTTAAAAAATAACATAATTTTTACTAAATTATTTAGTAGAATATTTTGGACCCAGGGTGAATCCCTAAAATAAATATACCTACCTACCTATAAATAAAAGATGTCTACTGCCTATTAAAGGACTATATACCCGTAAACTAGAACAATGAAATCACGAACATCTATTGTAATAAGTTTCCAACTACGAATAATGTTCCACATTTATGTATGACGGTATTATTCCATGTAGGTATAATAAGGCCTTTAGCAAATAACTGGTCTCATATCGGTGGCCCGGAGGCTTGGCTGTATCTAAAATAACTGAACATAAATCAAAATAAGTTTACGGTATATTTAGATATAGACGATGTCTGAATTGTGACTAGATAAATTGGGATTAGAGATCGGGAAAACGAAAATCGAAGCTTTTCAATGGCTTATAATGTCTTAATGAACGTGCAAATACTCATTAGTTAAAAACCTAGAGTAAAAAAAATATAATTACCTTTTTTTTCGCATGGCACCGATTCGTTATGAAAACAGTATAAAACAGTTTGCGCTAAACCGGCTCACGAAAGCTGTAAAGTACCAGTCACTTAATAAAAGATCTCCCCCGAGAAGTGAAGCAAACGGCTCAATAAGATAGACGGCATCATCATCGTTGAGTAGAAAAAAAACCTCGTAAAATGTTGGAGAGGCTACATTAAATAAATTGCAGGCGCCCACCGCCCGTGGTGACATCTGCCTCCAGTCGCTAAATGCTAACTATGTACAGAAGGTTCGTCAATTTTAGCCAATGATTTTGAATCAATTTCACCGCATTGTATCTATTTAATCTATATTATAATTATATGCTTTATGCATAAAGGGATAAAGTTTGAATGTGTTTGAAAATTGCTGGATCTTCTCGACCGATTTGAAACATATTTTACAATCGTAAGCGTATTTTATTTTCTGGTACGGAAAGTAGATCCCCTAAGGGCGCGCTTCCGCCCGCTTTCTGAGGAAACTAATTGCTGCAGCAGTGGTGAAAATAAAATATGTTATGTTATTCTGATGATATTCTATGTTACTGCCAAGTTTGATGATACAAACATATTAACACACCTACGTTCGCTTTTATAATATTAGTATTTATCAAACAACGTTGATAGTCGAATATTACTGTTATAGAATTACAAATGAACTATTGTATGTTTAAGGCAAATAAGGCTTTCTTGTATTTCTCAAAATCTTTTTCGTACTTCTAACTTAATAACTTAACTAAGTCCGAGTACGTAGTTAAATGGTCCCTCTAAAGGATTTTGTTAAAATAAAACGTGGACATTTAAAAGCTTTTGTCATAATGATACTGAGATTACCTTAAAGTAATTGCGTAGCTAAAGATTTATCAAATTTTATGTAGGTATTCCAACAGACCATAATATATCTAAATTTTTTCCGACAAAGACATTTCTTCAATAAGTATGTAGGTACAAAGATCTAGAAAAAAGACTTAGGTATTATAAAGATTTGCTATTTCCTATGGTTACATCCGCATATCAAGGGTACTCAGTTCTATGTCCAGATGCTGACCTATCCTAGACTGAAATTAATCTACTTCGGATTAAATATTAATCTTTAAATCTCAAATGATTGTAGTTGTTTACAGAATAATTATGATGGAGTACGTAAGTTTGGAATGAGCCCAGGTAAAACAACAATGTGATCTAATTTAATGACATAATACAACTTAACACAAACGTACGTGAACGTTTCAATTTGAAAACGACTAACAGATGACATTCTGAACCCGTTTTCTATTCAGCAATTCCATAAACGAAAAACAGAATATTTTTCTTGAATAACAACGCGGAAACAAACATTAAAATCACAACACAGTTCGGGAAACCAAAATGGGGCATCATTGCCAACGTCAAGCAAACGAGTTTCATAACTTTTATAACTTGTGTCGGTGTTCAGGCGACTTTGGCTGTCTTCAGGGACGTCGCACCCACTGTAATTATGTTTAATGGGACCGTTTATTGCTGACATTACTATTACAAACTTTGTATTCGTATTTTATTTGATGTCATTATGAGATCAAGTTGTTCAGCCATCGTTTACATTTTGGTGCGATTAGTGATGCATTTATTTTAAGTCGTTTGCCTGTACGATTTGAGAAAGTACAATCATTATTTATGCAATCAAAACAGGTATAAAGTATGTGCCTATATAAATAGGTAATTAAAAGGTTGTGAAATTACCGTTTTGTGTCTCCTTTTATTCGAGTCAACGACCATGTACACTGTGACACTTTGCTGTCATATTTTTGCTGCTTACAGAAGCATTTATTTTTTATTTTTAAATATGTACTCCATATTACCTCTATACAAAGTTATAAGTTTACATTTTGACAAATTTGAATTTATTCTGTTGTATTCGCGTTAATTTCTGAAAAACTATATTGTATGATAATTACACCACGACAAATTGATAATATAATTTTTTATTTACGTAACATCTCTTGCCGATTACTGTTTACAGATCTTCGAATTAATTAATAACGCGTAGGGATATTACGTACAGAGTATCGGTTACGCGTCTGTCAATTCGGCTTTGTTAAGATACAGATATTGTATTAGACGGACAATTAGTCTACTATTATGTATGACCTGTCTAGACAAATGGGATGTCTCGATATTGACAGGTTGCTTCGCGTGGCATTAACGTTATTATCCGACAACGTGCTCTGAAGTAGTACAGATCTTATATTAGGTATTACTTTATTATCGGGGTGATAAATAAAGTACATTAGCTATTTATTAGTATAAGACTAAAGTTTGAATAAGTTTTTACGTAAATGTGAATAGTTTTATTTATTTGTTATTGAAATCATATTTTTCCAATTCATATATTTATTATTGCTCTTGTGACCCGTATTTACAGGGTATAAATTTTCTAGGCCTGGATCACATTACTATCCAAGAAAAGATCTTCAACTAAGGCAGGAAGATTCCGCAGTTATTTCCGAACTGAAAGTATCTCAATTCTCACAGCTACAGTTACTGATGACACTAGAAAAATGGATTCACTAAAAATTTATAACAATAATAAGTTGTAGGTATCGAGAAATAAGGTCGATCCAAATTGTAACACCAGAATGGACAGAGAGAGAGAGAGAAAGAGAGGATATAATTGAATTTTATTACAGTCCTCTTTAACATGATTATATTGAGGGCTTATGGCCACGAACAAATTGGGCTGATGTTGCTACAATAAAAAAACTTTGAAAACAACTATTGAATATCAATATCCACCTGCGACAAATGAAATCTTGTTTTGGTATACTTACCTAGCTCGAAAGCATCGGATTACAACATTAACATGTAACATTAATTCGGCTCCTATTGGCATTTGTGAGGAATATGCTCTCAGTCATGGCCTGCTCTACAACACTAAGAAAAGTGAGTGTATGGTTTTCCGGGCAAGGGGTAAATGTCCTGATAGTGTTCCTAGCATCAAATTAAATAATGTACCGCTAAAAAGGGTTGACACTTTTAAATACCTTGGGCATCTGGTGACCTCTGACTTGAAGGACGATTCAGACTTAGAGCGGGAGCGTAGGGCGTTGTCTGTTAGAGCGAACATGATAGCTCGCAGGTTTGCACGATGCTCGAAGGAAGTAAAAAACACTCTTTTTAGAGCGTATTGCACTTGTTTTTACTCAAGCGCCCTGTGGGCTAACTATACTCAAAAACAGTACAGCGCCCTACGCGTCCAATTCAACAATGCCTACAGGATGCTGTTGGGGCTGCCTCGGTTCTGCAGTGCGTCGGGGATGTTCGCCGAGTCGCGCATTGACTGCTTCTATGCGACGATGCGAAAGCGGTGCACATCCCTAGTACGCAGAGTGCGCGCCAGCTCCAACACCATCTTGAGGATGTTGGCTGAGAGGTTCGACTGTCACTACATTAACCATTGTTGCATGCTTAATGTGGTCACAGTTGCAACGTAGCAATTTATAAGTAATAATTTAATTTAATTTTACTATTATTGACTTTTGTATTTTAAATTATGATCTTTATGGATTGAAATAAATGATTATTATTTAGGGTAAACATTTCTGTTTCTTAGCTTTTTGGCTAGTTTTGACTACATTTACGGGCGGGTGCCAAGTAAATGTAGTGTGTAGTGTGTATTTACTGTGTGTGTGTAGGTGTTATGCCATGTTCATCCAACTGCATGAACTTTCTGACGATACGACAGGTGTTGAGAATTGCGGCTTTCTGGAGAAGAATGTAGGTGGAGTCTTTCAGATCAGTTAATTTGAGGCTATGGTGAAGGTGATTCGGTATGACACCCGTGGTGGAGAGGACTATAGGTATTACATACACTTTGTCTTGTCGCCAAATTCTGGTGACTTCGTCTTTAAGGTCTGCATATTTACTTATTTTCTCGCCTATTGTTTTTTGCAAATTATGTGTGTTGGGTACTGCTATGTCTATGAGGTAAGTGATTTTGTTGATTTTGTCCTGAAGTGTTATGTCTGGTCGGTTGTAGTGTATTGTCCTGTCTGTGAGAATAGCGCGGTCGTAGTAGAGTTTGTGTGTGGTGTTTTCCAGAATGGTTTGTGGTGTATATTTGTAGTATGGTGTGTTTGTGTCTTGTATGAGTTTGTGTTTGAGTGCTAGTTTTTGGTGAATAATGTTTGCGACCTGGTTGTGTCTGTGAGTGTAGTCTGTCTGTGTGAGTGTTGTGCATGCCCCTGTGATGTGTTGTATGGTTTCTGGTTGTGTGTGGCATTTGCGGCATTTGTCGTTGGTTGCTGTAGGGTCTTTTATAATGTATTTCCTGTAGTTTTTGGTGTTGATGATTTGGTCTTGTATCGCAATGATAAAGCCTTCGGTTTCTGGGAATAGGCTGCCGATTTTGAGAAATTTATTTGAGGCTATTGTGTCAATGTGTGGTTGTTCCAGGTCGTGTGGGTGCCTTCCGTGCAGAACTTTCTTCTTCCAGTCCTTGATTATTATTATTATCTTGTATGTCTCTACCAGACCTCGGGACTACAGAGTCCCGGATTTTTGGGAGGCGAACGTGGGGCCGAAGCCAACACGCTGAAGCCCTTTTGAGACAACTTTAATGAAATGGTGACACAAAACCGACGATTGTCCCTGTATACACTATAGGAATGTACCCAAGGACAATCCCCGGTTCTGTGCTAAACTATTGCTAACTATGGATGAAAACTACTTGGGCTATTGTGATGGGATGCTAATGGACTAGGAATGGGGAAACTACGGGAACTATGGCACCTGCCGATGACAATGTATTAAATACATGTTAAAATGGCAGGTGGAGACTCGCCAACTCACTTACTGGGCCCCCGGGAATCAGTCACTGAAAAGCAACAAGAGGGCAACAGGGACATGAGCGGCTGAGAAGGGTGAGGATACCTCGGCGGACTTTAAACGCAGATCACGCGCTCCCTGTGGGTCCAGCATCACCGGCCCACTCGCCACTTACCTCGAGGCACCTACCCTCCGAGCAGGACTAACCTTGCTCTAGCGACTCCACTCTGACCGGCCGATGAAGGCAAGCCAAGAGGCGGGAGACCTATCCCCCGTCATGCTTCACTCCGGCAAGCCGGAGATGGGGGACAGTATACTCTTCCTGGAGCACTCGGATATATATAGCCCCGCGGGGTCGCTACTCCCCGTCATCCGCCTCAGATGCCCTGCGGGGCTTATTATTATTATTATAAATGTATGTCTCTTTTTGACCTCGGGACTACAGAGTCCCGGATTTTTGGGAGGCGAACGTGGGGCCGAAGCCAACACGCTGAAGCCCTTTTGAGACAACTTTAATGAAATGGTGACACAAAACCGACGATTATCCCTGTATACACTATAGAAATGTACCCAAGGACAATCCCCGGTTCTGTGCTAAACTATTGCTAACTATGGATGAAAACTACTTGGGCTATTGTGATGGGATGCTAGTGGACTAGGAATGGGGAAACTACGGGAACTATGGCACCTGCCGATAACAATGTAATGAATACACGTAAAAATGGCAGGTGGAGACTTGCCAACTCACTTACTGGGCCCCCGGGAATCAGTCGCTAAATCGCAACAAGGGGGCAACAGGGACATGAGCGGCTGAGAAGGGTGAGGATACCTCGGCGGACTTTAAACGCAGATCACGCGCTCCCTGTGGGTCCAGCATCACCGGCCCACTCGCCACTTACCACGAGGCACCTACCCTCCGAGCAGGACTAACCTTGCTCTAGCGACTCCACTCTGACCGGCCGATGAAGGCAAGCCAAGAGGCGGGAGACCTATCCCCCGTCATGCTTCACTCCGGCAAGCCGGAGATGGGGGACAGTATACTCTCCCTGGAGCACTCGGATATATAGCCCCGCGGGGTCGCTACTCCCCGTCATCCGCCTCAGATGCCCTGCGGGGCTTTATTATTATTATCTTGTATGTCTCTACCAGACCTCGGGACTATAGAGTCCCGGATTTTTGGGAGGCGAACGTGGGGCCGAAGCCAACACGCTGAAGCCCTTTTGAGACAACTTTAATGAAATGGTGACACAAAACCGACGATTATCCCTGTACACACTATAGAAATGTACCTAAGGACAATCCCCGGTTCTGTGCTAAACTATTGCTAACTATGGATGAAAACTACTTGGGCTATTGTGATGGGATGCTAATGGACTAGGAATGGGGAAACTACGGGAACTATGGCACCTGCCGATAACAATGTAATAAATACACGAAAAAATGGCAGGTGGAGACTCGCCAACTCACTTACTGGGCCCCCGGGAATCAGTCACTGAAAAGCAACAAGAGGGCAACAGGTACATGAGCGGCTGAGAAGGGTGAGGATACCTCGGCGGACTTTAAACGCAGATCACGCGCTCCCTGTGGGTCCAGCATCACCGGCCCACTCGCCACTTACCACGAGGCACCTTCCCTCCGAGCAGAGCTACTAACCCTGCTCTAGCGACTCCACTCTGACCGGCCGGTGAAGGCAAGCCAAGAGGCGGGAGACCTATCCCCCGTCATGCTTCACTCCGGCACGCCGGAGATGGGGGACAGTATACTCTCCCTGGAGCACTCGGATATATAGCCCCGCGGGGTCGCTACTCCCCGTCATCCGCCTCAGATGCCCTGCGGGGCTTATTATTATTATTATTGTGGATAATATTTTCAATGAATAAGGTAGGTATCTTAATCTTATTTTATGTTTTATATTCCATAATTTATCAATAACTCTCATAATTGTAAACTATTCGTATTAAAAAAAAAAAAAAACTAAATACAATCATAAAAACTAAACATTTCAAGAAAAAAACTCGTATAAGAACCATGAGTATATTGTATTCTCAAAAACGTTATAATTCAATAATAATCATTAATGCATATTTTTTGTAATATAAATCAAAAACTGCCTGTTTTCAACCAAAATGCAATATGGACAGAATCAACATCACCGATGATCGTTTTGTAAAAATATTTACAAGACTCCACAAACAAGCGGAATGCTTGCTCTGTAAATAAAGCAATCATTTGTGCAGACAATAATTTCCTGGTATTTTAACTTTTTTTTTATTCCGATGTCTTTTTTGATTTTTCACGTAACAGAGAAAATAAAAGCAGTTATTACCAAATTATTACTAGCCAACAGGGGTACCTGCTGATGTGTAGGTAGGTACAGTAAGTCCAAAAAAACCTTTTCAGACATTTAAAAGTTGAACTTTAGTGTTTGGATTTTTCAAACGTTATTAAAACCTTTATGAAACTTCGAATTCCTGTAGCAATATGAAGGGTCTTTTGTTCAGCACGTCGCTGCACCGAGCACGTGTGTGTAAGTGCTTGAACGTGCAGGAACGTGCTTGAAACGTGCACGAATGGAAATAAGGCAAGTGTCGACCAGCATGGACTCTGGTCACTGGACAGTCACTTGAACTCGCCATTTTTTTTTACATTGAGCTTACCACGCTGCGTCCGCTCGCCTACGGCAGCCTCTCAATTGAAAAAATATTATTTAATGTTTTGAACGGTCTTCAAACTCCACGATAAGTTAGATTCTTACCGCATCGGAAATATAGTAAGTTCAAGTAAATCTGCCTATTCCGATTTGTACGAGATGACTTATATTTATAAAGGAGGAACATAAATTAAAACTTTTTCAACATCTTAATGATACAAGACTAAAATATTTTGATAGATTTTTTGGTTCTTCATCATTCCTGTTCCAACAATGTTCCATTCTGAAACAAAGCTTCGTGCCGTTATCCCAAGAATGGGTAACTGAAGTAACCATCTTGGTCATGAGTTCCTCCGTATTTTGGAAGACAACAGTGAGAATGTAATAGCGTCCAAGGCCGATTTCCACCACTACGGCTGTTCTCATGTAAAGAGATCAGTCAGCTGCGCAGGACATATTCAAGCATTTAGTGAGAATGTAACACAGAATTATTATAATTTCCAGTGAAGCGGAAGGGAGGAATGTGGGCAGGCGGTGCGCAGTGCGTGCATGCTTCGCTGCCTCGCGGCGCGCGCGCAACGCCTGCGCCCACGCTCAGTGGCGCCATCGCCAGCCGCCGCCCGCCCAGGTAAAATAAGCAACATTTCAAACATTATACCAACGACAGTTATCTTTTTCTCTTCTTCCGAGCCTTTTCTCAACTATGTTGGGGTACCTAAATATATTTGCAGCTGTTGGATGAAAATCAAAAACAAAATACCAATTTGCATCTTGCTCTGCTATATACATATGTATAATTGTATATCTAGATCAGAAGTGATAATGAAAATCTTTGTCTCGGCACTGTAACTTGAACTTTGCAATAATATTCATAAAGAATAGATGTACTACAAATTAAATTAGTTTTTCAATAATTGACTTATATCACTTGCAATGTTCATTTTCTTCGAATAACCCGAGGCCAGAAGAGCTACTCCTCCGAACTTTGATAATCCAGTCAAAAGTTTGGGAGAATTGTTAATAGATATCTGCATAGTAACTATTCAATTTTCTCCGTATCTTTGCATTTTCAAATATCTGTCATTGGCTTCGTATCCTAGGAAACCTGAAATCTGGCATAGTGACAAATCTGGTTTTCTTATCCTATTTTATTAAAAAAAATATCTTATTAATATTATTTTTAAATACATTTCAGGCCGTCCCCTCCGTCACCGACTTTAGTGGCCCAAATCGATTCGTCAGTGGCCTGCCTTTGGTTGCTAACGCCACTCTCAGCGGGAACTGCGGTGGTAGCAGTTCTAGTAGCCGTATCGACCAACAACTGGCTTCACACACAAGAGAACATGCTGAATCCTTCATACAACGGCACTGGGAGACACGACCTAGTTGCCAAGCAAACTGTGTCAGGATTATGGAGAATATGCCACACAGATCGTGAGTATTTAAAAAATATTGTTTTTATTCATAACGCTGAAGTAAAGCGGGGTACCTACTGACCAAAGTCACGGGGTATAATTTACCATTAGCATTAACTAAGTATGTGACGCCGTTTTATAAAATCGGTACCTACTTATGTCCTCAGTCAGTATCCAGCTTGAGAGAGCATTAATTTCATGAATCGGTCCAGTTTTTAAATAGAGATGAGAACTAGTTTAACTACAAGCTTAATTTGAATCTCTCGTTTTTTTTTATTAACCTACATTATCCCACTGCTGGGCAAAGTCTTCCCCAAAGTCTTAATTTTTTCTCTATTTAAAGCTCGCCGTGGCCAGTTAGCGAAGAGTGGTCTGAGTCTTCCCGCCAACACTACCATTTTAATTTACATATTTTTGGAAAAATATGTGCTTTTTACAAATTTGCTGAAACTTAAACATTACCTTCGAATGTTACTGAAAACTGTTCGAATAACTTTTACGTTTTTGCTCAATAAAATTACATAATAACATTTTCACTTGCCTTCATAATAAAATCGCAGTAAAACACATTAAAACGTATCGGCTTGGAATATAGAGCGCGGTACTTTTAGTACAATAGGGTATGAAACTTCCGTGTGTGTCGCAGACCTACAATGCGTTTCGTTTCCGTCGCGGCACGCGGGAAATGCATTGTCCCGCCGTCCGAGCCGGCCCACTTTCGTTCCATTACAAAGTCCGTTGATGTCCGTAACTGCGGGACACCCCTTGTGACTACTCTATTTCCTTCATTAAGTAACCTGTTTTGTTTGTTATGATTATTTATATGTACCACCAATATAGGATTGATGAGGTGATTTTTATCAAGCCTTTATAGGGTCAGTCAGTTGATATTTTTAACACAAATTGAAAAAGATATTACCATCAGGTCTGTTTTATACGGCGAGATAGGCAAGCGTAGGTATATAAATTTGCAAAGATAAATTCCATGTTTTCCCAGTTATCAGTACGAGAACATGGTCTGCATTATTAGTTTTTTAAAAAGTTTTAAAAATATATTTTTTTTTATTCGCGTTAAAATCTTTCGAGCAATGCATAATGCAGCACGTGCGGTAGTCGTCAGCTCGCTTTCAAAACGTACCTTAAAGACTTTATATAGCTGTAAGTCAATTATGTATGACGTAACTGTGGTGATCGGTCGCTTCAATGACGCACCGACGTATGAACATCATATAAACATCTTTCGTTATCAATCACTTTTTTTGTACTTTAACATCAAAGTAAAAGTACGTATCTATAAAACTTGTTAGCGCACTGGTCAAAAAATATTCCTGTAAATTTTATGCCATAGTTCATGACTGATTTAATGAATTGGTTTAAAAAATACTTTCTTTTGTTTACCTGTGAGTAGTATACATGTTGGTGAAGGATTGACATTAGTACTTTTATTGAATTGAAACTGTTTCAGCTGGCAGCACAGTGTTCAGGTGTTTGGACATACCGTATTTTCCTCTGTCCCAGTGGCAACCTGACCCAAGCGACTCTACGAATGCAATACCATGTAAGTTACAATAAGTTATGTAATTTTGAAGATATTGTTATATTATGATTATTTATACCTATTTACCTAGTTTTTTTAATTAATAAATGTGACGTTAAGCTTAGATGCAATAGATGGCGCTACTAGCCCAGTGAAACCATCATGTCCGACTTAGTTTCAGTCGTGTTAAGTAGATGGCGCCAGTAGCTAAGAGTGTTTGTTCCAAGCACTCTGACGCAATACCCAGCGCTAGTAAAGCACAGTTCAGTTCGCATTGAACCACAGCATTGAAACCCGGTCGACAACGGACGTGCTTCCCAGGCGCTCCTTGGAAAGTCTTGTGATTTGTGACTCGGCAAGCGGATATCACATCGCAGTTTTGTGTGGGAGCCCTTAATACTGTAAATAATATTATTTTGTGCTAATAAATTGAAAAAAGAAGATTAATAAATCATTATTACGTTTCAGATGTGGTGACCAGATCAGCAGCACCGCTTCTTCTGGCTGTGTTCACACAAGCTGTCGGGGCGCTATGCTGCGTGCTAGGCCACTGCGTGAAGGGCCGAAGACTATGTACATTCATTGCAGGCGTTCTTTTTATTATATCTGGTAAGTTAAAAAAAAACTATCTACAAAGAAATAAAATCACCTTCAATACCAACTTAAAACCTTCCACTAAGTCTGTCAAATACTCTACTAAGAACCGCATAAAAATCAAATTAACGTAATTAATGAACTCAAATTATTTCATTTCAGGTCTAATCATGCTGACTGGAATCGTCATGTACATATCGGTATTCAAATCACAAGTGAACCACAAGTTGCGTTACATGGCTTACTTTGATACACCCCGAATGTCATACAGTTACGGATATTCATTCGGGCTGTACATCAGTGGCTTCGTCGCCGCTGAGTTAGCGGGCACTTCAGCTATATTCTTATTTCTTCAGTGGTACCAAAAAGATTGGATAACAGAACTGACAGAGAAAGCCAAGGCGGATTGTCGAGCATGGGATCGAGAGTATGCCTTCACAGAGTTCAGAGAGCGAGACTCCACGCTCCTAGAGAGGCGGATGATGAAAAGGGACACATATCCCCCCACAGGCTCATCAGCTGCCACGCCGCGAGAGCGGAGACGCTTCGTATTCGACGGCGATGATATGCCTCACTGTTCAATACACAATAAAAATAGGAGAATAAATTTAAGTTCAGCTTCACTAAAAGATTTGTCATCGTCAACGCTGTACGGATTCCCGGCTGCGCCTCGACCGACAGCCTGTGACAATTATTTTGAAGAATTCAAGGAAGTGCCACAAAGCGCAAATACCTTGAGCGGTTTAAGAAGTGCATCGATATTTCAGTCACAGGCGTCAGTAGCTAGTGGCCGATTTCTTGACACTTCAGCAGTAGAACCACCACCTTCTCGGGAAGAGGAGATGGTGACTTTTGGTGCTGGTGCGAGGGGCGGTGAGGATCAGCAGCCACCGCGCCACGACCGTGCCGTAGGTACCGACCCCTACCGCAGAACTACGCCCGTCTGATCCACGAACTTGGGCATCCCACCCCGAATATAAAGCATATCGAGAAGTGATAAGTGACGATTTTATTCACGTGCTACGTACCAAATAGTTAATGTTCGTACTTAGCCGGATACAGTTATGAAGTGTCTTTCGAATTTATGAACGTACATAGGTGCATACGTGACTTGTGTTATGAAATTTTAAATTGTTATAATTCCTTAAATAAACACTGCCATTTGTCTAATTATTTTTTACTTATTTATATTCATTAGATTTACTATGTATTATACACTAAAAATATATTTGTATCAATATTACCTGAAATTGCATCAAAGATGGATTATTATTTAAATATAATCTGTATCACATGCCGTATCACACGAAAAGTTCTTACATCTTCCACGTTATCATCTGTTTTTGTATTTAATCCTCTCCTTGCATGCTTGGCCCGTACGTAAAGTTTTATACTCTCCTAAGAAAATTAAATTGAAATAATAATATTCCATTAAAGTTGTCTCAAAAGGGCTTCAGCGTGTTGGCTTCGGCCCCATGTTCCCCTTCCAAACCCGGGTTACTTATAGGCTTACTGATATCGATTTTAATATTTTTGGACGGAAATAAATGCTGCAAAATTTAAAAAAAATGGGTCCTAAAAAAATTCAAAATCAAATCAAATTTTTTGTGCCCATTTGAAGCGCCAATATCGTCTAAGCGAGTGTCCACAGAACTAATTTTGACGTATAATTTCAAATGGCTGTGAGAGACGTGTTTGTTCATTGGTTCACTGTAAAATAATTTTAGTACCACGAACACTCGCTACGTCTAACAGCGCCAAAATGGCGATTATCAAACGGGCACAAAAGCACGTTGACAACAGCCTGTCCAGTGGTAAATATAGAGGTCAGTGCATGGATATTATGATCTTTTTTTCGTTGACAATATAGTTTTTTTTTATGAAAAGAAAACAACCTAACCGTGTTTTGTTTTACGAAACATTCGATTTTAGCTGTCGGTTGAGTTGAAAATAATTTATTATAAATCTAACGAAGATAGTGATTCTGAAAAAAAATGGGGCTGGGGAAAGCGAAGAAGCCACCGTAAGTTTTTAGTTTATTTATTATTAATTTTGGAAGGTATTTTTGGAATATGGACTGGTGTTAACTTGGTTGGACAATCGTCTTGTTGACATATCTGCATGGATTTACAAATTTCATCGTGAATAAGAACTCTAAGGGTACATACTACGTTTACGGAGATACTTGGCGTCGTGTTTTGTGTGGCGTGATCGTGGTGCGAAGGACATTTTTTCTTCTGGTAAGGGTGATGAGCAGCGAAATGGCGCATAGTCACGTGCGTAAATACAAATTAATAGCGATACCACTATATTGTTCTTCGAGGTCCGAGAAAAGCGGTCTCTAAGCGCATAGCAAAGAATAATTAGACTAAATACTTTGGATTACCGAACTTTGACTAAACGCCAACAGTTTTCGTAAAATTCTAGTAATCAGTAGCGGAAATCGTAAGGATATTGTAGACTACGTATCTGTTGAACGGTCAATTAAGATAACTTGCACAGTTTTTTTAAAGTATATAATACAGACCGCCTGCTGGGTTCTACGATTTATAAAAGAGTCATGAATAAAATGTTGCACGAAGTTTCAATTTCGAAAAGTATACCTATGTCTTATTACATGTATTTAATACCTACTAAAGTTTTTTTGTTAATTACAGGCCTCCTCCTCCTCCTAGTACACTTGGGAGGTAAGTTTAATTTTAAATCACTTATTTTAATGATTATTTCAGTTGTTTTAACGACTTACTAATTTGTTTTTCTATTTTTTTAGCTTAATCCCGAACCCATTGTAAGTATTTTTTTTTATTCGAATAGTTATATTTTCTAAACCAAGTGTTTCTAATTTTAACATAATAAATTGTTCAGTAGTCGGTCTAAGGAGCCCCCAAAAACACCAGTCCCAGGTTTCGGGTTCAGAATCAAAAATATATTTAAGAATAACTTCAGGGGCATTATTGGTTCATTAGTACCACTATGTCTTCTGTCGTGGCAAAGCGAGCGAGATAATGTGAGTATATCTTATACCAATACGATATATTTTTCAGATGAGTTGCAGATTTAGTTACCCAGGAAATGATTTTGTCATAGAAGTAATTGTAGCATCGATAGTGCCACAGAAGCATTTTTCTAGCTATTGAAATTATTACAGCATGCCTTAACCGTGCAGCTGACGTGGCTGTTAATGTTTTGGTTCTTCCTTGTGCAACCCGTTGCGGTTCCTGCAACTGGTCTGATTACAGTATTCCTATTGCCAATGGCTGGTGTCATATCAAGCATTCAAGCATGCAACTGTTACATGAATGTAAGTAAATTTTCTTTAGAAGAATAGTGCCGTAATTTAAAGGATGCGTTATGACCATTTGAAGCTTAATGTTATAGTGGCCACACCCGATAGTAATGGTACTTACTAACGTGGTTATGACTAAGCAGAGTTTAAACAACCCCATACTGCAATAAGAACGCTACAATTTATCAACCTATCTTTTCAGATCAACACCACTAGCTTTGATTGATTTAACAATGTCCCACTTTTTTCAGGAAAATATAATTCTTTTTCTACTATCTTCAATGCTTATCTTATTGCTGAATAATTCCGGCGTGGATAGACGTATAGCAATATGGTTTATATGTTCTGGGGATGCATGCCAATATTCTGCCAAAAGGTAAACTTTTATCCTTAACAGAAACATTGTCGAAACATCACCTTTTTATCGCTATAAACCTATGCTAAAAGGACGTTCTGACCTGTTTGAGCATATGGTTACTCGTCAACTTTTACCTAGCGATAACAGGACGATATGGCTATAATATAGGTACAAGCGACTAATGGCTTTAAGGTCATGGTTCAGTAAGATCCCGTTAGTTATTATGACCACATGTGTTATTTTTTATTTATTCATTATACTTTTTGCACACATTTTACAAATATAAAAAACAATGTACAAAGGCGGACTTACGCTTTACGCCTCCTCAACCAAATACGCCTTTGTAAGACTGGTATCAGACCTATGTGAAATCTCACCGCTTTGCGTACTTTGTTCTCAGGATAATATTCAAGTTCAGTTCAGCGGCGTTCTTTCTGTCGATGTTAAGCAATCGGCTCATAATTTGTTCCACCCTTACACAGATATCTACGTCCGTGCTAACCAAATTAGATGTAAGTGTAATATGTACATCATATTTAAATAAGTCCCTATATGCCAAAGGACTCTATTATCATGTGCCTAATCATTTCCTTAGTTGGCCGATATGTTTTTACCACTAGTAGTTTTTTCATGGAGTCTTTCGTTAACGACATGCATAATTATGTTTCAGGCGTCAACATTAAAATCAGACGAGATACCAAATTTTGTTACCATGCGATATATTGTTAATAATGCAATCCAAGTTTCAGCAGGGATTGGTATGTTATTTTATAATTGGCGGGTTGGCGATGATTTTGGCTATGATCATTTTTTTTTTGTTTAATACTTATGTAATACTTTGTATATTGGTCCCCATTAATAAAATTATATTTTCAGGTAGCACTGCAATTATGCACTCTGCGTCTGTAACTATGCTCTTTCGGGCAATTTTTGTGGAGTATGTATACTTGTATATAGATTTAATGTTTGATTTTATTAAGAGTTCTTAAGCATATTTAGGTATAAGATCATACAATTTTATCCATATTTTATATTGTCTTTCATTCGCAGATTTGCACCCAAAGGCCAGGAATACCCGGATATATTCAATTATCTTCAATATTCGGCTTTTGCTTTCCCTGTCGCATTTTTAATGTTCATCTTTTGCCTTATTTACCACATGCTACTATCAAATTCGTAAGTTTTATGATTAAATATTTGTGTAGAACAGGTTGAGCGTTGAAACATAATTATTTACAACGGACTAGTTAAACAAAGTAAGGACTTCACCGCAATATTAGAAAGTGAGTCGTATGTGTGCATTACAAAGTTGCTTCTGACTCTTTTCTTCGTCTTAATGGTAACATTAGTATCGTGTTTTACAGTTTTGGCTTTTTATGAACTGCCTTGTTGGTTCAGTAGTCGCACCCGTAACTTCAGTGCACGAGGTCTCGGGTTCGATTCCCGGGGCAAACCGATTTCGGTTTGTGAGTTTTTGAAACTTTTACAAAACAGCCTGAAAGTTGGTGACAGATACACCCGTGCATCGGAGAAGCACGTAAATGTCTGATCACCTGTATACTCGTAAATGCTCCTGCATTATAATATGCCCTGCGCAGTAGGCCGATATCTTTGAGTTCCCCACATCTTATTTCCTATTTATTTTATTTAGGGCCCTGAAAGTACCTATGCCATCTGGCAAAATGGAAGAGTTGCGGGCTGGCTTTCTGAGGTTTCAAGAAGAGTTGCCGTCTAAACATAGTCTACATGAAAAGGTTTGTTACTGTCATCAACTGCCAAGCCTTCTTTCAACTGTATTGGTGTCTTCGTCGAACCTGATGCAATTGATTACCTGTATTTTACATAGAGGGACTGCTTAACTTAGGATTGATCTATCCACGCGACTGTTACGGCCGGTTCACACATGTCTCCGTTTTACTGTTCCGTTTTATCGTGTACGTTTTTTTTTCGTCCATGGCGTATGTAGTTGTATGAGTGACTTCACACATGGCACAGTATTCTGTATACCTACCAAAAAATATCGTTCCGTAAAAAAATTACATTCCGTTTTGTCATCGAATACTGGACGACGGAACAGTAAAAATGTACGGATACGTAGAATTTTAACGGATAGATACTGTGTGCGTGGCGGGCGGTGTGTGCGGGGTGTAGGAGGGGGAGTGATGCGACACGACAGGTTTTGTTTGGCTCACATTTTTTATTGCAGATTCCTAGGGAACGTGCATTGTGTGTAATAATTATTATAATCACTGATCACGTAACTGACTCATAAGTAAACTGTAAGCACCCTCTCTAGATCTTTGGGCCATAAGTGGATGCTGCCAATAACGTCGAATGTTCTTTCTCCAACGATAGTACCAATACAACACGACAGCGTCCATCCTTGTAGAATAGCGGCGGTATACCGCGAGTTTTCTGTTCACACATCGCATCCAGTAATGACGGATTCGTTGAACGTTATACGGTGCCTATGTGTGAACAGCGCATAATTAAAAACGTACCAGTAAAACGGACTCCCATGTGTGAACGGGCCGTTACTTGGCCACGGGCCTGCCTTAATAACGTGCCTACAATTCACAAAACATTAACCCGAAATATATAATAATTAAGGTGAATGTTTCGAATATAAGCTCATGCCAAAGTCAAAGCCGAATCGGTCATTACGTCAATAAACTATAATACTAAAAATTTGTTGGTCCCGGATGTCATTTAAACATTATCATTAGCATTTGTTACGGCTAGTCAAATCACGGAGGCTGACAACTAGTCTTACCAAAGAGTATCGGATTTCTCGGGTAACTGCTGCATCTTGTTAATTGACCCACCACAAGGCTCCTGACCTATTTGGTTTTTGGTACTTGCGTTCATCTTTCCTTTCTTCTCCGTTAATTACCTTGTACATTTCATCACCTGGGTTAATAGAGCAGTCGCTCCTTGTAAAACATTTGGACTCAGCTCTATCCGGTTAGACTGGAAGCCAACCCAAACATAGTTGTGAAAACGCGCTCGGAAGTGTGATGGATTTCATCACTTTTTAGAACCCTATAGAGTCTATCTATAGACTTCTTTCTGACACTTTAATCAATTGTTGCAGCTCAGCGTAATTTTTCTCATAGTTACTCTATGTATGTTTTTCTTCCGCTGGTGTAAATGGATCGAGGGATGGGCAGACTTCTCGGCTACCGAGGGTGCTCCACAATTGCCAAGGTAAAGTACCTTTTACAGCTCTTAAAACATTATTTATATTTAAAATTTTATTACTAATTGATTTGCCAGTTTGGCTTATATTTATTTTTTCTTTCTCAGAGTTAAAGATGCTACAGTTGCAGCTATATTTGTTATATTTCTCCACACTCTGCCTAAAAGCTATAGTTTTCTGAAGTTCCTTAATATTGAGAGTAAGTAAGACTTTTTATACAGAAGACAAACCTGCGATAATTCGAAAAGCTTTAGATTAAAATTGGGTACTTTTTATTCCAGGAAAAAGTGAATTACCGCCTTTAAAACCTGAGTCAGCCGTATTGTGGTGGAGATTTGTTGATAGAAACGTAAACTATGCATATTACTTTGTATTTGGTAAGTTATTTTTTTTTCTCTATCGTTAAAGCTGAACATTTTTTTGTTTGAGAAACAAGGTTAAATTGTATCGTTTTCCATCGAACCACACATTGATTGGGTCCTTATAACATTGTTACGTAGATTAGGTACAATAGTAAAATGTATTATATTTAAATCTTCTAACCGGAATACTGAAAAATTTGTTCTTGAAGAATCTGAAAATAATTACTAAATGTCACAACAACCCATAGACATAATATAGTAAACAGGACTGCGCACTTTTAACCAAAAAACGAGCCGAGTGAAACAGTTAGTACGGAGGCCGCCCTTTCTAATCTGTCCCGTTCTAATAGGGTGACTATGAGATCAAGCTATGTGAGACCAATCCGAGTTTGCTAAGATTATTAAACACAGATTGGTATTAAAGTTCTAACTTACGCAGTTTTTGACCTTAAAATACTAATTAGGCTTTTAATAATTAGCGGGAATTAGCAGTAATAAAAACAGGAATATTCGAAGTGCAGACTGCTTTTTTAGAATTTTTGCTTTACATATAGACTGCTGAGCCATTTTTATCGTCTTTCTACATTTTTTTTGGGAAGCTATAACAATAGTACAACAGTTTTAAAATCCATCACCCATATTTTGAATCATTACAAGAATTCATGGGCATATACATAATATATAAATATTATATGCCCAGGCAATAGTTGTTTGATTTACGAAAATGTTATTATTAGCTTACCTGTGGAACGATATATTGCAACCACCATAGGATTCACTTTTACAAGTATAAAAGCAACACTTTTTCACCATTTTAATAGTTTAAATTGATTTAATACAAAAAATATAAACAAAATTTTAAATGCTGATTTCGCGCCTAGAATGTTCAGGGTTACCGCTAGAAAATAAAAATTTATCTTGCTTATGTTTTAAGAATGAATACGAATAAATTAAAGCGATTGTTATAAAGGACCATGGGCAAAAATGTATGAAGCCTGGGCTCACCCACCAACAGAGATGAGACCACTTTGAATATACTTGTAAAGCACTAAATATAAAGATTTAAACTCATTTTTGCGAAGAATCCATGGGGTTATTTTGCTATAAATATTTTTCTCCGACCATAAATAAACTAATATTCTGCAAAAAGTAGTGCTATTATGGCATTGTAGGTTTTGTTATTGAACACCTTTAACTAGTTTTAATTCCAGGTTTAATGAATAAAAAAATAAAAAATAAAATAACTGCTAACAGTTAAAATTATTTTTGTTAACATTTCAGTCAATATCAATAATAATGTCGTCTAAATATCCTGCCGGTGGATTAAATTGTGTGCCTGCCTAACCCTAGATACCATATTATTGAAATGATATGAGCACAACTTCCTACTGTGCATCTACCTGTTAGACACGAGCAGTAAGGGTCATGGCACAGTATAGCGGCACCGCAACAGCACGGCTCCACACCAGCATAAGTTTTCATTCAATTTAGAGCATTAAATCGTGTATATTATAATATATTTCGTAATGTCAATATGAAAAAGCCAACGGCGAGCAGTCAGCGCGCTTGCCGCTACCACACTACTCGGCTCGCAGCCCGAGTGCTGCAAGCGAGCGGACCTCATGCGTACAGCGCGCCGACGGCACGCTCATTACGCGCCGACTCCGAGTCGGCAGCGAAACAACGTCATTACGTCGTGTTCAATCATAAGTATCTTAAAATAATATTGAGTTTGCGGTGACAGCAAGCTTACACCTCGCGGCCGGACGCGGCCGGCGCGCGGTCGGCGCGCGGACAGCGCGCGGCCGGCGCGCGGTCGGCGCGCGGACAGCGCGCGGTCGGCGAGCGGTCGGCGAGCTTGCACCTTGCGGACAACGCGTAGTTAGCGCGCTGGCAGCTAGCCGTAGTCTTAATTCGAGGCGACGCCGTGCTGTAGCCGTGCTGTTGCGGTTCCGCTATAATGTGCTATGACCTTAATACTGAGCGATGGCATCTCGACCATTTTCGTTTCTGTTAACCAGAATGTATACGTAATATGTACGTGCACAAACATCTCTTGTCTGTATTCTTCCTCTTAATGGCTTTTGTATTTTCTTCGTTGCCAAACAAGCCTTTTTTTGTAAAAAGTTTTTTATTTTTGGCTTTTCAGTGACAAGCATAGTTGTCACTATCCGCATTTGTGGAAAGTTCTCATCAATACGAATAATATAAGCCCAAACACGAGGTAGTTTACATATTCAGTTGTCGAGTTCCCTCGACCTTCTGCGGTCTACATCATCAGGTCAGCTCCAAACCTTCACTGTTGCATAGTGTTATCAAACGTACACCTCATTGTCAAGTTTTTAACCTATGCACGCCTACAATTTTCGAAAGTTGCCCTCGATTTCTCAGGGTTTCCATCATCAGATCCTGACCTGGTGATGAAGGTGGTCCCATAATCCTAGCATAATCAAATCCTGCGAATTACGTTTTATGTCATGAACAACCAAGCGCACTACGACTCCTAACAATTCTTTTTCTACGAAACCTGTTTAGGTGCATATCTTTTTTTTGCCATGGAATTGAAGGTAGTGCCCATAGTAACAATTTTAGTACAAACAAAAACCTTCATAACGGCATATGCTATAACTCTGTTGGACAATGAGCCCAATTTGACTCATGGTCCTTTGTTGACTTACAATTATTAAAATAAGATAAAAATATAAGTAATTCAATTGTTTTTTTGGGAAGACAAAACTGTTGAACATAACATTTTTTTATGCTGGCAAGGTGTTAGAAAGAGACAAACTGCCTCCGTTCTGACTATCCCTCTCGGCTCGGATTTGCCTCTGTGTATTATGCAACCAGTTTAGTACCTTGTTGCGTTGGAATAGAGTTCATTTTCGTAAATATATATTTTGAGAGTGCGCAATCTTGTTTAGTATATTACATCTATGCAACAACCAGTTCCTGTGTAACCATGGCAACGCTCAAACAATAAAGGTGCGTTTAGAATACTTACTACCGAATGCGCTTCGATCTAAAATCAGTAGGTAGTATCAGTGGCGGTACGCGTGCGGTCGGCAGTTGTAGCTAGCTTTCAAAACGTACCTTAAACTAGTCTAGGTTTTATAGCACTCATTTTTAGTCCAAATAATCAAAATACCCTTATACACATTAAAGACTAACTAATGGTGCGTGACGTTGCTTGCACACATGCAGATGATATCTATAGGTATTGCATTCTTCTGAAATATAGTGGTACGATACTCGTGCCCGGGTAACAGGGATAAGAAAGTTAGATTGGCTCCATATAAACACGTGTACTGGGCTGCATCCAGTTATCATGAAAGTTGTGTTCAAATTGTTATACAGCCTCTTGTTCAAAAAGCGGGAAAATGTATTAAATAATACTGTCTGAACTGAAGTTGTCGGCTATCAACAGCATTATCCTGCTTAAATGAAAGCAATATTAAGCTACGTGATAATTTCTAATATGATTTCAAATTTATCTATCCAGATTTTGAAAGATAAAAAAATAAATCGTTTATAAATTACCATCAGACAAACTACATAGCCAATCGTTCGTAAGTGTCTCTTGTTGGATACGTGTACATAAAAAACTGCGAGCTTGACGGTTCTTTTAAAATCTTTCAGGTAGTGCATTGTCGATAACTATTGCCGCCGAGAAGACTGGCCTGCATCGAATTATTGGCGAAAATCTTGGAAAAATTATAACAGGAAAATCTTGGAATGTGGGCCTTTTTCTCACTCTCTTCCTTATAACATTCCTGGCAAATATAATGTCTGCGGTCCCAGCTTGTACAGTATTTCTTCCGTTTGTATTATGTGCAGTTAGTATTTTAAAATTCTGAAGATTCTTAAGTGACTCGAGATGACTGATTTTAAACACTTTCTGACAATTTTTATCGATACAATGATTGCCCCCCCCCCCCTTATTTTTTTGTAGGTATTATTTTATCGATTTATAGCCGGGCGCAAGGGGCACAGCAACTAATATCTAACCAAGCGCTACAAGGGGTTACATAAAAACAAGTATCAAAAATAAAGTTTAAACGCTAGCACCCTACATTCTATTTCTCTGACTGACTAACAGCCAGTTTCTTCATCAAAAGTTAAAGTCAAAGTAATGTCTAAAGTAAAAGTAACGGTTAAATTCAATTTTTCTATGAATTTTGCTGTCACTTTAGCCTTGAAAAAACGAATTTGACCGTTACTTTAACTTTAGACATTACTTTAACTTTAACTTTTGATGAAGAAACTGGCCGTAAGTGACACAAAACACTGAGGGATAAAATAAAACTTTCGACATGGCTATAGAAATCTGTGGTAAAATGAACACAGTCAACGGACTTTCAGACATCGAATTCTAGAGCCATACGAGTTTTATTTTATCCCTTTGTCTTATTTTACCGGATGTAATTTTTTTTTACAGTCAGTGGATGCTGCTCAACCTTGGCCAGGCAAAGTTTACGTTGCAGCATTAGGCGTCGGCATAGCATCGTCTTTCGGATTCAGCTGTCCTTTCCTATATACTCCTGCTTACTTCTGTCATTACACTGGGAAAGTACCAATACTGAAAATGGTGAATACCTTATGCAAATTGTTTTATTACTACATACCGTATCAACGTTGTTTAAATGATAAGAAAAATTCTAAATTCGTTGCGCAGTTTTGAAGTATAACCATTCCTGTATAGTTGAAAGTATTATCTACTACAGTATTACAAAGTGCCACCGGGCTGACTTGGCAGCTCCCACCGGAGCCTTGTACACTTGGGGTTCAACATAAATTATAAACAGACAGACAAATAGCGGGAAGCAACTTCTATACATATATACTATGTAGTGGTATATGGAACTCATAGCATGTCTTTTTACAGGTTAAATATTCTTTCATACCGGTGTGGATATGCCTCGTAACTTTGTTTGTTGCCCTTATGATATGGGCACCGTTTGTATTCGACTCTGATGACGCCGGTGTCATGGCCATCCCGGTGCCGGGCGGCCCAGGTGAGACGACGACGGTGACCGAACCAGCACCAGCAGGTCTTTAAAAGTTCTGATCCAATTCGAGCTTAGATGTTACGTGTTATTTACTACAAGTTTCCACGGTTTCACAATGGAACATACCATATATATTTTTGTTATGTAAAGTGAGAAATAAAGCACTGTTAAGTTCAATGTTAAGGAATATTTTTTTGTTTGTTTCTTTGTACCCTAAGAGCTCCGAAACGACTGAACTGATTTGAATAATTATTTCAGTGTTGGGAAGATAGATTGTGTCCGTCCGTAAGGATGGATGAACCACTTTCTGTATCGTAATGAATTTTTTGTATTTAGTAGGTAATACGTTGAAAAGAACCTATAGTAGGATAAATCTTGGAATTTGTAGTATAATAGTTCAAAATTTGTATAAACAAAGGTGGCCCCTTAATCTATATATTTAGACTACGTGGCACATAACCGATCCACCCATAACACTAGGAAGTATGTGACTCAGGTACACACACACACACAGGTACACAGGTCAGGTCAGGTACAAGTCAGCTACTACATTGAGACAATGATTAAAACATTTGTTTTTCAACTTGGAGATTTCTCCAAGTTGGCATTATACTTTTATTTATCCATCCAACTCAAATCGGACGTGTATTTATTCAAATCGGGCCATACAACAGGCGCCCAGAAGCACATGCTTATCCACGTCAACAATATGGTCGTAACAGTTGGACCAACACCAGCTTTTACCTGTGAAAAACATGCGATACCTCGTTATAGAGTTTTGTTCAGATGCATTATCCTCCTGCCCTTACCCCAATTATAACTTGACTTGGACTTGCCATAATTATATTGACATTTGTCTTGGGACTTGGAACAGTGAAAGTGTTAGTTTGGAGTCGGCACAATATGTTTTTCTCCTTCCATACATTTAGTCATCTTGCAAAATACCATTATTTCTAACCATATTGACTTTCAAACAATTCATTTGTTGTTTTTTGGTCGTTTCTTCCAATATATCCTTCAACGCTCATGCCCAATACCACGCCAAAACTTTCCTCACAACATGACTCATTCCTCCGCTATACCTAGGTAAATGCCTATAACAACATGACAGCCATATTCTCTCAAATACTCATTCCTTCCGCCTGATAGCCAATTTTTTCATCAAAAGAAAAATCCAAAGTAAAAATCAAAGTAATGTCTAAAGTAAAAGTAGCGGTCAAATTCGCTTTTTCTATTAGTTTTGCTGTCACTTTAGCCTTGAAAAAACGAATTTGACCGTGACTTTTACTTTAGACATTACTTTGACTTTTATGTTTGATGAAGAAACTGGCCGTAAATGACCAAAATTAAAAAAATAAATAAAAAATGTCTTACCATATTCATTGTAGGTATTTTAGCAGCGCCCTGGATAACTAAATTGCCCGGAGTGCCAACAGGCAAACAAAAACAAAAAAGCCGAAATACCGGAGGCAATGTTATACCAAAGAGGGTGAATGTTCATTTCTTTGCCCTGTAAAAAACATAATTTTGCTGCATTATTTGCGAACTATAAACATAATACAAGTTTACAAAAGATCTTTCAAGTTGAAGACTAAATAGATTTTTAGATATTAAAGACGTCAAAATCTGGCCTACCAGAACTTCACTGCTTAGAAAAATTTATTTGTTATACAAAAGTACAAAGTTGTTTTTTAACCGAGCGCTTAATTTTGATCCCCGAGAAAGCGAGGAATGCAAAAATGTTGTCACAACCGGAGCGAGTTTCTTATAAATTGAATCGTGAGAACAATATCAAAATTTTGAATTAACACCAATTGCATGACTATAGGCGTGACAATATTACATACACTGACATTTGACGCAAAGTTTGTTATTAAGACTGTAAATATGATTATCAGCAATATGATAAAGTAATTCGGAAAAATGTTGAGATGTCTGAGTGCATTTCCGATGTACCCATTCAGATCTGAATATTCCTTTTTAGCAGCTTCCGAGAGCGCAAATCCACCACCTGTAGGAAACATTTAATGGCGTTACAATTAAGAAAGGTAAAGGTTAAGGGAAAGGTATAATATAAGTACATATGTACATGTATGTACAATTCCTGGCGACGTTGATTTCTAGGAGTGAAGTATAAATCCACAAGTGTTTCAAAAGAAAGTAAAAGTTCTCTCTTTTACGTGCTTTTCTACTTATTAAGATAAATCATACCTAGGAGGAACATAAAACTGTATGGCATGTTTTTATTCATTACTGTCCAATCCAAAACTGACGGCACTGGCTTATTAGGCAGCTCGTCTTCTGTAAAAGTAACACGTAATCTAGTTTGTAGTTTGTAATTGTTTGTAACGCTTCTTTTTGAAACAAATCATTGTATATAAGGTCACGCCAGTGGTTTCACCCACATTTCTAGCGATTTAAAATAGCATTATAGTCCTCTTCAATGTCAAAACAATAATTCTCGAAATTAGTACGTTCAAGCAAACAAACCAAGATATCATTTCAAGTCAATTAAAAATTAATCATTAACACTTTTCTAAAGACTTATATTAAACTGATTGTATCATAAGAAAGCAAAATTGTTTATATGGATATGGTTACCTACCATATAGTCAAACCTGTTGGATCAAGTTTGAAAATGACACACTTCCTTTTAATTTTAGCTATGTTTTGTATTTTACGACAAGCGCGATACTGTTTAAGCAGGGGCTAGTTTGAAGTCTTGTAATAAAACTTACCACTAACGTAGAAGTTGCGAAAAAAGTCCAAATTAGATGGCAATAAAAGCATTAAAAAGCAAACTAAGAACGCTGCGGCAGAGTCTTGAACACTTTTAAAAATAATCAAAAGTTACTTTTCATTCATTTTGATTCCTTAATCATTTTCATTTTATTATAATTTCATACTTACAATTTATTGTTATTCAGACCGTAGTAATCAGAAATATAGTCTCCCCACCCGTAGAATATTTGTGGAGCACGTGAGAAAAACATTACAACTACACCACTGAATAATATTATTACCATCTGTAAGACATAAGAAGCATTAATTATTCAGAAACTTTAAATAATGTTTATGGTTCTCTTCTATGATTCTTATTATCCGTATAAGTAGTCGACGCGTATCATGATTGCATATGTGGAAAGGATATACGATACGCAGATACGATACGGTGATCGGATCGGGCAAATGATACATGTCTGGACCCGCCTTAATATAGTAAGTGCCTCATGTTAGGTAAAGTCTCAATTTTGGCGCAATCTCAAAAGTAGAAAGTAAAGTGAGGGATATTAATATTGTAACTTTTTCCTATTACTTATTATAAAAGGCTTACAATTTCCCCAAAAGGTTATTTTCCCCACTTTAACGGTATTCCCTGCAGCTTCTACTCCTGATTCGGGTATTTGCGTGCTCTGAGCGGCTTTGGTTTTAGGCCTGAAATGAGGACAATTACATACTGGTTTTAAATACTGGATACTGAAATGCTTCCTAAAATATGTAATCTAGTTGCTCTTTTTTTAAATCGCTTAAAAGACATTTCATAGTTTTAGGGTTTATTGCTCGCGGGAAGATCTAACGAGCGCATCCGGCCGTGCTCTCGTCGTCTCACTATAAGATGGTCATCGACACGAAGGTAGAAGAAGGATTTATTTATTCGATATTAAACGCGTTTATTGAAATACGTTAATAAAAATCGTTCCAAGTTTTATAATGTAGGCAATACAAAAGTACATTTTCAAAGTAACAGTTGATTTAAGTATATTTTTTTTGGGTTTTAGATGTGCGGTGGGAGTAGTTTTTGTCCGTTTTATTGTAGACGCGTTGAAGGCAGAGGATGGGAATGGAAAACATTTTGCAGAAGACAAGGAGATCAGGAAATTCTTGTCATATCTAGGTTCTACTTATCTATAGAAGGAATGGTGTACAAACTTTCATACTTGCATTATAATGTTAGTATATAAATAGGACTGCCACCTATATTGAAACGTGGAACACTGTGCCTCATGAAGCTTTGCATGAGCTATTGGACTACAAGTTCAACTTTGCCACGCTAGATGGAGCTGCACGTCTAAGTCAGTGACTTGTTTTTATTTTAAGATAATTTACAGCTGCTATCTTTTAAGTTATCGTACCTTTTATATATTTAATAATCATATGGTAAAATAAATACTAAAGTACGAAGGTAAAAATAAATAAATTATAAAGTTAATATTTTAAATGCAAATTAAACGCAAACTTCAGAATCTAATATCGTCTACTAGCCCTGAAGAAATAGCGATTGCACATGAATGTAACCTTCGAAAAGCTGGTAAAAGGGACTCTGCAGCTATCGTAAAAGAACTTTCTATGAGTTCACCTAAGAGAGGTTCCATGATGAAAACCGTATGAAAAAAAAATTCTTAGCGATAGCGTTCAAGTGACTGTGTCGGCCGATGAAGCATTAAGCATGATGGTAGTGCTGATATTACTGGGGTAAATTTAGAATTAATAACGAGGTTTCATATCAATTTAGTAACTCTCGGGTCGGGTTTTACAGTCGATTTGGATTCCTTCAATAGTTACACAGAACGAACCAGAAACTTGGGGAATACTCATGGTATAACATGCTAGTTAGAGTGTACAAAGTTTTATTTAATGGTCGGAATGTCATAGATTCGTGTATTGTACCGATTGGCCAGTTATCAGAGGAGGCACAAGAGGCTAGAAACGAAAGATAACCGAAGATACAGGGAATTATTCACTAGAAAAACGACACGAATAGACACCAATACCGACCTACTTAACAGACTTCTCATATCATCAGACCCCTTCATATCCAGCTTGAGACTTATAATGAAGAGAAAACGGAGTCCTTTAGATCCTGATGTCCTAAAATTGCTTTCTGTACCCACCGTAATGAGGCCGAAAGTGGAAATAGTGACTAAAATAACAAAATTTATTCATATCGCATTTTTTCAAATAAAACTTTATTTTCTCTCACTATTTAAGTATTTTTATTTATTTGTAAACCGAGAAATATTATTTTTTAACTTGTATATATTTTAATTAATTCGATTTGGAATTAAATCCCCCTAGATTGCGAGATTCTCACACTGTGCGCAGTCGCGGCGCTACCACCAAGCTAGACCCACGTTTGTTGATTCAAAAAACTACGCATAATATAAACGCATCAAGTGATGATGTTGATGCACTTATAGGGTGCAATAATGAAGGATTGGAGTAACAATGACTACACAAAATCGCATTATATTGTTTTACTAAGCATATATGCATCAAGAATGCTAGTTAATGCGTTTTTGACTAGTCGACGTAAGTTCTTCGAATTAGAATTATTGTTAAATTATATGCTATACCTTCCTATATTTTGAATATATGTGTCTATAAATACATTTTGGACAACTTATTCTTTATTTGGTACATATAGATCATATACTTATCGGACAAATTAGTTTGAAGTTACAGCAAAAATAAAAATAAAAACTTTAGGCGCGGTTTTCTCGAAAGTGTTCAAATCCTAGTTAATGCGTTTTTTATAAGCACGGCAGTATAGAACCTCGAAGAATAAAAGAATAAGTATTAAAATCAGTTCACGCAATCCAAAATTACCACCCAAAACCATATCCCTAACCATACATACCTCCACCATCTAGTTTTTTGCACATTAGTAACCCATTTTCCCAAGAGATATCGCTGTACGTTGGGCTACTTCGCACTATTAAGATTTTTTCGTAGTTCATGGGGTCAGGATAGGTGTGAAGCATAATCGGCGAAGTACGGAACCCTACACTGAGCGTGGCCCGACACGCTCTTGACTGATTTTTAATTGGGTGATTGGATTTCCACGTCTGGTAGCACTGACTGACAGCAACCGTCAATTGCACAAAAATTCGGTATTTTATTATACTCTTTTGCAAAAAAAGGGGGCACCTATGCGAAATATTGATTTTGGCCAGTTTCTTAGCAATTCTACAAAATTCAACTCTAACGCATGCTTGGCTAACCCTTTTGATTTGGTAGTAACATAATAATATTCCAATCATTGAAAACTTTTGAAGCATTCATAAAGTTCTTGAAACCAAGATTTCGCAAAGATGTCCGATTTTCTTGCAAAGAGTGTATGTGCATGGGTATTCATGAAATATTTTGGTCATTACCAGTTGCTACGTACTTTGGAAGGCACTTTACATTGGTGGACTGTCATTATTTCATCATTGGGAGTCAGAAGCCAGAAGTTTTGACAACCAGTCTTACCACGAGGTATCAGGCAGATTGTCCTGTCCGGGTTGAAAACGGGCGGGTCGTAACAAACCTTTTAAACAGTTTCATCGAAGAAAGGAACCATACAGTGTATATCAATAAATGGTCGTGTGAACCTTGTTGCATGGATATTATGATCTTTTTTTTCGTTGACAATATAGTTTTTTTTTTTTATGAAAAGAAAACAACCTAACCGTGTTTTGTTTTACGAAACATTCGATTTTAGCTGTCGGTTGAGTTGAAAATAATTTATTATAAATCTAACGAAGATAGTGATTCTGAAAAAAAATGGGGCTGGGGAAAGCGAAGAAGCCACCGTAAGTTTTTAGTTTATTTATTATTAATTTTGGAAGGTATTTTTTGGAATATGGACTGGTGTTAGCTTGGTTGGACAGTCGTCTTGTTGACATATCTGCATAGATTTAAAAATTTCATCGCGAATAAACTCTAAGGGTACATGCTACATTTATGGAGATACTTGGCGTCGAGTTTCGTGTTTCGTGATCGCAGCGCGAAGAATGTTTTTTTCTTCTGGTCAGGGTGAGGAGCAGCGAAACGGCACATTATCACGTGTGTGAATACAAATTAATAGCGATCCACGATATTGTTCATCGAGGTCCGACATGGAAAGAGGTCTCAAACTCCGCCCTATTACCTGACCCTATGGGTCAGTGGGTCGTCTTAGGAGCGGAGTTTCAATTTCGAAAAGTATACCTATGTCTGATTACATGTATTTAATATCTACTTTTTTTTTTGTTAATTACAGGCCTCCTCCTACTAGTACACTTGGAAGGTAAGTTTAATTTTGAATGACTTATTTTAATGATTATTTTAATTGTTTTAACGACTTACTAATTTGTTTTTTTATTTTTTTAGCTTTATTCCGAACCCATTGTAAGTATTTTTTTTATCGAAATAGTTATATTTTCTAGACCAAGTATTTCTAATTCTAACATAATAAATTGTTCCGTAGTTGGTCTCGGGAGCCCTCAAAAACACCAGTCCCAGGTATGGGGTTCAGAATCCAAAATATGTTTAAGAATAACTTCAGGGGCATTATTGGTTCATTGGTACCACTATGTGTTCTGTCGTGGCAAAGCGAGCGAGATAATGTAAGTATATCTTATACCAATACGATATATTTTTCAGATGAGTTGCAGATTTAGTTACTCAGGCAATGATTTTGTCATAGAAGTAATTGTAGCATCGATAGTGCCACAGAAGCATTTTTCTATCTATTGAAATTATTACAGCATGCCTTAACCGTGCAGCTGACGTGGCTGTTAATGTTTTGGTTCTTCCTTGTGCAACCCGTTGCGGTTCCTGCAACTGGTCTAATTACAGTATTCCTATTGCCAATGGCTGGTGTCATATCAAGCATTCAAGCATGCAACTGTTACATGAATGTAAGTAAATTTTCTTTAGAAGAATAGTGCCGTAATTTAATGGATGCGTTATGACCATTTGAAGCTTAATGTTGTAGTGGCCACACCCGATAGTAATGCTACATACTAACATGGTTATGATTTAGCAGAGTTTAAACAACCCCATACTTACGCAATAAAACCGCGGCAATTTATCAACCTATCTTTTCAGTTCAAAACCACTAGCTTTGATTGATTTAATAATGGCCTACTTTTTTCAGGAAAATATAATTCTTTTTCTACTATCTTCAATGCTTCTCGTATTGCTGAATAATTCCGGTGTGGATAAACGCATAGCATTATGGTTTATATGCTCTGGGGATGCACAACAATATTCTCCCAGAAGGTAATTTTTTATCCTCATCAGAAACATAGAGATATCACCTTTTACTCGCTATGAAACATTGGAATATCGCTGGAATATAGGTTTAAGCAATTGGTGGCTCTAATATCATGGTTCAGTAATAGCTCGTTAGTTATTTTGACCACATGTATTATCTTGCCCCCTATTGTAATAACAATTTTGACATCTTGTGATATTTTTTTCTACCTCATCTATTTACCTCACCATCTTGGGGTCGGCTTCCAGCCGAACCGGATTCCATTCTAACCAATACATCAACGGATTTACGCGTACTCTTTTTTCATCACAAACAAATGTGCGCGAACATAATATTATGTGAAATTTCACCATTATGCGTACTTTGTTCTCAGGATAATATTCAAGTTCAGTTCAGCGGCGTTCTTTCTGTCGATGTTAAGCAATCGGCTCATAATTTGTTCTATCCTTACACAGATGTCTACGTCCGTGCTAACTAAGATAGATGTAAGTGCAATATGTACATAATATTATAATTAAGTCCCTATATGCCAAAGGACTCTATTATCATGTGCCTAATCATTTCCTTAGTTGGCTTCCAAACTAGCGGAGATGCTTTTACCACCAGTAGATTTTTCATGGAGCGGATTATCAAATTTTAAGTATCGTCATAAACTATAATGGAGTCTTTTGTTAACTACATGCATAATTATGTTTCAGGGATCAACATTAAAATCAGGCAATATGCCAAATTTTGTTACTATGCGATATATTGTTAATAATGCAATCCAAGTTTCCGCAGGGATTGGTATGTAATTTTATAATTGACGGGTTGGCGATGTTTTTGTCTATGATCATTTGTTGTTTTTTTTTTTGTTATTTTTACAGACACTTAATGTATGTATTATCATCACTAATTTAGTGGTTTTAAAAACTAGCTTTGTTCGACTGTAATTTTACGTTCTGCTTGTAACGTTAACGTTCTGTTTGTAAATGTATTCTCTCTTCATCAGACAGTTTTTGTAGAGTATGTACATATACTTAAGTAAACAAAAACAGGGTTGGGCCACAACCCACAAAAGCATGACCATTATCCTTTGTCTGCATTTGGTGATAATAAAATTGTATTTTCAGGTAGCACTGCAATTATGCATTCTGCATCTGTAACTATGCTCTTTCGGGCAATTTTTGTGGAGTATGTATATTTGTATATAGATTTAATGTTTGATTTTATTAAGAGTTCCTAAGCATATTTAGGTATAAGATCATAAAATATTTTATATTTTCTCTTTCATTCGCAGATTTGCTCCCAAAGGCATGGAATACCCCGATATATTCAATTATCTGCAATATTCGGCTTTTGCTTTCCCCGTCGCATTTGTAATGTTCATCTTTTGCCTTATTTACCACATGATACTAACAAAATCGTAAGTTTTGTGATTAACTATTTGTGTAGAACAGGTTAAGGGTTAAAACATTTACCATGGACTAGTAAAAGGGAGTCTATGTGTGCATTATAAAGTTGCTTCTGACTCTTTATTTCGTCTTAATGGTAATATCAGTATCGGGTTTTACACTATGATTGTGTTTCGGATGGCACGTTAAACTGTAGGTCCCGGCTGTCATTGAACATCCTTGGCAGTCGTTACGTGTAGTCAGAAGCCAGTAAGTCTGACACCAGTCTAACCAAGGGGTATCGGGTTGCCCGGGTAACTGGGTTGAGGTCAGATAGGCAGTCGCTTCTCGTAAAGCACTGGTACTCAGCTGAATCCGGTTAGACTGGAAGCCGACCCCAACATAGTTGGGAAAAGGCTCGGAGGATAATGAGTATCGTGTTTTACAGTTTTGGTTTTTATTAACTGCCTCGTTGGTCTAGTGGTCGCATCCGTAACTGCTGTGCACGAGGTCTCGGGTTCGATTCCCGGGGCAAACCGAAATCGCTTTGTGAGTTTTAGAAACTTTCACAAAACAGCCTGAAATTTCAAATTTTTTGATAGATACACCAGTGCATCGGAGAAGCACGTTATTGTCTGTGCACCTATATTCTCGTAAATGCTCTTGCCCTATAATATGTCCTGTGCAGTAGGCCGATAACCTTACATGAGTTTCCGCCATCTTATTTCCCATTTATTTTATTTAGGGCCCTGAAAGTACCGATGCCTTCTGGCAAAATGGAAGAGTTGCGGACTGGCTTTCTGAAGTTTCGAGAAGAGTTACCATCTAAAACTAGTCTACATGAAAAGGTTTGTTACCCTCATCAACTGCCAAGCCTTTTTTCAATTGTGTTGGGGTCAGCTTCGATAATTCTAACCTGATGCACTTGATTACCAGTATTTTACATGGAGGGACTGCGATTGATCGATCCACGCAACTGATACTTGCGCATGGGCCTGCCTGATAATATAATGCACAAAATAAACTCTTTTGCAAAAAAAGCGGGTACATATGCGAAATCTAGGTTTTAAGGACTTTACGTGCATTTCAAAGGGTTTAATAACTGTAGCATGTTACTAGCATCAAAAGGGCTAGCCAAGCATGCGTGAGAGTGTATTCTAAATTTGAATTTTGTAGAATTGCTAAGAAACTGTTTAAACGTTGTTTTGGATTTATTCCCGGTAGAAAGTTCGTGGGCGTTTTGAAAAGTTTTTGACCTGATTTTCAGAAAACTGATAATGCAATTTTAATTAATGATTAATGTACACTTCTGTTACATCAAAACATTTTTTGAAAATCTGAGTATTTGATATTTCACTTGCTCTAAATGGTCTATGCTGATGATAGACGCCAATGTTAAGAGTTTCGGTATTTTTGTGTAAAGCGTTTTATCGTTTAGATATTGTTCCCACGCGGTTAAAATATCCCTTTCTCATAAATGAACACTATTTAGAGGAGTATCAGTACTTTGGGCTGCGAAAAAACAAATTTAAAGTTAGGTAGGTGTCATTTGATTGATGTAAGTATTTTTGAAGGTAAAAAGCGGTCCCCCGACACGTCAAAATTTAGTTTAGTCTGACATGCTTTAGTTGGTACTTACGTATATGCGATCTCGGCCAAAGGAAGCTGTTTAACAATCCTCATGAATCTAGATTTACAGCAAAAATATAAATCGGTTTATCCATTTCATTCCGGCATTCCAGGGTTTCATCCGCCACATCCCATTTCCAGCATCAGGTTCTCGTCAATTAGAAACATGAAGAGAACTCGTCAAGACAAATTCAACGAGCCCAAACTCGATGGGTTTACTAAAAGGCAGTTCAGGGTTACGTCTCCTAGCTTCATGCCCTAACAGCGGACCAGCTCAGTGATTCCAGAAGACATTAGTGTTTCAAATTTCAGGTCCTACATATGTTTGCAAGTAAACTGAGCGTGTAACATTCCTATCACACCTTACAAACGAGCTGATGACCTTGAAGACCTGAACCGATTTCCACCAAACATAGCTAAGAACACTCCCGAATGACATTCCTTTTAAACAAAAAAAACACATTACAATCGGATCATCCGTTTGGGAGCCACGATGCCACGTACACACACACACACACACACACACACACACACACACACACACACACACACACACACACACACACACACCCTCACACACGCACACACACAGACACGTCAAACTTATAACACCCCGTCGTTTTTGCGTCGGGGGTTAAAAACACTGGTACTCAGCTGCATATTCGGTTAGACTGCCGACCCAAACATAGTTGGAAAAAGGCTCGGAAGATGGATGGATTTCAGAACACTATAGACTTCTTTCTGACACTTCAATTGTTACAGCTCACCGTAATCTTTCTCATAGTTACTCTATGTATGTTTTTCTTCCGCTGGTGTAAATGGTTCGAGGGATGGGCAGACTTCTCGGCTACCGAGGGTGCTCCACAATTGCCAAGGTAAAGTACCTTTTACAGCTCTTAAAATATTATTTTCTATTCAAAAAACTTCTTACTAATTGATTTGAATACCTGCAGTTTGGCTTATGTTTAATTTTTCCTTTTCAGAGTTAAAGATGCAACGGTTGCAGCTATATTTGTTATATTTCTCCACACTCTGCCTAAAAGCTATAGTTTTCTGAAGTTCCTTAATATTGAGAGTAAGTAAGGGCCAGGCCACAACAGTGCGTTGCGACGTCGCATCGCAAAAATCAACGACGCATATCATATTAATCGCATAGCTGTGCAATGTTGTTTTTGCGATGCGACGCCGCAACGCACTGTTGTGGCCTGGCCCTAAGACTTTTTATACAGAAGACAAACCGGCAATAATTCGAAAAGCTTGTATGTTTAGATTAAAATTGGGTAATTTTTGTAACCATTGTTTCAGGAAAAAGTCAATTACCGCCTTTAAAACCTGAGTCAGCCGTACTGTGGTGGAGATTTGTTGATAAAAACGTAAACTATGCGTATTACTTCGTATTCGGTATGTTTATTTTTATCTTTGTCGTATCAATGGCGATCGTTAATTTTAAAGAGTAAAAATTGATCATTATTTTTGTTGGGGAAACGATTTCTCTTAAATTTTAACGTTTAACATCGTAACGCACATTAATTGGTTCCTTATAATATTATTATGTAGATTACAATAGTTCTCTTTACCTTCTCTAACCGGAATACTGAAAAATCTGTACTTAAAGAATCTGAAACTAATTACTAAATGTCACAACAACCAGTTCCTGTGTAACCATGGCAACACTCATACAATAAAGGTGCATTTTGAATGTTAGCTACTGACTGCAACTACCGACCGCACTTGCAGCGACATGCTGCTACCGCTTGGATCTAAAATCAGTAGTATCAGTGGCGGTAGGTTCGGTCGGCAGTCGTAGCTAGCTTTCAAGACGTACCTTAAAGTAGTCTAGGTTTTTATAGCACTTACTTTTAGTCCAAATAATCACAATCAAATCAAAAAATGAGTTATATAGATAGGCATCCAAAGACTAACTAATGGTGCGTGACGTTGCTTGCACACATGCAGATGAAATCTGTAGGGGTAGTTCTGTTACAGCCTTTTTATCATCCCACTGCTGGGCACAGGCCTCCTCTCACATGGAGAAGGATTGAGCGTTAATCACCACGCTTGCTCAATGCGGGTTGGTGATTTCAGACTTTATAGTCCAGGTTTCCTCAAGAAGTTTTCCTTCACCTTTTTATCAGCCATTGGTGTCTAAGATTTACCTAGAAAGTACATACAAACTTAGAAAAGATGCATTGGTATTTGCCTGACCTGGAATCGAACCCACACCCTCATACTCGAGAGGTTGGTTCTTTACCCTCTAGGCCACCACGACTAGTAGGGGTAGTTCATTCTTTTGGAATATGGTGGTACGATACACGTATTGTGGTTCCATATAAACAGGTGCACTGGGCTGCATCCAGTAAGACTGAAAGTTGTCTTCAAATTGTTATACAACCTCTTGTCTTGGAAAGCTCTGCAGACCTCTGACGGTGTAACATAAGTCAGTATTAAATTTGGAAGTCTGACCGTTCAAAAAGCGGGAATATGTATTAAATAAAACTTTATGAACTAAAGTTGTCTGGTATCGACAGCATTATCTTGCTTAAATGATAGTAATATTGAGCTACGTGATAATCTATATAAATAAAAAAGTTTGTTGTTCGTTAGTCTGATTAAAACTCGAGAACGACTGGGCCGATTGAGCTGATTTTGGTTTTAAAATGTTTGTAGAGGTCCAGGGAAGGTTTGAACGATACGAAGTTCGCGGGATCAGCTAGTTTCTAATATAATTTCAAAATCCGTCCAGATTTTGAAAGATAAAAAATAAATCTATACTAATATTATAAAGCTGAAGAGTTTGTTTGTTTGTTTGAACGCGCTAATCCCAGGAACTACTAGTCCAATTTGAACAATTCTTTCGGTGTTAGATAGCCCATTTATCGAGGAAAGCTATAGGCTAGGATGTTTTTATCCGGGTTCGTGCAGAGGTTCCTACGGGATGCGGGTGAAACCGCTGGCAGAAGCTAGTCGTCTATAAATTACCATCAGACAAACTACATAGCCAATCGTTCGTAAGTGTCTCTTGTTGGATACGTGTATGTACATAAAAAAACTGCGAGCTTGACGGTTCTTTTAAAATCTTTCAGGTAGTGCATTGTCGATAACTATTGCCGCCGAGAAGACTGGCCTGCATCGAATTATTGGCGAAAATCTTGGAAAAGTTATAACAGGAAAACCTTGGAATGTGGGCCTTTTTATCACTCTCTTCCTTATAACAGTCCTGGCAAATATAATGTCTGCGGTCCCAGCTTGTACAGTATTTCTTCCGTTTGTATTATGTGCGGTTAGTATTTTAAAATTCTGAAGATTCTTTAGTGACTAGAGATGACTGATTTAAAAACTTTCTGACAATTTTTATTGATACAATGATTGCCCCCCCCCCCCCTTATTTTTTTGTAGGTATTATTTTATCTATTTATAGCCGGGCGCAAGGGGCACAGCAACTGATATCTAACCAAGCGCTACATAAAAACAAGTATCAAAAATAAAGTTTAAACGCTAGCTTACATTCTATTTGCGCTTCCACAATTACTCATAGTAGGTAAATAGGCGTTAAAAATTTCTTTACTTGCAAAATTCTTTATTTAAATCTTTATCTGCCTCTAGTAATATCACTCCAAAATTGTATACATACCTACTTAATTTTAAGTTGAAATTTTTTACTATTTTGTGTATGTACCTTCACGCTACGTTTGAAATGCATCCAGTCAAAATTGAATCTACATGTCCGATGGGTGGGGCACTGGTGATCCGTAACACAGGCATCCCATGCCTTTCACGGACACCAGCTCCTCACATATATAATACATATAAGACTGAGTAATTGTACCGTTTTTAGTTATAAACAAAACATTGTGCGGAGAAATAAATAAATTGATTTTTCCTCTGACTGACTAAGTAACACAAAACACTGAGAGATAAAATAAAACTTTCGACATGGCTATAGAAATCTGTGGTAAAATGAACACAGTCAACGGACTTTCAGACATCGAATTCTAGAGCCATACGAGTTTTATTTTATCCCTTTGTCTTATTTTACCGGATGTAATTTTTTTTTACAGTCAGTGGATGCTGCTCAACCTTGGCCAGGCAAAGTTTACGTTGCAGCATTAGGCGTCGGCATAGCATCGTCTTTCGGATTCAGCTGTCCTTTCCTATATACTCCTGCTTACTTCTGTCATTACACTGGGAAAGTACCAATACTGAAAATGGTGAATACCTTATGCAAATTGTTTTATTACTACATACCGTATCAACGTTGTTTAAATGATAAGAAAAATTCTAAATTCGTTGCGCAGTTTTGAAGTATAACAATTCCTGTACAGTTGAAAGTATTACCTACTACAGTATTACAAAGTGCCACCGGGCTGACTTGGCAGCTCCCACCGGAGCCTTGTACACTTGGGGTTCAACATAAATTATAAACAGACAGACAAATAGCGGGAAGCAACTTCTATACATATATACTATGTAGTGGTATATGGAACTCATAGCATGTCTTTTTACAGGCTAAATATTCTTTCATACCGGTGTTGATATGCCTCGTAACTTTGTTTGTTGCCCTTATGATATGGGCACCGTTTTTATTCGACCCTGATGACGCCGGTATCATGGCCATCCCGGTGCCGGGCGGCCCAGGTGAGACGACGACGGTGACCGAAGCAGCACCAGGAGGTCTTTAAAAGTACTGATCCAATTCAAGTTTAGATGTTACGTGTTATTTACTACAAGTTTCCACGGTTTCACAATGGAACATACCATATATATTTTTGTTATGTAAAGTGAGAAATAAAGCACTGTTAAGTTCAATGTTAAGGAATTTTTTTTTGTTTGTTTCTTTGTACCCTAAGAGCTCCGAAACGACTGAACTGTTTTGAATAATTATTTCAATGTTGGGAAGATAGATTGTGTCCGTCCGTAAGGATGGATGAACCACTTTCTGTATCGTAATGATTTTTTTGTATTTAGTAGTTAATAAGTTGAAAAGAACCTATTGTAGGATCAATCTTGGGATTTGTAGTATAATAGTTCAAAAGTTGTATAAAAAAAGGTGGCCCCTTAATCTAAATATTTAGACTACGTGGCACATAACGATCCACCCATAACACTAGGAAGTATGTGACTCAGGTACACACACACAGGTACACAGGTCAGGTCAGGTACAAGTCAGCTACTACATTGAGACAATGATTAAAACATTTGTTTTTCAACTTGGAGATTTCTCCAAGTTGGCATTATACTTTTATTTATCCATCCAACTCAAATCGGACGTGTATTTGTTCAAATCGGGCCATACAACAGGCGCCCAGAAGCACATGCTTATCCACGTCAACAATATGGTCGTAACAGTTGGACCAACACCAGCTTTTACCTGTGAAAACATGCGATAGATCGTTAAAGAGTTTTGTTCAGATGCATTATCCTCCTGCCCTTATCCCAATTACAGCTTGACTTGGACTTGCCATAATTATATTGACATTTGTCTTGGGACTTGGAACAGTGAAAGTGTTAGTTTGGAGTCGGCACAATATGTTTTTCTCCTTCCATACATTTACGTCATCTTGCAAAATACCATTATTTCTAACCATGTTGACTTTCAAACAATTCATTCGTTGTTTTTTTGTCGTTTCTTCCACTATATCTATTAACGCTCATGCCCAATACCACGCCAAAATTTTCCTCAAAATGTAACTCATTCCTCCGCTATACCTAGGTATACGCCTATAACATGACAGCTATATTCTCTCAAATACTCATTCCTTCCGTTTAAATGACCAAAATTAAAAATAAATAAATAAATAAAAAATGTCTTACCATTTTCATTGTAGGTATTTTAGCAGCGCCCTGGATAACTAAATTGCCCGGAGTGCCAACAGGCAAACAAAAACAAAAAGAAGCCGAAATACCGGAGGCAATGTTATACCAAAGAGGGTGAATGTTTATTTCTTTGCCCTGTAAAAAACATTATAATCTCTGAGGGTGTAAAACTATAAACATAATACTAGTTTACAAAAGATCTTTCAACTTGAAGACAAAATAGATTTTTTGATACTAAAGAAGTCGAAATCTGGCCTACCAGACCTTCGCTGCTAAGAAAGTGATTTTTTTTACAAGAGTATAAAGTTGTTTTTTAACCGAGCGCTCAATTTTGATCCCCGAGAAGCGAGGAATGCAAAAATGTTGTCACAACAGGAGCGAATTTCTTATAAATTGAATCGTGAGAACAATATCAAAATTTTGAATTAACATACCAATTGCATGACTATAGGCGTGACAATATTACATACACTGACATTTGACGCAAAGTTTGTTATAAAGACTGTAAATATGATTATCAGCAATATGATAAAGTAATTCGGAAAAATGTTGAGATGTCTGAGTGCATTTCCGATGTACCCATTCAGATCTGAATATTCCTTTTTAGCAGCTTCCGAGAGCGCAAATCCACCACCTGTAGGAATTTAAAAGGCGTTACAATTAAGGAACAAAGTTTATAAACAAAACACCTTAAAGAGAAATATATAAAAGGATATAATAAGTGCCTTCTTTAGAAACGATTGTGTAAGTCAATGATTTAATTTTTAACGATAGTGCAGGTCCTAAATGGAGTTTTTTCAAAGACAAAGCTTCGCAAAATCATTAGTAACTCTCCCATGGTCCACGCATCTGTGCCAGTCAGTGTTATGAAGTGAAACTTTTTTTAAAGGTTTAATATAAGTATGTACATACAATTCTGTGAGTGAAGTATAAATCCACAAGTGTTTCAAAAAAAAGTAAATATTCTCTCTTTTACGTGCTTTTCAACTTATTAAGATAAATCATACCCAGGAGGAACATAAAACTGTATGGCATGTTTTTATTCATTACTGTCCAATCCAAAACTGACGGCACTGGCTTATTAGGCAGCTCGTCTTCTGTAAAAGTAACAATGTAGTCTAGTTATTTGTTTGTAACGTTTCTTTTTGTAACAAATTATTATAATATAGGTCACACCAGCAGCATCGCCCGCGAATTATCTGGAGCGAAAGGATAAAAAAATTGATAAAAAAACACGCTAGTCGTGTATTGTCATCAGAACTCGGAGCGTGTGCAAAATTTCATCCTAATCGAAGACCGGGAAGTGAGTCAAATTAAGATTACAAGATTTTCTTACATACGTAGTTACAAGTAAAGCTAATATGTATACGCGTGTTAAAAAGTTCCTATAGCCATCTTCAATAAATTCCGAGATAAGTGTGTTCAAGCAAACAAACACACAAACCAAGATAAACAACATCATTTTAAGTCAATTCAAAATTAATATTTTACACATCAATGAAGACATATTGGACTAATGAGGGTTTTCTAAAATGGCGTCCACGAGGTGGCAGCACCGAGTCGTCAGGTCCAGGTAACTGTCAAAGTGCTTATCTTTACTATGAATAGTGAACGATTTTAGTGTTTTTTTTATTTTATAATTAAAGCACTGCATTATTGTTTTACTATTGAGGTTGAGTAAATAAAAAAAACTAAATCATATTGTGTTAACAAATTTTTCAACAAGCTTTTCCTTAGTACCAGTGACTTTTGCACCCTCTCTCTTAGCTCAATTTTTAGTTCGGAAACCTTATTCTGACCGTAGTCCATAATAAAATCAATAACACTTCCAATATAACAGAATTTCAATAAACGGCACCTACAATTCCATACTATTTAACAGCTGTTTGGACCAGACGCATACGTGGCGCCACCCGGTGGCAGAAGAAAGGGAAAAACCCCGCATTGTATTGATATATTAGAAAGTAAGTGTTAAAGGGGTAATAATCAAAACTATTGGAGCAGTTTTAGAAGTTGGCCAGTTTTAAAATTTTTTGACAGAAAATGACACACTTCCACTTAATTACAGCCATATTACAGCTATGTTTTGTTTTTTACGAGAAGCGCGATACTGTAGCTAGTTAAGCAGGGGCTAGTTTGAAGTCTTGTAAAAAAACTTACCGCTAACGTAGAAGTTGCGAAAAAAGTCCAAATTAGATGGCAATAAAAGCATTAAAAAGCAAACTAAGAACGCCGCGGCAGAGTCTTGAACACTGTTAAAAATAATCAAAAGTTACTTTTCATTCATTTTGATTCCTTAATCATTTTCATTTTATTATAATTTCATACTTACAATTTATTGTTATTCAGACCGTAGTAATCAGAAATATAGTCTCCCCACCCGTAGAATATTTGTGGAGCACGTGAGAAAAACATTACAACTACACCACTGAATAATATTATTACCATCTGTTAGACATAAGAAGCATTAATTATTCAGAATTATTCAGAAACTTTAATCAATGTATATTGTTTTCTTCTATGATTCTTATTAATGAAATGCACTTTATATGTGTAGTGCCTTATGTAGGGAGGCCCATGTATGCCCAAGTATGCTAAATTTTGGCGCAATCTCAAAAGTAGAAAGCAAAGCGAGGGATATTAGTATTATAACTTTTTCCTATTATCTACTTATTATAAAAGGCTTACAATTTCCCAAAAGGTTATTTTCCCCATTTTTTTCAGTGTTTCTTCAACGGTATTCCTAGCAGCTTCTACTCCTGATTCGGGTATTTGCGTGCTCTGAGCGGCCTTGGTTTTAGGTCTGAAATGAGGACAATTACATACATATTAGTATAATGTTATATAAACTGGCTAAGTTTAATACTTCCTAAAATATGTAATCTAGTTGCTTTTTTTTTAAATCGCATAAGACATTTCTTGGTTTATTAATTCAAAATTAAACGCGTTTCTTGAATTAGGTTAATTGAAGTAGGCCTCAGTTTACATAATAATATAGGCAATACAAAAGTAAATTTTCAGAGTAATTTGGGTTTTTGAGGTGCGGTGGGGATAGTTTTTGTCCGATTTTTTGTAGACCGTGTGTTGGAAGCAGAGGATGGAAATGAACTACCTGAAAACATTTTGCAGAAGACACAAGAAGATGAGATGAAATTCTGGCCGTATCTAGATTATGGCGGTCCTACTTATCTACAGAAGGAACTATGAACATTCCTTAGGGTGTACAAACTTCCATACTTGGTTATAATGCGAATTTATAAATAGGACTGCCACCTATATTAAAAAGTGGAACACTGTGCCTCATGAAGCTTTGCATGAGCTTTTGAACTACAAGTTCAATTTTGCCACGTTAGATGGAGCTGCATGTCTAAGTCAGTGATTTGTTTTTATTAACATAATAATTTACAATGTTTAGCTATCTTTCAAGTTATCGTACCTTTTACATATTTACTAATCACATAGTAAAATAAATACTAAGGTGCGAAGGTAAGAATTAACTATGAAAATAAATATTTAATTCGGTTGTAACCACGTCAATAATGTTATTGAGTTAATACTGTGGGGACTCCTTTTCTTCATAGTAAACGGTTGTTTTAAGAAAGACGGTCGTTTATGTGGCCTTAGATATTTACATCAATTATACCTAATTAAAAACATATTATTACTATACCTTAAAAATCCCAGATACATGAATATCATGTAAAAGTAAAGTCCTGCTTCCAATACAAGCATATATGGAATGGAAAATGCGGAGAACTTCGGAAATGACAAATACTCGGGTGCCGAGGGGTATGCCCTGAAATAACGGTATTCGATTATTTGAAATGACCGTTATACTAGACCGGAATAGTAGAACGTCTTACTAGTAATCTATACTAATATTATAATGCTTAAGAGTTTGTTTGTTTGTTTGAACGCGCTAATCTCAGGAACTACTGGTCCGATTTGAAAATTTCTTTCAGTTTTAGATAGACCATTTATCGAGGCAGGCTATAGGCTACTTTTTATCCCGGTACGGGAAGTAGTTCCCACGGGATGCGGGTGAAACCGCTGGCAGAAGCTAGTAATACAAATACAATTTTATTAATTAAGAAAACAAAATTATCATACAATTTACCTTTCGAAGAGTCCTTTGAATACTAAATTAGTTGCAGTGCCCACTAAAGTACCAATTCCTCCTGAAACACGAACACGTCACGCATAGTAAGTATACTATACATCAATGATACACTAAAATAAAAATGTGTTACTAATTACTTTGAAGTAATTTAAAAAACGTGCCTATCTAGCGACTCGCGCATGTACCAATACAATATACCCATCCGCTTGCTCTTGTCACTTGCGCAAGTTATAATAATAATGCCGGGACACTTGCTCCAGCTACATGCACCGTGTGGACGCACCCTTAAATCAGTAACTTACCAATAGTTGCTGAAAAGGACGCGGCGCAAAAATAACAAGTAGTTATATCTGAGGCAACTTGTACACCATCGCTGTCCAAGTCGTAAACTTGTATAAGATTTTGCTGAAAAAAAAAATAGTCTTTAATTTTTTTATGTACTTTTTTTTAATTTGTATGTTGATTCTAAAATTTAAATAAAAAGTCAAATAGGTAATATTGTTTCACACACAATATTGTTTACACATCTTGTACATGTTCTTAAAAACTAACTTTTTCGAAAACATCCAACAGAGCGAAAATAATGGGAACCATCATAGATGACGCTGCGGTATTAGTGATCCACATCGAAATGAACATTGTTGTGATTGACATCGCAAACAGCAGTCTGAAAGAAACATTTCATTTTAAGGGTGCATCTACACGAGGCATGTAGCTGGAGTAAGTTAACATGCGCAAGCGACAATTTACAAGAGCACGCGGGTGGGTACTTTGCTTTGGTACACGCGCGAGTCGCTGGAATAGCACGTTTTTAAAATGCATGTTCCTCAACACGTGCAAGCTACTTGCACCGTGTAATTGCACCCTAACTGTAAATATTACCAGAAGGTTTGGCCAGTAAGTCCGCTACTTTCTTCTGCTTCTCCCATACCGGGAGAATGTACATAAGACGGGAGTAGTCCTTCTTACCTCCCAAAAAATGAAAAGTAAAGATTCTTTGAGATTAAATAAAGCTCAGGGCTAAAAAAATACAATCACGGTTTGGCACATTATTACAAATGTATTGAAAATCAATCATGCCGTGTTCCTAAGATATTTGGGGTAAAAATAAAATATAGGTTTATTATAAAAAAAATATTAATATATCTGATGACTTTTTTTATGAGGAAAAAATCTGGTAGGTTTTAGTTTTAATTAACTTCTATTGGTACGCCCATCCTTATAGGATTTGGACTTATAGAAAACACAAATTCACCGACTTCTTTTGAATTCAGAACGGAATTTAAAAAATCTCGTGCCTTAATTTTACGTAGCCTTAGGACTCTCAAAGAGCCTAGTCAAAGGACAAAAGCAGAATACTGTAACTAAAAGTAACACTTTATAAATTAGGTACTCAAAAACACTTAGTAAAAAGAATGATACCTATAGTGCGAATATCCGATGAGGCTAATAGTATGCAAAGCTAGTCTTTGATGCAACCCTGACTGTTCCACAGCTTGTGCTAAGATCATACTTCCGCAGAACATAAGAACAGTGTCCTGAAAGTTAATAAAAACCTCATTCATTATTTAGCATTATTTATTAAGAATTCAACGCCAACTTGGTCAACGCCAGTCTAACCAAGTGGATTGGGTGGCCCGGGTAACTGGGTTGAGAAAGTCAGATAGGCAGTCGCTCCTTGTAAAACACTGGTACTCAGCTGCATCGGGTTAGGCTGGAAGCCTACCCCAAATGGTTGGAAAAAAAGGCTCGGGAGGTGATGATGATTAAGAATTGACGATAGTTTCAATCAATTATATCAGCTAAATTTTCATTTTTATTTAAAGTTTACATTTTATTTCTTGTACTTACATTTATGTAACACAGACAAGTGGTTCGTGTGTCCATAATACCAGTTAAAGGAAAGATAACGATAGGAAGAAAAGATGTAATTGTCAATGGTATGCATTCCGTAACCCAAAATACAGCCATCAAACATAGAGTATAACCAGCCCATTGATATTTCTAGAAGGAAATACATTATATTAATTGAATGAAAACAAAGATCTGATCACAACAAAGAGAATTGGAATTTCGTACATTTCGTACTATCAATTCGTACATTTATGAGGGCCTTGATAAATAGGAAAAAATTGCCGTGCAGCAAAACCAACATTTGGGAAATGTGCTGCACTTTAGACAAACAAATATTACCCTACGTTTCTTAAGGGTGCGTCTACACGGTGTATGTAGCTGGAGCAAGTTAACATGCGCAAATGACAAGAGCACGCGGGTTGGTATTTTCCTTTAGTGCATGCGCGAGTCGCTGGACCCGCACGTTTTTAAAGTGCATGTAACCTGCGCATGTACCTCAACATGCGCAAGCTATTTCCACCGTGTAGATGCACCCTTAACGAAAAAAGAGGCAAGCCTAGAGATTGATTGTGTAAGGCCGCGAACGCACAGGCAGGTTTCTTGCTTAGCGCCTAGTGTCTAGCGCGTCACCTAGCGAGTCGCCCAGTAAAACGAACGTTCTAAAATGAACGCGACCGGTTGCACTGCGCGCTTAGCGCCTAGCTAGTCGCTTGGCGTGCATCCATGTAAACAAACGTGTTTGTTTTTTGTTTCGAGGCGGATGAAAGCCGCTAGGCACTAGGCGCTAAGCAAGCCACCTGCCTGTGCGTTCGCGGCCTAAGAGATTGTTATGCAAAAGTAATTTTGTTGTTACCTGTGGTGGAAACGGTAGCAGCATAAGAAGTAATATGATTGGAGTCAACAGACATAGTAGACCGCGCCAGTAGACGGACAGAAACAGAGTCAGTTTTTTCCTCCTTGTAAGCTTTATATCATCCTCCCTGTATTAAATTAATAGTAAACAACATTTTATTAAAATTATTAAAAAATAATTTAGTCCTAAGTAAAAAAACCTACCTAGTAATATTTTTTTGTATGCCTCATAAATACTACTGATACTATTAATTTCACAAAAGCATATCAAGGTATAGGAAAATGTTTCCCTGGGACGCGTTAAAGTTTCCCTGGTTATTTTAATTATTATGTCTCATTCTATCTTTTCTACTATCTATCAAACAAAAGCCAAACCATGCATTGACTTTTCCTTAGTAAGTTTCCTTTCTAAAGTAATTTTACAATAAGTGTCGGAACTCTTGTATTGAAATACCTATATATGCTTAATTGCTTACGTTTCAGCAGATAGTCTATCTTCTTGAGGCTCCGTTTGATCAGTAACTTCTTCTGCCATATTAACACGAACACAAACAAATGCGTTTTACTATTATGACCAAATCTCTAAGTATCGAATATCGAGTAGGCCATGCAGTCACAGTAGGTAATGTTTAAGGTACGTTTCAATTGCTTTACAACCATGGAGAACCAAATGACTGGAGATGTCATAACGCAGTATCTCTTAGGTAGCGAGCTAGAATGCGGGTGTTCGGCGACGAGGATCGTTCCTAGCTCCGCCCTTAAACGCCTTCTGTAGAACCCGCCAACTTTTTCAAAATAAAATCACCAATCAATCAACACCAATCTTTGACTGATTGGTCGTGATTTGACAAGGAACCCGAACGTCTCGTTAGTTCTAGTTTACTGATTTTGATTACGCCTACCGGATATCATAAGAGAGTGCCTGACCGGTAGGTCAGGCACTCTCCTTATGATATCTGTCTTTCCTCCGTGATTACAACCCTGTGCCGTACTGTTACCCAGTGGTAAATGAAAAAAGCATTAATAATCAATCAATAATTAGTAATTTATATTTCAGTCAAAACTTTAGCTACAGAATCTCATAACATTTAAGTTACAGTTTTTAAAACATTAATAAAATTATGTGACGAATATTTATTTGTTTCAGTCTGGGGTCGACCAAGATCATAAACATAATATCATCGTAAATTCATAAAAACTTAGATGACTCAACTTTTAATTTCAGCAATGTCATATTTTTACTGTTAAACTAATAACCTGTATATTTGTAGTCATAGTCTCGATCATTCCTTCACTAAGTAGAAATAAACTTGAAGGTATCAAAGTCCGAAGCTTTCGTTTGTTTTATAAAAGTAAGAGCCCCCGCAGACCACAGACTTTTTATCGGCCGATAGTTTAGTCGGGTTGGCCTGCTAGTACGCACACCGAGCCAACTAAACAGTTTAGTCGGTGATGAGCGCGCAAACTATCCCAACAGTCTGCCGACTATTTGCTAGTTTCTAACCAACTGGTGAAGAGTGGTCGTACCGCACAATGAAAATTAGTAAAACATTGCATAGAAATGTTATTATTGCTCTCATACACCAGAGAAGGAAAATTAAAAAGAAAGCCCGAGAGTATTGGGTGCATCATATCTTTAGTGATAGATTATTAAATGGAAAATTTTACACTAAGAATGCATTCCAAACTACTCGATTATTAAAGTGCAGGGCTTTTTTCGACTTCCTAGGTCAAAGTTACGATCGAAGATTCCAAAATAAGTGACTGAGAATTGGGCGACGCCATTTTACAAAACACGCGCGACCGACCATTCGCTGTCAAAGCTCGGAGCGAACTGAACTATCGGCTTAGTCGGCCGACTAAAAAATCGTTATGTGTGCGCGTGTGGTAGGGAGCCAATACTGATTATACGGTCGGCCGATAGTTTGCCGACAGTTTAGTTTGAATGGAATCGGGAAGCCCATCAAACTTTTTTATCGGCCGATACCAAATCGTCTTAGTGTGCGCACTTGCTTACATCTGCGTACTGATTAAGAGCCCGACCAAACTATCGGCCGATAAAAAGTCTGTGGTCTGCGGGGGCTCTTATACAAAGAAAAGTAGCGATGCCGGCGGCGGTCGTGCCATATTGGAGGATCGTGGTTCGGTAGCCCGGCAACAGGCGAGTTGGCGCAGCGCTCACTTCAGTTGTCGAGTCGCCGGCCGAGCGCTAACACTTTTCCCGAACTCAGTTCCCGCTCGTACTTCGGCCAGCTCGTACTACTCCCGGTTAACAAACGCGAAAACTAAAACTTCGAAAACATAGTGTGTGTTCATTTGTGATACTAAAACAACAAATATAATGTTATAGGCGTGCTTTATTGATATACGTTTAGCATAATCACCGTGAAAGATGTCCGGAGTCATTAAATATTCATGATATCTCGTCAGTACTACGGATCTGGCAACGTTTCTCGGCTGTATCAACAGGTAAGTTTTAATTCTTTCAGATGTTTGGCTCAGTGTTTGAAAATTCGATTTTGTTTTCATTATTACGTTACTTTTTATATTTGTCTATTTAAATACGAAGTCAATAAAAGATTTCTAATTTTGCTGTATTGTAATGTAAGTAAGTAACTGTTTCACCAATATTATCTGAATACATAATATTATCTGATAGGTACATAATAATCGGAATAGTAAAGAAATACTTAGCTAAGTAATGAAGATAGGCAATTAGGATATTCTGCCATAATACATTCTATTTTTACTTTACTTAGTCCAGTTTAACTGACAACGAGTTTTATATCAGCTAACTAACTTACATTGGCGTATTCCTAAATATCTCATCTTTATTTAAGTTATTCAATAGTTACTCGTTCCGTGTAAAGAATAAACCTATCCATTCAGACATTTGCGTTTACAGTGTTAGGTAGTAGGATAGGTCAGAAAATATCTACCTTGAGCGGCTATCAAATGTTCTCTTACATAGCACAGCTTTTCTCTTATGTAGGTAGGTCTATCATTCGGTTTTCATTTTGAACGAACAATACCTATCTATTTCTTCTTCATGTAAAAACTAATGTTCCTACTTACGCATTTTGATATTGATTTGAAGATATTGAAAATGACTGTATTTTATACATATGTGTATGCTAGTCTATAGATCTATCTATGTTAAAAAAATTGAGGGATAGGATATTAATATCTCAATCGTTTTGAAATGAAACAAACAAAAGCAAAGATCGTGGTAACATTTAAAATTCAGACCATCTCATAGTTGAGATGATAGTCATGTGAAACCAAGTCCGTGTTCTGCCTTTTTGAGGCAAGATCCAAAACAGACATTCATAATCTGCCTAGCCTTTTCGCAACTAGGATATGGATGCAGCTAAGATCCATGTAGTTAAATAATTGGTTCTCATCAGGCATTGACACAGTAATCTATTCAATGCGTGCCTGGCTTTAAAAACTCGTTTTGTCTTACTCAAACAACTTATGTACTTCTCATCCTTGAATATTGCCTGAAGTCACAAAACGCATATTTATTTTATTGGTATTGAATTGAGACCAAGAAATAAATGATTGTTTTAAATATAGGCTTCTCGGTATCAGTTTCTCGGCTGAAGGAACTTTTTCATACTTTGCAAAAATTTCTTCTAATTCATTCCATGCTAATACTGCATTCTCATTCCTGTAGAGAATATAAATATTGAAGTGACACTAAAAGCTATGTTCCTTCACAATTGACAAATGGATTAGTCAGCGATAACGTTATCGAAGTTGTGCTTCTCGCATATTGGATAACTCCTATCTGATCCTATTGATTGTACTAACAGATTTTTATCGTATCAGTTATTGTTATGACATTTAGGACTTTTATTTATTCAGTGTTATTGACAGCTACATACTTAGCTATTTTAACTCCGTTCAATTTACAACTTTCTTGGTTTTTGAAGCACTATTGCTTATTAGTAATTTAGTTAAGTACTGCTTGTAACCTTACGACTCCGAAACTACACCGATTGAACAAAAAAATACTTTGGGAAGCTACGCTAGGTATTTCCCGGTAACATAGGTTATATTTTATCCAGGCACGAAAAGTAGTTCCTACGGGATACTCGTGAAACCTCTGAAAACAGCTCGTTATATATAAAAAAACACTTTCTCCTGAAACACAGGACTACTGTATATTAGACCCTGATGATATAGATGTAAAAACCCTTACACGTGTCATGTTACAAATTTTTGTTCGTTCTGTAGTCGGTAGAATAAGATAAGTGCCTAATACCTATTATTTCTTAACAAGATAACAGATAGAATAATTGGCGCTAAATACTTGTCTGGCTGCATCTAATAGTACTATCGTTGCACTAGTTAAAATGTCAGGTTGGTAAATACTGTGACTAATGTTGAGATACGCTATCACACATCGCTGCGTATGCGTTCCTTTGGCTCGCGTCCATGTGTCTTCAAGATGTAAAGTATAATGGACGATAGAACATATAGTGCGTACGTTTCTATTAAACGTTGGCGAATAATTTGACAGTTTAATACTTCTCGATGTGAAAAAAACTTATAAACACTATAATGTGATAATTGGGACGGGGATTGTTGTTTTGATTATTTTTTGCTACCAACTGAATATTTATTATAATTTAACTTTTTAATGTCTAATAAGTTTTAGAGTTCGAGAAGTAAACATCGCTTTTGTGTGTAATAATAATAGCGACGAATATAACTCCGATATCAATATAAATGAAGGTTCGTATACCCGTTTCCACGGAGATAGTTTAGCAATGTAATTTAATACTCCAGCCAACTTCATTAGCTAGCCCATCAACGTTAGCCCACCGATGTATATTAGGCCTAAACTTAATTCAGAGCCCGTTTATGTAATTTCTGGAAGCTTCGTCCTGTTTCCTTAAGCTGATCGGGTTTATAGTGCATTAAGTATAAGGTCTGAAATCACCAACCCGCATTGAGCAAGCGTGGTGATTAAAGCTCAATCCTTCTCCGTGGCCTGTGCAGTGTGACGATAAAAAGGCTGTTATTAAGGTATAAGGACTAACACAGGTAGACATTCATATTTGTTAAGTACTTATCTATGGGATTTTCGAACAAAAACTAAAATCATCGTAATACTTTTTTCTTAAAATTGCAGATGTACTATAGATACGGACACATAATAACACGAAGGTACATCAGACAAATCGAAATCAAGATCTTAGTATACTCAAAACAGAGTAGGTGCTAAGAATGGAATAAAATGTTATGTATTTTTTTTGTTCCTTTTTCGGCACCAAAGTTAAACACCGAAAGCTGTTGAAATGGGAATAACTTTGGTGTTTTATTTATTATTTATTTAGATTTCCAACAGAGGAACGTGTTGAAACGATTGGTTCTAGAATGGGAATACTTCAGTATATTATTTCACTTTAATAACAAACAAACACTATCCTCTTACCACATGCAAATATAGGTACTAGAGTGACTTATAAGTAAGTAGGTACATATTTATATCTATATGAAGTCGGCAAACATTAAGCGGCGTCTGTAATGGCGGTGTCGCCGGACTTCCTGACGCCCGAAGGCAAAGGCGATTAATAAAATCCTTTGCAAGCACCATCGACTACAGAATATTCACTGAGCTGGTGTGTCACTGTTCTATTTTTGACTTCAATATCGTTTTTTATCTGTTCATGATGATCTTCTTCTTCTTCTTGGCGTTTAACCCGTCTTGTGACGGGGTCCGCTTTCCATATCTTTCTCTTCCACTTTGGTCTATCCAGGACATCCTCTTCTTCGAGTATTGATGATCAAAATCTTATTTTAAAGTATTAGATATCTGACAGATACTGACTACGTAAGTACTTACCTGATTTAAAAAGCTGTAATTATTAAAAGGTTTTCGAAAGTATTTTTGAATATATGGTTGGAAATATTGCTATCCTATTATTTCCATCATTTATATGAATTGTTTTGTTTTATTAACCGTTCTTGGCACATTTGCTATGCAATAAATCAGACAGTTTTGTTTTATAATTTAAAATAAATGATTAAAATTCCTTTAGTTGGAGGCATGTGGCTATGATAGATCTTTCAGCCAAAAACATCTACGCTTTTATTTATATTTTTGTTACATAAGAGTTATATTTGTTAATTTATTTGTATTTAGTTAAAAATACTTCGTTTCCGAAACTATTCAGTATATTTCAGACTGGTTGAAAATTCCACTTATATTTTTATTAGCCTAAACTCATATTCGCAATTATCGTTAATTAAACAATATAGTGGCACAGCAAAGTAGTTAACATGAGTTATTCCCAATTTGTCATTAGTACCGATTGGTCACCAACTATTTTTTCCATACACCAAGTCCCAATTGGTCATTCGAGCAAAATAAATAATTTAATATTAAAATTTTGAGTTCCGATTCGTCACCCGCATAAAATTTCACGTATCAGAGTACCGTCAGAAATAAAAGTGTTAGAAGAAATTTTAAATGGAAAACTTCGATGTAGGTAAAGGTATAGCTCTCATATAAATATAATAAAATTTACATTAAAACACAGGTGAAGACAACTTGGACATTTTATAAACCCGAAAATGTGACTCGATACTTTTTGGGCCGGTAATAAAAGTACCAGGGGCCCATAACTAGCAAAGAGATTGTATACATAAAAATGATGAATGATGGTGTAAATTGGTATGTTTATCTACAATTAGGAAAAAAACGTAAAATCCTGACCCTCTTGACTGCTATACTCCTGTAAGTTATGCGGTCCTAGTACACGGTGGGCAGTTCCATGGACACTCGTTGATTGGTATATTACTCATCTGATTTATGCGATCCTGGGCCCCGATTCTCCTAAGTTAATAATGTCAAAATCGAATAGAAATCGAATCGCAATATGATCGTAATAGCAGTTTTAACCATATCGGGCATTCTGCTACTAATAAAAGACCAATCGTATTCGATTGACATTTGATTGGTGTGCGATTGGTCTGCTATTTTGATGATTTTGGTCTATACGGTAGTTTGCTGTACAATCATTTTGCAATCGTAAATCATTTGCAGACAAAATGATTCATTATTGAATGATAGAAAAGGATAAAAACGTTTATTTCAAAGAAAAAATAGCGGAATGCCACATACGCTTCAATCGTAATCGAGTCGGGATTGGATCTCAGTCGAATCGAGTCGAACGTCAATCGAATGGCGCTTAAGTAAAAATAGGAGAATCGGGCCCCTGGTATTTTGGTTTTGGCCATGCATTGTGTGACGCCGTTGAAATCGCGATTTTTAGGGTTCCGTAGCCAAAATGGCAAAAACGGAACCCTTATAGTTTCGTCATGTCCGTCTGTCCGTCTGTCCGTCTGTCCGTCTGTCACAGCCGATTTACTCGGAAACTATAAGTACTACAGTGATGAAATTTGATGGGAATATGTGTTGTATGAACCGCTACAAAAATATGACACTAAATAGTAAAAGAATTGGGGTGGGGCCCCATACATGTAACTGAGGGATGAAATTTTTTTTTCGATGTACATACCCGTGTGGGGTATCAATGGAAAGGTCTTTTAAAATGATATAAAGTTTTCTAAAAAACATTTTTCTTAAAGTGAACGGTTTTTGAGATATCAGCTCTCAAAGTCGTAAAAAGTATGTCCCCCCCCCTCTATTTTTATAACTACGGGGTATAAAATTCTAAAAAAAAATAGAGGTGATGCATGCTAATTAACTCTTTCAACGATTTTTGGTTTGATCAAAGTATCTCTTATAGTTTTTGAGATAGGTTGATTTAACTGTAATTTACGGAACCCTTCGTGCACGAGTCCGACTCGCACTTGGCCGGTTTATTAATAGCGTCTTGCCATATTCGGAAAAAACATAACCAAAATAAATAAAAAAAAAACATATTACAATATTGTAAAGCTTATCTTGTTGACACTACTTTTTACAAAATAAAGTACGGATGACCAATTGGGACTAAGCAAAATAAAATATTTCATTGAATGACCAACTGGGACACGTTTTTTATGGATGCCAAATCACTAAAATGACGAATCGGGCATAACTCGTTAACATGACAACAAAGCAAAACAAAATGTAACATTTTATTACTGAATAATTAAACTATGAAGAATTGAAAAAAACTCGTCAATCTGTTGTATTTATCAATCTCAAGAAAAAATCACAACCCCCCTATATTGGAATTGGTTTTAGTCTAGTTATGAGGTTTTTGCAATAAAAATACGTCATCTGTGAAAATTTCAACTGCTTATCACTGTTCATGAGATACAGCCTGGTGGCAGACAAACGCAGAAGTACACCGAAGCCTAAACAATAGTGCCCCGTTTTTCCTTTTGGGTACGAAACCTTAAAATGGTTCGGCAAAAACTCATTGTATTCATCTGCATAGTTTAAAGACAGTTCAGTCTAGCAAAATGATTATACCCTGTAATAGTTTTAGGAGGGTCATCAAAATGGCATCTAACTACCCACAACATGGTACCTACAGCGCTGACGTCACTGTTGACTACAAAAGACGTAACCGGACAAGTTTTCCATAGATATGCCTGCACGAAGTTTTAGACAGCTAGACTGGTTTGCTTGCGTTGTGACGTCACAATTTTTCTTGTGTTTTTATGGTTATTATTTGTAAGAAGAGCTTATTTATTTTAGTGAGGCCATCTAACTCAGTGTTGGTATGAAACTCTTAGGTTTACAGGTTTCGAAAGTGAATGGCTACCGTGGAATGGAACGGGTACTAAAGTAGGGTAGCTCTTGTTCAACGAAGAAAAAAGCTCCTAGATTTTTCCAGAAAATTCTAGCGTATGCATTTTCTAATCAAAAACAGGTTTAAGGATTACAGAGAATTCGTCGACTTCCAATGTAGCAGGCCGCAGCTGAGTACCTATGTTTTACATAGAGTTGACTGCCTATCTGACTTCCTCAACCTAGTTAACTGGGCATTCGGTTACCCCTTGGTAAGATTGGTTGTCAGACTTTTGGCTACCCGAAACAACTGCCAACAATTTTTAAATGCCAGTTGGCACTCACCCGTTTACCGTACCTCCCGAAACACGGTAGTACTCGTCATGACTCATCCGCGGATAGACCGAGCCCAGCGTTGCTTTACCTTATGATCGAACCGCACTTCTTTGTCTTGGCCCTTGGCTCACCATCCTCAAAGTAACGTCAACAAACCCCAGCGGGGCCTAGCAGGGTAAAGGCCTACCGGGGCTGCGGGATTGTTGGAAAGAGTTATCGCGGCCCTGGTACATAAAGACCTAAGGAACACGATGGATTTTTAGTCAGTAAGAGTCTGACACTCCCTCACCGCTGCTAAACCACAGCGGGTGGATTTATTTGATGATTTTTACCATCGGAAAAAAAGCTCTTACTCACCAGTAAAGATTAGGATGATACTTAGTAGTACGGTCCTACGAGTGACTTTACCCCACGCGTATCCCGGCCAATCACCCTATTATCACCTTGCTGATCTGATAAAATTTATCGACGCAAGCTATAATGAAATTCTTATGAAAAGAATGTACACTCGGTCGCCCAAATTCTTTAGAAATAACAATGTTTTCAAGAGCACGTGTTAACATTTTATTCTATTCAGAAAATATGTCTTATTGTTCTTTCTTTTTATGAATGATGTACGTACGAAGACAACATTTACCTACTTGAATTACCACTATGTGTACTATTCATGACGTGAAAAAACTAATGCTAGATAAATTATAAGCATTGTCAGATTCGTTTGTTCCACAACATAATATCTTTTTTACTGCGAAAAGCAACCGTGACATTGAAAATGTCTAAAATTAAAACGGTGTTAGAAATAAAAATTGCTGTAAGAATGAGAATCAGACAGTAAATAACTATCGTCGCGGCATTTTGTGAAGCTAATTTATTTGTAACTAGTTATAGTGAATGCCAAAGCTCCGGAACTATTTTTCAATTGTTTTATGATAAGTTTGCCATCGTAAATGCTCAGATTTCCAATGAAATTTAGTTTTTCTCGATAAAGATCTTTGTATGAGCAGCTAAGTCACAAAATGTAAGTCATTGGCATTCACATGATACTTACTTAGTTATGTATCAGAAACTCAATATATTTGAGGATTTTGCAAGAATAGGTACCTACTACCTATGAGCATGCTGATTAGCTACATTTTATGTTATCTGTTACTGAGGATTTTGCAAGAATAGGCATAAGCAAGCTTATAACTTGCATTTTATATTTTTGTTACTAAATAATAATGCAGATCTCAGTAAGAAATATCTATAAGCTTTCTGTGAAATAATAGTGTGAACGATCCTTTATCCTTGATACGGGTATCATCTCTACGAGCAAGCAAGAGCTTTGTAAGATTATATGCGATAGAGATACGACACGTTTCCGTATTAAGTAACTATACTAATCGACGTTTGGTGGATAATTATTGTTATGAATATCTATATTTTTATAAATATCTGAACTTAGACACGATACTATAACATGTAAAGTATTGCAAAGGTAAAGAACTTTTTATTTACCTACCCGACGTTGCGGGCGAATTGCACCGACCGTGGACTGTTTGCAGTTTAAATGTCCTTTCTTTGGAGCCAGCTAGATTATATCTACATATAAAGGTAAAATCTATCAATTTCATATAATGAAGAGCGTTAGTTATACTCAACATATTTTTGAAATGTTATTTGAACGGAATAAATAAAAGCTGCAAGAAAATATTACACTGGTGGTTACAAATTGTTATTATTTTTTTGGTGCAAAGGTGAAACATACAATTTCTTGTAGAATATTTGATACCTAATCGAAGTCCAGAACATAAAGTTGCACTAGCACATACTTCAAGGAAATAACGCCATAAAAATAAAAACAAAAATAACTGCTTAATAAAGTACTTAAATAAGGTGTGCCACCGAAATTGGCAAGTATCAGATTAAAGTTATACTACCACGGGGTATTCTACTGGATATAAACCTTAGCTTATCTCTTAATCGTCGTTTACGACTCGAGCAGATGGGGATTGAACGACCTCTATACATATTATAACCTATATCCAGAACCATGTGAATTATTGAGACTAACATAAGAAGTTAAACTTCTTGAAAAGATTTGATAATGGTTTTGTAGATGTGTTGAAACAAATTAGTCGTTAGTTTTAAGTATTTTAAATAATATAAGTACGATCATGTTTTAAAATTTATATACTATTAAAATTTTTTATGGCCGTTAAATACCCGAGTCAAATAAATAAATAAAAAAATCAGGTATAGCTATAGAACTGTATTTTTATACTGTCCTTTCCTTCAAATAACACTTTGGTAACCATTTCTGTATTTTAACTAAAACTATACGATTTTTATTCACGGTGTTATTTGTTTGTTACAGAATAAAAAATGATGGAAACAGACAAAATGTCGACAGCGTCCTCGGTGGGGGCTGCAGAAAGACGCCCTTTGCTCCAAGCCCTCGTCATAGAAAGACGAATTCTCTTCGGCTGCACATGTTTCATAGGACTCTGCACTTTCTTGTGGATTGCTGCGGTGTGCACAGAAAAATGGGTGCATATAGAGGGTGGTAATGGTATGTATTATTTTTTATTATAACCGCTGGCTGGTTAGAATTAAGTACTTACCTATACACTCTTGTTGTCTTGTACCCACACACGGTAGATAAAACAGTCGGGCAAAAATTTTGTTTTTATTCAATCAAAGTTTTCAGTAGTTCTCATACAGTTAAATACTCGGTCTTACTAATGTGCGTACCTACTACCATTCATTCTCAAACTGATTTATGAGCCCAAACAAACTATCGACCAACTAAAAGTTTGCGGGTATGGATATTGGACGAATTCTATATTTCCTATCTGAATTATCATGACTTTTGATGTTTTAACAATTCATGTTTTTTAATTGTGATTACAATTATCATTACCTACTCTTATTTTAACAAAATTATTCGATGTTCTACAGGATATATCTTGCTTATTCGTTGATTTACGTCAATGATTCCCAATGACATATAAACAGTGATAGTTACACGGTTGTTCTAAAACGAGTTCATATATTATAATCACTACGGGATGACAAGGATATAAACTCAAAGAGCTTTAGCGAATACATAAACGAAATGATTGATGAATGTGCTTGTGGAAACACATTGGCACTTGCCTCGTTAGGCAGAATGATACCGTATTTCTACTAGCTAAAATTAAACTTTTATTATTATTTTGAAAGCATGACTTTTATATTATAGCACGTTTTTTTATAAAATTAGAATTTTTAGCGAGTTCATTTTCGTAATTTTCCTTCACTCTATATCAATACCCAAAACTTTATATTATATAACATATACGACATAATAATATTATATAGGTAACATGTCATCGACACGAAAGAAGAAGAAGAATTGCACTCCATAGCGTAGTGTACAATAGTTGGTATGTTTTAAAAATATAGAAACAAGCACAGTAAGCGGTTTTTGAAATATTGAATAGCCTTAATTAAAATATCTAATCAAACATATTGAATGTATTTAGAAAAAGTAAACCCGAAGCAGGAGCTGGATGCGAGCAGCCGAAAATCGATCTCAGTGGCGTGCACTTGGAGAGGCCAATGTCCAGCAGTGGACTGCGATAGGCTGATGATGATGATGATGATGAAACCCGAATCCTTTCTAGTAAATTGGAACATCCACGGCTACTTTCCTGATCGGAGAATTGTAAATTCTTGCAATTATTTGCGATTAAAAAACCATCGTATTTGAAAATAGCAAAACACAGTCTGGGTTTGTTCAGAGCCAACAGGAACTTATTTCGAGCCTACCATTACATAACTGGGGAATAATTCCGATAGTTGAACATTGTTATTTGCCAACTCAGTTCAGACGCGCCAAACATGTGGCGTTGTAGAATGTATGTAAACTCATCAATTTATGTAAATAACCTGTCAGAATTGCATGCATGTACATTTATTAATACACTGGACGTTTTAATATAAGGGGTGTTTTAATGCAAACAAATGTGTTTGTGATGACACTCTATAATTGCTGACGAGAAATCTATGTATACTAATATTAAAGAGGAAAAAATTGTATTTGTATCTAATGGATGAACTCAAAAACTCAGATTATGAAAAAAAATTTCACTGTTGGAAAGCTACATTCTTTTCGAGTATCACATATTTTATCCATTTACGGGCAGGTCTCCCGGGACGCGGGTGCAACCGCGAGAAAATGGCTAGTATTTTATATTTTTTATTATATTTTTATGTATCTTTTAGTATAGGTAATAATGTTGAACTAGTAATTGCAGAGCACGACTGTATCGGGAGCTTTAATTTAGAGTACATGATCATAACACTTTTTTCAAACATAAATACACACACAACAATAAATCCAAACGATATTCGACTCTATGTATCATCATATTTATTGGATCCATCGTAACGCAAGATGGAACCAATCTGATAATGTAATATTTATATCAAGTGCGATTCATTACATTTGTAAATATTTATTCACGCATCGCTCGCGTACTTCAGTTCGTTGGTTCTGTATAGATAAAACCATCCAAGTTGATTTGTCTGTTTTATATCGTTTATCATAATAATATAAACCATTATATATATAGGTTGAAATTAATATTGGTTTTTCCGCCAATAAATATAGTTCGGTTCTAGGATTAGAAACAGCAAATCATTTTCAGCTGTGACGATTATTTTTAGCCTATGTTTATCGGCAGTTGTTCTTTTTCTGAAGTTTTTCGCAAAATATTTTTTTACCGCTTTCATATTTATTAGTCCTACTTTTGGATAGGCCCAAAAATCAATCTAAAAGGATTAATCAATTAGTTGTCGTTACTTTAAAAGTTATTCTTATCACTATGACAACGTTTTGAATTGCAAAATTTAAACAATCTTGATATAACACAGAAGATTTACAATACCTTCGGTGTTTTTTCGACCTTACAAATGTCTAGGCAAACCTTATGGCGATGACAACTAGATGAGTCCAGTCTGGTATGTTGTAATAGTTTTTCTGCTATTTTTACAGCCGTATTAAATTACATCAGATAAAATCTATGACAATCCGTACAGATTTTTAATAGTGAATTTAGTTTCTGAAAATGAGTTACGTACTTTATTATTTTTATGTTAATAGTACCTACTACGTTTTCCTCCGGCGGATTTTCCCCCCGTAGTTACGAATCAGGCGAGTGTGAAAAGACTGTAATATGTATGCTAATGTTATATTTATTGCATTTAATATTTGTATAAATAGACTGGAACTTATCACATATAAAGATATCGCACATATTAAAGCACAAGTTTTGTAGTGCATAACCCTTCGAGAACTATAAGCTTGACTATAGATAGGTGTTCAATATAAAATAATCGTAACATCTTGACTTATTATCAAATCCGTTAATCCGAAAAAGCGCAAGCTCTGCTCTAAAATTAGTTATAAGTAGATAGTGGATGTCAGCATTACGTGAATGCAGAAACTGTTCATACTAAAGATATTCACGCTTATTTCATCATTCATTTATTACGACATCCGTAGGAAGTGATGAGACGTTCTATTCATAGACAAACACGGCAGCATAACTTTACTGTTGTTTTAAATTTAGGAAAACCTTATTCTAAGCGTTGGGCAGTTTATAATTAATTACAAACGTATGGCAGTGGGGTCGATGGCCTTTGTTCTATTTCTGTTTTCAACGGCTAGGCGAAGTTATGGAGCATAGAGATTTTAACGCGATAACTTGCATTGTATTCTTTTTTTGAATTATTGCCAGATACACGGGCGGTGTTCGACGATTTGAACTGGCATTTTTGTGAGGCAATGGCGTCACAGTCACTCTGTTGGAGCGTAAATAGTTCGCCACCTACAATGTGTTGTACCATGAACTGACTGCAAACAGAAAAATAGACATTCTTGTTATACTTAATAAGTCTGCCATAAAAGACAAAATATCTTAACACGCCATGACATCCACTATCAGTTACCATACCTTAATTTAATCATTTACTTCAGCATACAAAAATTCATAGAATATTTTTATGAATACTTTAAAGCCATGTTGAGCTAGTTTCAAACTTAGCTTTACGTGTACCTTATGCATAAAGTACGCTACATTATAATGCAGCTACTGCATTAAAATTGCATATGACTTGGTAGCCTAGTTAGGGAACAATGTAACTTTATGTCGAAACTGACCTGAAATTACTAGCTGAAGACTTATAAATAAATAAGAAGCAATCTTGTTTTCATGAAGTGTGATGCTAGAACACATTACAGGATAATTTTGAGATTTTGAGTTTTGAGTTTTGAGTTTTGTAAAGTGAAATATTGTTGTTTCGAGAAAAGTTTCGAAAAGCTCTAACCCTTCTCCTGTAACGATGACTATGAAGATAACTTTTGCGAAAAATGTTGATGATTCCCCATTTTTCGTAACTCGGATCAACTAATCATTTAAGACAGGAAAATGCTAAATGTTTGAAAAATGAAGTCTTTATGAATATTTAAGCTTACATTGTTCTTATTTTCTTAAAATAGAGCAAATAAATAATAGTATGAAGATTAAGGAAATAAGATTTTTAGTATAAGCCTTTTTGATACTTTTCGAGGAAAAAATACGAAAAATGTGACGGTCCACTTGTTTATGACCGTGACCTGTGATAAGATTACTACTCTTTTTCTGATATCGATTTCAGAGAGAAAGAAAACACCAATCTAACCCAACAGAAACAGACATAATAGCAATTAATATATTATAAGAGCTGACTAATCGTAACGTACCTATTAGAAAAAAGCTGTGTTACAAATAACGGGAGGCCTAAAATTCCGCCATCAAATTACACGCTACAAAATTTTTAAACCACTTCACAAATCGACGTAAAACAACTTGGCACCTGTGAACATCGAATTATGTTTTTGATCTATATTAATTACCACTCTCAAACTACTTTGGATGTTTGCCAAACGATCGCGGGGAGTCATTAACACGAGCGATTGTTCCCTTCCTAATATTGGGCTTACTGTTCTCAGGTATTTACCTGCCCACTGGGCGGTACTTCATGTCGAGTGACACAGGAGTATGGGAGATGTGTCGATACGTCTTCCAACCAAGTAACAAGACGTTCGTGACGATGAAACTGACGGCGAAAGAAGCGCCGCTAAATATTACCGGATTGAAGGGAACGTTCATTACAAGTAAGTACAAAATCAACGTAGAGAGTTTGAATGATGAAGTGACTAAACTATGCGGATCGTGACATGATTATATAAAACTTGGCATATTTCGAGCGTTAAATATTGGAACACGTCCCTTGATTTATTGCTTTAAAATTCTTCATTGTATCTTTTTTTTAGTAAATCTATGAAGAAATAAATACATTTTACCTATTGATGACATTCGTTTCATAAAATTATGACATAAAATATGTTCATGAAAGCTTTATATTTTCAAGCTGCTATTTTAGTTTAATAACTACATCAGCGAGGTTCATATTATGTGGTTATGTGTTTCTATTTTTGCTAGCAGCCCACAGGAAGTTCCGATCGTTGTAGCATTAAAAACCGTTTAGCATAATCAGTCCACTGTGCATTAGTAAATTCAAACAATGAACCGTTTTATTAGACCAAAGCTTCCAACAGTTTTAGCCTAGTTCACATTCCTTTGAAAACTCGTCGCTTTTTACTGACGCTGACGCGAAAATAGCGGTCCATTTCTAAACAATGTTACGCCATTTTAAAAGTCGACAAAAAAATCACGAGGAAATTATCAGCTGCGGCTGGCAGCGACTGAAAAACAGTGTTGTAGGTAATACATAAAAAATGTGAAATGTTTGAAAGTCTCACGTGAAGTTTTACACGGTTCAGAAGCAAACTCGTGTTTGTTTATTTTTTCCCTGCCACCTTCTGGTTTTGCTCACTCGGTTTGTCCATTAGTTCCCGCTGGTTTACTTTACTATAGCGTTGTTTTCGTTTCTTAGTTAAAATCCACTAAACATTGAATCTTCAATTAATGCTCACAGTCTGTCAGCGAATAGAAGGTTGGTTTTAGAGTTGCAGAAATATGAGACGATTCCAGGTTTTGAAATAGTTTATTTACATAAACACAATTCGTCATTGATGAACTTTATTTTTGACATGCTTATCAATCGAAATGGTTCAGCACAGTCCAAAAAACTGTCTGTAGATAGAGTCACGAAAATAAACATCAACTACACATATAGTTACGTCTATTAGGAATTTACAAACAGGTCGTATAACAAAGTAGTAGATCTCATCTCATGGCGATGGCGTCCAACTAAAGTATTTTTATCACGAACACAGAAACTGCTCCTAATGAGTTTGAAATTAAATTTATCCTTCGTTTGCTGTATAAATAGAATACGGAGACAAGAGACATTCTTCTTTGTTTTTAGGCCGAAGTTACTTTATGTTCGCAGCACAAGAATGCATCTGTTTTCTTTCATTCCATCGCGATAATGTCACTTATAATAACCAGGTTTTATAAGGGAAAAGAAGAACAGCCGTGCTTCCTACTTATAGGATATAAATAAAGCCCATCACATCAAATCAGTTTTAAAATTATATTATTCAATAGACTTTTCTTTAATCACTTCCTCATTACACAATAAAAAATAATTTTAAAAGTTGTTAGAATGTATTTTCTTTAAAAATAATCACCGATAGTAAATACCTAAGCGCTAATAGGCAACATTTTAATGGCTCTATTTAATTTATCGCAGATTATCTCAAGGGCCCATTAATTTTGATTATGTCGCCTGAAATTATTTCAAATTAAAGTTCTGAGAGTTTGAGCGTTATTTCTTGTAGGATTCCGTGAAACACTGACATGTTTATCTGACAAAGATACATTGGAGGAGATTAACGACCGAAACACAATATTTTGGCTGAGAGAGAGAGTTTATTAATTTTAATATTTACTAACAGTACACTAGCAGTATCAATATATAGTATTCCTTATAAGAATATATTTGTAGTTACGTGAGCACTCAACATCTTTTCATGACCAAAATCTTTGAATCTGCTAGCAAAAACTTTGCTTGTCTAAACTGAGTGTATCAGACATGATACAAATAAATATCCCATTCCATCATATCCGGTGAATGAATAGGAAATACCTTTTATTTCCATGCAACTAGGTAATCGTAATAGATAGCATTTAAAGATTTTTTTGTGTCGGAAGTTAAAAATATTCAAATTTCCCTCTGGCTTTAGGTTTAGCCTCTTGTGTTACAACGGTGACTCCTTAAAACAATCACGCAGCCACGGCAGATGTGGCTTACATAAGATACGACTGGTAATTAAAGTGCTCATTTAAACACTAACACCAGCCCATTTCAACCCATGTGCTACCAAACTAATAATATTCTACGTCATGCTATCAACGGTTGAATGGTGTGCAAAACTGTACATTTGGCTAAAATGACGCGCGCTGTAGTTCCCTCGTAAATTCAGCGCGTTGGCCCAGACGCAAGCAGTTAATCGTTCACAATGTGTTTACCTATTATTAACACCTACAAATCTGTCGTTATGTTCACGGTTTTCTCTTCACAGTTTGTGTTGGAAAGGAACCACTTGTGTAGCAATAACTTTTCCAAAGAATAGTCTTGTTCGCTGTAAGCTCGCACGATTATTTAAAAGTAAACAGATAAAGCTAGGAGTTTATTCTATTCCACTTCATCGGTGTTGAGTTAGTGCATCTAGTTTTTCTGCTAGTTGTAGTTATAGGTAACAGACTAATTTATTTCTAACTTTTGAGTTTCAAGAATCTTACTGATAATTGAAAAACTTAAGACAAATAAATAAAAGAAACAGAACCTTTTTGTAACTGTACGTCTACGTTATATTGATTTTCAAAGTTGTAAAACTTTACCAACTTCTATTCCATTCAGTTACTACACATTCCACGGCTCGCGTAGGCGTTATTACTGGTAATTTTCATACTAACAGTTGACGTAACTTCAAAAGTATCTACTGAAGGGAAACTTTTAGGTAGATATAAAATTAATAATAAAACTGAGATGTAGGGAAGATTCTGCTTTTAACTTTCGCATTTGATATTGATAAAAATGATTTAGAAAATATTTTATTCTATAGCCGTGTAAAATGAGGTGCCTACCTATTTCTAGAGAAGGGGTATATTCCTGTTAATCTACCTACACCTATCAATTTACACCGACAATGAAATTAGAATTTAATCAAATTAGAAGCATATTTCAGTTCATTGCTAGCTCTTAATACTCTTATCAGTTGAAATAGCAGAGCATCCACAAATAGTTATGGGATGGAAGTTCTTAATAACATTAGAAATACAAGTCACGTCACCGATATTTATTATTCAGAGACTGACATACTCTCAGTATTACTGACCTCAATCACACATAGCTTTATTAAGCTCTCCTCTGTTTATCTTCTCTTTGACAAGTAATTGTTTTAATACTTGATAACCATATTAATATTATTTGTCATACTTATTGCCACATCAAAAATAATAATAGAATCACATTAGGTATAGTTAGATCAAAAATATTTTGTATATTTTAATATGGTAATGTCTTTTTAACGCTATCGTATTCGGATTTAACATCTGCAAATAAACAATTAATCAAAACCATTCTCTCCATACAATCTAGGTTCATGATAAATACAGTAGTAGTTAGATAAAACGATCCGTTTAATTGAGCCCTAAACCTACTGGCGTCGAATGTACGCACTCGTAAAGACGTTGGCACACCTAACGGGTTTCATCATGTTGTCATATTCAATTTAACAACCTATTATTTATAAAATACAAAAGTAAATGCCAGCGGTAGCATTCTTTTTGTGTTTGATATAGTTAATGGTCTAAAGTTAAATTAGTTTTTATAAAATTGTTTACGTGGTTAGCACAAATCCGAAATATTTTTTTATCAATCATGTTCTAGAAAAACTACACGTTATTGTGAGAGTCAAGAACAAAACTTATCAAAGGAGGGGCGGGCGCTCTAATCAAAGTGTTCAAAGTATGATTTAGTAACAAATTGGACTAGAAATGTGGTATTAATTAACGGTTAAATCAGATATCAGTAAAGACACGACACACTGTCAAAGCTTTGCCAACTCACTCGTTGACACATTACTAATTTATTACCTAGTTGTTACCAAATATTACTGAACGTTAAATATCATTGCAGATATAGACTACGTGACTAGAAACACGTACTTTCAAATGCAGACTTTTGTTTAAAATAGTAGTAGAAAGAAAAACAATTGAATGATATATGAACAGTTTTCTGACGTAAAGCTGTTCGGAGAGTGAATATGTCTGATTGATTGATTTACTATTGCATAGTTGTACAATATTCTTTATTCCTGATTAATACAATTTGGGTAGTGCAAGTATTTATTTACTCAGATTTTGCCAAAAAAAAATATATACCTTGCAATTGTTTCAAAGTAAAGCTGTGATAAAGGTTTTTGTCAATTTTGAGACAAAAGTAGGTACTATTTTAATTTTTTGCGAAAAACTTTTTTGGATAGACCTCTTAATTACAGCCATTTTTTAAGCATTATTATAATAAATAACAATTTTATTCTATTTAATATAATATATTTACTGTTTGTAATGTAGCATGTTGGTATGCCAATAAATATATGTATAAAAAAGGTCTCTTTGTGTAACGGCCCTAACATGGTCATTGTTTTAGTATCGCCGCGGGTAGTGACCCCATGTCGCGTGTTGAGATTGTAATAACTATTATCACTCTGAAACCGTCTGAGGACTCTTATTGTATTAAAGCACAGTGAAAATTTTAGTGAAAATAATTAGTTTTCATTTTCGCTGCAATAGACTCTCAGTTAAACTTATTAAAGGTTATTGTCTGTAGCCAAAATTTTATAATCATGTGCACTGATTTAGATTGCAAACTACTTGGAATAAATGTATTGTACCGATTCCTATTCATATTCGCCATGGTCGTGGTCCTTGATCACTCTTTAATATTGTGAAGTCACTAACGCGTTATTCATTTTCGTTTTGTATGCGTGCTATTTTGAGCAAAGTTTTTCAAATATCTGGTCAGGGAGACTAAATTATCTTCTAACAAGCAGGCTTGTTTAATGTTAGCTCATACAGTTTATTCTTGTGGCTGACTGGTAGCTGTTTTATAAATTAAACACGTTAACAGCTATGAACCGCGTGGCTATTAAATCATTAAACCAGGTGTTAGATAACGATCGAAAAAATTACCAAGAATCTAACGTAGCTGGCATCTGCGGATACCGTCTAAATTTTCGCAAAGAATAAACATTTCATGCCCACACAATAAGATTTATATTCACCGATAAAAATACCACATTGGCTCTTTTAAGTCGCCAACAGACCAAATTCGTGGATATCATCGGGTTGGAGTCGTGTAAATAAATAAACAATGGAGTTAACGTAAGTGAAGCAGAATGTATGGCGGGAATAGAAACCGTTTGCAAAGCTGTGAGCAACGCACACGCAACACCTACACTACATAGCTACAACATGCAACGGCGAAGCGACGAACATAATTATCTTTCTTTACGATTTGCCCGAGTTCTGCTGGTCGTTAAACTGTTGTTGTGTGAATATTTTACTAGAATTGCCTTTAATTCTTCTTTTCGACGACACAAATGATCTTCGAATAGATATGCTGCAACATACTATGTCATATTGCACCAGTTTTATACGCTAAGTTATAAATATACATATTTCAACTGCCTAGTTTCCCTAATATTCACATAGCACGACTGATATGCACGTGGTTTCGGGTTCAATTTCCGGGTCAAAAATATCAAAATGGCTTTGTCGTTTTTAGGAACTTTGACAAAGCGACCCAGAGTTTGGAATTTGGCGATTGATATACACACCCGTGTGTCGGAGCGCACATAAATGTCGTTCTCGCGCCTCTCCGGTCGTCTTGGCTTTCGACCAACGAGTCAGTCTGATGACAATTAATAGTAGATATGTTAGTAGCTAATTCAGCTATAAAATTGGACTAATTAAAAGTGGTTTACTTATCAATCAATTACAATCTCATCATTGCACTTTCTTACAATAGGTTTACAAAAAGGATTGTTAATCGCAAACGATTTTCTCAAGTCGAAATTGTCAGTCGCTTAGAGCATTCGATTTTAACAGCTCATAGAAGGAAGTGGTGAAAGTTGCCAGCATGTTTAGATATACATATGTCAACAGTAATTTATGTACTTTTCGGACTAAGTCTGTAAAGGCATAGTAACTTTGAGATGTGAATAAATAAATCACGTAAACGTCAACTTTGTCATAAAACTCGGACTTCCGTTAGTCACACGCACGTTTATTTCACCGTGTTTGATGTCAACAGTAAATATTTACATTACACGTCATTTAGAAATGATGCGTCATGTTGGATCCACCCTTCGTTGCGTTAAAACATTGCACATGCATATCTTGGCATCGATGTTGAGCATTAGTAATTCAGCACATTGTTAACAAAAACATATTTACGTACCTATAGTTTAAAGAGACAAATGTATGAAATACAGTTTTTTTATTACTGCTGTATACAAGCTGTTGATTTGCATCCGTGCCATAGTCAAGGACGTAATTATGCTAATGATTCTCGACCCAAATCAACAAAAAAATTGGTACGTAATATTTTTTTTATTTTTTTTTCCGAATTCCGAAAACTGTCATCTAGCCGTATTTAAAATTGGCGCGTGTGTTACTGGCCTTAAAACCGTGCTTAAAACAAAGAATACGCAACGATTATTCATAAATTTCATTCATAAAATTGGATTACTCCTGAAATACTACGACATTACAATGACAAAAAAAGCATTGCACATTAGCTATTTCCCGTCTACTGTAATTCCAATCGATTATTTACGTATTTTATGTCCTCCTCCTGCACTATGGCACGAATGCAAATCAACACCTTGTATTTATACTGAAGCCCCGAAGTTCTCTTGGTAGGACAACGGTACATGTCAGAGTGAATTTTGTCCGCCTTATTGCAACTGACGTGCATAGCCTGCAAGTGACAATATTATGTTGTTATGCATATGCGCGTTGCATGTATTAGATTGCAAGACCATTCCGGCATTTGTATACCTACTGAAAAAAATGTCAGCTGCCAAGACAAAGAATTTAATTGCCTACTTTAAGTTCGACAAGTCCCATTTATTTTGTCAGGAATCTAAATCTTAAAATTACATTTTCTTGTTGAAGTCATAAACTACCCGATATTAGAAGATAACGTGGCAAAGAAACAGCTGGTCCTTAGTTTAAATCACAAATGGCGCAAGTTTCATCACTGAAAGCTCTTAAGATAGACTGGTTTATTTCAAGCGTAAGATTTCATGGAGCATCATAAAATGGGATTGATTGTATATAATTATGTATAGTGTCAACCAAAGATCAGACGATGTTTTATATCGAAAGACGAATATCAGTCCATTACATAATAAAAATATATAAAAAAAACTTACAAACGCAACATATTTTCATACACGTATGTCATGAATGAAGTGTTATGTAAACATTATATTGAAATAACAAATGCTTGGCAGTACAGTTTATATTTCAGTACCATATTCTAGTCGAAACACGTTGAGGTGGTCTAAAAAGAGGTTAGAATTCATAAAGGTGATATAGCTTACACCAATAGGTAAACACTGTCAGTTAGTTCTAGTAATAGTTGATGCATCCTGTGGTTTAGATTAAATATTTCATTAATCTGCCTCGCTTGTTATCCGTCAGTATGCAATAAATTCTGTAAAAGATTGTTTTCATAAATTAGACAGGGATAAATAATGTTATAAAATGCATGTTTAAGATAACATAAATGTACCTAGTTGAAGATAGATAAGCAGGTAATTATGATTGCAGCGCAGTTGTTTTACGCTGGTTCTTCATTCTCGCAGTATTTTAGCCATAGTATCAATAAATCGAAAACAATTATACTTACACTTTTTGAAGTAAGCCTAAAAATGAACGCTTTTACAAGAAGAAATGAGGATATTTAATGTATGCTCAATATGATAAAATTAGTAACGGGATAGTTGGCATACCTTGGACGAGGCCTACGTTCAACAGTGAGCGGCAATTGGCTGACATGACGATGATGAAGATAATTAGTAGTATGTAAAGTAGCGAGAAAATCATTGGTAAGACTTTCCATCCAAAATAAGCATGACTAGTACTAATCTTCGAGTAATTCCGTGAGTCATTAGAGAATTGTTTACATTGCGCAGTCGATCGACGCTCTAGGCACACAGATACATTAGTTCGTACTGTTACAGAAATAGGAGTTATATGCCTACATTAAAATCGGTTTGTAGAATAGTAATTACATGTTACACTATTATTTAATTCAATTGACTAGTTTGAAAGCTTGATAGATTGCGAATTATAATTTATGGAACACGTTATGTGTCTTTCAATGTTCGTGCTCTATATATTTGAGCTTATCTACTAGCTTTTCGGTGTCGGCAGTTTCACTCACGTCACAGTAACGATTTTCTGCAACCGGGTAAAAAAATAGTCCATATCTTTTCTCCGGCTCTAGACTCTCTTCAAGGTAGTCGACAGTTGAGGAAAACAAAAAAAATATCATCTATGTTAAACGTGATTTAAAAGATTAAGCCAGCTGATCTACGATGCCTGGGTTTCTATATTAGCAGTACCACAGGCTGTACCAATTTATTAATTATTTGGTTATCTTTATCGCGGTCAGCGCCCAGCGCCTGGCCTATTTGTTCCATCGTTATATTTCAGCCGATATTCAAAACAGCTTACTTACTGAAAAGCCCATCTATTTAAAGAAATGTATATTATGCGGTCCATTTCAAAACATTGGGTACCCAAATAAACTGTAAATGTCAACTATATAATCTTAATAGCTTTTTAAACTATTAAATTAGTTCTAAGAATTATAAATGAGCTGCTTCTGTAACGAAACAACTCGTAAAACGTTGATTAATATTGCTGAAGAGTGATATTTAAACGAGATTCTCACAATATATAAATCATTTGGGACTTTAACCATGGTATGTAACTACGTGATATAATCTTTTGACTTTAATATTTATTACTTGTCTCGTAACACAGATAATTGGGACTGGGACGTACCCAGCTAATTGTTTGTTCGAATAAAGGAGAGATACATTTAACGATTTATTGTGGTTTATAATCAGATACTTAAACTTACTAACAATCGACAGAATTTGAAAAGGTAAGGTTCAGTAATTCCTTATTGGATGAAAGATTTAATATTTACAACAACACGAGAAAAGAACTGGGAAATCTTTCGTTGACAGTGTATTTGATGGCCAAACATACTATTTCATAAAACTTATATCAATTGAAACTTAGCATAATAAAGGTTTTAAAAACTCGAAACAGTCGTTTGCAACAATTTCTAACTCAAATTGAGTTATTTGCACTCCTGTTTTTCTAAATTTCTAAAAGTAGAAAACAATAATGTCAGTCAACTTGATAAATTCAGGGTAAATAAACTCTGGAATTTAATGTAGTAGTAGCTTGTTGCCACCAGCTGCAGTAACTAAATTTTGCATATTATTCGTACAGTGACATTTAGTGCGATACAATGCACTCGGTTTATTGTGTCCATATGGAGCACGTTTTACCTGAAGTATTTTGTAACTTTACACTGTACAATATTTTGGTATACTTTACGTTTTAATTTTTATCAACCAGGTATGTGTAACTGGTATGTCTTCTTCTTCTTGGCCCTTTTTTTAAAGGGAAATGGAGCTTCTTTTCGACGGACTCAAATCTTTTTATGTAAAATGTCGAGTAGAAAGCGTCATGACATCTGCTCAGTCCAATGTAGCTTGTTTCTAATCTATCCTCTCACTTTATCGTGCTCTCCCTAAGCCTCTTTTCTTCCGCATTGACGGTAGTTTACTCTGCATCCAGGTATAGATGTCACTTCTCTGATAAATTATATAGCTAAAATATGCCTGTTTTTTATGGGAAATCATAATCATCTCATTGTGAGTTAGCAGCGTGAGGGACGTGTGACGGACGTGTCAAACTCTTACTGACTGAAACCCTTCGTAGGCCTTTTATGTACATACCAGGGCTGCACGTTTCCTACAAAATTCTATTGTATAAAAATTGCTTGCCGCATTGCGATAAACTACGTACGTACGAGCCTTATCCGACAGCTAGTACCAGGCACTAAGGTAGTGGCGATAAGCTTCGAACGTCCGGTGGCCTACGTAAAACATCCCCAACCCCTTACGTGTTACGACCCATACACATACCATATGTGGTAAAGTGGATTGAAAAATGTTTTTATTTATTTTGTAAGTGTATTGAAATGTTGGAGAAATGGATACATTTAAGTTTTTTTTTCAATTCTCAAATATTTATTGCGTTCCATAATGTTCAGGTTGTTGGTATATAGATAATTTTGTCACAATTATGGACACCGGTCGGATACAATTACTACGTAGTTTGTATTTTATAATACATACTAACATACAGCTTTAAAGTGTATAAGTACCTATGGGACAATGTAGCCAAACAATAAAGGTATTTTGTTTTTATTTTAGTTTTCTACACTGATTTAGTATTTTAAAACTTGAGTGTAGTTTTTTCGTATATTAGGTAAATCACTAACGTTTCTTTTGCTAAAGAAATTGTGGCACATACAGAAGATGTCTAAAAGTGCACGAAAACGTTATTAGCCATGAACCCATTCTACTTTTTCGTGGTGACTACGAACTGCACTTAGGTTAGTTAAAACCGAAAGCTATCCCCTTACAACGACCGCCAACGAAGCGAGGGGGAAACAATATAATTGTGTTTTTCACTATGCTTATGTTCGCTAAGTATATCATTCGACACAAGTTAGCACTTCCCTTAATACGCCCTTATTTTATTAAAGTAGGCTCTTTAAGAATGTAATTTTCTTCGAAAGTATGGGAATGTAACGAAGTTTATAAAAAGAAAGATACTTACTGCAAATAAAATTATGCACAAAGTTAAAATACACAAATACAATAAAAGTGTAAAAAACAGAACTTACATTTAGAAAACAAACTTCTAACGTTAATAAATCAGGCCTGAAAACTTTCGTGCTTGAACAAAAATTTTAAACAAAGAATACCAACTTTTTTAGGATTGTCATTACCGAAAATGGATTTTGTACGAAATTAAATTAGACGTACAACCGCAGACAACAAGAGCAATATTTTATGAAAGAATTTTGAAAGTAATCAAAATAAGCAGAATTCTCTCCGAATAACATTAAACAGATATCCAAGTTATTTCTTTACAAGTGAAGTACGTCAATAAATCTTTAATACGGAGCTGGGTTTTGTACCTTACTCAGGGTTTACTTGACTTTTATCTTAGGTTAAAAGAACTTACTGATCTAGGCAAAGCAACTCTCTTAAATATATTCGAAATAAATTCTAAGTAAATATGTACACACTATATGTACAAACTTTAACTACTTATCTTTATACAATACTAAAAATAAAATACCATATTCAAACATATATCAAAGTACATCGATTAGGCGTCGAGGTATTCCTCCGCATCACTGTCCTCCGGAAACGTGCCCAGAAGACTGGCTGTCAAGAATAAATTCTTAATTTCTAGTCAAATAAAAAAATAACATATTGGCACCTATTGTGACCAATTTTGCATAAAACCTCAATACTAGTTAGTTCCGGCATAAAATCCCTAGTGGTCTCCAAGTAAAATTAAATTTCCATTTTTATGTTCCATCGTTTTTCTCGAGTTTAATTCAAACAGAACAGATGAACGCTAAGAAGATAACAATACTTACCAGCTTTCCTCCGACAGTACGGTTGAAATTATGCCCATTAAATGCTCTTAGCTCCTTTTTATGAAACTCCAAAATATTTAATAATGGCCGAAATTGCTTTTCCTTTTTAGGGTTCCGTAGCCAAAATGGCAAAAACGGAACCCTTATAGTTTCGTCATGTCCGTCTGTCCGTCTGTCCGTCTGTCCGTCTGTCACAGCCGATTTACTCGGAAACTATAAGTACTACAGTGATGAAATTTGATGGGAATATGTGTTGTATGAACCGCTACAAAAATATGACACTAAATAGTAAAAGAATTGGGGTGGGGCCCCCCATACATGTAACTGAGGGATGAAATTTTTTTTCGATGTACATACCCGTGTGGGGTATCAATGGAAAGGTCTTTTAAAATGATATAAAGTTTTCTAAAAAACATTTTTCTTAAAGTGAACGGTTTTTGAGATATCAGCTCTCAAAGTCGTAAAAAGTATGTCCCCCCCCCTCTATTTTTATAACTACGGGGTATAAAATTCTAAAAAAAAATAGAGGTGATGCATGCTAATTAACTCTTTCAACGATTTTTGGTTTGATCAAAGTATCTCTTATAGTTTTTGAGATAGGTTGATTTAACTGTAATTTACGGAACCCTTCGTGCACGAGTCCGACTCGCACTTGGCCGGTTTTTTTACATTGAAATGTACAAGTGAGTGTAAATTGAACTTGACTGAAAATGACTTTTTGATGGAAATCGTTTATCCCGCTTTATATTGCTTTGGGACCTTTTGAAGTCTAGTATTTTTCTTTTCATACGAGATGTTTTCAACTTTTTTTGTTATCATTATTGAGATAGAAGTTGACTATAACACTTTTATTACGTTAAACTATCGTTAACTTGATACTAAATAATTGTTTTGTTTCAGAATGCACAAATTATTTGGCCCAGCCCCTTATGGAGAACGGGCGCCCAATCGACTTAGCATACGATGTAAATATAGCTAGTAAGTACCTTTTTAACTTTTATAACCCTTACATAATACCACAGGGATCTCTAATGGAAAAAATTGTAGTCCCGGATCCTAATTCTTAAAATAACAAAACAATCTTCGCTGTAACCAAGCGTTGATTCTAAAACAAATCTGTTTCGAATCCAATATCACGTGACAAAGGCAGACTAAGTCTTTTGTAACCAGAGATTACTCGTACGTGTTCCGCTGTGGCACTCAGGCATTGTATTTATGTACTACATATATACGTAGTATAGAATTTTGTAAACTACGACATCGGAATTCTAGCAACTAAGCAGTATTGCTGTGTCACCAACATGAGATAACGTACACTTGAAACAAGGTACACTTTAGTCTAGCCTGTTGAATATAATAAACGTTTAGTCATAGCTTTGATGACAAAGTATGCACATCTATCAAAGAAGTTTTTTTCCAAAAAAATATTAAACGAATATTACTTCTATCTTCAAAAACCCACACAAAGATCTTAGCAAGTCTACAGCTCAGTATTTATCTGCGAAAATATTATTATTTACGCGTTTCTCTTTTGTTTAGATTATGTGCGAACCATGATATCTTTTGGTATCATCAGTCTGTTCGTCATGGCGATGGGCTGTGGCTTCTCCGTGTACACTTTCCACAATCCTAGATATATGTTCAAGCGTCTTGCTGCGGGCATACACTTTATTAGTAGTAAGTATAAGGACATATAAACTATGTCGATCATATCAGAAGTAATGTTATATGTTTTTTCGAAACATCACTAAACACATTCATTTCCAATGAATGATTGCCATAAATTCAGAATTATCATCTTAATTTTTTTCTGACTATGATAAGTTTAACATTCTTTAAATTTTTGCAGCGTCATGCACATTCGTCGTAGTGCAAGTAATGATGTCTTCAGTAGATCATATGAAGAAAAATGTGAAATTCATCTACCCTGAACGTGCCTACCATTAGTAAGTATTATATAGCTTTTTAAATAGTTTAAAAAAATGGTTAACTTTAGAAGCTCGCGTAATATCTTTAGCTCTATCTCCTTCTTATTTTCCTAACAACTTTTACTTCTAAAAAGAAATAACCTTCTCCTTTTAAACTTCTTTCATACTGGTACGTAATAATTTTCCAATTACTAAAGCTTTATCTTTACTTCTACTAAATAACTCATACTAGCTAACTGCTGTAAACATTGCAACGGTCTCCCCAGTCCCTTTAATGCAATATCGATATCAGTTACAAAGTTCTATTGGCTCCTAATGAACACCAGTCGTGCATCTATTGTGAAATTGTATTGGCTCCCGTTGGCTCCCGTACACAATGGTATGTTTTTGACGTATTACCAGCTAATTTGATAGACGTTTGTATACGATCTAACCAATGCGTGCTAAGTGCGGCTAACACTGTCTATTGTTTACGCGAGCATTATCAGTTTCTGTTGAAAGCATTCCATTGTAGAATGTTGTAAAGACATTCTGAACGAATTCTGTTACTAGATTCTTATTTTTAACAATGTCAACTGATACAGTCGTAATAGTTAATTCCTTGTCAACAGCTATAACATCAGCTTCTTCCTGGCCTGGTTCGTCGTTCTCGTCAACCTCTTCGCCGCCGCCTCCTTCCTCTGGTACTCTCGCAAGAGGAAAGGTGACAAAGCAGCAACCGACGAGCTGGCCATGGCCGATGAACCCACTATCATCGGCCGATGACGCTTCCAGCTAAAACTTGTCACGCGACATCTCCAGTCGCGGGAAAGCTTCCTCAAATCTTTACTGAACAGTGCTCAAATGACCAATAGCTGTAACTATGTTCAAGTCTTCCAAGTAATGTATTCTACGAAAATAAGACTAAGTGATGCGGCCCGGATGACGTTTTGCCATTCGAAGTTGTTTGCTAAATTGTACTATTTTTCAAACTGGACTTTTCAATTTAGAATCAGTGATATGATAACATTAACTAGCTGATTTCGATTTCTTCTGAACTCTTTTGGATTTCGATGAAGTTCTGCTGAAGCTAGATTTCAGATAAAATGTCAAAGCCAGACAATTAAGCATCAAGTCGGTTTCAAAAGTCGCCCATACTCGACGGAATTCGCTCTCGCACTCGATTGGTTTTGAGAACGGTGGAATTTGCTGAAGAAATTGCTTTCGATCACGATCACGAGCTGCAATGAACTCATCCGATTAACTCGAATAGAGACTTTTCGTTTGAGTCGCATCACTAACATAATTACACAACGTCAGTTTCAGCCTTTAGACGATTCTTGACTGATTCTGTTACCTTGAATTTAATTACACCCTGAATGTAAATCGTGACGTTCATATTATTACGCCTTGTTAATCTTATAAGCGACGGAAAAAATAATCTTTATTGCGACATTTTTTATTACCAGCTTGCAATATTTTTATGTGAAAAAAGTATTATAACTTTATGTATTCGCCTCAGACTTATAGGATTAACGAAGTTAACGTACATCATGTTATAAAATAGCGGTTTTTTATAGTTAAAATTGTAATCTTTTGCGTTATTGTGTAAATATGTTGTACTTTTATTATGCTGCCATGAGAATACGTGTAACTTGATTCTAGTCATACTTATTATATTTATAATGCATATGTTTGTAAGGGTCAATTCCGTAATGTTTAAATATTTTATAATGAAAGTAGTCCTATTTTGGGTAAATAAAAGAGGAACTTATATTTATACAACTGGAATTCCTTATCCATTTGACAACAAAATTAAATCGAGTTGGGACCAACAGGACATAAAATTCATTATAGTCTAAACACCGGGACTTATTTTTAGAACTCACATAGCAGGCAGCGCAGGAAATGCTATCTTAGGATAAAGTAATGTGAGTTGAAACAGTTACGGAATGTAGCCTGAAGAGTGGTCTTGTTTATTCCATTATATTTGCATTATCGTGTGTATTGATGTTATGTACGTTATTCTTATATATAATTCTTTTTTATTGATTAAATTCTGTAAACTTGGTGTTTGTAGTTTTTTTGCTCCTACCTTCTTCATTTTTCAAGTTTGATGTTCGCAGAATGATTAATAATTGATCACACAAAATTTGTTTAAATTAAAGTCACAAAATTTGTTTACACAGTAATATAGTATAGTATCATTTAATTTAATAAAATAATTTCAAATCGCTTGACTCATTTTGGTGACTAAATAAAATTAACGTTTCGCTTTCATGTACTGTGGTCCAAGTCTTTAACATTTTACAACAGAAAAAATGTCGTATAAACTTTTCGGCGGTAGTTATTTTGGGATGAGCATTGTCCCAGTCGAAAATCTGGCAACGTCCCAGAGTTGAGCTGTGACACTGCCAACGTCAACAAAGGTCAGTGTCCTAAAAAACTGGTGAAGGAAAAGTCCAGTAGTTCTGATGATCTAGTGAGGGGCTCCGAAGGGCCTGTCTGCCGATCGCCTCGTCGCTTCGTCGCAAAGATAGAGGTGGTGACGTAACAGGTTCGTTTATCACAGTCAAGGTTTGTAATAACGTCAATTGTTTTTTAAACCACCTATTACCTACATAAAACACTTGAACTATAAATCACTGGCTTGTCAGTTCAAATTGGTTGAGGTTTTTCGTGCTGTAAAATTATTCCTCTCGTATTTTTGCTGAAAATTTCAAAGGCCTTGCTTTGACAAATTTTCAAAATTGAAAAGGGATCTTGACGGTAAAATAAATATATTACTTCTATATAAATATATATATTGCATTCCATAATGTACATTGCGTGGAAAATATAAAAATAAATAAACCACATGATAACTTATGAGCATGGTATTCAGCTTCTCCTAGAAGGCAAAAAATCGTATGTAAGAGCTCATACCTACTCTCCATAAATGTGTCTGTACCTAGATAAAATGATAGACTTTGTCTAATTTGGGGCTAATAATAAAACAGTCTATGAAGATCTTCTTAATTTTTTTTTATAGTAACACATTCAAGAAACCTTAGGCACAGCTAAGTTACTTATTTATAGAAATTTAAGAAAAGCTTGTATCAAAATGACCTTTGAAGCAAGAATCTCTGTCTCAAATCAATCACTTCAACACGTAGACGCAGGCCTCAGTTTTATTTTTAAATGACAAAACGTTCCGAGATAATACTTGAAAAACTTAAGTGCTTGATGAGCTTCAAACTTCAGTTCTGTTCATTTGCACCAATCCTGTTACAGAACTAACTGCAAAAAAATTGTACCGTTGGAAACTCTTATAGTTAGAGTGATACATTGTAATTTGTTGATTAGACCATAATCTTATAAATAAGGAAAGCATCGATAATCATATCTGTTTCATCACAAAATCAACCATTTTTAATTTCGCGCCAAAAAAGTAAAACCTTTTTATGTCATGTCCGCATGCAACTGGCTGACAAGAAAGCTTCAAAAGGCGTTCGATACTCGTTATTCGTAACCATGGCAACCATTCAACTGTCTTCGCATGTTGTGCTGGGAAGATAATGGAGTGAAATAATTTCGGGTTGTAACCTTAAGCAGATCAATAAAAGTCGGGTAATTCAAACGAATCACGCGATATGACTGGAACTAAGGTATGCCATGTTGTCCCTTTCAATTTAATTAACATGATACCGTTTGCATGCAATCGAGTTGTTACGTCAACGCTTTCGTAGAAGCACGAAGCCCGTCCCTTGTGCCTTCATTATTAGCATTTTTAATGTCCGTGGCTTCATCCCGACAAACTACTGTGACGTTCTTGGCATAATTTATTTTACGACCACTTAAAAATGACATATTATTACTCAGAAATGTAAAACTCGCCGTCAATGTTTCAGAGTATTTTCATTTCATTCTTTATAGTCTCATAATACTAACGCATTTTAATGTTTGGGCACAAAATTGTTCTCCGAATTGTGATTAGTTAGAAATATAGTCTTGAGTGTGGTTGTATAGAAAGAAATCAATGCATAACTTTTCTGCAGTAAGGGGTGGGTGCATAGTTACTATACTCCAGAATATACATACGTCACAATACACTGTTCTATTATATTTTATTTATATAGGTCTAGGTGTAAGTTTGGTTTAGGTCAAATAGCAGTTGTATTCCATGTTGCCCAATCCACAAAAGATCATATAATAATGTTGTGGCATGTTTTATATCTATAACGCTATCTGTACAAATAATATTAAACGATCAGTTATCATGATAATTCTTAAAACTAACATATTTGAATAGGAGAAAAAAGCAAAAAATGGAAAAACGACAAAAGTAAAGGAAGAAAAGAAACCTGAAACTGAGGTTGAAACTGAAGTTAAAGCTAAAGTAAAGGCTTTGGGGGCTGAGGATGATGCAAGTTCGAGTGGGAGTTCTGGTCCTGATACTGAATCTTCAGGTAAGTCTAGTATGTCTATGCTCCACATATAACAGTTACAAAAAAGTTGCAATACAAAAAACTGTCCCAAATGGCCTTTGGCGTCCAGAAGGAGGTCACTAAAAATTGAAGTTTCAGTTTGCTCAAAGAAATATGTAGGTGAATCAAAATTATCTTTTTACACTCCCTAACATTAAGTCTCAAGCCTTACTTATTTTGATTAGAAATATTGCAAATAATAATGGTTCAATAAAATCGGTATTAGCTTCTCAACTAATGTTAGATAGAGTATCTATCATGAGATCTTGATTTTTGCAGAAAGTGGCCCAAAAGTAGAAGCTGAAGAAGGAGCAGGCCAGATTGGTAATGTAGCTGCCTCAACTATCCATGTGGATAGAGACGAGTACTTGGCCGCTCATAGAGAGCTCACATTGGAACGTAACCAGCAACAAGTGCTGAACAATATTCTACATAGACGACTTGCTGAGTACTATAAGTATGTCATTTATTTTGGCTGATCTATGTATATCTTAAACCTGTTCCAAACTATGGGTAGCAAGTTCAGGCTCAGGCTCTCATTTTGAAAATATAATTTTTAGACATTTTGTATCAAAGATGAGTCAGTTGTTATTGAAAAGTTCTAAAGTAGATTTTTTTAAATTGTTTTAAGTGCCCAATATTAATAAAATAATTTGAATGGAAACAATTAGCAAAGCAGTTAGATTATGAACAAGCATTTGTACTTCCAATAAGAAACCAATTGAATTCCTCCCTCCCTCAAATATACACACTCTGCAATAAAAATTAAATAAATAAAAGTGACACGGAAAAGCTCGCTCGACTAAAACTTTTCAACCGTAAAATGAAACTGACGGTATATTTATTTTTCTAGTCATCATCGTCGCGAGTTTGGTGCAAACGTCTGAATTGCTCATTTGTATTGAAAGAAAATACTAGCCCACTGAACTGTATAAGAAAAACAAGAAGTTGTATAAGACTTTGGCAGGCGACTGTACGGCGTACAGTGTACGCGTTGTCATTTTTATGGCAGAATGCCGATATTTTACCTGTTTATTTTAACTATGGACAAATTGCGAGAAAAGTAAACCCTAGATTAATAACTCATTTAAGAAATTACCTGACCTGACAGTTTCAAATCCCAATTATTAGGTATTATAGAACAATTATTCTTTATTTTTTATTAAAGAGGAGACCAAAGTCAATAGTCATTATTTTAAATCTTGAATGTAAGAACACGTGTTTTTAAAGCATTAGCCTACTTTCATAATTAGCAACGTCTTTAAGTGCCGCCAAAAATCACAAAACTATTAAAAAAAAGTATTCTCTCTTCAGGAAACGTAAATGTGAGCATGTGTTGAAACCTTTGGAAGGCGCTGTAGATATGGAAGAGAAGTATCAGCAGAAGTTGTATGCTTACCAAGAACTGCAGGAGAAAGCAGAGAGGGAAATTGCCGATGTAAGATTTATACATTTGAAGTTTTCACAGATGTGTTGCCGCTCACATTATTAAAGCATATTATCTTTTATTCGTAATTGATGATAATGATGCAAATGATACAACTTAAAAGTTTAGTATTGACCTCTTGAAGATCAAGCAATTTTCTAAATTGTAGTTTAATCGTATGTAGGTGTTGCCAAAGATAACTATCCTGCAAAATGTTTAAAACAATATTCTATATAAAATATATATTTATATTTTTAATAGATAAAAATGAAAGTGTCAGAAGTAGAACAAAAATACCAGGAAAGACTGGAGCATGCTAACACAAAATTCGATGGATTGCAACAACTGGAGAGATCCACCGGCTCAGGACTTATTTATTCCAGAAAGGGAAAACCTATTGCAGATAAGGTAAGAACAATTTTTTTTAATAGGCATTTTCAAATTGCTACCATGTTATTTTAGGAAAATCCGGTGTACTAACATTGTTTATCTTATTTCTTTAGACTGTTGAAAGATTTCTTACTCTTCAAAGACGTAAAAGTGAACAGTCTTCGGCGTTGTGCCTCCGATATATTCGAGCTAGGAACGCAGTTGCAGAACTTGAAGCTGTCGTGAAAAATCTGGAAACCCTTGGACCTGGACTTTACGTGTATCAATATGAACAACTCAATATTGATAACCAAAACTATAACACTAAAATTGAAGGTAATTTCAATGTGATTTAAAACACCCCAAGTAGTAGTACCATTTTCTCACTGAACTCCAAAACACATTACTCTCAAAATTCTCATGAAAGTGACACCTCTTTTAATGGGGCTTATCAAAATAAACACTTTTTTGACAGAACGAGAAGACGAGCTCATAAAAAACCGCGCGAAATGCACAGAGCATAACCAAATCTTGGCTCACATTAGAGAAAAGATGCATCATACTGATGAGGTCATTGACTTCGCAGAGTGTGATCTTGGTGACGCCGAAATGGAATTTTATAGGGCTAGAGAAGATCTTGGCATGATCAAGGTATGCTTTTGGCATAGTTAATTATTGTCGACAATATTTTGTCACATTAATCCGATGGACATTTATTACCATGTATTTTTTGGAACCGTTTATCGAGCATGAAGCATTGTTCTAAATAAGATTTATAAGATATTTTTCTACTATTTCAATGAATAGAGTCATCGAAACAAACTGCGCTGGTCGCTAGAGGAAGAGAGACTGAAAGCAGGTTTGCTGACAAGAAAAGATTTACTGCGCGACTTCCAAGCTTCTATGGATGAGGTAAACTTAATTTGTAAATTGATGGAACTATTTAACGCGAATAAAATCAAGTATGTGAAATCAACAAAGTTAGTGTAAATTCTGTTTTTTTTTTGTAAGATGTTAACAAACGCACACAAAGTGACACGAAAATTATTTCTGAAACAGCAACAGGTGCATAAAGGAAACAGTTTTCTTGTATCGAACTTTTAAGTTTACTTTATTTTAGTATGCTTGTGAAAGTCTAGAAAAATGGGGAGCTTATGTTAGTAAGTTTCGGAATTCGAGAGTTACTACTTGGCTCCACAAACTAAACTTCGAACATTAATGTTTATGTGAGTCTGTGTGTAAATCCTGTCTTGTAAAAAAACTCATGAATTTTACACTTTAAACTGGGCAAACAAGTGTCTACTTTTCATATGCTCATTTTGATCATCTTATCTAACCTGTGCAAGATGTCTTTGTCTTCTATACCTACTCCTTTGTCTAACCTTCACAATAATAACAATTCGATATATCCTAGGTGGTACAACTGGGCCTGAAGAAGAAAAGTCTCGAGGCACAAGTGAACAAAGCTTCAGAGGAATTGAGGAACGCGCGCAAGAGTGTGCAGTTTCAAGCTATTCGCCATCACGGGCCGGCCGCACAACATGACGATGGTGACGATGTTTCACACATGTAGACCCTTGACGCTGCCCACTCACGTCCAGACTTTTTGTAGGATAGATAATCGGACCATTCTTTTGTAGACCTACCTGACTAGGATTTTCTCACCGACGTTTTGTAGGACGTGTGCATTGCACTAATGCTTTCGGTGTGTTCTATTTTTCTCCTAAGAAAAATCGGTCACCGATTATCAGACGTGGGCGCACGGGGAAGGAACCAAATTGAATGATTTATATGAAATCGTATGAAACGTCGTAATATTACGCGCGGCGAATTGTTCGAATCGTCCAAATTTGGAAGATCATCATCCGACGACGATTTCGAGTCGTTCACTATTTACTCTTTCTAGGTACCTAAACATATACGTTACAGTTTAAACTTTAGTAATAGTAGAAGGGAGTTTGATGTATATTATTTCTGTTGCTTGTTAAACATTATATTGCATTATATAAGATAAGATTTCCTGTTCAAATTATTTGTAAAAGAGATTAATTGAACTCAACCTAGTCAACTTATAAGTAAATAACACCTTGCTATAGAGGGCAGTTTATTCCTGCGGGCTTCCATACATTTACATATAGTTGTCCTTATTTCTATGATTTACAAAACTCTTGCCTATTTAATTAGATCATGTTAAAGTTGTTCTATGTATTTTATGAAGTTGTTGAAATTGATATAAATATATAATTTATTTCATTTTTTTGTAGTTTTAATTCAAAGCAGTAGGTAAAGCTTTCTATATTTTTAACACATGCGTGTATCTTTATGAGTTTTCTGACTCAAAAGTCCAAGAGTACTTGCATTTGCTGCGTATTTAGCACAAAAAGTAACCAGAATAATAAATTATATTTCTCTTATTTGCTTCCTATCTTAATTAATGGGAATCGTCAAATCATTCCTGCGTTTGCAATGAAAATTACAATATCTTTGTAGACATTACTTCATTGATTTTCTTATCTTCCGTTTTAATAATTTTAGCAGCACATTTATTTCCACTTTTCAGTTGTGGCATCTTGAATGGCAGGTGATACTAATTAATTTTCGTTGATTTTATTGACCTTATCGTAAATTGTTGTTTGGAAAAATATCTACAGTACTATTTAGGGGTACTCATTTATGTTGTTTCATAGATTGATAATGTCAGATTCCATGACTCTTAATGTATCGTAGGGGAATCTTTAATGTGACTACATTGTGCTGCAATATAATGAACAAACCCACTTACGTATAGAAACGAGATTAGGTCATATTACCCAACGCAAACTAAACATACCCGATTTGGGATTAAACTAAAACTCAACTAAGTATTCCGCCCCAAACTATCTTTAAGGAAAATTAGCATATACACATCTACTTAATATAGATACAGCTTAAGTATTGGTTAAAGTAACAATATCCTGGATTATCTGTGTGTATGGTTGCTCTATTTATTAAAGGTAGCCCGAGAGGTGGGAACTTTGCAATTAGAGAACTAATTTTAATAGAAATTTCTCCTCGACCTATTTAAAAGGATGTTCTATTTTCTCTTTATTGTTTCTAGCGAGATCTTTTATACTAGTAGGTATAAAGGAATTCTGTAAAAAACTTGGGTTCAGTTTCTTATTTGCTGAAATTGACAGAATAGGTATGTCAAAAATGCTGGTAGAGGAATTTTCTCTTAAAATAAAACAATGTCATAAAATTATAATAAAAAAATGATTTAATAATACATTTGTTAATTCGATTATAACAAGTTAATCTATCTATTATGTCCTTGAGAACTTAAGAGTATAAGGCACTGTTGTTGTACTATATTATTATGTTCGTCACTGACTAGTTGCACTGGTTGCATTGTCTTTCGTTTTTCCCTTCGATCATGATGATGCATTTTTGTGGTCTGACAGTCTGACGGATTCTGGTTGCTCGACCGTATCTCTTGTCAATGGGCCGTGTTTCCAACCTTCTGGGTAGCCGAATTGGCGGACATCGTCCCACCATTGCTGCTTGCCGTCTGCCCAAATGCAGTAGATCACGTTTGTGCCCACCAGGACGGCAAAGCACACCCAGAAAGCAACTCGCCATTGTGCCAAGGTTGACTGCAAATAAAAAGAATGTTAGTAATAATATACCTACTAATCATTTTTGCTTGACATAAAGTGGATTTGTAGAACCCATCTTCATTCCTTTTATGAAGGCCCAGAGCCAAATGTCGTTATTTGGGTCGTAAAAGTTCAAGGTTTTCTTGAATGCGGATACAATGCAAATTCCGTTCATTGTTCCAAGTTAATGAAGTAAAGAGCTGTCTATTCCTGTATAACAATATTTGATTTAAATACCAGTCTCTAATGGTCTCCGGTTTATTTACCGTCACGTATGGATGATTTTTACAATGACCTATTTGGCTCATTCATTAATCTTCATCGCTTTATTTCGGTATCATATTATGCTATTGCCACAGTGTGTCAAAAACATAAACAACGAAAAATAAATTTCAACACAACAAATGTTTGTCCTAACAGTTCAAATATTATTGGTTGGAGTCGCTTTTATTTCTGAAAAGCGTAAAAACCAATATATATTGATCTTTGTTTACTTGGACCTTGTTATGATTTATGTGCTGTTGTGTTCTGACCTCGAAACATTAAGATACCATCCACTTTGTTCTTCGCGATAGAAAATATTAATACCAAATTTTATTTTTAGAGCATCGTAAAATTTTATAGCCAATACGAATGAATCGAATATCTAACGTTTTGTATTTTTTAAAGCTTTTAAATGGACTATTACGTATTGGAATTGATACTTATGTAATTTATTGAATTTGTCTATGAAAATGTTTTGCTATCGATTCCATTAGTCTATCTCGTTAGTGTTGTAGTTGCATTTGAGAATTTATCAGGTATCATTTTAGCAGTCTTCATATTATCTATTCTTCGTACATGAGCTCTTAGCAACAAAGCTGCCGTTTTATCACGGCCACCATACCTATTTCTCTCGCTAAGCAGTTACTCTGTTCCGGTTTAGAGGAGTGCCGGAGTAATTACAGGCTTATGAGACATTTCAACTTTGTCTCGTGACTGCAACACGAGTGAGATAAGCTATAGCGATGCTTCTTTGTGCTCGGGGCAACTTTTGTTTTTCACATGCAATTAATATTTTTTCTTACACTTTACTTTTCGACTTTCTTTTTATACATACAAGGCGTATTGATTACCAATCCATTTGATATCGTGTGCCTTATCCACAAAATATTGACACAACGGTTCCCCTAAGGAATCTCTACTCTGCCGAAAATGTATAAGAAAATAATATTAATAGTCCAGTATCTTTCAGGACTTATCCCAACTAGTAGGTACTATGAGGTCTCTATTTACCTTAAAATTTTATCCGTCGACCTATCGTAAACTGAGTCGAGTGAAGTAAAATGTATTCAGTCGTGACGTTTTTACGAGGTACAAAGCACTTAACCTAAATAAAGTTGTGTGTACTTACATCAGGCGTCAGTAGGCCGATAAGGTAGGGTGTGATGATACCAGCAAATGTCGATGTTGTATTCACAAGGGAAGTTAATGTCCCGGCGTAGTTGGGTGCCAAGTCCAACGCGTTAACCTGCGGGAAAGAGGATGTATTAGATCATTGTATGGGGCTCACTTTTTTGCAAGATTCTTCGTATTCATTTTATCTTGTGTTATGATCTTTGCCTAGACACACTCTTTGGCTTCGTTGTTGGACATAAGTATTAATGTATAAAAAAAGGTAAGAAGATGAATTTAGATGTTATGAACCCGTTCTCTTCTAAAATTTCGAGGACTTAAAAATACGAATACGTAGGATTTTCTTTGCTGAAATAGCGTAAGATTATCGTAAAACATTATATTTAAATATTTACGCCCCACAACCCCATTATAAGAGATCCCAAATTCCTTTCTAGCGTACACAACAATGTGTAAACAAAGAAACAATACTTATTATCTCATTCAACATGTATACCCGCTTAGATTGCAGTTACACGGGTAAACGGGCTCACAAAACCACGAAAACATTTCTCCAAGCATCATGACTTGCGATAAGACCCGCTTTGGAAATGAATAATACGGTGCTTTTTAGGCTAAGGAAAATTCTGAAAGAAACCCTTATCCAGAATACAATTATACTCTATTCTCAAGATTCAAGATATTATGGAGCCATAATAAATTCGAACTTGGTCCATTAAAGACATTTTATTATTTCGATATAACGAGGGTTAAGTAAGGTTTTATGTTAATTTTCTTATATCTTACCGTAACACATTTTTGCGTACCTGAAAGTTTTATTTCGAATTTTTCGTCCGCATTGTAAGAAAAACCCAACCTTTTTGGTCTTGGAGTACAATTAATTTCAGAAACGTCGCCATTATTTAGAATGTTAGAGAGCATGTTACGTACCTTCATGCCGCTGTAAAAGCCTCCCATGAGAGCCATAGAGAGAACAAAGTAGACCATCGCAGCAGTTCTGTCGCAGCCGGCGTAAGACGCCAGGATAATACAGATAGCGGGACCGGTAGCAGCTGTGGACGAAATTGGTACTTAAATTGTGTCACATAAAGTCTACTTTATAAAATATTCATGTACGTGATCTAACGATTTGAATTCCTAATTCTATCCTAGTTACTTTTGTGTTCTAAAAATACTGCTTACCGATAGTTGTGTGAATAATTCTTCCAGTCTTGATAGTGTGCCAGCCCTTCTTGATGCAAACATCGCAGACTAAACCAAAGAGGAAGGAAGAAATCCACATGGCTATGTACGGCAAAGCTGTGAGGGTTCCAGTGGTCGCAATGTTGTACTTCAGAACATCGTGAGAGTATTTGGGAAGATCTGTCACCATCGTGTAGTAACCCCAGTCGTGACCGACCTGGAATTTAAAAAATATAATATCAGGATATTCATATAATTGCTCAAGCGTAATGATTATTTTGAACAAAACAACAGTGCACCATAATATTTTTACAATTATCATCTTACAAGCAAAATATGTATATGCCTAAAAGAAAAACTGCTGGAATCTGATTTTGAGGCGGAGATATGAAAGGCGATCTCCATAAAATAATTGCGAATCCCGATGTTAATGATTCCCCAAATTACGTACGTCGGATCGTCGATCAATAACGCCTTGGCAACGCATTGACAGCTTAACACGCTTATATCACGCTCCCCAAGATACGTAATATTTCATCTAAATATTCCATCAAATTAAGAGCCTCATCAGAAATTCATTTGATTCACACAATATGTTTGGTATAATAGAAAGAGGTTTTCGCCTGCTTTCAAAATATGTATGTTATGTACTCAGATAGGAATCATTTTGATCAGTAAGTATTCATCAATATTTACCACCTTTCTACCAAGTGATGAATCATACTATGCTCCGTGTTACTTCAATTAACATGATTCCATAATCATGTCATCATACTCTAAATATGCGGAGACTCACTACTACATAGAAAAGTTCCACGGGGCATATAAACAAGACATCCAATACCGTTTTCCTAAGCACTAAGCACATAAACTGTTTGTTCCGTTTGCCCCATTAATCGGCCCGCTCGTTAAGCTAACCGTAAGGGTAAAGAAGCAACAGTGAGCGTCCTCTTTCCAGTTTCAAACATAAATTCTCGAAGGTTCTTTTATTTGTTTAACATATTGAATTGTCCCGAAATAGCAAACGCCATTTGCATTCCAAGTGATGCGTATCGGAAGAATCACGATATTTGCTTTTACGCAAAACTCCCGACATTTCGGTATCCAATAAGTGTCGGAATGGCTTTTGCTAAACTTTGTTAGCTTTGGATTTCAAACTTAGATGTCTTCGCGGATCGTATTTAGATTATTTGTAGTGTTTTTTTTTTTTTTGTAAGGTGGATAAAAGTATTCAGAGCTACTAATAGCCCCTTAGTTTTTCGTAATATTATCTGTTGGTATAGCTATTAAAATCAATGTATCCGCATGTTTCTTTTAATGTATGTTTCTTTAATTTTCGTATATTCTTGGGGGCTGTTGGTGAGGGTCCATGATATCACTATCATCTGCCTAGCCTTTTCCCAACTATGTTGGGGTCGGCTTCCAGTCTAACCGGATGCAGCTGTGTACCAGGGTTTTACAAGGAGCGACTGCCTATCTGACCTCCTCAACCCAGTTACCTGGGCAACCCGATACCCCTTGGTAAGACTGGTTGTCAGACTTTCTGGCTTCTGACTACCCGTAACGACTACCAAAGATGTTTAAATGGCAGCCGGGACCTACAGTTTATCGTGCCATCCGAAACACGGAAGAACTCAGTATGACAAGATGGTCACCCATCCACGGACCGACCGCGCCAAGCGTTGCTTAACCTGATCGATCGATCCGCGCGGCTTTGACTTAGCCACGAGCTCTTCATCGTCCATGATATCACTAATGATGTACATTTATGAAGGTACATCCTTTGATACTAGTCATATTATCATATATCATCATAGCAGAACCTTTGCAAGTTATCGAGAACCAGTGATTATTTTGACAGAAATGAATGAACACATTATTCCGTAGCTACTGTATAATCTTCATAAGTTATTCATGATTACTGCAGCCCCACCTGTAAGAATTACCCTTAGGGAATTTATTTATCCCAACTTATTATGCTATTTTATCTAACTGAACAAAAATTGTATCTATATTTGTTTTGGAATATTATATTGAAAAAAAAAAAAACATATGTTCTGCGATTCGCAGAACAATGCAATTTATAAGCAGACAGCTAAAATCATATTCAGGCCTTGGATGTATGGGCAGCAACAGGTTCAAAACAAAACCTTATATGACTTCGGCTTTTAAATGGAGAGCACTGATAAAATGATCAATATAAATTCGATAACATCCTCCTAACCATAGCGGCATGGCTAATTCTGTTTTAGCCAAATACGATTAAGGGAAACTGAGCCACACGAGAACGAGTTACACGATCTCTTCATATCCATAACTGGAGCATGACTGAGCCACACCGATACACTGGGATTGGATTAGCTTTCACTGCCCGATTGATTGCTAAAGATAAAATATTCGTGTGACGATCTGGCGCGCTACGGGTTTGCTTTGTGGGTGAATTTTAGAGTTTTGGGAATATATCAGTTTGGTTCGTCATTGCATTTCTTGTTTTGTTGATTAAAACATACCTAATTGTGTGTTGTATATTGTAATATAGTCTGTGTACACTGTACCTACTGGCAGTAGTGAGGTTGTTTGAATCGAACCCGCATATTCGTACTCGAGAGGCATGACTTTTAACTGTTCCTATACCTATTTAAATTTATCAGTTTAGCTTCGTGGTTAAGTTGTTAAAACCACGAGGATGTAAAGGTCAGTTGATAGGTAACAATAGGTACTCACCATACATACACACATGTTTTAGCCTTGTGGTTAGCGAACCATACAAAATTGCGTAATATTTACTTAATTGGTTTCGTATTATTCGATTTTGTAAATTGCCGTATCCGGACATATAGTTGGTCTGATAAATTATTTAATTAGGCATGTAACTATCGCTATTGTTGCCAAAATGCCTATTGAGTGTTTCCCGCTAGGACAAGTTTGTTTAAATTATCATCACATTGTGAAAACAATACCTAATTTTTTTTTACAATTTCGTCTTGACTTTGACTTTTCATACCTACAATTTATTTTTCTGTTTATGTATTTTAAGAATTTTTAACAGGATGCCAGCTCTGTACAAGTAACACAAACCAAAGCGTATACGGAGAAAGTATCGTACATTACACAATACCAAGACATGTGTACATAAGTAGGTATAGCAAACTTATTACAGGGCTAATCCAACATCCAAGCAGTATTAAGATCAATAGGCATCATTTAGTAAACAACGCTTATGTACGGCCTTCATCAGCCCGTGGGCGAGACACAACGAAGGTATACGTCACTCAGAAGTGTAAGTTAAGCTAGCAGCGAGATTCCATCAAAAGTCTGCGAACTAAAATGTATAGGTACGCGTCGTCGTGAGGCCACTGATAGCAAGTTCGCGCTCAAAGGTTCGCTTTACAACTTCATGCACGTAAGTTTTACTCTTCGCCAGAGCGATAGGATCAGAAGAAATATTTTTGTGTATCGCAGTGAAATCTAGCGTTTTGAACTTTTGTTCTTGAATTTGCTATAAAAAGGTAGTCTTAAAATGGTCCCAAGATTTAAAAAGTGACAAGTTAGGTAAAAGTACCCAGTCCCAAGATTGCTCTGTTGATAAAATATACTTCCATAAGTTTTTTTTCGATTTATAATGATTCGAGTTTTTTGCAGTTAGGTTAAATAGACCTTCTTCCTCGTTTATTCGGTTGCTTCTGTTTTATAACTCCGCCAAGGTCTCACTCATGACGGAGCGATTAAACAATATCTCATTACGTGAACGGCCTATGTTTTTAAATTGTTATCTAACTGGTGGCAAATTTATTTTAATTGGCACTAAAAATTAGAGTCACAAATTATATTAGGTAGAGTATGTGGTCGAGCACGTGAAAGTATAAGTGGGATGTACAAAAATGTAGGTAATTCAAATTATGTCATTTCCTTTCACCACTTATTGAAGGAATGATACAGAGTGTTTTTTTATATTATTTAATTTCTGGACTAACGCTAATAATTTGCGTCATAAATACTTGTGGTTTTTTATCAGTACAGTAACATATTTTTTTCTGTAACTGTACTCAACTGCTTGAGTTAGTCATTAAGAATTCTAATTTAAAAATAAAATATTGTTACCACAATTTGCAAATAGGGTCAGAAAAAAATATTATGTGGCCAGTCTTTGCAATTAACAGTGTAATATTTTTTCCTCCTTTATTATAAGTTAACTGGGTAGTTATGCAGCGTTGTGCATGAGTAATTGAGTTATTAATACTAGTGTGACCCACATTGAGCTCCTTCCCCTCTCTATCGTAGTCATATCAGTAACAGGAACAGCAAATCAGTAAAATGGCTGGAAATTTTCTAAAGTTCTAGGGAATTCCTATTGGGGTTGGGTATTTATGTCCGTTGTACTAAATGATACATTATCAGAGAACCTATTGGGTATACAACAGATATGTATTTTTCTGAGAAAACTGCCCTTAGCAAGCCGATAATTGCCTGAATGTTTATACTCGATTTACAAAAATCGAAGACTCTACTGTAATCTCTCATGATGCTAGAGTAACTCTGTTTTAAATCCGACAAGGTTCGAGAGGAAAACTACATTTAGTGGATAAGTTTCTATACAATTGTTAAAATACTTACAGCAGCCCAAACAAGTGCCCACACAGGAGCTGATCGCAAGATAGCCTTCCAGGGTACAGGGTCCTTCACATGTGCCGACTCGGCGGTGGTCACATTGTTGTTCAGATACGTCAACTCCTTCTTCGATATGTACGGATGGCTGTTTGGTGTACTGAAGCAGAAGAGACTCTGAAATATATTAAAAAGGAATGTTAGGTACTTATATAAGTCCCGTCTGTGCATGTTATTTACGTTTGTAAACGGTAATGTTCTTCTACGGAGCAACATTCGTAGGTTTCCGCTCTACCATTTTCGCCGTACTGTGTTCTGCGTTTCGACGCTTTTACTTTGAATGGATAAGATCAGGAATTGGATGAAGTTTGGGGAAGGGAGACGCTCTTACATTTTTGTTACAGCCACTAAATTAAATTAATATCAAAGGCTTTGCAAGCTACATAAAACAAAAAAGAAAAGTCACTCTCAAATCCCACCAATCGGCAGCAGTCCCTCAAACTAATCGGTACTATTATCCCACAAGTGGCCATAAAATGCCCATAACCTCATCCATTAATTTATTCGCTTCAAAAATATTAAAGTACCGATTTCCCTTTATCTGTCGCGATTACGTGACCAGTAATTTTATTCACGGCTTTCTGTTTTTCAGCGGGATCCTCTTTATTTATTAGTTCTGTTACAGAGAGCTGTGATTAATTGGGCTTCATCACAGTTTGTTTAGGAAATTTTGGTAATTGATGGTTTAGGATTAAGTGACGGTTAAGATCTGTTGTCGCAGTTTATTTTTCTATAAGGGATTTTGTTCATTGTGGTAAAGTAATTATGGAGTTAAGTAGATACGGTATTGGGATCTTTATTGGTTGATTTTGTGACTGTAAATTAAACTACATTTGGCCTTACTACAAAAACTTAAACACCTGATTTACACTTGTCTAAAAAAAATGTGGCTGCAAAATGAACCATATGTCAACGTAATAATTTGACATTTTTTTAGACAAGTCTTAAACTGACGTTTAAAAGTTTTTGTGGTAAGACGGATTGTGTCTAATTTAGGAATTGTATTTAAGGAACCTAACATTATATTTGCTTTTCATATTGATCATCTTTCCGAACCATGTTTATGCTTCGCAAATAGAACCGATTTTTAGTGCATACATAAGTTTCAGATATGCATCGCTTCCCCTTAAATTCCTGGAACTTTGATCAACATTTTTCAGGCAACGGTTTGCAATATTCAGAACAAAATATTTGAGCTAGTATTTTCGTGGGTATTTGTATCGGAACGCCTCCTGACAGAATTTTAAACGGTTTTCATATAGGTAACGTGCAAAACGGTTGCTTCTTCTTTTACTTTAACGTGGGTTTTATCAAGAGAAGCCATAGAAAAAAAATACAAAAGAAAAATGTGATGTCCATTAATATTAACCCACCCAAAACAAAAATGTGAAAGACTGCCAAGTTCGATAATATGGGAATGCTTCGCCTATAAAAGAAGTGAGATCTGAATAAGTACCAAGTTCCATACACATACCTCAGTTAAAAATAGTTACTTTTTAATGATGTTACTTGGCAAGTTTTCATACACCTTGTTATAAACCTACTAAACGCAATGAATCAAGTATTTAATTTTCTATTAAAACTTGCCAAGTAATCATCATTAAAAAGTAACTATTTTTAACTGAGGTATGTGTATGGAACTTGGTACTTATTCAGATCTCACTTCTTTTATAGGCGAAGCATTCCCATATTATCGAACTTGGCAGTCTTTCACATTTTGTTTTGGGTGGGATTTCATTTATTTTTGTAAGGTTGTTTATTTTATTTTTTTCTTATGATGAAGTTAGTTAAAGAAATGTCTCATTTATACTATCTTTTAGATTTTTTAATATGCACTATGTTTCTTACAAAGAAATGAACTAGATTAACTATGACTAGATTTACCAACTGACTGACATGACATGTTATCATATATTATGTTCGTGGATCAAAGTTACACATTCGTTATTTTCGAAAGTGATTCACACTTGGCCGTTTTCAGATTTTTACTTTACTTTGACTAAATACAAACCTTTGTACCATTCGAAGATATATTATATAAATATAGATAAATTTAGTTCGTTTTAGTTCCTTAGGGGTATAAATTTACACCGGGTATAAAACACCTTCATTATTTTGAAACCGACTCACACTTGGCCATTTTCAGATTTTTCCCTTTACCTTGACATAAAGACCTACCTCCATGCCAAATTTCAAGTCAATACGACCATTGGAAGTGGTCTAGGTTTTTGATGAGTGAGTCAGTGAATAAGTGAATAAGTGAATCAGTGAATCAGTGTATAGTAAAAATAGCGATTTTCTGACGTCAATATCTCAAGACCTACAATAGGTATATTAATGAAATTTTGTATTTTAGATAAGTGAGGGGGTCTCAACAGATACTAGAAATTTGATATGCGTAAATAAAATAGATTTTGAGTTACAGGGGGGTCGAATTTGGCCCGAAAAAGTTCGTGTAATATAACCCACGGCCGGTGTGTCGCCTTTTTTGCTCGAACTTGGCGGACACACTGCCGTGTGTCTAGATACACGAGATCACATAGTAAAGTTAATCATAATCTACTGTAATTATTCGCGATCTATAAATCATCATCAAAATGCCGGAAGAAGAATATTAATACTCTTAGGATACATAAGGATCTTCCCTTGATAGATACGCTTAACGGACTAGTTGGTAATCGCCGTATGATTTGAATAAACATTACTTCCTAGGCACTGTTTAATTATTCAGTCAGACTTGCCCAGTATGAGCTCATCCCATTTAATGGATAAAACATCAGACTATGTGTATATTGATACAGTTTGTAACACTTAAAATGCTGGTTTCGCGACAACCTTGGAAACTAGCCTTGGTGTAATGAGTGACACGTTTTTCAAACTGACCAATGACACGCTTTGCAACTAACCAGCTGTCCAACTAGAAGACTGTCCATTAAAACAAATTGGACAGTTCAATTATGATAAAATGTGCGTAATAAATAATTTCAATTAGTCCATAATAATGAGAGAATGACTAGCTAGACATTTCGTCTTATTTTTTTTGGGATACCCAATTGTAAAGTAAGGACTAAAAAAATAAAAAATAAATATTTTTACTTACCCAGAGCACAAACCACAGGATACCGAATCCTCCGAAGAAGTAGAACACGTAAGCCCAATCCCTACCGTCTGCTAACAATATTCCCGACATAAAGGACCCGAAGATGTTGCCGATTTGAGCCCCTCCGAACACTAGCGCGCCTTGGAACGACCGTTCATGAGGAGGCACCCATCTTGCCAACATGATCATGAGAGCTGGCATTGTGGGACCCTGGTGAAGAAACAATGTGTTTAGTTTATAAAAGGTGATGGTGCGGTACACTTAGAAATACTTAAAATCTCATCTTCAATGAAGACAAGAAATTATCCCCATAATTTTGAGCGGTTTCTAGAATGAAAAAAAAAAAACATAAAAGAAAATATTTATACCTAGTATTTCGATTTCATCATAAAAATGTATGTTTGAACTCAAGTAGGTATACGGGGAATAAAACGAGGTGACAAAGACAATACTGCATCGCGTATACTCTGGCGTACTAAAACATCAGAGAATTCTATTTTCCTTTAGCACTCCAAAGCTTTCTGTTATCCAACTTCGAGAGAGATCTTCCTTTTATAGGCGAGCTCTGTTAGATACCGACAGCTCTTGTTTTGCCTTTGAAATTCAATTCTGTCCGTGAAAAAACAAAGAGAGCCAAGCAAATGTTTAATTAAAGCTTGAAAACTCTAAGCTAGGAGTGATAAAACACACATAACTCAGCCCCACTGTTATTGCATTCAGTGTTTATTTTGAACAAAGTTTTGCTTATAAATATCTCTTCCGTATCTCGTCTGTGAGGAGAAAAACTCATATGAGTTGAATAAATATCTGTCCATATTATGATAGTAAATATTGGCCTTCCATTATATTTGTCCTCATATTCAACATTGTGTCAACCTATATTCGTTCACAATACTCTGTAGCAACGAGGTCAGATACAATAAAAATAGGATATAATATAGTTCTTATATAGCGTTCATAAACGACTTGCAAATTATTTGGAATCTACAGTTTCTCTTCTCATTGCAGCAAAGAAAGCAACAGGCGCGCGTTAATTTTCTTTTTTACTCGTTCCACTATCGTATCAACTACAGCCGAGTTCATCATTTCAATTCATTGATACAACCATGTAGGTACTAAAGTACATATGAATGAACATGCATGCAAGGTTGAAAGAAACTCCTCATCCGTGATGCTTTTGAATCGATTTCATTCATGCTCTGATGCATTAGAAAACTAAGATTTTCCATTACTCGTATTATTGACTTCGAGGAATAAAGTAATGGAGCCAGCGAAGACTTTTATCGGGTTATGCAATTCTCATGAATAATTAAACTTGCAACTGTGTCTGGTGTATAGAATAAATACCTAGAAATTATATTCTTATTCTATTACCAGAAGCTTCCTTTGAAACGCTATAGTATTTTTTCATATTTCCTTATAACAATAATGTTAATTTCTATGACTGGACTTATATTTTGAATTGCATTTTACGTGCTAAATGAATGAATACGAGTAGTTCACTCAGCTATTACTTAACATACCTACATATGTAATTATTATTAAATGAGAAATATTTTATCATTTAGTAGGTAATAAGTGCAAAATTATAACTTACAGTGAGTCATATTATAATAAAATGGTGAATAAAATACGTTGCTCGTGCAAGTTAGTATTTACTGAAAATTATGTAATACCACTTGAGTTAAGAGTATACTTTAGTGGTATCAATGTGATATCATTTTGAAATGAATATCAACGTAACAAAAGTATTTTTTAATTTTTCATACCGTGTGCTTTAAATGCATTGGTATGTATTCAGCACTTTTTTCTTATTAGCTTGTAACTATGAATATATTTATTTTGATCATGAAAATACCTGCCCTAAAAGTCGCCAGTTAATTGTTGTTCAAAAACGCGTACTTTAAAAAAAAAGGTCCATATAAAATTCACGGTACAATTTCCTGTTCATATTTCCAAAATTATGAACGTCTCAAGGCAAGACCCGACAGCAATATTGTACGGGACAAAAAATATAAAAAGCTTAATTATCGTGAAAAAACGCCGCCAAAGTGGGTCAAGAGTTTTTTTAGTGTTCAGTAACAAACTGCTGTTGTTTCATCTTGAATAAATAATTTGCATTATTTTGTTTACGCACCATTCTCTGAAACTGATAACTTGTAGTCGACCATAATAAAAAGATAATGAACAATGACCTAGATTTTTGGCGCGGGAGGAAAAATACAGGAATAAATATGTCAATAAATGTAAATAGGATTACCAGTGGAACTAAATTATGTGCGGTGTATCTGAAACCTTCCAAAAAATGTGAACACCTTAGTTTTATGTTTCAAGTTCTAATGTTTCCCTGTCATATTTAAAGACGCTGCTTTTATTCATTTTAAGAGACTTATTTTCACCAACAAAATACTATAAGTATAGGTTTCTGTTACTAAGCGTTGATTCCCAAAGCAACATTGAACACAAAGCGGGTTTCACGAAAAAGTTTTCGTTTATCCTCTAACAACCAACATCACATTTTTCTCTAATCCTAGACTTACTTCTCCCATTCCTTGCAGAATTCGCAGTATAAACAGCCAGGTAGCCCCTCCAGCTCTGATCACGACTGGAGTCAGGAACGTAAACACTGCGGTACTTAGAAGTCCCACGCCTAGAGTCCATTTTCCACCGAATTTTTCCGCTAAATATCCTCCGGGTACTTGTGTCGCCGCGTATCCGTAGTAGAATCCACTGAGAATGAGCCCTTGTGTTTTTTCGTCCCAATCAAAGATTGCGTACTGGAAAGAAAATTAAGAATATTAGTGAGAATTTTACAAAAACCGTTTATATTTTTAACCGACTTCTCAAAAAGGAGGAGGTTATCAATTCGGCCGGTATGTTTTTTTTTTTTTTTCTATGTATGTACATCGATTACGCCGAGGTTTATTGACCGATTTACGTGATTCTTTTTTTGTTCGACGCGGAATAGCTGCCAGATGGTCCCATAGTCATCAGGTCAGGATCTGATGATGGAAACCCTGAGAAATCGAGACCAACCTTCGGAAGTTGTAGGCAAACATAGGGTAAAAAGTTGACACTCAGATGTATGCCTGAAAGTACTAATCAACAGTGAAGGTTTGGAGCTGACCTGATGATGGACACCAGAGAGGGTAGAGGGAACTCGACAACTGAATATGTAAACTACCTCGTGTTTGGGCTTATAATATTTGTATTGACGAGATCTTTGCAACAGTGAAGGTTTGGAGCTGACCTGATGATGAAGACCAGAGAAGGTCGAGGGAACTCGACAACTGAATATGTAAAATACCTCGTATTTGGGCTTAAAATATTTGTATTGATGAGAACTTTCTACTTATATGGATAGTGACAGCTATTTGTATCACTGAAAAGCTGTAAATAAAAAACTTTTTTACAAAAAAAATTAACTGACTTCCCAAAACACTAAAAAGCCAAAAAATAACTAATTTTAGCCTAGAAGTCGGTGGCAAAATCAACCTGGGCACATCCTTGATTAGACACCGACTTCTAGGCCGATGCATCTAAAATTAGTTATTTTTTGGCTTTTTAGTGTTTTGGGAAGTCGGTTAAATTTTAGAAATAATTGAATGACTATTTAACCAGATGTCTGCAATTGTTGCTTATCATCATACGAATTTTAGGTAATGAGCTTGCAAACTTATTTCGCATTGAAAGGATCCATGTATTTTTTTATTAAACTTTTTAGTAAATAGAAAATAAAGAGTTGTCAAGTCGATACGGAAATATGCTGCGTCATTTAAATCCCAAAAATACCGTCTTAATTCATACGCACTTTACCATAACACCAGTCATTTACGTTTGTCATGACGTAATCTCATATCATTCCATGCTTTGTGCACAGCCGTCAAGCAAATCTAATCTATTTTTAATTCCCGCTTAGCAATCCGTACCGCCGTCTCAACATTATTTAAAGTCAGTATATCGGTATCTTAGAAGTACTCGAAGTGATTAATAATTGTGGGATGATTATGTTAATTTATTATTTGTAGTATGCAAGTCCCACATACAGCCTACTCGGTAGTCTTTGAATATATTTCTGTATGTGACAACGAGTTACACGGGTTTGTTACTAATCAACCTTCTGCATAAGTGCAGCTATTATTAGGTGCGGAAGACTGCTTTTATATACATCTGAATACTTTAATAGAAATAAGTCATGCATTAATGCTGTAACCAGTGGCGGATTAAGAGTATCCGAGGCCCTAAGCACAGAGCCTGTGTAGACCCCCTATTACTTAAATGGAAATAGAAGGTTGAAGAAATTGACCGAGTGAAGCGAGCGTGATACACATGTAGTTTCAAATGCGCGAGCGAAGCGAGCGCGAAATTTTTTTCGGACTCGTACGGAGGTAAAATTTATCCCAAACGTACTTAATTTTTTGTTTGTTGACAAATACAAAAACGAAGGCACATAGTTTCTGAATACGCGAGCGAAGCGAGCGCGAAATTTTAATTATTTTTATTATAGACTCAGAACCAAAATTACGTACAATGTAGCCCAAACGTACTTAACTTTTAATTTGTTGACAAATGTAAAAACGAGGACATATAGTTTTTGAAAACGCGAGCGAAGCGAGCGGGAAATCTTGATTATGTTTTAAGACTCAGAACTAAAATTTCGTAAAAGGGCTACATTTCAAACCTTCATTTCTTTCTGTTGGACAAGTAAGATGGATAACGTAACGATCGATAACAACGTCCGCGGACTTAACCGGTGGTCCGCGGACCACTTGAAATGCCTCCAGGCACCACCAGCCCACCACCACCAGGACCACTGATCTAAAGCATCCAAAATTTTCGGATATGTTTGTTATATTGCACTCGTAGTTACAGCGTGAGCTTCCCAACGACTGTACGATAGCGACTTCGGAACGCTATCGTTGCCTATTAATTCTTTGCCCAACGATGAGTAGAAGCCGAAAAAAAATTGTATAACAACTGCACAATTGAAAAAAAAAATCACTGCGATCGTACAACAATCAACAGCACTGCGACCAATCAAGTTTAGAGGCGGGGGTGTATGAAGGGTCACTCCCGAACTGCTCGCGCCTTGTGATTTCGGATATATTGTGGATGAATCTCGATAAAATGTAGGTATAAAATGAAACGCCAGCAGAGGATGGAGGCCCCTGGAGAACAGGGGCCCCAAGCACGTGCTTGTTGTGCTTATAGGGTTAATCCGCCACTGGCTGTAACTTGATTGATCAAAATCGAGCTTTACGTAGAACGATGTATGTTTGCGCATCGTTTTAGAATGCGGGCTTAGCTCTTTGGAACGTTCATTTAGATTGAATGAACTTCCTTACCACCAAACATGTTGAACATACCTACTACTTCTTTACGTAAAAATTAAGAAAGGTCAGCTCTGATATTCAAAGGAGAGCTATCAAAATCTTATAGCTCTCGGTAAGCTTCTTTATCCAGACTAACAAAGTCTCGGTGACATACTTTGTCATTGTCTTCAGAAACTAAAATATGCTCGCTGCAACATGCCATGCCATACTGTGTGTCGAACATGTGCAAGTATAATGAAGGAAGAGGTTTAATGCCAAAAAGTTAAACGCTTTCTGAATGCAAATGGGCATATAAGTCTCCTTACACACTAAAGGACAGTTGAATGAGGGCAAACATGATATCATCGCGCATACTTATGTATATTTGAATAATAAATCACACAGTATGAATGAATTTTGTGCACCTACATGTGGTTTGCACATTTGCGTTCAAATATTATAAATAAACGACAGTGAATTTGAAATCTTTTGGCGATCTTCGGTCGTTGCACTGAGTATGTAGAACCAAAAGTAAGTAACAAATAAAATGCTCGTTATATAAATTGTTTCAGTCAGTTAGTTAATTGAAGACACGAATAACCTTGGCACAATTAAAATATTGAACTGTTTTACATAATACTTCAAGACTCACAAGAACAAACAAAAGAATAATTGGATAAAACCATGTCTCACTCGTAGTACAGGAAATAGTGTCAAAGATCAACTGACCATTACAACTTTAGCCATTAAAGTGACGAGACAGCATCACCATTAACTCATTAAAACAATAAACAAACATAATAATAATTGCGCAAACAACCGCTAAAAATAATAGGCAACGAAGATTGACATATATATTGACCCTTCAGGAGTTCCCATGGGACCTAGTTGTACGGAATCCGGGTCATGGTGCCTGAACTTTTGGGAAGACAAAACAAGGGTAATGTTTTTGTAGGCATAGTCTCATATGTGTATTTTATGTAAATTGAAGGCAGTATGTGTTTGTTCAGAGAACGGTTATGCTTGTAATTCCCAGAGAGATGAGTTACTATTGGCAATGTTTTGCATTTGTAAATGTTTGAACTTGGGGGAGTTTTACGACGATTTACAATCCAGCGTGTACCCATTCTCACAGTTAGCATAAGCACAATGAATTTGAGTATCTAATTCTTTATGAATAATACTTCTATGCCAAAACTTTTATTCACTATACCAATTCATACAAAATAGTCTCCTATACTGCATATTTTTTTCAGGTAAAATAATGACTTTTATAGTGGTAGATAGAAGGATTACAAATACTAGGCCACAGGAAAAAAATAATAGTTCCAACAACGCTGGTATAGTTCATTGCACTATTACATGTTCGAACTCATTAGCTAACTAACATTTACTTTCCTTAGTCTTGAACAAAGTAAAGCTCTTTCAGACGTCGACGTCGTTGGCAGGTGTTTTAATACTAGTGCAGCAACAAAGTGTGGAGGACATAGAGAACAAAATGCCTAGCGGAGATGTCACAACGCAAAATCTCAAAAGAAAGTAGCGCTCCAAAATGCGGGCGTTCCGGGGTCCAGGAACGTTACTATATAACTCCTTCATACGCGTTCTTTGGAACCCGCCTATTAAAAGCAAATCCCCAATCAATCAAGACCGATCCTCGTCGACAGATATCTCAAGGAACCCGAAGGCTTTGCTAGTTTTATAGTAGAGATCCTTTTAGTCATGCCTACCGTACTTTACTTGACCTACAGGAAAGCACCACCCACCTGCCTTATGGCATCTCCACGCACCTTTCCTTTCTCCGTGTCAGAGGAACATGTATTTTAATGACGTATAATTAACGACAACGTGCATACTCGTCGGCTTTAAAACCTTACATTTTCTAGTGGTATTTTAGGACATAATGAGGAGAGGAATTCTAGTGGTAAGTACTTTGCTAAAGTCTCGTATGAAATATACAAATTACAGTATTACTACGTAAGTATATTTTGAATTTGTACCTGTGCATGTAAATTAAATTATTTTAACATTTAGTAAGGTTACCATAACTTGGTTTTCTCTGTATTATTCACTATAGAATTTGCTATGCAAAATGTTGCGCTTTAGAATTGCTTTATGTCAAAACTTAAGCTCATGCAGTATAACCGTAACAAAGGAAACTTTAATATTACTTTCTGCTCTGCTTTACATGTTACGTTATGTAAATGCCATGATTATAATGACAGGAACTCTATTCTGTAAGACCACGTGGTCTGTATATTTTACCCTCATGCAATTTTAATCAGCCTTTTGAATTGTCTATTTAGGTAAAATGGTCGAATTTATTTTGTGCTTTAAAAATCTTGTGCAGTATAACGAATATTTAAATTACCTACTTTCGATTAAAACGACCTGATGTAGGTAAACATTTCAGTATGTAAAAGAATTCAAATACAAAACAGCTTTTAAGCATTTTATGTAGTTCTATGTATATGCAAATTCTTAATTATGTATATGTGTTACATTTACGTAGGCAACGGTATCACAAACTTTTCCAATATTAAACGAGACTAAAAGCACGAAGGGATCAACCCGACCCAAACCCGAACTGTGAAAATATAGATTAAACCGCACAACTTACAATTTTAATAGGTTATTTCTAATTGACGTCATATAAAAGCGGTTAATTTATCCCTATAATGGCTTATAAGGGTAAAAGGCAAAAGGTAAATAAAGTAGGCACTCTTTAATGAGCACAATTTTGCGGTCACGTCTTTTCCCTTATACATTATACATACGTCATTACTGAACTGTATGCGAAGATAGGAGTCGTTGTGGTTAGCGAATGCTTAGTAGTGAATTTGCTTTAGTAGCTTCCTTTGAAACTATTGACTAATCAACAGGTGTGTAGGATTAAACCTTGGTCATCTCACTATTTCATGTATTTCGGATCCTAATAAATACTATGTATGCGAATTTACGTTTGTTTATTTGTAACGCATTTCAGGTACAACTTGGGAAGGAGATAAAGGAGATAAGATACGTGTAATGGTTCCCTAAAAAAATATTTATGGAACAGTAGCTCTATCCGTCTTTCTATCGTGCTTTCATAAGAAAACTGCAGAACTGATTTAAATGAAAGCCTTTAATATCCCTAAAGGCCTCTCTATACTTAATTGGAGGAAACAGTTGTCCCGGTACGTAAGGTAAAACTGCTTTTCATTAAAAATAAAATACTCACAGGTTTCTCAGCAATAACAGTAGTGACGTTATTAATAAGATCGTCGCTTGGACACGCGTCAGGGTCGACGTAACTGGAGCCTCCGGACTTCGTGCGGTTGACCATCTGCGTGATCGCGAGGTTGAGGCAAACGCGCATCGTGTAGGCATTGCAGACTCCTAGCAGGCCCATCACGCCGAGGATGTAGCGTTGAGGGATGATGCAGCCTAAAAATAAAAATTGGTTAGAAACTAAAATATAATGTTTTGGAAAATAAGTATGAATGTAGATGGATGGAGAATAAGAGGAAGACCTAAGAAAAGATAGGTGGATTGCCTGAAAGATGACATGTATAGGAAGGGAGTGAGTGTCAGTATGACGAGTGACAGGGAAAAATGGAAGAGGAAGACATATTACGCCGACCCCAAATAAAATTGGGAACAGGGCAAGAGGAAGAAGAGGAAAATAGAAAAATATCTAGCCAGCCAGTTTTTAGCTTTTTAATTCAAAGATACAGATTTTGAAAGAACCGCAATAAAAGGTTTCTGCTACGTCTTATCATAGCAGTATCCTTCAAACAACCAGAACGAAACGGCGGTTAGTATGACCAATCATACAAATTGTGAACTACCAGCGAAGCGAAAACTTCCATAATCCTATCACCAGTTATTGAACTAAGACAGATACGAGACAATTTACAACTAGAATCAATAACCAACACAAATAATCTACCAGATTCACATAAATATAAACAAACCTTATCAAAGTGCAGGTCGGTAACAGCAGAAAAACACAGCAACAGCTTACGTTCTCAATTTCCCGCGCGTGATTCTACTCGATTGAAGGAAATGGGTTAATCGGGTATTTACCGAACGACTCACTTAGCAATGTGACACTGTATAGTGGAATGTCAATAGATTGGATATCTTTACTAAGTTATACATACAACTAATATGTATCTAACTATTCAAAAGAAAAGATTTGGATGTAAAAATTAACACTGTTTCTGATCGGTATTCAAAGTGACACCTCAAAATAAACATAAAAAAACTGGAAAAACATCATGATTGATTATGATTAAAATTTTTATGTTGATTTAGATGAAATTGTATGTTCTACATATCTAGGGGATACGTATGTACCTTAATTCAGTGGCTACAAAGTTTTGAAGAATTTGAAAGAGGCAAAGTTCAAGCACCTAATTATTATGTATGAAGTTGTTCAAGCATACCTATAGATTGTTTAACAAGCTTCTATTTTGTGATTATTTCGTATGTCTTTACCATAACATGGGACAAGGGCATTGGATTTGTATTAAGCGAACGTGGAGCAAAAATTGACACGCTGAAGACCTGTCCCTCATGGTTATTTCTACTATCATAAGCGTCTTCTATGTTTAAGTTATTCATTGAAATGAGCTAACACAAAAGACATAAATCATCAACATACACTCAATAATACATTTTACGTCATTCGAAGTCATAAAACGGTTTTTATTACTCATCTTTTTCAAGGTACACCTGCCTTCCCAACATGGTTAATTGGTTATCCATTAAAGGTATTATTCATTACACAATACCTTTAAAATTGGCTTCATAAATACAAAATCAAGGACGGCGAACCCAATTTAGAGGATAGTTTCTCAACTTACTCCCACGTTAAAGCCCTTTACTTTCGATATAGAATATCCTATGGCGAAGGTTCAATGCTCTTTGGAAGTAAGTATCAAATTCTAATTGCAAAACAGTCTAGCTTGAATTACCATACTGTGTTGAGAAATGTGTTTGCGGTAAAACAGGGATCTGCGTCCTATGTATAGATAGATGGAGCTTTATCAGTTTTAAGTAACTTACTGTTTAAAATTAACGAATATTAATAAATCTAGGTACTTGTAGTATATATCTGCCTGTATCTACTAAGCGTGTGTTAGCTTCTAGTTAGTATGCTCATTAAATAGGTAAATACCTAACATTGCGTCTGTTTGGTCTGAAGTTCAATAAGAAAATGGTATTCTGTGGATCATGAGCCAAGTTAGACTCCGCGCCAAGACTCAAGTCTAGCGGAATCTTATGGTACAATTTAGTTTTGCATACAATTACTAAGCAATGGCATACACACTGCGTCTATCGGTTTTGAGTCGTGGCGTGGACTTTAAGGCTGACTGACATCCACGTCAGACATTTTTGACAGATAATCGGACCGATTGTTTGTAGGGCCTACTAGGATTTTCTGACCAACGTTCGTAAGATTACTATCAGTGTTCTATTTTCTTCCTACAAAAAATCCGTCACCGATTATATTGGACGTGGGTAGACAGCCTAAGAAGGCGTTCCATCCTAAGATACTGTTTATTATGGACATGCCCATTTTTGGATCAGCAGTGACGAAAGAAATTGCACATAATAAAGCATGCAGCGGCGTAGGTTGCAACCCACAGGCTAATTAGCATAGAGACTATAATTCTTCTTAAGTACCGTGTAACGTGACTTTTTCGGTAAACTTAAGTGATATATCGTAAAATATGCAGTTTACTTTAAAATATGTCCTTTTCTTTGATGTTAGTCTCTTTTAGTTAAGCGCCCAACTTCTTTATATTGACGCACAAGATTCTAAATTGCAAAATATAGAATAACACGGATTAATATATAAATACACAGGCTACCTAGTGGATAAATGAATAAAAGAGCTGTTTAACACTGCAATAATTTTTCAAATCGGTCTAGTGATTCCTTAGATCAGCACGTAAGTATAAGCAAATAAACAAACTCTTCAGATTTTATAATACCCACTCCTAAATATACCTACATTACGAAAACGTGCACCATATTGCCTTTACAAGATAAGTCAATGATAACATACCGACATCCAAAAGTCCGTCATGCGTATAATTACACGGTTATTCAATCAAAGGGGATCTTAATCAAGATCGAGCGTCTACAGCCCTGATTGAGGATCGTACTTCATTTGTTTGTATGAACGCTAAGTGGTTGCTTTGTGATTTTGTTTAATTAGTTTAGATCAAGATATTTTTGTGTTTAGTATTTGAAAATGCAATTAGTATGGATCAATAAATTGTGTAGATTTTGTTCTGCTAACCATCACCTCTCTTTCTTTCAAATTGTTTTCTTTTGCTTGGTTTAGTTTTACCCAAATTACTGACCGAATAAAATATAGCCTATGTTACTTGGTAAGAGTGTAACTTTCCAAATATGAATGTGTTTTAAATCAGCTCAGCAGTTTCAGGGCCTTTAGGGTAAACAAACAAACTAAAATTTTCCTCATTACTATTTTAATATAGATATACTAATTTGGTAAAATTAAAGATAATATTTCCTTTAATGGTTTTACACTAATCATTATCGCTGTTTGTGATTTTATCTCAAACAGCGAGATACTAGACAGGCAGACAGACATGGAGGACTTCGTTATATGTGCAGAATATTGTAAAATGATGATATTAAATGACTCAATAAATAATTCTCTCTAAGAGCTCTATGCAATGTTGAAAATTGATCAAACTCAACATGTAAAGTACACATGTTGACTTTTGACAATCAAAATTAGAGCATCTTAAAATGGAGTTACACAAAAGATAAAAGACGCATATCTATTACAATGTTGTTTTACGTATAACGTTATTAAAATGCTAATTTTATCTTATTTACACTTTTACTATATAAAAATTAACTCAATAGGAAGTCTTTATTTATCTACTACTTTACTATATCAACTAAGTGCATTTGATACTGAAAAACAAATATTTAATGAACTACAAATTATTATATCATTATTTTATTTAAAGAAACATTAAGTATGTTATCAACAGTGTAGTCACCTGTTTCAGTTATGTAAGATAATATTTCATCATACTTTATCAATTTTGTTCTATTTACGTAGTTCCTATCAATTATTTACTATGGATTTATAGAATCATTTCAGTAGTTGCGGCGCATGCCTTTAATTTTAGTCTAACTTATCATTCGGCGAACATTCTCGGTTATCATTTGAACATTTTTGGCATTCGCTACAGGTAGACAGAAGCAAAAGTCTGACAAACAGTCTTACCAATTACAAGCTAGACATATTATAAAACTGAAGAATTTTTTATTTGTTTGTTTGCTTGAACGCGCTAATCTCATGGATTACTGGTTCAATTTGAGAAAATCTTCCAGTTTTAGAGACCTTTTTATCCGAGCTCATGCTGAAATAGCTGGCAGAAGCTAGTTATATAAAATAATATTATCTCAAACACGACAGAAGTATTCAAAAAATTAACAATACAACACCAAAGTATAACATATTTATAGAGCACATATTCTTGCCCTACATGAAACTAACGTGCGAACTTTCAAATTACTCACGTTAATGTTCTTTGGAATAGTCTATTATAGTCAGAGTCATGCCTCAGGTACGCGGGAACTACATAATATTACTGCTGCAATGTGTTCGTTAAAGAAAGTTTGTAACTTTGTCTGGGAAACATATGGTACGGACAATGAATACGGTAAGTAATTGTCGAGTATGGAAAAGATAAAGTGCGATATTTGCTGTCACAATAGAGTAGGTTTTAAATGACACTATTTTTATTGGTAGCCGACTTCGTTTGCACACTAAATGTGTAAATATCTGACAAACCTAGAGATTTTGGGAAAAGATACCTATACATTACAGTCGTACTTTCCTATTTTCTTACTTTTTTTTTCTTTTTTTGTATATTATGCTCACTGAAATATACCTAAGTTCAAAAGTTGATGCGCTCTGTGGCATACTGCATACTTATAAGTAAGAAATATCATTCGTTGAAGTATTTTTAACCCCCGACGCAAAAACGACGGGGTGTTATAAGTTTGACGTGTCTGTGTGTGTGTGTGTGTGTGTGTGTGTGTATGTGGCATCGTAGCTCCCAAACGGATGATCCGATTGTAATGCGGTTTTTTTTGTTTAAAAGGAGTGTCATTCGGGAGTGTTCTTAGCTATGTTTGGTGGAAATCGGTTCAGGTCTTCAAGGTCATCAGCTCGTTTGTTAGGTGTGAGAGGAATGTTACACGCTCAGTTTACTTGCAAGTATGTGTGGGATCTGAAATTTGAAACACTAATGTCTTCTGGAACCACTGAGCTGGTCTGCTGTTAGGGCACGAAGGTAGGAGACGCAACCCTGAACTGCCTTTTAGTAAACCCATCGAGTTTGGGCTCGTTGAATTTGTCTTGACTAGTTCTCTTCAATTGACGAGAACCTGATACTGGAAATGGGATGTGGCGGATGAAACCCTGGAATGCCGGAATGAAACGGATAAACCTATTTATATTTTCGCTGAAAATCTAGAATGACCAAAGTTTTATGTTTCCTCAATCTGTGCAATTCTCCCAGAGCCAGTATGTTATGAGGATTGTTAAACAGCATCCTTTGGCCGAGATCGCATAGAGCGACCCCATCTTAAAATAAAAGAAATTAACTGAAAGAAGGAAAAATTAAGGAGATCCTTCAAAAAGCATGAAATAAAATTAAATTATAAATTTAAAAAAACCCCCGACCCAAAAAAAGTACGCAATTAGTATGACAAAAGGTTAAAAACGCTAAACCCTATAAAAAGCAAAAAATAACTTTTAACACTACGTAAGTACCAACTAAAGCATGTCAGACTAAACTAAATTTTGACGTGTCGGGGGACCGCTTTTTACCTTCAAAAATACTTACATAAATCAAATGATCCATGAACCTAATTACAACATTCGTATAAAACAAAAATAATTTTATACACAGTTATAAGTAGTATATACTTAATTACTTCTAACGTTAGGCTAATAAATTAGAGCGGTCCCCCGACACGACAAAATTTAGTTTAGTCTGACATGCTTTAGTTGGTATTTACGTAGTGTTAAAAGTTATTTTTTGCTTTTTATAGGGTTTAGCGTTTTTAACCTTTTGTCATACTAATTGCGTACTTTTTTTGGGTCGGGGGTTTTTTTTCTTCGTAGATATTGTATGAAAATACCAATAGTATTTTTTTGCTATTTTCGCATAAAATTAATGTATATGTAGTAGGCACTTTTGTGTCGGTAGCATGCTTGTATGTAATTCCATTTGTAGTACTAATACGTACTGATAGTGTTTTATCAATATATTTCCATCTGAAGGCCACACGAGGCTTATCCATTTGAAAGCTCTCACTCTCAATGACACTAACAAACTGATAGGAAAGTGCTTATGCAGACATATTCAAGCTAAAAGCTTGGTTCCCTACGCAACTATAGAATTAAATGTCGTAATACGACCTATTTCATTTATAGAGGAGAGAAGATGTATTTAACATACATTACGTACGCAAAAATTAACACACACAGTGAGTTTATGAAGATAGGTTGACTTTTTAATAAAGGTATATTGTATGTGGACATCTCTATTCATAGGAGAGCATCCGTATTTCACTGTCTGATCTTCAAAAACGAAACAATTCAGGCAGCTTTTACTTTATACAATTTTTACAGAGGACTGCAAATATGTACCATGTACCAATTTTTATCCAGGAAAACTTTCCCATTGGGGCTTCATTCGAAAATATCATAATGTCTATAGCTCAATAAATTAATTTCCGTTTGTTGCACTAATGATGAGACTCTACTTTATACACCCATATTTTACATGTTGTAACACTACATAAATTGACTGAAATTTAACATTCTGCCTACTATCGAAGGCCTACATTTACATGGAAATCCTTCGTTAAAATGTTCCCCTTAATCCGAGCAATCGCCGTTATCTGCTGGCCGCTGTCCAATGTTCAGATGGCGTTGCATCGCGTCAAGCTCAATTTGTTTTGCAATCGCGTTAATTTGCAGCTGCCACTAATGATTTGCAAATAGTGTAGCATTTCTGAAAGGTGCAATTTTGCTGGAGCTATATAAGGATAGTTTCCTTCCAGTCCTTCTATCTATATCTATCTAACTGTAGGTTTGCTTAATACAATAATTTATTATGACATTAGTCCCATACAAGTAATGTCGGGAACGGCCGTGAGGGGGTATAAAGAAACGCATTTTTTTGGTTTTCTGAAGGAAATAAGAAATAAATAAGAAAAAAATATCCGAATAAATAATCATGGCCGAATACAGAATCTTTAAAAAACGTCCTATAAAATAGATTCAATAAAAATATACTTTAGTGTCTTTGATGGAATGATTGCCCGCATTTTTGTTTGATAACCGAGTATTTTAGCACAAAATACATAGGTACAGAAGTCAATCTCATGTATGTACTTCACTTTTCATGCCTAAACTCGGCGGTCGCGCTAGGGTCGTCAACTTTTTTATGCGCATAAAACTAACGTGGTAGTGGTACTCGTAATTATTTGATTTTTGTTGAGAATAAAACAGGAAAAATGAAATATAAACCAATAGTAATAAATATTTAATGTGGCATACATGAAGTTAATAAACACTTTCAACGGAAATTCGTTTGAACGAGATACCGAACTTTTTCAGAAACCGCAATTTATAATTTTGTTATTCATACATATATAGGTACTTACTTATTACTCTTTACTTGCGAAAAAAATATTTTTGTATGTAATGGGTTGGTACAGTCCCTGATCTAAGCTTGCTTCTACCTACAGAAACCTTGATGTGCGAGTTTTATTTCGTCTACCTTACAACATACTCTCGCCATCATCACAAAAATTATCAACTCCTACTAGTAATAATCTTTGAGGGTAGGTTGGGAGGTTCGCCTGGGTCGACACTAGCAAAACTTATTACGGCATTGGGCCAGAGGCCGCCGGGGCGCTTACCTACCAACCTAACTGTACCTACCTACTGCGTTTATTAAAAGAACCATCGAAATATGAGAAAATAAGTAGGTCCATACTATATGTAATACGGCAGGCTAAAAAACGACAGTTCACTGTTTATTGTTGTATTAAAACAACCGTCCACTGAACAATTATAATACGACTTTTTTTGTTGCTCCATTATTACTTTTTCTTTTGTTATTAAAATTAAAAATATTACAGTCAAATTACAGTTAGGTAGGTATCAAAACACGTGCACATTTATCTACCTTGTGTGTGACGCGCGTATCTCAAGAAAACGGCAGCCCCGCTCGCACTGTTTTGAGTTGTTTTGAGACAGCGCGTCTGTGAACACGCACACATAGACACCTATGTCTGCGTGACTCGAACGCGCTTTATATGTATATTGACTTCTGTACCTATGTATTTTGTGATTTTAGTTTGCAAAGTTTGCGATATTGCAATAACGAGGAAACTGGTTAGGTACTTATATTACAGGTCAGAGGTCAGTGAACTTTCGCTAAGCAGGAGCAAATGCTTATTAATTATTTAATTTGCAATCTAATCACGTATTCATTTCCATAAATAGCTGATTACCTATTAGGTTTTGCGTACCTATTTGCATTTTGTTTTTTTTTTTTAATAGTACGTACGTTTGTTTCATACCTAATTTAATACTGTTTCCTAGGCATTACATATTAATAATAGTACCTGCATATTGACAATAATACAAATTGAATTATATAACAGTTTATTAACATTAGTAGTCATATCAAGTCACCACATAAATATATGAGTTGAATACTACAAATGGTTTTACTATAAATAGTTTCTGATTAGATATTCACATTATAAATTGTAGTCACAAATAGTTTATGTGCAATACTGAAGACTATGCTAGTTATATTTACACAACAGCGCTAGTCTATACTAATATTATAAAGAGGAAAACTTTGTGTGTTTGTTTGTAATGGATACACTCAAAAACTACAGAACCGATTTTAAATATTCTTTCACCATTAGAAAGCTATATTTTATCTGCAAGTAACATAGGCTATGTTTTATCCCGGTGCGGGCAGTAGCACCCACGGGACGTGGGTGAAACCACGGAAAAACGGCTAGTAGAATATATTTTATTTCGTAAAATGTCATGCCATCAACTGTCTGCTTGTTTGTAATAACCTTAAAACTATGAAGAAGCAGTACACTTTACACGTTGTTCTCAAATAAGTGTGCGAGATCTTCCTAGAATTGAATTCGTTCGGCGCTTTCGTCTCTTTTGGCTCTGCGTTCTCTCTCTATATTTATATACTAAAGTAATAAGGAGGATACATTGTTTTGTTGGTTTGTTTGTAGCTTAAAGGTTTCCAAACTACTGAACCGATTTGAAAAATGTTTTCACTGTTGGAAAGCTACACTATCCCTTACAATATCCCGTTACGCCAATATACAGCCGATGCGGGTGAAACCGCGGAAAAATATCTAACTTATAAGTACCTAAGTACCTATGAGTCACTCTACCTTGTAGATTTTAAATAGGTTGTACTACGCTAAGTATATTATATTAATATGTAATACAATACTTGTATGAAGTTGACCACAAAGCACATGATATATATTATTAAATATCTAAAGTGTTCTTATATGAATTTTACGATGTCATTACTCAAGATACACATAAAATAAATAAGTACCTAGAACTGATCCTTGAACAAACATATGACGGTTATTTTAAAACGGTAAACCAATTATCTGCCTAGCCTTTTCCCATTTATGTTGGGGTCAGCTTCCAGTCTAACCAGATGCAGCTAAGTACCAGTGTCTGCCTATCTGACCTCCTCAACCCAGTTACCCTGGCAACCCAATACCTCTTGGTAAGACTGGCTGTAAGGCTTTCTGGTTTCTGAGTACAAGTAACAAATGCCAAAGATGGTCAAATGACAGCAACTGGTTATTTAAGTTATTCAAGTTATATTAATACCGGAGTAGTAAATTGTTCCAGTTCCCAATAAAAACTATTATGACGTATGTAGTATTTTTTGCTTAATTGCTTATTCAGTAACTTGATCCGATACCTTTGTAACAGGTTTTTATAACCAGTTTTTAAGCAAAGGTTCTGTTATTTTGAGTGGATTAGGATTTTAATCCGATTTTGGTCTTGATTAAAAATGATCGTCTTTTTGATTTTTGGGATCAAGAGTTTCATGTTGTGGTTATAGTTGCAAAAATACATGATGTAGCAATACTTTATGTTGTGTAGGATCAAAAAATCTAAGAACATTCAAATACCTGCACAAGTTTATTTAAAGGATAAAATTAATAGTCATTAAAAATTCATTGCCCTAGTACCTATGTATGTATATTAGGTACTTAAATCAACACATTTAGCGATGCCGAATGGTAATTAACAAACAGTACTTACAAACACAAAAAGGGCTTATCTACACTTCATTAACTTAACATATAATCAAGTAAATATTTTAAGTGCTATACGTAAATAATGACGTAACGATAACGTTCAGGAAACCTGCTTGAATTGCATTATTTATCTACTTATTATCTAATAGGCTCGCGCTGTGTGGCTTCCAAGATACATTAGCGCGTGCATTAGATTGATTGAAGCTTAATGTATGTATGTTTAAGTGTGTCTTTGTATCTGTGTAATTGATGTACCTATGTGTTTAATGGGAAGTGGTTACTTAAATTGTATGTACGTCTGTGTAATATTATGAGAATAGATTAAAAAGAATTTGTTTAATTGTGCTAATCTCAGGCCGGAGTATGAAGTTTGATTTCAGAAATTATTGAAGTTCTGAACAGCCGGATTTATCTGTCTATCATGACATACATTGCTGACCGATAATGACGATAATAATTAGAAATATTTGATATGCAAAACATCAAACAAAACCTACTCTCGAAACATATGTAGATGATCTTTCTTGTACATCATCGACGTACAAGAAAGATCCAAAAACAAGCGACAAAAGAATAAAATCCACCATTCGTTCCACCGAACAACAGAATCCTATCAACCGACAAAATCTCATCGATGTCTTATAACCAACACAATACAGTTAATTCGAGTACTGTTCCCATTATTAAGGGTGCATCTACACGGTGCAAGCAGCTTGCTCATATTGAGGCACATGCGCAGGTTACATGAATTTTTAAAACGAGCGGGTCCAGCGACTCGCGCATGTACCAAAGTAAAATACCCACCCGCGTGCTCTTGTCACTTGTCACTTGCGCATGTTAACTTGCTCGAGCTACATGCACCGTGTAGACGCACCCTAAAGTCATACTTACATGATCTTAGAGCTCGGGTAAGTCCATTGTCAGGTGGGCGAGGAATCCGCGTCTTCTGCCCAAGCAGCTTATGGGCTTGCACCTGAGCTTCTGTGTCGTCCATGTTAGACATGCCTTGTCTACTATGAAAAGGTTTTTGTTAACCTGAAATAGATTGTAACGTAAATTGGTTTTCTATAATCGATCTATCAGAATTGGGAGTAGACTAGACATTGAATTTTGATAAACCTAAGCTCCGTTTGTATTATGCTACAGCAAAACAACGAATGCGAATGGTCTAACCATTATAAAAATACACAGTTAAAGGTATGGTTTTTTGACTCTTTGATAGTTATGTTAATTATGACCTTGATTATAATTTTAGTCTATGTTCGTCAATTACGGAGTTGAATTTAACCATTACACTTAAATGAGTTCATACATTATGGTTAAAAATAATAATTATTACAGTCCAGTGTGGCACACCTGATACAGTAAATTTCTAAGCTATCCGATAGTTTGTATAAACGCGGCATTGAATCCATAGACCTTAAGACTAGGAGATTGCGCTCTATTACCTATATAAAATAGTCATTATTTCCCAAAAATTTATTATTTCCATATTTGTATAGGTACTAAAACACGACTGATTATATTGCTACTACGAATATTTGTATCAGTAAAACTGATTGGAATAGGTACGTCTAACCCAGACCTTTGGCTCAGTTCAAGAGCCGAGGTTGTTAGATATCAATGTAAAACGATAATTACTACGTCCATTGTAACTAAGACTCTATTGTTTATACAAATAACGATTATTTTAGAAAATTAGGTTTTCATGAATATCAAGTTCAAGTAGTAACTATTATGTTTTAATGTGACGTGAATGGATAAGTTTGCTAGTAGGTAAATAATGATTTTCCTCAGCAGAACTATGACAAATTACGTGTTGTTAATGACAATTCTCGTGTAAGTGGTCTTATATATCAGGAAAGGACCTATATAATATTTAGAAATATTAAAAGTTATATCCGTATTTTATTGTAAAACAAGATATTTTATATGTTTAAAGAAACTCTATAATATAATAACTGTTAACTTCAGCGCTATAAACATATGCAAAACAAATTAAATCTAAAAACTGAATGTTATTTAATAACAATTAAATTATAAAAACAATCAATAAATAACTGACAATATTTCTACAATTAAACACAAAATAACTCCACTTACAAAGTTAAATCGCAAAATAAAATCCAAGAGCATACACTAAACACACGCAAAAATAGACACAAGTTACATTATTTTAAATTGTTTCAAAAATAAATTCACAACACACGTGAACCGAACCGCAAACGCGAGTACAGTGACACAAATTATACGATCTTTATCGTTTAATATATTGTACGAGTATTTATCAATTGTGCACAAGATTAAAGCCTACGGGCCGCGTGGTCGGCGCCGGCGCATAGCGAATATTGTCAACTGTTCAGCGACGCAGCCAACACGAGGTTGTCGGCCTTGAATGGAATAAACAATTTTATACTCCGACGATACCTGTTGCGGGGTCAGCGATGTTGCGGTACAACGCTGCTCAGTTTGAATCGCGAATCCGTTACGATATTACTAACACGATTATTTTATATCCATACTTTTTATATGGTGTGAGTTTATCGAATGAGTTTTCAAGAAGGTGCCCTTTTTTTCCTGCTTTGTGTGTAATTGCCAATGCATTGCGTAATGTATGACATAAAGTTATGATTCAAATACTTTTCAAGCTACTAAGTTATTTATTATTTAATCGTACCTATAATGTTCACCTGCTATACAATGCAATGGTGTCTCAATGGAGTGAGTTTTGAATCTGGATATTATGTCCGTTCTATTTAGAAGATTATATATTTTAATGACACATTTTTTTCACCAAAAAATATAGTATTTAACTACTGTATTTTACACCTGTCTCTATCAGATAGGAAATGTAACGACTACCGTAACGAAATATATGCCAAACTTATTCAAATATTAGTACTAATTCGAACAAATATAAAACATGATTGTCTGACATCATCTGGCAATTGTTATCAGAAAAGAACATTTTACACGTTACAAAGGTATATAAGTATTACTTTTACAGTCAAAACATATCATCATTAAAATTAATTTCGTGTTTTTGTTTAAATTTCAAAGAACTCAATCACAATAGATACAAATATTTTATGTTAAAGTGGTCTTGACTCAGTGTACTTTGAGATTAGTACGTGGGAACGAAACTCGTCTGATTTCCGAATAAACTTGTACGACCACACAAATGCGGAGCAATAAATTATTTGTCTTATTAATGGAATTAGATTATTTTATCATGTAGGCATAGGCACTTAAAAACAGTTAGTAGATTTTGAATAAAATGGAAAATTTGTCGAAAATAAAACACGCTGCATACCTATAGAATTTTAAGAAAAGTGAATTTCAGTAAATTTCTCATTTATGAAAATTCTAAAATTAGATTTAGCACGTGTCTATCCCCACTTCTTAAACTAGATGGTTCAGTAATGGCGTTGTCTATTCTATAACAAAACAGGTTCTACTAAGCCAACGGAAAACGTCTAGCAAACTCAAACAAAAAATTGTTAACTCAGTCGAAGGTCAACCCTATTTTCTCATGACTAAGAGATTAGTATATCTTAAATTGATACCTCTTTTGTTTTTAATGTATTCAATTGTTTTTGTCATTAATGTCGATGTAAATGGCTGACATAATTAAAAATACACCAAAAAAATACTTTCCCGATATTTTATTTTCTTTTATATAAGTATGTTTTTGCTGTTTATTACACACATATTATGCAAAAAACTCTATATGACGTATCTACACTAAACATTAAAGCTATTACTATGTTAACAAACTAAATTATTCCCTACAACTTACTATATCCATTTTAATTTAATCTTAAAACTTTTTAAATTAAATTATTAATAAGGAAAAAATAAAGAAAAAAAGTGTTAAAAAATATTTATTCTTACTATACCTACTTATAGCATTTACTTCGTACGAAGCCGATAAAAACCAGTATGTAGGTTAACATACAGCGACATTAACCTTATTTAATTTGGTACAGTTTTATTGAAACTATACAATGAATCAGAAGTTACGCCGACTCCGACACAATGTTTAACGTTCAATTTAAATATTTATTTTTTGTTTTACCATGACCTTCGGATTGGAATGTGTGTACTTACGCATAAAATGTATTACAGGTGTAATTACTTCTTGACATAATCGAAATAAATGTATCATTAGATACATTTCTATTACATTGTAAAAAAATAAATGTTAACCTTAGAAGTAATAAATAGGGATTTTCCTAAGACCTATCTTTGATTTGTAACTTTTCTGACTCATAAGAGTTCAGACAATATCGATATCCCGTTCAGTACTCTCGGGTTAAAGATCATATTTATACTACTTGTGTGGTTCAAGTAGATTGCAATTACTGCCGTGGGTTTTATAGGAATATACATGCTTACGTATAATGTGCCTTATTTGTCAACACCAAAATTTTAAGAAATCTTTGACCTGTGTATCAACAAAAAAAATAAGTCCACTTACAAACAACAAACTTATATTAATTCTTGTGCCACGGTACCCTAAAAGGAAAGAAGCTCGTAACTCCCAAAGGAGTATAAAGGTAGAAATAGAGCGCCCATCAGCTCAGCGCATCGTAACGATATTAGGAACAAATGTAATAAACAACGACCAAGTTTGCAATTACCGGTCACAAATCCAATTTCCAGCCTGCAAATAAGATACGAAGTACACCCTAATAAGAAAACTTATTTCAACCAAGTGAGTCCGGTTTACCTGACTGTTTGAACTGTACTGCGATGTTTTGACCGAGTTTGCTCGAATCTATTTCAAGTTTGGCTGAAAAATTTGAATTCAGGCGATTGTACCTTCTAAGTATATCTTGACTGATTAAAACCTGAAGGAAAACGTCTTGAGGAAACCTGGACTTTAAAAACTGAAATCACCAACCCGCATTGAGCAAGAGCGTGGTGATTGACGCTCAATCCTTCTCTGTGTAAGAGGAGGCCAGTGCCCAGCAGTGCAGCAATGGTAATCGCAAATATGTTTTTTTTTCAGTATTTATTTGTTGATATTGTAGCCCCTTAAGATATCGAAAAGCTAACATATCTACAACTAAATATACTAAGTATCGTCTAACCCACATGTCGTTTAACTCTGTTTGAGGACAAGCCCACAAAAAAACGTTTGCCATAAAGTCTCAAATCAACTCGACTGTCGATCTTTATGTACCCACGGATGAACGATCCAGACTAGACCGCAGATATTTAGGCACCTATATTTTTATACCAATTTGATTACTTTCAGAACAGGGTCTATAAAGTAAGGGTTTGGCTTTTCTCATTTACAAGACTTAGGTATTTGTTTGGTTGGGATCAAAAGCTAGAATATTTAATATTTTGCAGATTAATAAACTATTTTGCCAAACAAGGTGTACAATACTACAATAGTTCGGCCTCGTAGGTAAACAATCCTACTTTTCTCATTTCTGTGTAGTTGTAGGCACTCATGGAGAACAAAATGACAGTTGTACTATAAAGTCACTGACTGATAAATTGACCAAACAAATGAACAGCATTATTCTGCAGCGAACAAAAATTCCCATACAAATCAGTGCGGCAAACCTCTATAATTACCATTGGCCTCGGGTCATTCATATAGTAGCCTCGTTGATACACCATAACACTGATAGCGGTATTCATTTTAACCTAATCAATCAACTTTATCGGCCCTTGTAGAAAAATGATTGATAGGCGATTTCTTGTCGGATTTATCAGTATACAGACTGGGTTATTATCTGTCTGGCTTCAAGTCTATTTATATTCCGATCGGAAAAGAATGGCTTAAGTATATTGATATTCGACTTTACTTTTGCTTGTTCTATTCGTCTTTATTTGTTTGTTTATTTATAGGACATTGCTCTGCTAGTTGTTTACACTGGATAGCTTTTTATGATTAGCACGAAACATTATTTTTACGATGTTCTCATGTTTTTGTAGCTTTCTTGGTAACGCCCCCTTCAAACAGAAGATCTGACTTGAATCTAAAGTAAATATTCTGAAAACATATTTACTTCTTTATAACAAAATTATGTAATTTTTAGTAAAGATATCATCATATCACGCCACAATCATTTAGATGATTGCTTATTATGAAATGCAGTGCAATTAAAGTTCTGTCTACAAAACACTGTTGACTCTTCTTAAATATCTTTAGTACTACAATATTCTAAGATGGCACCAAACAAAAATAATCATAGATTTTTTTTATAAGTATGTTAGCAGCAAGAGAAACCCTGATGAAGCCCCTTAACCTTGAAACAGGCAGTGAGGATATGACCAAGCCACTTATCCCTGGCAATCTGTTTTTATACCAAGGCAGTTAAGATGGACAAAAAACTTATGAAGCCTACTATTCATGACACCAAATGACGAATGTTTCTATTTATAGATTTTGTTATAGTTACAGCCATTTGAATATTAGAATCGCTAGAAAAAAAATATATCTTCTAAATAAGTAGTATACCTATGTATCGCAATTTCAGTTTCTAATTTTATATACACGACGATATTATATATTACTACGACTTAGCCAAAAATACTTTTGTAACTAATAAACAAGATTTTTGATGTTAACGGGACTTAATGATGTGTGTGTAAAGAAATATTTTATTTTTATTTTTTTAATATTACTTACCTAAAGAAAAAAAATGTATTTATCGTTAACGCCTCTACATCATTTATCATAGCACTGCACTCATCACCTTCCACGATGCATTTATCAATGAAGACCAACTAAGTACATAGGCACTTCTTGCAAGAAAGAATGTACACTTTTTTTTCCTCCAAAAAAAAAAACAACGCTGTACCTTACCTCCATACTTTTTAACACCAACTCGTGCTGGCAAAAATACACGTTTCCGGAGTGACCATGAATTATTTATCAGCGAATATGAGGTATGTGACTAGTTCATAGTTTATTGACTCTGGCCAACAGTATTATCAGTCTCTGCGCGAAATAACTGACATGAAATGTTGATGAATGTACATATTTTGTGACCGTTTGTAATGCGAAAGTTTTATTTTCGATTCGCAATATTTTTGTACAGAGTTTTTTTTTGGCGTACACTAGGTGGCAATTAATTTGGGTAAGTAATTAAATAAATACAACTGGGTACCTGTTTTAAACAATATGAAATTCAAATGAATTTTTACCAGCGATAAAATTCTAAATTGTTTATTTTACATAGAAATTGATGAAAAAAAAATCGCTCTTGATTGAGTTATACTTACCTACATGATAAAATGTACTTAATACGTTAAGGCAAGGAAAAAACTTTTTTTCCAATTAATATTCTGAATAACGGAATAGCATCTTTCATGGTTTTAATGTAGGCATGGTCACGAAAAGAATGTACTTAAAGTACCATCATCTATGGTAATATCATCATATAATAAAATCATAGAATATAATTATGTAGTTTTATTATATCGTTTTAAAGGCATACAAAGTCATTTCAAACTTCACGTGGCATGCTAAACCTTCAATTAAACTAAAACAGGTAGGTATTACTTAAAGGTAGGTAATAAAATAATCTACAATCCGGTTTTCTGTTGTAAATTTCCAGTATTGAACACTGAATGCGATAACATGGTCAGATGTGGAAGAAGTTTATTTATAAGGACCGTGTCTATAAGAAATCACTATCTCTATCTAATCTAGTAAAGGTTGTTGAACTCGATTTTTTTCCAATATAAAAATAATATCTCTCCTGTCATCACAGTTCTCATTTTACAGTGCGTCCTAGGTGACCTATTCTGGATGCTAACGCGAAGAGTTGCGGTGCGACGCAAACTGTCATCACCTTTGAAGTGACGAAGAGGAGCAGTGTCTGTTAAATCGCTTCGAATCGCCTCGCGTTTACCTCGTTTATCCCATACAGGACGGACCCTTACTGATAATATTTTATTTACAAATTATATTTCTGTCGAAGCAAGTTTTTCAAGAAACATCAGCATAGTATCGCCAACCTATAAAAGACAATACAGTACATGAAACCGGTTGGTTGCGCAACCTCGTAATTTTATTCATTTAGTGTTGTACCACGTTGCGTTAGTGATGTCATACTTGTGTTTATAATTTATGCTTCTCAAGACCATTGATATCTACTCGTTCATTGTCGCAATGGGTCAAAGTGGATTTTGTCAATGATATGTGATAACATACGAATTTAGTATTGTTTAGATTTTTAGTTGTTAGGCTTATTTTATAATTTTAACCATATAACTACTAAACTATAAATAATTTTAAACTATGTTTGAGTCATGAATCGTCTTGCATATTATAGTCTGTTTTCTAATTGTTTTCAAAACTATACACCAGGGATATTTTATTGCAAAGCTATATCCTATTTCACGGTTGTCAAGCAAGCATGTTTCAATATTACGCCCAATACATTACGCTGCTCTCGGGCTTCTCAACTTTGGTCGCCTGTTGCATCTAGCTAGTGAACTTCACCAATTTAAAAGATAAAATGTTAACCCATTTGTTATGTCCATAAGTGTAAATAGGCATATGCATATAGTTAACTTCACCAATTTAAAAGAAAACAATGTTGACCCATATTTTGTGTCCATAAGTGTAATAGCTGATTTGCAGGGTGATATTGGTGACAAAACATATCTTTACCTAGACATACATAACTATTTATTTGCGATGCCGTCATGGTAAAAATCAAAAAGGTATAACTGAAAATATATAACAAACTCAAACTCAACATGTAGGCAGGTTTAAATTAGGTATTTAATGAACAAATAAATGACGTCTGCTTCCTACAATGTTATGTTTATAATAGGAGTATTTCGGAAGTAAAAGTTACGGTGACTCTCAGTTGTAAGAGAGCGAGCCTACCAGTAGGTATCTTGCCGCAGAACATTGCAGTTAGTCCTATATCTAGACAAATGAATCACTAAAATAACTATTAGGTACAAAATCTAAACTTTGTCCGACAAGACCGCATTATAATATGAATTGACACAACAGAGCCCATGAACACAGATTGTATGCCTATTTCAAATGCAATTGCATTCAATTGCAAGTTAATATCACAACGTATTCGATGCGTAAATGTCATACTCCAACAAGCATACATACAATGTTATTATTTAAATCTATGTAGGTAAGTATTGTAAATGGGAGAGATTTGATTGTTTGTTTGAGTAGGCTTTAAAACTACTAAACCGATTTGAAAAATTCCCAAGTGATATAGGTTATATTATTTTATCCGGGTATTAGAAGACGTTCCCCCAGGACGCGGGCGAAACTGTGAGACATAGATTGTATATAAAAATGTAATGCACGAATTTATTAATTCATCACACTACAACAGCTAAGCATATTTAAATAATATTGACAAGGCTAAGTGGTTACTTACTATTCAGAACACATTGTTTGACTAGAATCAGCACTCAGTATTGAATACATGATTATCGATTTAAATAGTCGATTAGACAACTTGTAACTAAACGACTATTCAGCATTCGTTCTTATATCTCTCGATTGTAAACCGATTGTATAAAATGTTGCTTTAGTTTGCAAAGGGATATGGAATATCTGATACTAAGACACCACTTTAGGCATTCTCTTATCATCTGATCTTTATCAGGTAAAACGTCGATAATACGAGAACTAAGATCAACGTAAAATTCACTGGTGTTCTTGCGTTGCGTTGGGTAGGTACAAACTCCTATTAACTCTCTCTATCTGTGATGTTTTATTTGCAGAACTATCATGGCAAGTTGTTTTTTTATAGAGACTCTGGACAAGACAATATTATAATAAATCAAATAGAACGATGCTTTCGCTCGTACTTACCAGCGCATGTCAATACTGATGCGGGTCTTCGCCCTGCGGCAATTGCAATAGCCTAGTTTAAACCAGGTAAGTACCATAACTTAGAAATCTCAACAAATCAAATCCGTATCGATTGAATTCTCCAAGTTATTGGAACATTCAAACTTAAAATAGGTAGGCGTAATTAATACCTATAAAAGTACGCAGGTAGATAACTTCGTACGCCTTTACAGACTTTAGCAAATTCTAAACAATAAACAAAGTTATGTATAAAGTGCTCCAAGAATAGAAATCTTGTGAGCAAAATAATTTAACAGTCTGTTAGGACTCATTACGCTTTAGTCAAAGTTCTTCCAAGTTCATTGCTATAATAATTTCATCAGGCGCTGTACTGAGAACGCTGAACTTTCCGAACTGGGTAAAAAAACAACAAAGTTATTTTTCAACAGTTTATTTTTAAATCTTTTATAAAATAACACAATATCATTCGACTGTTAATTCATCATCTCGTTGACATTTAAAATACTAAACATATCACATTCGCTGCAAACGTTAGGAAATTATATTTAAGCCTAATTAATTACAACTATATTTAAATTATATGACTAATGTTTCAATTTGTATAGCATAATGTATGTGAAAGGTAACTACGCCTTTTGAGTTCATTGTACTTAATCTGTATCCAGTTAATAGTCAGCAAAACTACGTGAAAAAGATAAAACAAATGTTGGCCATCTTACAAAAAAATATGTACGTTAAATAGATTAAATCGCAAAAACAATTGTAATAAAACTTATTTCTAAAAATAATGTTGATATCATGAAAATAAATAAAGAATCGAATAAAAACAATATTTGTAAATTACTGTCACTACAAGAATTTAAATGGCACATCAACAAACATGTTTGATAAAAAGTTGTTTACATAGGTTTCAGACAGACTATTTGTTAGTTTTTCTGTTTATTTTGGATTTACCAATAATTTTGATATCTCTTACCTAAAAGCATAAAATTTTTCTTGATAAGATTTTGGGTAAATACATCTTGATACGTTCAAAACAATGTACTTGAAATCAGCTTAAGTAACTGCGCAAAAGTAAATTGGTTCAAGGAATCGCTCACAAAAAGCAGAAATCGTTACGATCAGTTCTCAAAAATACGTTTCACAACTCAATCGTCATCCAATCTGAATGAATCGTCATTTCAATTAAAAGTCGTGCCGCAATTAAAATTCTAGGCCAAGTCCTCTAATTAACGGTAGTAGTTAAGGCCCAGAATGGCATAGTTTTTCATCCTACGGCCTGATTGAGCCACGGCCTCAATGAAAGAAGTTCCTTTCTCTCTCATCGCAGGTATAATAACACCAGAATTGCTAAAATAATACTTAGCTAATCACATTAGTTACTTATAAATACTTAAGTTAACAATAATAGAATATTTGATAACTTTGACCACAGATAGACGAATAAATACTCGTCGAAGAAATTAGTGAATTTACAAGAAATTATCAAAGTAGGTGGTGGTAGGGTCTCTTCAAAAAAATTTACAATAGATACTGTTTTTTTATAAAACTAATAAGATTAAGTCATTACAGTTAGAAAAAATTGAAATATTTTCGACATCTAACGAGGGCTGAAATTCACACTAATTGCAAAACGTTTTCAATCTTACATTTCATCATCTATGGTCTCAAAAAGTCCCAATCACAACACTATTACTTCTTAGAGTTCTTAGCTTCAATAGCTTTGTTCTTCTCTTTGTCTTGATTGGCCATCTTCAGGGGGCCATGCTTCCAGTCCTCAGGGTACCCGTATTGTCTCACATCGTCCCACCATTGCTGCTTGCCGTCTGCCCAGAAGATGTAGACCACGTTTGTGCCTACCAGAACGGCGAAGCACACCCAGAATGCTATTCGCCATTGGGCTAGTGTTGACTGGGGACAAAATTAATTCTTATGAATAAATATCAAATATTTTGTGTTGTGAGTTTTTGGTGTAATTCAACTTGATATCTCGAAGTTTTAAGGAAATATGGAAAAAACCCCACGAACCACCTACTTGTGGTCAGTGAAACTTTCAAGTCATAATTAAAAGGCGATCAAATTATAGTACTCATAAAACATAAATTCCTAACCTAAATAATCCTAAATAAATTAGGAAACAGAAACGTCTTCCAGATTTAGAGGTAGGCTCATTAGTTTCTCACTCGCTCATTAAAATTTTGTATCAAACTTTCAAAATTCAATACCTACAACCCCGACGGTGAGAAAGTTTATAATGACAAACCTATTGCCTATAAGCATTTGACCGATAAATGGCATAGTTAAGTTTCCGATGCTACTGAAGGAAGCAAGTCCTGCACCGCACGAAATTGCATTACTTCGCCAATTATGTAACAAGCAGAAACTGTCGGGAACTATTAAGACACGTAGACTGGACACTTCTGACACACCCTCTAACAAATTAGTTTCTTTTTAGAAGTTTATCGAAGTCACATCAATATTTCGAGTTTCGATTTTATAAGTCAATCAAAAAAGTCGAAAAATTATTCCAGAAGCTGAGATCCACTAAGAAGACATTTTGTATTTAGTTATTGAATGGTATAATCATATCCTACTAATATTATGAATACCCAAGTTTGTAACAACGTAGGTGTGTATGTATCGCAATTTGTTTCTCTATCATATTACTTTTCCTTTTTTTTGCAAGAACTAAGTGCCTGCGTGACGCGAGTGAAACTGGGGTGGAAGATAGCGTTCTTAAAATTTAAGTTCAATTGTATTTACTATGCTCCATTGTTAGCACTCAAAACTAACATAAAGCGTGGCAATTACAATAACTGATACCAATAGTTGCTAGACAGTATTGCCCTCATCGATTGCTCTATAAATAGCGATTGGACTGAACACATAGTCAACAAGACTGACACAACTTCAAGAGCATAAAGTTCGCATTAAAGCCACAAACTTGAAATCTCGTCGCAACTTGACACTAACTTGAAAATGTCTTATTAATAAAGGCCTATTTATTGTTCAGAACAAAGTTATGGGTGACAAGGCCCCTTTGAAAATCATTCTGCTTGATTTGCTAACATCTTAAAAAGTTTGAAAATTGGGGCCATGAGCGAACGTGATCGTCTGTGATGAGTGAAATCTTTTGAGTGAGTTTTCTCTTTAGTGCCCATTTTAAAGGATATTGCTTTGTGAAAAGTTACGTTTTGAAAGATACCAACTCGCCTCTTTGTAGTTGTTGTTACAGCCTTTTTATCGTTCCACTGCTGGGCATAGGCCTCCTCTCATACGGAGAAGGAACTTTGAAGTTACTTCACAAAAATAAATATTTTCTAATGGTATCAAATTAATGAATAAAACGTTGCAAATAATCATACTACAAGATATGTACCAAAAATGCTACATCGCTGGTACAACTAAAACTCAGTATTATTTAAACAAACCGTATCCAATTTACATATGTTACAGTTACATTACCATAGTTTTATTGGCACAATTGTGCCTGCAGCACCATTGCAGGCAATGTGAAATGTTAACACATTTCAGGCTTCGTAACGCTGGCCAGATAATTAGCTTTGTTTATCCAAACTCAACAGCGTTTCAAATGCAACGCTGAAACGCCTGCAGCATTTTACACAATGGCTCGTATATTTTTAAATGGAAAATTCTTGCTAATTTATTTTTCTTTACGGTATTTTGATGAATAAATTGCTGGTTTAAAATTTTACGAATAATATGTCGTGTTCATTTCGCGAGACAATATATTTATTAGTTTTTAAAAGTTGCAGTAACTGAAAGATGTTATGATTTGGATAACATTATTAATGGCATAAATGACTTATTTAAACACACACCGCTTGCGTAACGTAGACACGCGCGTCGTTACGCAAGCGATGTGGCCTGTCTCATACATTTCCATACATTACAACTCATGGTTACGCCGTAACTACGCGCGTGACTACGACGTGGTTACGCATACGCATCCGGTCTGCTCGAGCCTTAAGTCTGTAAGCTACATGACTCGACGTTGTTTTGTTTTAATAAATCCTACAATCGAATAACCTATATTTTGTAAGCGTAACTATAAAAGTATGTATTTTCATAAGACGCTACGAGGGAGATATGCTAAGCCAAAATAGGGTATATAAAACTGAATTCAAAAGAGCCTACCCCAATAACTTCATCGTGAATATTCTCATATAATAGAAGCTGTCTAACAAAGGATTTTATTATGAACTAAGTATCTACCCGGATTGTATTTTTTTTCTAAAGAGATATATGACAAAGAAACGGACAAAAAAACTTCAGTATAATAAAATCTAAGCTATTGCGTAACTTTTCAAAACATCAAAATCAAGTTGAAAATTTACGAAAATGCCGTGAATCTAATAAAAAAACACTACACTACATAATTTCATTTCTAATCAAATTTAATCTTTACATCATCTTACGTAAGTACCTACATAAAATAAAATCAATGAGCTTTCAAAAGCAAAGGAAACTGACGAAGATATCAAATACCTACCTAGTAGATCTTTACGTGACCCATAAAACTACATAAAAAACCAATTAGCTTCCGCCTGCTGAGTTGCCAACAAACTTGAGTTCGGAAAACATTACTTTCCACTTCGACTTGGGTCAAGAAAATGCCCTCCGGACGGCCTTTGCAAGCATCAATATTTAACACATAGCAGACTTTAATGTGTTGTAGTACCTATATCAATTAGACAAAAATGATTTTGTATTTTAAATCACTCCTAGGTATAAGATAAAATTGTAAAATCTGTGTATAAAACATACTTTAGCAAATAGTAGTGTTTGTAAAAGGTAAATAAATCTCACTCTTACAATTACTTAATAAATGAGAAATATAACAGAGCTAAATAAAAAAGTCTAAGTCATCACATCTAGTCATCATACCTAAATAATCTAGAAGATATATTCCTAAGGTAAAGCCTAATTTTTGCGTCGGGGGTTAAAAATACAGAAATACGGATACTTACATCAGGCGTTAACAACCCAATCAAATAAGGTGTGATGATTCCAGATATCGTTGACGTCCCATTGATCATGGCGGTCAAGGAGCCAGCGTAGTTCGGTGCCAGATCCAACGCGTTAACCTACGAACATAACAAGTAAATGTTAGCCACCCCTGCCAAATTGCCGTCATGTTGTTACCTAGAGGAAGGACAGATGAGCGGAGATGCCATAAGGCAGATAGGTCAAGCCTTATTGTAGGTCAAATAACGTACGGCGTGATCAGCTACTAGAACAAACAGGGCTTTCGGGTTCTTTGTCTGTCAAAGATTGCCCTTTATTGATTGATCATTAGAAATGGGCGCGTTCTAAAGAAGGCGCGTGAGAGCGGAGCTAGTAACGTTCCTCGTCCCCGGAACCCGCATTTTGGCTCGCTACTTTCTAAAGATATTTTGCGTTATGACATCTCCGCTCGTCATTTTGATCTCTTTGTATCGCTACATAGAAATAAATGTGTTCACGTGGGTGTAAAGGCCTTCCAAAGCTAAAATAAAAAGCTAACATATTGGCACAGTTTTCATCGCTATCCAATAAAGTAGTCAGCTTTCTTTGCAGTTTAATTTATGGACTAAATTGGAAAGTTTTTGAAGATTCATTTTAATTTGAAGATGAGGTCTTTGCCAAATGGGGAGCATTTCAATTACGTATAATAGATTTATTTGATTTTATTATATTATTGGTCAAAATAAAATATATATTTATCGCAAAGCAGCTTCATTTTAACGGTTTTTTATATAGGGATCATCTCTGAATAACTTTTAATTACCAGAATATCAAAAGCGGCTTCACTATAGTTCATAACTTCGCGCACAAATTACCTATTTATATTTCCCGAATTGGTAGCGATAACTACAATTTTCCAGGAATTGAAACGTTATAGCCCAAACTAAAAGCTTTTAAGCGTGAAATAGCAACATAACAAGTTTGACCTAACAATCAAAGCTTAGCGAAATTATTAGAAACTCAATCCAAGAACGATATTGAGTTCAGTACAAAGAGCTATTGGTTCTGTTGGCTAGTTGTTAATACACCAATTTACAGCCCTACTCAAAAGCGATTTATTTCAAAGAACACATACTCGTAATATGTACACACTGTAGGAACACATTTTGAAGACTATTTGGTAGTAAAAAATTACAAAACGAAAACGTATAATTCTTTGAATTTTAGTAATCAGTAAGAATGAGTTGAAATAATAGAGTATCATTGCACAATTTCCAATAAAAATACCCTCACTTAGGCCCTAAAGCGGGTACCTAACATTCATACTTTCGGAGTTATTGGCATTTACTCATCTGACCTAAATTCGCTAGCGACTGTAAACAAAGCACGCCTAATGGTTGTCCCCATTCGAATACCTCATAGATTCTATCGGCAAAAGCAAACTCGGCGTATTTTATATTTCATTTTTCAAACACACACACACAAATTTCATCAGCAATTTATTTACAATAAAATATTCGTACGCGTACAGAAAATACCAAAGGTACACAATTTCTTACGTGACCTTATAAGATGGAAGATCATCAAAATTCGGGTCACAACCTACTTTCTGAAGCAATAAAGTAGGTACAGTCATCTACTGAGTTATCTGGCTTGTTTCTGAAGCTTTTGCTCGGGATAATGAAATCTGAATTAGCACGAATGTACGTGGGTTGATAACGCTGAATATTAACTAACAAACTTAATGTTAATATCGGTCTATGTGAGAGGGATTCTAAATTCTAATGGCACTTAAGAACAGTGCGAGATAACACTGAGTTCCGCGTGTAGAGACACAATTTATTTTACTTCCATGGTAATTTTATTTATGTATTCTTTTCAAAACGTTTGCAAAAATGAATATTCTAATCCAATTATCCGTCCGTTAACTTTCATCGATTATATTAATCGGCAAACATTACCAAACCTTTACACCCTCGAGCTCACATACCCATTTTACAACCAAATAACCTTACCACTCCCAGACGGCCCATAAACAGCTACGTAACCATTAACAGTATAGCTTCGGAAAATTACTATATTACCTTCATTCCGCTGTAGAATCCTCCCATTAGGGCCATCGAGGCTATGAAATAGGCGACGGCGGCGAACCGATCGCATCCCGAGTATGACGCCAATATGATACATATTGCGGGCCCAGTAGCAGCTGTAACAAATGGTAGAGGATTTATGAAACGTGCTACAATATAATAAACATGGAGAACAGAATGAATAGCGGAGGTGCCATAAAGGAAGATCTCCTAAGAAAGTAGCTAGCCAAAATGCGGGTGTGCGGGGGAGGAGAAACGTTTCTTTCGACCAAATTTTGATATTTTGACAGATGTAACGGTTGCCCAGGTAACTGAATTGAGGAGGTCAGATAGGCAGCCAATCCTTGTTAAACACTGGTACTCAAGCTGAATCCGGTTAGAATGGAAGCCGACCCCAACATAGCTCAGTCTCAAAGAACCTGAATGCCACGTTAGTTCACTCGAAACTGATCGTTTTGGTCATACCTACCGTACCTGTTTCACCTAGAAGAAGGCGCCTGACCTACCTGCATTACGGCATCTTCGCTCATCCTTCCTTACTCCATGAGAATAAAGAACAACTACGAGGTTTCACGTACCAGTTATTGTGTTAGCGATATTTGAAATGGGTAAATGATACATTAATATGCCTTGAAGGTTACGAGGATTTGTAATGTTTTATGCTCACAGATGTTCTTTTGTTTTTGGCAAATCTCCTGAGAGTGAACAGATTTGTCTTTGTTTTCGTTTCATAAATGGTTTTGTTGACTTTAAGTGACATAAGGTGACATACTAGAGAACTCAGATCAGTCGGATCCCGTGGCAATTGCAGGCATTTATAATTCGAACTTCCTACGATTGAACCACTGCAACTTTTCTAAGTTTGTATGTACTTTCAAAGTACATATTTCTTAGACACCATTGACTGTGTTTCGGATGGCACGTTAAACTGTAGGTCCCGGCTGTCATTGAACATCCTTGGCAGTCGTTACGGGTAGTCAGAAGCTGGCAAGTCTGACACCAGTCTAACCAAGGGGTATTGGGTTGCCCGGGTAACTGGGTTGAGGAGGTCAGATAGGCTGTCGCTCCTTGTAAAGCACTGGTACTGAGCTGAATCCAGTTAGTCCAGTTAGTTACACGCATCATCGTGTTAAAAAATTGTATAACAAAATATTACCTATAGTAGTATGAATAATTCTTCCCGTCTTGATCGTGTGCCATTTTCTCTTGACACATACGTCACAAACCCAGCCGAATATAAAGGAGCTGATCCACATGGCGAGGTAAGGGATTGCAGTGAGGGTACCCGTGGCTGCGATGTTGAACTTCAAGACATCTGTCATGTATTTAGGAAGATCTGTCACCATTGTGTAGTATCCCCAGTCGTGACCGACCTGAAAAATATAGAACAGGTTAAATATATTTTGCTTGGGCATTCCATTTTCAAGTTTCACGAAATGTATAGTTGTCGTCGATCTTAATGGCGGCTTGCAACTAACTTCAGAGCACAGTAATGCGCCCAACCCGAAGTAATAGGTTGATTTGATACCTAAATACTATGGTTGCTGCGCTGTGACTTCCGCGAAGTTACGATTAGGCTACTAGATTTAACATGAACTGTTTTTTTTTTATCATGTGACAACAATTTTCTCAGGATACCCTGAAGAGAAAAAAACAAATAGCTTTTCTTGTAAAACAAAATATTGCATAATAGCATGAAGGCACTGTAGTCAAGGTTTTATTTTTATTATTTGTAGATATACTGCAGAAGAGAAATGTATTCATCAGCATATTTCTCACAATAGTTGCTCTAATTAATTTTCTTTATGAAAATAACTGAGCAAGATCCTTGTATTAATTACACGAACGTTTATTATTATCCAATTAGTGAGGAAAATTCTTTGTTCTAATGTCCTCGTGCACGATACTGTGGGTTAATAGGTGTAAACGGTACTTGTTAAACAATTGCTAGTAAATTATGTATTTATTAGAGGTTATGTCATATTGATAATAATAATTAACTGTTTTGTGAAGAACGTGTGGTTTTACTATGACTGTTATAGAATTGATGTGTACATACTACGTTCTAAATTAATAGTTTTCTTTTCTAGATTTAATTTACAGATGCGCAGTTTTTTCCTACCTATATCTACTTTATGCATGCACGATAATTTACCTTAATAAAATATTATTATTCAACATGTGCACTTAATTTTATCAGCTCTTATGCACCACATGATATTGTAGAGCACTTGCAAAAATACGTTTGCATTTCACAAATATCAGAAGCAATTTTTTCTTTATAAAAATAAACATTTCCATGAAAAATGTTCATGTAATTTTTATTTGGCAATATTTCTGACAAACGTAGTTTTAACAGCTCCTCCGATTCCTGATTCTCAGCAGCATCCAGTTAGACTGGAAGCCTCCCTATAGTTGGGAAAAGGCTAGGCAGATAACTTACAGCAGCAAAAAGCAGTGCCCACACAGGCACACATCGCACAATAGCCTTCCAAGGTACTGGATCCCTGACGCTCTTCGTGTCAGCACTAGTCACCGTCTCGTTCAAGTACTTCAGTTCTTCTTCAGAAATGTACGGGTGGGTGTTTGGTGTGCTGTAGCATAGGATACTCTGGAAAATGTTAAAAATATATAGTCTTAAGTAGTTTATAGTGCCAATTGTAATTTTTTATCTATGATTTTCTTTTAAATAAAATTTATATGCAGAAACTATGTATATAGTTTTTATATTGTACAGAAAATGTAAAAGTCAACTTTTGTATAATTTTTTTGTTCCTGAAATATCAGTACATAAAAAGTATTAACAGTTAAATAGGTTAACTGTCGGCGCAGAAGTTAGTAAATAACTAAGATAGTGATTGTGTTTTTGGTGGTTATATTATTATTTCTTGTTGAAAATACCAAAATACCCTAGTTTAAAATATCAAAATACCCTTGTTGAATATATCCTGAAATTACCCCTTCTTTTCAACTTTATTTTTTAATCTTTATCTTTATAATATTACTTTATACTTATAAATAACAGGTTTATGTGATGTACTCGTATGTTTATACCGAGAAGACATTTAAAACAATTTATTTACCGGTAATAAGTATGACGGAGCACATTTACATACATCAATTAAAAGGACAGTCGATCACCTTCATTCGCTTTAACTAGTGTCGGGTAATTATGTACATTAATATAATTATCTGTTTAATAAACTTTGATTCCTATCACGCACTTAGTAGGCACTTACATTTAATATTATGGATGCTTTAATGCTCCTTCTTTATTGCAGAACTTAATCTTAATGAACATCGCAATATCTTTGATAGCATTTGAATGTAAGATGCTAATGCATAATTTTTTGCAAAAAAAAAAGATATAGAACGTGCTAAATGAAAATCTAGCCCAAACAAATAAAGTTAAACTTTTGTATTTGCAGAGCAATTACGAATCATAGTCATTGTGGTTCAACCTTTTTAATGTTAAGATCTTGCAGCAAACGGAACATTGAATCCTTCCTACAATTATAAATGCTAAAGTAACTTTGTATGTCTGTAAAGCAGATCTAAATGAAATTCGATACCCGGGATAACGTATTTCTCTCAGGAAGTGGGAGTAACTAAGTAATAATAAAATGACCACTCACCCAAGCCAAAAACCAAAGTATACCGAAACATCCGAAGAAGTAGAACACATTCGCCCAGTCTCCGTCTCCTGCCATCAGAAACCCTGACATGAAAGATCCAAAGATATTTCCTATCTGAGCTCCTCCGAAGACCAGTGCGCCTTGTCTTGATCTCTCGTGAGGTGGAACCCATCGGGCCAGCACGATCATTAGCGCTGGCATTGTGGGACCCTGAAAGAAGAATGAGTTAAATTAATTATTAATAATAATTGTAATAAATAAGTACTCCGCTGTGTCGGATTGTGTGTTCAAGTTAAAGTCTAAGTTAAAGTCTAAAATGACTGCATATTCCTGCGGTTTTTACTTATAGTTAGAGTGATTCCTAAAGAGGAATAACGTATTTTCATAATTCACACCATCATTCAATCATTCATAATCATCATCCTCCTGCCCTTATCCCAATTTTATTTGGGGTTGGCGCAGCATGTTTTATCCTTCCAAACGTACTTAAATAAATCATTAGGCATTAGAAAAGGACATTCAGACAAAAAAGGAAATTTCTTGTTTCGCTTAACAAAGATAAAAGATTATTTTAAATTGGTTTTGCGAATGTAATCTTGTAACATAACATGTCGGGGCCCAAAAGGAAAAAGTTAAATTAAAAATCTTCCCTTTTTGGGGTTCAAAGTCAATTGATTTCTTGTGGCAAACATGACATGACTGATACTGTTTTATTTTCCAATTATGTATAGAGCTACAAAGTATTAGTGAAGTGGAAGAATTATTATTTGACTAAATAGAGGTTAGGCACTACCTTTATGCGACACTATAGCATAGGCATAAGTAAAACTTATGATTATGAGCATTGTTCCTCTTTAAAAGAGTTTTACAAAGTGCCCTTGCAGTTTGATGGTACCTACTGATTTTTTATTTAAAGCTTTCAGTATTTTTGTAGGTACATAATTTAATAACATTCCTTTTAATAATCGAACTGCAATGCATTTAAAAATGCAGCAAAAAACCTTGGATTGCATTTGTGAGAGGAATAGAGAGACATAATAAAAACAAGGCTGCGACTGCACTTGCACGATGCTATGTCACGGCAAATCTGTCAATCGTCATTGAATTACAAAAATAAAATTATAGTAAACCTACGACATTATTTCAGTGAAACAACTAAACTTCTTTCTTGTAAAAATCTTAGTTAACAAACATATTTAAGGGGTTTATAAAATACTGAGTAAATTTTCCAGATCATTGCATAATTTGATGATTGATGTTAACAAACTTTTGTGTTCAACATGGATTTAAAAGGTCGATGAACTTTGTATTTAGTGAATTTCTTACGAAGCATTTACAATCAAATTCAAGGTGAACATGTAAAAAAATGGCACAAATCATTGACTTACAAGCTAAGAAAAATGTGTTATTTTCCGCCAACAAGTAAAGAAGAACAGCCATTTTTTTAAATCTAGAAATAATAATAAATCAGTCATACATATTAGTATTGTTCTTGTACAACAATGGTCCAACTACTTATTGTTTACGTTTCATGGTAAAAATATTCACATAAATGATGTTTTTGTCAGCATGTTCACAATGTTTCCCCTAATCTTGTTGATTTGCAAACAATAAAATTACTACGGTAATCTTCGCATGGTTAATTTTAAATTAAAATCATAAAAGACTACTGTATATTTGCGACTATCTTTGTGTAATTGTGTGTGTGTGTGTATGTACTTATGTGTGTTTATGGTTGCTTATAAAAATATGAGCCTGTCCTGAAATGGTCTCTTGTTTATGATATTTTGAGTAAGTTGTACACATGTAAAATACAATATACTGTCATGTATTTAATGTGTATCATGTCATAATGATGTACAGAAGTATGGAGTACGATATTGATGAAGTACAGTAGGCATAAAAGTGGTCTACTCTAAGGGTGATTTACTTGAATGCTATGAAACAACAAGGTCAATAAATATCCCCTCACACTCCTACTACATATAAACTTAACCTTAGTGATTGAATCTCACAAAACATATGTCAAAACTGTTCACTTTCTCATCCCTTTCTTGATCGACTGTACTACCCATTATATTTGCAACCGAAACAAGACCACAACACAAAACCTCAATACATCAATCTACATACCCTCCATAAATATCCTGAACCACAGATTACTAACCTCTCCCATTCCTTGAAGCACTCGCAGTATGAACAGCCACGTAGCGCCCCCAGCCTTCACAACCACAGGTGTGAGCAGAGTAAATATCGCCGTACTTAATAGACCGATGCCTAAGGTCCATTTCCCTCCGTAGCGTTCGGCTAAGTAGCCTCCAGGGACGTGGGTAATAGCGTACCCATAGTAAAACCCGCTGAGAATCAACCCTTGAGTGGATTCTGACCAGTCGAATATCGCGTACTGGAAATAAAAAATACATTTTGGAATTATGTGGTGATTTTAGGATGCAGAGCCTGTGGAAGTATGATTTCTTTTTATTTTATTTGGTTTATTTTGATGCGTTTGTTTATTTTTATTTAAGTAAGAACGTGAAATTTATATATCGTCTTAATTATATACAAACTGGAAATTGAAAAATATTCAACGATCCAAAACTCGACATTATTGAAGTATCTATATACATAGATTTAATAACAAAGATATGGTGAATAGTCTGTCATGTCTTTCATCTAAATTCATCAATCATTAAAAATCAGTTGAATATCACCACAATTCTGGGTATAACGTAATATCTTCTCTCTATGCTCGTAACGTCACTGTATTTTATTTCGTGATAATGCTTATATTAAATTAATTAATTATCAGTTTAACAATGAAGCTGAAAACAATTATTTGGTGCAGCACTCGAATCAAGGTGATTGGTTTATTATTGAAGTGTACTTTGGTATAAAATCGACACAACTGGAAATATGAACCTATGGGAAAATAGCTGTCATTGTATTATTTCAATGTATGTTGCTATGTGTGATAAGTATGATATTTTTTCACTACTAGGTGCTCAATCCTTCTCCGTGTGAGAGGAGGCCTGTGCCCGGCAGTGGGATGATAAAAAAGGCTGTAACATTAACTAGGTACTTGTAAATTAATAGGACAATTAACCTACATATTTTTCAACGCCCAATATTTAATTTATGTAAAATCTGGGATTCGAACATTTATGCTTGAAGTAGAAATTTAAATCGGATTAGATTTCATTTGGTCCGCTCTTATTGATTACCATTGAATAAAATGTAGTCTAGCCATCAACTAAATAAGCGTTTTAAAAATATAGTTCATTCAAAGAAGTAAAAATAATGATTGCTCAATCACTACAAAGTAAACCATTGCATGCCTTATCCCATTATTTACAGAATTGCTTACAGATAAAATGCACTTTATTCCCATTCGTGAGTGTTTTAATAACAATGATAATAAGTAAAGCCGATGGATTAAATACCTCTTCTAGTACAACGTGTATCTAGTTCAAACTGGTATGCTAGTCGCGCAATAGTTTAGAACTAATGATAACAACAACGCTAGGAAAGTTGTGCTAGTAAATCATAGAGAATGAAAACTGAAATGAAACTATTTTACGTGTTTATGATTAAAGTCAGAAGTTGTTGTTTACAGAGGGTGATATAAAACAAGTTTTTTGAAACCATATTTTTTTGTTATGTATGGATTTTGTGTTACACCTATAAAAACAATGGTACCTATGCTTACCTATACAATGGGAAAAACATGACGACAAAACACTTGTTCTTTGTATTTTCTTTACAAAAGAATTTCAAAGAAAATACAATGAAATGGACGAGTGTTGTATTTTTACTTTATTATTTCTTTATAAGCATTTTTTTCGACCTCTTCTTGTACCATAGCATTCGTTTACACCTTTCACAATAGAAAAATTATTGCTTTACACTTAAAAAAAAAAAATAAGAAATCATGGACGTTTATCGTTTTTCTAAGAGCATGATATTTACTTATTACATTTTTGAATTATTTCTGCTCATATGTTGAACAGTTTTACCAAAGAATGACAATGAAAAATCAACTTACCGGTCTAGAACTGACAGTTCCATTTGTAATAAACTCGCTTTCATCAGGACAAGCGTTAGGGTCATAATGTTGTTCCTCGTTCTTTGTATTGTTCACCATCTGAGTGACAGCGAGATTGAGGCAGACCCGCATGGTATACGCGTTGCAAACCGCCAGTAGTCCCATGATGCCAAGGACATACCGCTGAGGAATTAGGAACACTGAGCGGACAAAACAATCTCATGTAGTTAATATTTGTTTTTCAATGTAGTAAGAAAGAGTGGTAGGTATACTAGGTTTGATTAAAGGGTGTTCAAATAGTGTATGGATTAGCTTCGCAGACGCCACGGTCCTTTCAGTTAGAGTCCTTTCAATTTCAATGAAATTGTGGACAGTTACCCATGATTTGCGGCACATTTATTACAAGAAGAACTTTTAATGATTTCTACATATATTAAGATTGAATGCCAACAGATTTTTTTAATCCAGAAAGTGCATCCGACATTCCCCCTGCCAATAATTACGTTCCAACCCAGACAAAGCATACAAGGGAATCAATAGAGTAAAAGAATACCAGGCATTGTAGGTGAATCCAATAAATTCCACATGCTACGGGCGAGCTACTCGCTGCTATTTCCCCAGACTCCCCACAACTTGCGCCTACTTCGTAAGTATATTGTATAAAGTGCAGAGAGTGTGAGCAGAAATATTGTGTTGAATACTAAACGGTTCCTTTTTAAAAATATTCAGACTAGCAGTAGAGTGTTATTATCAGCTACTTTTGGTGTTTTGCATTTATTACAGGAAGCATTTTTTTCATGATAATTATACTTTTTGGTTCATAAATGCTCAGTCAGCAATACAAACAAAATAGGAGATACAACTGCCAGCGGCAGTAATATGAATTTACAATTTTCAAAAATATTTTTCACCTATATTTTGTATTTTTCTAATGACTTTAAGGACATTTTAAAAAGAAAAGACACTTAAAACCATAAAAATATTGCATTATAACTTACGTCTTGAAATTGTATGACGCCATCTTGGTAACATCGCAAATTATTTTCTTCCTCTCCAGTTCTATTTTATTACCTGAAAACAAGGAAAAAACAATTGAAAATACTTTATAAAAAACTCGGAATATATTTGTAGTGTTTATAAAATACTTCTAAGAAGTATATGAGATGTACATATGTTCTTGATTTAAATCATCCTTGCTGATAAACTGATAAGGTTAAGAACACGTGAATCATATTATACTCTAACTTTTTATCTATTTTTGTTTGCTAAATAAAAAAAATACATTGATGGATAAAAGTAATGGAATATAACGGAGCATGACTTTCAAGTATGAGTTTTCAGTAATTTCATGTCTTTTATTAGTCGTTTTCTTGCTTGTCCGATAAACCTTACAGAATCGTTCTTTCAAGAATATCGATTGTTTCACCTGTTCTTTTACAATTCAATAAAAATTTAGGGCATTTTTTTACTTAAATATTTTAATGTTTTTCCATTCATAAGTCATTGAAATGAATTGATGATGAATATAACTTTGTTTAGAACTCATCGTAAATCTAGCACGAGTAAGAGTCATAAATGCTCTTGTCTCTTTTATTTATATCTATTTATATATTTTCAATGTGACTCAGTAAGAAAATGCTATTGAAATAAGCAAATTCCTTTGTATTTAAAAACTTATATTATAATTTTAAAACGTATTTTGTTTCTTAATTTAATTAGCCACGCTTTCATAATCCTGCGCATTTCATTATTTTTACTTCCAACTGTAACAAACAATACTGTATGAATTGATTAAATTAATAATATGTATATTGTTTTATTTATATATAAATAAGTTTAATGATTATAATAGAATTATTCATTTATATATTTTTCAATATACTAGTATATTTTAATAAGTACTGTAAAAATTGGTGCCCACCGAAATCGGGAACACAGTCCAAGCTACCAGCGAAGGTTAGGGCTCAAATAATTCTTGTGATACCGGTAAAAGAAAACTTTGCCAAAAATCAAAATGTACAAACTTTCAGGATCTGGCATTACTTTATGTACACTAATAAAGGTGAAATCTACCAGCATTTTTCCTTGTAGAATGGGGTCGACTGCTAATCTAAGTGAGTATGTTTGTACTTATATCAATATTTTACATGGAGTGGTTTTCCATTGACATTTCACCTTCACAATGCCAACTATTCAACCAAAAAGTAGATACTGAAAGGTAGCTTTCTCGTATTACAGTACGTTTCTGATGTTTTCAAAAATGCATTGCGTTACCTTTGTGTACGAAAACTGTACTTACTACAGACCTCAATAATGTTTTTGAAAAATGTAGCTTTCCAACAATGACATATTTTTTTAATCCAGTTCAGTAGTTTCGTAGGCTTTAGGGTGCGAACAAAGAGAAACAGGTTTCCTCTTTCTAATATAAGTAAGTATAGATAAATTAAAAAAACATACTACTGCAACTGGATTACTCAGCAATCGATAACCGTAAAGAAACAAAATAAATAAATTACAATAAGATTTTCTTTGGTTGCACTCTTCACGTTCAAGAGGCAGTTGACCCATTTTCCGTCACTCAATAACATGGAAAACAATTAATATTTATTTAGACTACTTTATTGCAATAAACGATAAGTAACTTTTAGTAGTCCAAGAGTTGTGAATGGTAACATTCACAATACACCTCTATTGATATCATTACAGCAGCACATCTACATAACAAGTCCCTACATTTGTTTTACTGCACCTACAGCTTGTGGGTCAATTTCAGACACTTAAATTTCTTTTAGAGCGTTAAACAATGGAGAAATGGAAAATATAATAAAAGTCATGAAATTGGACTGAACTGTCGAAATATTGTGATAAAAAATGTTTGTTTATAAAAATCCTTGAACACTAAATAGCAAGTTAGCATCAACATAAAAATATATGAGGCAGACATTCTTTAAGCCATCCATCATCATCACGGATGCTAAACATGGACAATTTATCTTTAACATAACAATGATATAAGCATTAGTTCAACTATTTGTTATACATAAGTACATACGCAAGTCAATATTTAACGCTAATAATATATATCAATAACACTAGTATTTTGCATGTCAATAAAGGTAGCTAATTCTCGAAAAAACCGTGAGTAAATAATTAGTTTAGCATATACATTTATTTTTGTAACTATTAGAAGTACATTCAGTACAAAAGACTCCGTAGACCCGGATAAAACCTTTAGCCTTCCTTGTTAAATAGGCTATCTAACTCAAAAAGATTTTTTTCCAAACACTCCAGTAGCTAGTTCTTTCGTCTATCGCACGCAAACAAACAAACTTTTCAGCTTTATAACATTAGTATGTATGTATGCCATGGAACTATTTAAAATTACGTCTAAAGACCAAACATACTCTTGTCTAACTAACGCGATTTTCATTCACCCTTGCTTAGTTCTCGAACAAAAACATCTTCGCAAAGGTAAAAAAAAACATTTCGGAAAATCCTGAAGAAAATACGTAAACCGGATCCGTTGTACGTCATACAAACCCAGTCCTATAGAAGCTTGGATTCACACGATCGCGTCTAATCTCGTATTCTCAACGAGTGACCAGACGACACTGCACAAATCTCCTCTCAATAACTCCATAGGGTCGCCTACTTTCATCCAATATTTCGTATTTGGCACTCAATACTGTAAACAGAACACGTATTTCCTTCCACTCTCTTTAATAGTTTGTTCATGTTATCGATTTATCGGTTGAATAACGAATTATGTTTTATTTTTTTCCTCTTACGTGATTTTGCATCATCCAGGTCAGGCAAGTACCAATGCAACTTGTCTAAGTTTGTATGTACTTTCTAAGTATATCTTAGACACCAATGACTGTGTTTCGGATGGCACGTTAAACTGTAGGTCCCGGCTGTCATTGAACATCCTTGGCAGTCGTTACGGGTAGTCAGAAGCCAGTAAGTCTGACACCAGTCTAACCAAGGGGTATTTGGTTGACCGGGTAACTGGATTTAGGAGGTCAGGCAGGGAAGTCGCTTCTTGTAAAGCACTGGTACTCAGCTACATCCAGTTAGACTGGAAGCCGACCCCAACATAGTTGGGAAAAAGGCTCGGATGATGATGACGTGATTTTGTATCACAATGCAATCGTGTCACTTCAAATACGTTTCTAAGAAACCATTACTTATAAAAGTTATATGACAAGTAGCATTTGTATGGTCGGCTACTTAATATAGTGTATGCAATATGATAGTTATCTGTGTCATTCTATTTTGAGATTTGTTTAAAGGAGCGCAAGGTTTACTTAGTGATTTCTAATAGTTTTATCGGTCAGTAGCTGCACTATCAATGCCTTTAATCTGGGCTAAGAACAATATTAGCGGGCTTGTTATTATCTATCTGGTTTACCGTCTATTATGAAACGAAAGCTCTTAAGAGCGTTGGCTTATTGAGAATAATCAAAGTATCACAGTCTCATTGGATCCTTTATATTCAGGGAAGAACCTTCAGCTGTCAGGTGATTTAACAAAACATTTAATATTCTGTTATTGTGAAGATCTTGAGGAAAACAAGAATTATCCTCATGAATATTGTTGCAATTTTATTTTCCACGTAGGTATGTTACATACTTAGTCTTACTTGTAATATAATTGTTTTTTGTCCCTTAATACACCCATTGATACGCTTACAACAAGGCGCCATCAAGTTCAAACGATTTATTTTCTTTAATATTTCACTATACATCACTCACTTGTCTATATATTTATTCACTTGGATCTGTAACGCATTCAGCTATACAATATAGTTCTAATATTTACTCTTACAATATCGTAACGGTACAGTAACGTATAGGTTTTGACATTTACTTATTCACGATCCCCTTTCCTTAGCTCAGTCAACTTCAAAGTGCCTGAAGCAAGGATAGCCTAACGACATTAGTCATTTAGAGGGATAGTTAACGTGATCGACGACGCGTAACTATTTATAATGTGTGTATGTATGAGTGTGTGTGTGTGTTTCAGCACCACAAAGTCTGTATATGATGCTTGTTGGTTTTTGATAGTATTGTAGATAAATTCTAAATTCGAATAAGAAATTCGAAATTAGAAAAAAAGTAGTGATTAATAGTGATTCGATTGTGTTGCATAATGTTAATTCAGTTGCATAATACTTTTATAGTTGTTTGTAGACAATAGATTATAATATTAAATTATTTATTTACCTACTTCTATTGCTTCGGAATAACTTTTTTATAATCGTCGATCGTAAGTCGATTTAATTAAGTAATCACAAGTCGACATTTCTTTATGTAAACAAAGAGTAAACATATTATTGAAATGAATTATTTCTTTCACTCATATTATTTTAATACATAATTGTTTTGCCTCTGTTCGAGATCCAAATAAATACATAACCGGCATATATAACCGTAAAAAAAATCGGTAAAAAAACTTTTAAGTCAAACGGTTTTATCTTATGTGCACTGAAAACTAGAAAATAAAAAAATAGTTACTTACCTGTCAACCTACGTAGGTGGTCTTGGTCATATAGGACTAAAATAAAAACGTGGGGCCCATTAACTGTTGCTGTAGTACTTTCTTCTAGAGGTATAATAGGTGTGGATTGCATCGACTTACTATAATCGTAACTGGAGATTTTGACAATCAATAATCAGCCGTAGCAGCTTCACCAGCGAACGCCGAGCTCATGATCTACCAAAGTATAAAGATATGCTTTGCCATAGGTAGGATTTCAGAGGGGCCCCACGTTTTTATTTTAGTCTAATATGACCAAGACCACCTACGTAGGTTGACAGGTAAGTAACTATTTTTTTATTTTCTAGTTTTCAGTGCACATAAGATAAAACCGTTTGAATTAAAAGTTTTTACCGATTTTTATTTTCTAGTTTTAGTATTTAATGAAAATGCCTACCGAATATTCCTCATTGTATCTAATTCATTTAGTGCATCATTATTACACGGTCTCTTACCTGATAATTTATTACAATCTAATTTAAAAAAAGTCATTTTTTTTAACGACACCAAAAATCATCAAGTGACCCATCCCTGGGTCAGCAGCGGTAAGGGAGTGTCAGACTCTTACTGACTAAAAATAGTTATGTTTCGTCGTAGGCCTTTTATGTACCAGGGCCACGGTAACTCTTTCGAACAATCCCGCAGCCCAGGCAGGCCTGGCGCCCTGTTGGGCCCTGCTGGGGTTGCTGACAGTATTCTACTTGTGTAGCCCTTTCATTTGATACCCATATTGAGGGGGTTGTGGAAAAATATGTAATCCACCATTTTGTGCCGGCGGCCATATTAGATTTACAATGTTATTGATATTACTATATTGTATTGTCATCGGAATAAAAGGTGTATACAAAATTTCAGATTAATCGCTTGACAGGAAGAGGGTGTTTGAATTACTAAATTGGACCCAAGAATAAAACAAACGGGATGAGCTAAATAAAACCGTTTAAAAATTGTTATCAGCCATTTGGTAGCGGCGGCCATCTTAGATTTCAATTTTGCATAGTAAATTGTATTTTACTTGTTGAGACCTTTCATTTGATACCCATGTTGATGGGATTGATAAAACCTAAGTTATCCGCCATTTAGTAGAGGCCGCCATCTTGGATTTGAATTTTATATAGTACATTGTATTCTACTGGTTGAGCACTTTCATTTGATACCCACATTGACGGGATTGATAAAACCTACGTTATCCGCCATTTTGTACAGGCGGCCATCTTGGATTTGCAATGTTATTGATATTACTATATTGTATTGTCATCGGAAATAAAGGTGTGTACCAAATTTCAGATCAATCTGACTACAGGAAGGCACTGAAATTTCAATTTCTAAATTTGACCCAAGAATGAATAAATAATAAATAATATAAAACAAACGGGGTGAGCTAAATAAAACCGTTTAATAAAAACAGCCTTCAACCTAAACACTGCTCTTTGCCAAAACGGACAATGACTGCTACGTTCTCCACAAGCGAAAGATTATCACCTAATCCAGTTGTTCCAACAGATTTTCCAACCAAAACACAAGAAGAATATTTTCCCGTTGCTTCCATTCCATTAGATTACGTTAACAAACATAAGGCAGGGAGGAAGCGTTAGGGAAATTACGCCTTACAACACAATGTTTCGCGTGAATTTAACTAATGGTAATTAATAGACTCGCATTAAATAAGCTCACCCCTCTGATAGAACGCCATCATGGTTGTACAGAATCCAGGAGTCAACATACCCGAATCTGTCAAATCGAATATCAACCTTCCACTATTGTGATAAGGTTGAAAATCTATTGAAGACATTTTGACAGATTGAAGTAAATCTGTACAATGAAATAGGATTTTAGCTATGAATATGTATACGTTATATCGTTTTATTTGTATAGAACAAATGACTATTTTATACTAATCTTACGCTCTGTATAATTTTCACAAACGACAATGCTCTCAAGCATTAGCAATTTAAGTTTTTTTTTCTCTTTATCTATATTAGTGACTTACTTTGACGTCTAAAATCATAAGTGCACTAATGACATATTATTATGTAATATAAGGAGATATTGGAGATGACAAAATAAAAAGTTAAGTTTTACTACGGCATAAAATGCGATAGTGGTATGTTTGTAGCAATTTTGGATAATTTTAAATTCATAACATAATGAAAAGGTTTCAATGACGGTGGGTCGTCATGGATTGTAGAGCTGTGGAATGCAAACCAACCTTTTTTTGTCTAAATTACCTACAAGTCAAATAATGAACTTGCAATACTACATAGTCATCTCAACATTTAAGTAAAAATAAAACCTACCTGACATAGTATTTCCCATTATTTCCTGAACAAAATTCTCACGAAACCAGTTATGTTTATCTGTTACGAATTATATAAATAATTGTCCTCACTTCATTCCAATTGACTGACGCAAACTGGATTTATCCGGATTGCTGTTTTTGTAACTTTACTTTCAATTTCATGACACACTCGCAAAACTCGGCTGGTGATGCAAAAACTGATAATGCTAAGTGTGCTGATACATTTAATATTGGTACAATGTAAGGCACCGTGTTTTTTTCTTTATTTTTGCGTACCAATTTGCTAAGTTACATAATTAATATTTGCCCGAATTTTGCTCACCTGTAAACACTGAAAACAATTATGTCTGTCAAGAATAGGCTGCCCATGTATTATATTTGAAAACTATGTATGTTATAAACTGAGAATTATATTTAGTTTAACCATTAATTAAAAATGACTACGTTTGCAGATCTAATGATAGCTGCTCTTAGCAAACACAGCATCTTTGACTTTCCTTTTTGTGCAAGAATAAAGTAAAAACACGTTTCATTCCAAATGTGACGTATTTGAATTACCAAAGCCTTTGTAATTTTTGCTTGCAACTGCAATTTTTATTTACACACGTCATAAATAACTTTTGCTAAGCAATCCACTTTCAAGGTCAAAAAAACTTTGTTTATAAATATTGCGTGATCACACAAGGTCAAATAAATAAACTAGTTTTACGAAATGCACGAACATTTCTAAAAAAAAGGCAAAACGAAACTTGATCAATCTCTCGATGATGGAAAAATATTTTCGATTTAACACTCCAGTGGTTCCCCGATGCTGATATAACGAAACAGTTTTTGACGTAACTTCCAACATACACTATATCAAATACGCAAAAAATACACTATTCAACAGTCTCGAGGGTATTTCTCTTACACAAATAGTTTCTATATCAATCTCCTAAATGTCAAATAGATGCAATGTCAGCAAATATTTGTATCCATGCATACTGCGAGCTAGTTGCTATCTCTCAGGACCAATCTCTGACGACTAATCTGCTTACCACAATAGATCTGGTGAACCCATTCAAATAAAATTTAAAGGGAGGTAAAAGGGTCCAGAACGGTGCATCCCTATTACTAAAATTGGGTACGTTCTATAGACTAAAAGCTCATGTTTGTATTATGCATATTTTTATATGCAATAATTTCTAATAGCTCTACTTCACTGTGTTAATTTATGCATTAAACTCGCGGTTTGCTGCATAGAAGGTCGCGGCCTAAATGCACCTTAATTTATTTTTAACACAGTCTAATACTTGACTAGTATGCCGAGTGTGACATATGTCCTTGTTGCTATTAAACGATGTGTTAATTACTGACTAATTAAATCAGTAAAATAATGGTAGATATTATCTGATGCTGCAAATTAATGTCAATGACCTAATTATACGAAATAATTTAGAAGTAGGAAAACTAGAACAGAAAATGTTGGTATGACCCAAGTTTCCTTCGCTGTATGAGAAGAGCCTTGTGCCTTGCAGAGGGACAATTAAATAAGCTGATGATGATTACTCAACTTAAATAAGTTCAAAACACAGAATTCCCTAGTTTTCAATGTGTCAGAAGTCTTAACTAATGCAATCAAACTTATTCAATTTTAATGGCCAACATTAATGGCCAAGCTAAACAACAGCTTAATCATTAACGTATTAAATTGTCGTTGACACCACACATTATATGTCTTACATGTGTTAATGTCATTGACTTGTCAAAGCAGTTAAGATCTCGGCCCTAAAGACAAGGTAACTGTCACGATCATAATATTTTGACCCTAAAATTAATCACAATAAGTTAGTGAATTTATCAGTCCAAGGTCAATATCGTCGCAGACCACAAGGTTGCTTCGTTGCTCAATCGTAACATTCATGGTCCAGCACTTGCACTTATAATAACCATAATTACAAGCTTGAGCATGAATTCCAAACAATGATTACGGTTGATCAAGGACTTTATTATCATTTGTTTGGGTTGATATCGGATTGGAAGTGGTGTAGTTGAAAGTTTTGTTCTAATGTTATAATACCGTTGTATTCTTGATAATTTTATATTGCCAAAATCTTTCAGATCACACAAGTTTGACTGAGTATAAGTTAGGATAGACGCTAGGTATATACCTAGCGTCTATCCTAACATAGGAATAAAAAAAAACATCACATAGGTATATACCTATGTGATGTTTTTTTTTATACTTTCTCACCGAAACTCCTGAACAGATTACAGTAATATTATAACCATGAGCGTGCAACACTGAGTCTCAGACAATAAAAAAAAACTAGACAAACAAAGTGTTATTCATTTAATTTAAATCGGTAAGACACACATACATTCTTCTACAAATCATATTGACATGATCTCTGTCGATTACTCACTGACATAAAATATAATTTAATTAGGTAGGTATTTTGCTAAAGGATAATAATATATCTAATCAACGTCTTACTCTCGAAGCAATACTTCAAAGCAGCATATTGCTACATCCTTTGTAGGCGTACCTATTAGCAATCAGTTAGCATTCTTCATCGCCCTTGTTGAGGGCATATTGTGCAAAGATCGACGCATCCATTGTTATTTAGGATTAAGAAATGTTTAGATAATTCGCTTATGTCAATAGAAAGATATATGAAATATGCTGTTGATTTTAATTTTTAGCCCAATAATCAAAATCATCAGTAGGATGCAAATGTCCAAACAAAGTCCTTTAACAGTTACGAACATGTAAAATCACAAGCGAATAAACTTCCAATCTTTTACATTCCATTCAGTTCATTGTTACTAAAAATGAAGTTATTTACATAATTTCAACCAAGCGGAGAATTTTCGTGCGGCATGACAGTAATTAGGTAACTATACCATGGGAATCTGACATTATAAAGTCTCTGTGATAAAGGCGAATCGTGTGACCGCGCCTAAACTATGAAAGGACTGACAAAATCTGATAGTTACTAAGTAAACCCTATAGTTATCTTAAGTGGTTTTATTATATGCTTTAATACTGCTGTGGTTATGATAAATTTGATAAGTCTTGGATAGCCTCCAAGGCACAGAAAGCTGTGTTATAAAATGATAATACCTTTGATACATGTCTTAACGTATCTCTTATCAATTGACATTACCTCCTACAAGGAGAATTTATTGCTATTTTAAGAAGACGTTGATATTTTCGTTCTAGGCCCGATTAAAAATGCTGGCAAGAGGCACCAGATATACTTATTTACTAAAGGAATAGGGCATCAATAAGACCTTTAAAAGGTTACCTTCGTGAACGCATTTTTTTCCGTACACAATAAAACAACTTCAATAAACATCCTTATTGGCTGTATTTTCGGTCAATAACTTGCCAAGAATGCAATGCCAACAAGCTATCTAAAGTAAACGATTTAAACTATTTTCGCCATTGATCAGAAACAACGTAAAAATAGTGTAGGAAAATCTTTCTCATCGCGTCACCAGTTTTATTTGATGTTTGAGTGCCAAGTATCTACTAGTTATTTATACACACTGTAAGTAGGTTCTAATGGTAACATACTGAGAATATTGCCAAAATTAAGTAAGTTGAGTAATCTTACTCATTTCTCATTATATCTCCAACGAATTGAACTTAACGCTTAAAACCTGTTTGCATTCTGGGACCTAATTATTGACCAGTACTTAGATAGTAATAAGTACTAGGCAACGGAATGAACCTAACATTCAATGAATTGATTAAAATGTACCTAAGAGTAGTACCAACATTTTAAGCAGTACAGAAGTTGATTTCATAATTTCTTTACTAAGTTACGTTAAACCATGGATACTAAAGACCTTGGTTGTTGGGTAAATAAATATTTGCACTTAACACAGGTGTTGTAAAAATATGTTAACTTTTAGTAAGCAGTATTTGTTTTTATAAATTGTTACGATGTTTTTCGATTATATTGAAATTCTCTTGTGGATTTTTAAATTATTCCGTTGCCAGGAAAGCCAGGTAAACTAGTTGAAGTATATGATAGCTGGTCAATACTCTACTAAAGTCTGCACAGTGCAAACTAGACAGTTGTCCGATAGTTGGTGTCATGGTCCGTAAAATTATTCTTTTAAGAAAATCCTGAATACATTCAAAGTTTTTAGTCAGCCTAATACCTGAAAAATTAAAACTGAATTCTACGATTAAAACTTTGGAGTGTGTGGCACTTTTCATATTTTGTAGTGAGTTTCGTGCAATATTATTTGCAGAACCTTTGAAAAACCCGAAAGCAGTTCAAGGTGTCATTCTTCAACAGTAAACAACAACTTCTACTGACGAAATCAATCTAAGAGCCGTTTAGCTACCTTATTTGCTATTATATAAGTCCAAGGTCAAGAGTATTGACTGACCCACAAACCTTACAGCATGGTACGACCGTGATCATGTTGCAATGCAGTTTTTTGCCATAGCACTTATAATTTATAGGCACTAATATTATAAGGAGGTAATGTTTGTAAGTTTATGGCGTTGTAGAGGGTAAGCTTTGGATTCACTGAACCGAAAATATTTTTACCATTGTAAATTTACATTATTGCGTGTTCTGGAGGGCACGTTAAACGGTACGTCCCGAGTGCCATTGAACATCCTTGGCAGTTACGGGAAGTCTGAAGCCGGTGAAAACCAGGCTTACCCAGGAGTAATAGGATGCCCGGGCTAAGGAGGTCAAATAGGCAGTCGCTCCTTGTAAAACATTGGTACCCAGCTGTCCGGTTAGACTGGAAGTCGACCTCATCATTAGGCTAGGCAAATGATGATGATGTAAAGTCACGTTAGGTATTTGTGAGTGTCGTAGGTTTATTTACCCGAGCATAGGATGTGGTTCCCACGGAATATGAATGGAGCCACATGAAACAGCTAGTCATCAATACACCTTGTAATTAGTTAGCATCAACAACTTGTATCTTTCCGTGCACGCGACGTTTTGCATATAATAGTGACGTTACATGTCTATTTGCATTTGCATTTACATTCATGATTTTCTCACGTTTTACTATTAGTTTGGCACGTTTGACAAACTGACGGTTTTGATTGGTCTTCACTAATTAGGGCTATGAACGAAAATAATATTCTTTGAGCTATTTTGTTAGTCACGACACTATTAACTGCTGCTAATCACTACATTGTTATCAACCTAATTCGTGGTATTACTGCTTTGAAAAGTCTAGTTTTCTACAAAGGTATAGGTATAGGTACCTGCGCTTTACATGCAAGGTTATACCGATTTAATTTTTAATTTCTTAAAGCTGTTTTTTCGAAAGTTGAAAATGAGTTTTACGTTTATTGCGGAATAGAAGAAAGTTAAGTGTAAATAAGTAGGGACCGATATTATATTTGTATAGCTACTTTTTCACTTGGGTTTATTCCGAAATAAAATCAGTTTTAAATCGACTGATATAGTGTACCAGATAAATTGCGCTGATCTTTGCACTCTGCATTCACTTGAATTAACATACTGGTCATTCCTTAAAAGTCAAAGTTCTAAAACTATTGATTGAGAATCAATAAATGTTTTATAATGTTATATAATTACTCTTAGCTTGGTTTAATGGCTCAATATTGATGATATGGCCTTGGTTTAATAAAGAGACTGACTGATTTAAAATGTCTATTTCCAATTAGTTTATTTCGAAAGATCCGCTTTTATTGAGACTTCGCAAATTAATGTTTGTCTCAATTTAACTATTTATAAAACTAAGATATAAATATGTGGTCAAGATGAGTTTAACTTCGAAATTTTCTTTTTCATGAGCTTCCACAGCTCCCAACTCTCAATTTCAAGATAATAACTAGGTATAGAAAAATCATCAATATCTTGATGTGTCCGTGAAAACGTAAGATTTTCCTCTTGACTGCAAAAATAAAGGCCAGTGATGTCATTGAATGGCGCTTCCTATTTTGTAAGGAAAGTCATATTGTTAACTTTATCGTCAACGGGAAATTATCACTCATTCATAAAGTATTGTATTTGCATAAGAACGGAAATATTGGCAGTTATTTTTTATAGTGTAGGTAAGGTACTTAGATTTATGCTTTGTTTGCAAGACAGAGTCTGTTTATGTACCTACATATTCGCTCACATGAATGTAAAAATATTTTTCTAATTTTCATTTAATATTTTTTTTTATCATTCAGTTTAAATCATATTTACATGTTAATAAAAAAATAAATTAAAGCAAGCGGATTATTTGTAGCCTGTAAAAGTAGCTAATCGTCAGAAGGGACGTATCTTTAAAACCATCATTTCATTTATTTTTCTTAACGTGAAAGTGTAAAATTACTTTCATATCTTAAATACATATTAATTTATGAAAACAGTGAATGAAGATGAAAATAAGAGGAAAGCTATTTATTTTCCTCATTTAGAGGAAGTTTTTGTGAGGTGAACTTTGTACACTAATGATAAAATGCACGTGTGATTCACTCGTCCCTTTACTCTTATGAAGATGATAATCTATTCATATGAAATATACATATTTTGACTATAGTGACAGATATCAAGATACAGATGATATTGGTAATCAGATACCTACAGTTATCCAACTGTATCTGATAAGTAAATCTTGGAGGAAAATGTAGATATCTTTTTGTATCTTAGGTTAGTAACATTTTAAGATATGAATAATGTTGGTATGATTACGCAAAGTATATGTCTTACCTACATTAAAATCAGTAAATGATAAATATTTATCTGGCACAACAATATATGATTTTAGGTAACCTACTCAGAAAAATGCTTGGATGTTAATTGATGCACCATGCCCGCATACGTACCTACCTACATTCGTCGCTATGACAACAGCTACAGTTCAAACCATGCATCTATTTAACCTGTATAAATATCGGACAGCTTTGTGAGAAAATACCTACCGTAAAAAGCCTGCCAAATGAGAGTCGGACTTACGAAGGGTTCCGTACCATTATTTATAAAACCGCATCTACCTGTAGCCGTTATCGAGGGTCCCGTTTTTTTACCCTTTGGGTACGGAACCCTACAAATGGAAATAATTTTATGAATCCATTATAAAAAAAATGAAAAATTTAATGATTAGAAAGTTGGGTGAAGTATTAAAATTATGTAGCAAAGATATTTTACAGTTGAATCGAAAATAAAATTACGTTCAACGTCGATTTAAAACAAAGAGCCAGTAATTTAAGGAGACGCCACTATATTTTGGTAACATCTGTCATATTTCGCAAAAGTGGTTGCACTTGACCTCATCCGGGTGGCAATTTACAGTCCGAAGCCAAATCAATCAGCTATGGCATCTTTATGATAATTTACCGATTCTTAATGATTCATATTGCAATTTTTAATTGTTTAATAACTTAAAGTTCAAAACGTAGATACCTAAGAATTTATAGGAATTATGCATTAATGGAAGTGATTTCTCATTTTGCAATATAGGTGAAGTGATTTGTTTAAATACGTAAATGAGCGTAGTGACTCTAAGGGACTCTTTTATAGTGATTCAGGAGCAGTAAGTTATATATTAAGTTCTTTCTTGAAGCTCTCAAAATACGCTATTTCGATCCGTAGTAAACCGCCATGATCTCTAAAACGCGCTCTTTTTGAGCAATGAAAGTCGAGCTGTTCCCGGATAAAAAAGTATCCTATGATATTTCTGAGATTCTTGACAAGCTGTATTACTTTTATAATTGTTAAGTACTTTTGATGTAAAAGTGCCAATCACAGATATAGCCAGAGTTACCTTTGTAAAACTAGTAAAGATAGGTATGACTTCTGTAGGATTTAAGCGACCTACGAATAATTAATCACCCGGTATATGTAAATTCGCTCACTATCTAACGCATGGCATTGAATACAAACATCAGAATTTATGCGTGTGAACTAATTTATTATTGCTAACTCTTAAATATGATAAATATCAAGACGCTAATACTTTGATTGACTATTTGTGGTCCTTTAAAATATATTGCTACAGAAAAAGGAATAAGTAAAGGAAAGAATTCCATTCATAGGCAAATTTATACGATGAAAAATTGTTGGAAACAAAATTAAATACAACCCATACATTAAATTATATGTTTAAAATATGGTAAAGTATGTATAGGTGTGAAAGACTTGACGTCATCTTTTTATATTTTAGTATTTACTTTGTAATAAGAATAACGACGAAACCATTCATAATCTCTTGTTTTAAATCGAAAAATATCCGCAGAATATGACATCAGTTGTAGTTTTCTTCATTATTTTAATTTATTTTCTACAAGTAATCTCGTTTGCACATGTACTAAACATTTAATTATATATTCATAACGTAATATCGTTTACATTATTATCATTTGAAATCCACGTGTAATGACTTAAAGAAGCTTAATACATAAATAAGTACGTAATATACTAAATACGTCATACCCTTTTTCAAAAATATATTTTCTATCAACAAAATTTTTCTTACGTTTTTTCATATCATTTTGACACAAAGTAAATAAGTTTAGCATCATGGTGACTTTGCATACCATTGAGAGGAATAATCTGATTGTTAAGCCAAAACATACGTCTATTTCTATCACCATGCAGAAAAAAGCAAAAAAGGTACTACTATACACATAGGCCTTATTAATAAACACAGATTAAAGTTACCTACCCCAGGAATAACGATATATTTTTTTGTTTCAACTTGGAATAACATCACACTATTTTTATTAGTAAGGGGGATTAAATTGAGAGCCTTAGAGAAGAAAAAAATAACAGCATAATCTTCAACCATATAGTTTTAGATTACCAACATCCCAAAAAGCATGTAATCGGCCACTCGTGAAGCAAGATACGGACCATGTTGTTCGACATTTAAATGTTGCTAAATGCCGCTATTTAATTACCAGCACCAGGCTTTACGGCTTATGGTTACCTACATACAACTACCAGGCCTTGTAAAGATAGAGGTTATCTATACTGCCTATGATTACCAAGTAATCGACGCTTAAGTGGATATTAACCACTCATTCAAACCTACTGAAAAATGGAACGGTGTCGACTTGCAATAGTACTCGATTGCAAATCGAATACAATTTTTATTGGTTTTGATTTTAAAAGTACTTATGTTAAGAGGGCATATAAGTGTTACTATATTATCAGCTATATGTTTTTTTCAATAGTTTCAAAAACACTTCAATATGAAAAGAAACTCTATTAAGTGCCAATTCATTTTTGGCTACAAAACACAGAACTGCCTTATAAACTCAGGATTACGAATAGTTTCACCTCCCATGGACGAATTGTTTTCTATAAAACCTGTTTGGAAAACCCGTGGTCGATGTCCTTCGGACAACCAACCAAAAGTCCATGGTGCAGCTATTTCAATTGCCTTACTACACCGGGTCATAATACATTTCAAAAAAATAACATCAATAACATAAACTTCAATTTCTCCTTTGTGACCCCATCACAAAAAATATTTGATCTATAAATCCTAGCACTACTTATCCACTTATCACAATTACAAATCAAATATAAACACAGTTCATTATCAAGGTGAGAACACGACCCAGTCGGCCATCATGCGAGCTAGAATTTTCGTCATGAACCAATGATTTTCCTCACTGATTTTTCCTCTATTGTAAAGGTTTGTCTGTTGTGTACTTCCTGACGGCTTGTGTTAATAGTGACGAGAAACTTAATGAGTTTGTAAATGAGGCGTGAAATGCTGACTGAGATTTATTTTGCTGTGTGTTTAAAATGTTGTAGGAATATCTTATTTTGTAGACTTGCTTTTTCTCATATTTTCTTATTTATGTACCTATTCATAGAAAACTACAACTACATTTAAGTATCCTAAATTTATTAGTTCGAAAATAACTTTGGGTTTCTCGATTTTGACAGCTTAATGAAAATTGCAGGTTTGGTAAACTTTTCTAACCATGTAAATGAAAAAAGGACTAAACAGAACAATAATGTTCTTTGTTTTTTTTTTTACTATTTAATTGTTTTACGTTCCAACACAACCCTTAAATATCGTGCAACATTTTCGTTACAGCCAACTGTGGCTTTACAAGAGTCAAAGGCAGAGAAAGGCGGGTTAATCCCACTAACCCTTAAAACCCCGGCCCAAAAGTAGATTAACAACTCGAGGTCAAATGAAAACTCGCGACACTAAAATCTTTGCCCCAACTTGAGGGTTAACCCTTTCTTAACAACGCCTAAAGCCTGACCTTACACCCCAAGCATTTTGTCGCTTAAGATTAAAATATTCTGCACCTAATATTGAAGTTACTTACCGGCTTTAGCTACCTTTATAACCTTCACACAAGAGAGAATTTATGTCATTCATTTTCTTTATGACCTATACCTACTAGTAGCTTCTGCCAGTGGTTTCACCTACGTCCGATGAGAATTACTTTATGAATCCAGCTAAAGTAGCCCGTAGTCTTTCTCAATAAGTAGGCTATTTAGCACCGATAGCATTTTTCAAATCCGACTAGTAGTTTTTGAGACAAACAAACAAAGTTGTATAATGTAATTATAATTGTAGGAGTACAATTATAACGTAATTGTATTTTTCAAAAATATATTATTAAATTATTTCACGCTTCCTTGCACATGGGCTTGGTTAATTAAGAAAGTATAATATCATTATTATATTTAATACAAAACTTTTCTAAGTTCTTGTTTTAAGTGATGGAATATATTATCGCGTTCCAAATGCAATATAGTAAATGTATGGTAACATTACCACATTTGTAACAGCTAAGATGATTTTCAAAAAAACGAAAATCATATTAGTCATAATTGCAGAACAATGAAGCTTAATATTACTAAGCTTACCTTTATCATAATACGCATAATCACAGAACAAATAAAAGAAAATGCTATCATTATCTTTAGATTCTCGTATTTATTTACTTAACACTCATCTTTCCTATCTTTTACGTTGTAAAGCCTGCTGACTTTTACAGCAGAACCATAAAAGTGATTTTACATACATCAGTCTTGGTACATAAGCGTGTTGTTTTTATTTCTGGTTTCAATCTCATGATGAAACTCATAATTTGCGTTAGTTACCTTTTTCAAATTATGCATGATAATTGATGTTTATTCTTTGATGCTTTGATAAAGTTAATAGTTACCAAAGGTGTAAGTAAATATTAATCCCACCCAAAACAAAAATGTGAAAGACTGCCAAGTTCGATAATATGGGAATGCTTCGCCTATAAAAGAAGTGAGATCTGAATAAGTACCAAGTTCCATACACATACCTCAGTTAAAAATAGTTACTTTTTAATGATGTTACTTGGCAAGTTTTCATACACCTTGTTATAAACGCAATGAATCAAGTATTTAATTTTCTATTAAAACTTGCCAAGTAATCATCATTAAAAAGTAACTATTTTTAACTGAGGTATGTGTATGGAACTTGGTACTTATTCAGATCTCACTTTTATAGGCGAAGCATTCCCATATTATCAAACTTGGCAGTCTTTCACATTTTGTTTTGGGTGGATTTCATTTATTTTTGTAAGGTTGTTTATTTTATTTTTTTCTTATGATGAAGTTAGTTAAAGAATTGTCTCATTTATACTATTTTTTAGATTTTTTTCATATGCACTATGTTTCTTACAAAGAAATGAACTACATTAACTAAATGGACTAGATTTACCAACTGACTGACATGACATGTTATCATATATTATGTTCGTGGACCAAAGTTACACATTCGTTATTTTCGAAAGTGATTCACACTTGGCCGTTTTCAGATTTTTACTTTACTTTGACTAAATACAAACCTTTGTACCATTCGAAGATATATTATATAAATATAGATAAATTTAGTTCGTTTTAGTTCCTTAGGGGTATAAATTTACACCGGGTATAAAACACCTTCATTATTTTGAAACCGACTCACACTTGGCCATTTTCAGATTTTTCCCTTTAACTTGACATAAAGACCTACCTCCATGCCAAATTTCAAGTTAATACGACCATTGGAAGTGGTCTAGGTTTTTGATGAGTGAGTCAGTGAATAAGTGAATCAGTGAATCAGTGTATAGTAAAAATAGCGATTTTCTGACGTCAATATCTCAAGACCTACAATAGGTATATTAATGAAATTTTGTATTTTAGATAAGTGAGGGGGTCTCAACAGATACTAGAAATTTGATATGCGTAAATAAAATAGATTTTGAGTTACAGGGGGGTCGAATTTGGCCCGAAATGGTTCGTGTAATATAACCCACGGCGGGTGTGTCGCCTTTTTTGCTCGAACTTGGCGGACACACTGCCGTGTGTCTAGATGAAGACGAAAATATACGGTACGTGAACATGTTATGAAGGGATCTAGATTTGGTTTATAAACGATGTAGGTATGTACTGATGTATGAAGGTCAGAACTTTGTTGAGTTAAACACATGGGTTCTTGCCAAGCTCAAATTAACAAAATATAATTCAACCATCAATAATTATAAAAGTATTCAATAGATTGTTTCAAAAATACTGAATTTATTATACGTATTAAATATCAAAATGTTAATGAATGCAAACAGCTGATAAAACAAGGTTAACATACGATTCTTTACATTCTCAATAACACCTTTCTTTATTTAATCTGTATAATATTAATTAAATATATTCCATATAATATATGTACATATGGCAATATGTAATGTTACAATAGTAGACATTTGCGTACAAAGCGAATATTTTGATGACGTACATTTTGAAATTTTAATTTAATTAAACGAAGTAAAGCCGGAAATTTTGCAATTTCAAAATGCTCGTTTATATGTATTTATGCATGCATGTGCATTTGAATTCTTTATGAACACGTTCTTTTGGTTAATTATTATATTTTTAAAGATAAGTAATGTCTGAGTAATATTACCTTTTTTGTTTATTTTTTGAAATTTATGCTTGTTTTTATTTTAAATAAACAGCCCGTAGTGAAAGTAAACCATTATTTTACTTCACAATATTAAATTCTTTAGCTACATAATAGTTTTAGTTAGTTTATTTTTTTATGGCTTTACCTATTTTGCTGACATAATGGTAATGGCTAATAAACTTCGATTCCCAGCAATAACAAACCAACATAAATTATGTTCACTCATTTAAAAGCTATGAAGAAAACTATAATAGCAATTACTGATATAAAACGTCGTGGGTAAAAAAATGTAAATAAATAAAAAAACACTCACAGTAATCAGCTCAACAATCCAGTTTTCCAATTTTGAATCAGATATTTTGTTTCCCATTCAATCGTAATATTTGCTTAACACACGCACGTAATTTAAGGCAAGCTAAGTGACAGGCGAGCGATCGTGCGCCAGTTACTCGACTAGCGCGAGAATCGGCGCGAACGCAGCCTCGCTGTATCCCGCCATAGACCATGATTGTTGCTTGAGGATGTCATGTAGGTAGAAAGGTGTGATATGTTTTTATTTTTTAATTCATTTTGTAAAATTACTTCAAACCGGTTTAAACGAAATATCCCATTGGCTCAAAAAATGGCGTATAAAAGCGAACGAGACCAAGTCTGTGAACGTCGTTTTCACGTTAAGAAGAGGGAGCTGCCCCGCAGTGTCACTCAACAACATAGAAGTCCCACAAGCTGAAAGTGTAAAATATCTTGGCCTGCACTTGGACAAGAGGCTTACCTGGCAGAAACACATATTTACAAAAAGGAAACAACTTGGCATCCAAACTAGGAAACTCTATTGGCTTATTGGCAAGAAATCACAACTTTCTCTTGAAAATAAAATTTTACTATATAAGGCCGTACTGAAACCTATATGGGCGTACGGTATACGGCTGTGGGGTACTGCATCGCACTCCAACATTGAAATTCTGCAACGATTTCAAAACAAATTGCTACGGATGATTACCAACGCCCCTTGGTTCATACCAAACGAACTACTTCACCACGACCTAAGAATGCCTACAGTAAGGGAGGAAATAGCACGCTATACAAATTCATATAAGTTACGGATATCGAAACATCCAAACCGCCTCGCCCGGCCCCTTATGGACGAAGAGCTACAAATACGACGACTAAAGCGAAGAATCCCTCAAGATTTGGTCCAATCACAGTAACATATCACTGTCTCAGCTGATGAGGATGTAACATAGGTTACATACCACGCAAGCCATTAGAAGCACACCCTACATACTTCTGAATGTCCCAGAGAAGGAGACAGATTGTAGTAATAAAAAATAAAAAAATTGTAAGGTTAAAATAAGAATTTCAGAAGTCAGGGAGCCATTTTCAAATATATTTGTAATATCATTTTATTTTACATACCTACACTTTTTATTCACTTCAACGTGATACTGAATTTATGTAACAACTACCTATCAACTTTTTTTTCTCAATTTAATTTAAAAACTATGCAATATGACAACAATATGTATATTGCAAATAAAATCTACACTATAAAAATCATATCCATTTAATTAAGTACACAAGACTTACAAATAATAACGCGCAACTTGCAACAGATAAGTATAATTTATGTTGTAGTCGCATCTGTAGAATAATCTTTGGTGCATTTAAATGTCCATTACCTTTATAATTATCTGTGCACGTGTTACTCCCGCATATTAATGCAGAACGCGATACAAAGTGCTCGAGTTATTTTACGAGACATATACTTTCGATTTTATGCTTCCTCGTTGAACAAGGGCAACACAGAGATCGATTGTTCATAAAATTGATACATTTATTTCTAGATCTGTGGTACTTTTTTTTAATAATACACTTTTGGGATAGCCCCTCTTTACTGGGAGAATAGTACAATTTTCGATAGAAGATGGAGGAAAGGGTCAAAACATTTTCAGTGACTGATGAAAAGCAGAGGTAGCAGTCGCTCTATGGCATAAACGTCAGCCCTGGAAGATATTCAAGAAGGCTTCATTATTCACTTCATTATTTGTGAGCAAAGGTAATAAAAACTTAGTGGCTTATAGTAAAATTTATAGTATTTATATAGTCACGAATAGTTCAGTGATACCAAGGTTACCCCTATCTGACAGAAAAGGTTAAAAAACTGTGCCAGAAATTTTCTAGGAGGATAAAGCATTTATTCACAATACTAATACTTTTTTGTCAAAGCTACGATTATTTATAGGTAATGTTTTCAGTTCCATAACAAAGTTAGATCTCCAATTTGCTCTTGAGTACATAATGGATTACATAACACACGACTTATTAAATCGGTCAATCATTTATTTTGAAAGTACTTAATTACTCAAAAACGCTAGAAAGCTTACGCTAGCAAACAAACACACATTTGAAGTGTCTTCAACATTTTTCTGAGCCTTTAGTTTCAATAGATTATTTTTGCTAAGTTTTCTTACCCATAAAACTTGATGACGGTTTCCAGAGCCATACATTAGATCAAGGGGTCATAACATACTTGCTGACCTACCTTGGGGTTGGTCAGCACTCCAAGATACGACTTGAAATAGTATCATCTTTGAGAAAAAGCTAATGCAAAAAGGTCGGATCATATTTCCCGGAGGGTTTGGTTCACTGAGATATCCGCAATAGAAAGAGTAAAGTGCGTTGTTATGAATAAAACGTATTTTTGAGGAATAGTGGTTTGTATTGTAAAGCATTTTGCATTTTGTTGTAGTTTAATTTGACTTTGAATATAACTGTAATATATTTTTTAGTATTGACTAATCAGTATTTGATCTTTTTAAGCATTTTAAAACAGAAAATTAAATATAAAATGATCGCTATCAGTAATTTAATTCAACAATTGTGAATAATAATAGTTTATGATTACAAAATTAAATTTTAATTATTCAATAGATAAGCTAAGCAGGCACCTAATTAAAAAAATGTTACGCATATTTCTATTTTTCACCTCCCTCCCAAGCCCAGCTAAACAAAATAAACACACGAAACAAAGACACTCCACTTTTTTTCTCAAATGCCCCAAACAAAAAGCTGTTATCTCCAAAACGTAATCAAGTGAATTTTAAATAAAATCAGATTTAAGAATAATTGCCTTCACAGCAGCAGTGTCAAATGAATCTTGGAACCCTAGAGGCTCGAAGCGCTATTTTCTGGTCAATGACATTAGTCTTTGACCTGAAATGACCTTGACCTTAAATTAGTTTCGTTCATCCCTGTGCACCTGCATATCGAAAGTTTGTAATTGACTTCACACGGCTTCAGTTTCTGAGGGAGATATTTCGAAGTCAAATTCAATTGCTCGTGACTTTATACTTATGTAAAAATGTAAAAAAATCTTTAAGGGTTTAAAAATAAATTTCAAGCAGAAAATCTCTTTTAAACTGAAACACTAGATGACAAAAAATCTTGTGGACTAACTATAACTATAATTCTTATGGAGAATTTTGGTTAACTGTGTGATAGCATATTTAGCCCGTTCAAGTTTTGCATACATTGGCATAAACTTTGAATTAACCAATCAATAAATGGATACCATTTTACCACCTTCAGTTCGATTCTCAAGCGAAGGAACTGTACAAATTCTTAGAACACTGACATCTTCAGTAATAATTTCAAAACTCGTTAAATATTGAAGGTTATCGATTTATCTGTTCAAAGCCTGAAAGCCATTATCAACTTACTAAGCGTTAAACTTAGTAGTTCATCCATTTCAAACTAGATGGCGCTGTCATAACAATGTCAAGTCTTTTGTTAATGTAACATAACTGATCTCACTACATCAGAATGGAATCATTTCCTTCCTTCGTGGGATTGATACCTTCGTACTTGAGAGGCTGGTGGTGCTCCTTATTTAGCTGGTCGGAATAATTCCCAACCTATCTATTTTTAGATATTTCGACTTACAATAAAACCTTGATCGAAGCAGAGCAATTCTACAGAGGATTTATTCTTAAAATAGAAATAAATAAAAACCAGCAACAAAAAATTAAAAAATATTTTATTTACAATCAATCATTTGATACGGGCGAATGGTCATGTTTAGGATAAACAATTTTCTTCTCTCCATCGACTGCTCGTTTCTTTAAAGGTCCATGTTTCCAATTAGGAGGGTAGCCATATTTGTCTACGTCATCCCACCACTGGGGCTCTCCAGATCCCCAAATAAGGTATACGACATTGGTCCCTACGAGTACTATGAATACGGTCCAAAATGCTATGCGCCACTGACCTATCGTTTGCTGTAATGAAAGAAAAGATAATTAATAAACAGTACCTACTCTTTGAGTTAGTTTAAACAATTGGAAGGGTGTTTCAAATTGATTTTCCTGAGATTTCAAAGTTATCAAACAAAATCGATGCGTAAACTGTCTAGCTAGAGTTAAAATAAAAATCTTTTTAAAAAAAATTGTTAATAAAAGATGTCACTAATCTAATTTGTTTCGCTCCACAAAACTAAATTAAGGAAGACATGATGTTCTAGAAAAAAAATGACCAAAAAATATAACAATTCTTCGGCTGAGTTAATTTATTCCGACATCTGCTGGCCCGGTCAAGCGGAATGCCCTTCCCTAACTCTTTACAAATAAAAAAAATGGGCTGTGAAAAACTTTTTCGTGCCATTTTGTAACAGGCTGTTTATATTTTTTCAGTGCAATTTTTTTTTATTTTTGTACGGAAATAATGCAGTATTTTTTTACAACTCCTTTATAAATAGAATAACTCACTTTATTGCCTTGTTTTATATCGGTAATGGTAACAGTGATAATGTAAAAAAATCTAAGCTACAGTAATCATACTTACATCAGGAGTCAGTAACCCAACCAAGTAGGGCGTAATAATGCCCGATATAGCAGCAATACCATTGACGAAAGCTGAACAAGTGCCAGCATAGTTAGGGGAGATATCCATGGCATTGATCTTGACACTGCTGTAGAAGCCTCCCATGAACGCCATGGAGGCTATGAAAAGGCCAACAGCCTCAGCACGATTGCAGCCGGAATACGAGGCCAGAATAATAAACAGTGCCGGTATGGAAGACGCTGAGGAAGAAAAAGATGACCTCAATATTAGAATCGATATTTAAATCGATTAATATGATATATTAGGCATTGTTTTAGAATAAATGTCTGATGAATGAGCTGTGAGTTAGTCATAGGAGGATAACTTGTCTATTTGTAACTAGCTGTTGCCCGCAACTTCGTCTGCGTGGGCAATATAGAATAGTCAAAATACTACTTATCCCGTAGGTGCATTCTTTCACGTGACAGTACGTGGACTTCTTCATAAAATCTAAGAAGATGTATACAAATTTCCATCCCCTATTTTATCCCCTTGGGGGTAGAATTGATCAAAATCCTTTCTTAGCGGATGCCTACGTCATAACATCTACCTGCATGCCAAATTTCAGCCCGATCCGTCCAGTGGTTTCAGCTGTGCGTTGATAGATCACTATGTCAGTCAGTCAGTCACCTTTGAGTTTTATATGATGTTGTAACGGAAGAATTGATGGATTTAAAAAAAGAAAACCATAATGATCCATTATGATAACATGACGTGATCTATTGAGGATGCTATGGGATATTGGAATAAAATTTCGAAACTTTTAATGTAGAACTTGGCGTTTCAATAACTCGGAAACAATTATGAAAACAGATTTATCATGGGATAAATATCTTGATAGAATCATTATGGCAATGATTGCAAAATAAATCAAGGTAATACTTACAGACTGTTGTGTAAATCTTTCTTCCTGTTGTGATACTGTGCCATTTTTTCTTGACACACAAATCGCAGATACTGGCGAAAATAAAGGAGGTCACGTACATAGCGATGTACGGTAAAGCTGACATGAGTCCTGTTTCTTTGATATTGAACTTTAAGACGTCTGAGAAATATTTGGGAAGATCTGTTATCATTGTGAAGTATCCCCAATCGTGGCCAATCTAGAACATATAGTACGAATTCATTAATTAGTGCGTCATCAATGTAAAAGACGTCAAGTCGTCCACTCAAAGAAATTTTAGCCACTTGCACTTGAACTCATACTGTTTCTGCCATTCAAATCGACTTAATGTAAAAGGACGTTGTTTGCACATAATTATCAAACTCTTAGCCAGAAAATATTCAGAACCACATTTAATCCCCGTTTCCCCTTCTTTATTACACTTGAGAAAATTAAAAACACTTACGGCCGCCATTACAAGGACCCACAAAGGTGCGGATCGTAACAGAGCTTTGAATGGCACGGGGTCCAGCTTTTTGTTCAAACCAGTTGCGGCTACAGTATTGTTCAAGTATTCTCGTTCTTCGTCAGATATGTATGGGTGGGTGTTGGGTGTGCTGTAGCATAGGAAAACCTGTAAAGAAAAAAATATGCATGAACAATCTGGTGCTAGGTTTTGACCAATGGGAAATAAAATATCTTGCACAAAAAATCTAACAAAATCAGTTGTTATTTTTTTTATTGTTTGGGGAAAGGTTAAACAGTTTCATCATTTGTACTATAAAAATAACTCCTTTTTGAGAACTATAAAATTGAATTATTTAGATATGCGAGACCAGCACATCTACGAATTTTACTGTTTCAAATATCATGAAAAGACTGCCTTAAGATGTATTTTTATGACCAACGTGATGCCAGAGCAGATGTGTCCCGAAAAATACTACATCAGCAAATCACACGCTCATGTCACATTTTATGATATCCATTAAAGGAGACCATCCATTTCGTACCCAAAACTGAAAGTGCCGGCCAGAGTAAAAAAATTATATATTCTTGTAGAGAATAATGCCCTGAACATTTTTTACTATAACAAGAATCGTCTACAATTAACCCCCCGGCTGCTATTTGACTTTGAAAATACCAAAAAATTCCACAATGTTTGGAACATTGCATTACGGCCCCAAACTAGAGAAGGCAGCCGCTGCCTTCAAAGGACTCCTACCTAACCTGGGAAGTCATCAAATGACTCCCCTCTCGCTGTGGGGAAGTCAGACTCCTACTGACTAAAACCCATCATGGGGTAGCCAGAGCCGCGGTAATTCTTTCGACTCATTCGATTCTTTAGACTGCCTCGTTGGTCTAGTGGTTGCAAGCGCGGCTGCTGTGCTCGAGGTCTCGGGTTCGATTCCTGGGTCGGGCCGAAATCGCTTTGTGGGTTTCTTAAACTTTCACAAAGCAGCCCCAGCCAGTCTGGAAGTTGGTGATTGATTCACCCGTGCATCGGAGAGCACGTAAATGTCGATCCTGCGCCTGATCTCTCTCCGGTCGTGTCGGATTGCCGTCCCATCGGGTTATGAGAGGGAAGGAATAGGGAGTGCACCTGTGTCTGCGCAAATGCTCGTGCACTATAATATGTCCTGCGCAGCTGGCTGAACTCCTTAAAATGAGAACAGCGCCGTGGCCGAATTTGGCCGTGGACGCCATTATTTACTATTAATTCTTTCGAACAATCCCGCAGCCCCGATAGGCCTTGTCCCCGCAAAAATATCGTACTATTCTTGTCGAGGATACCCTGAAGATTTTTTACTATTATAAGGAACGTCTTCGGTTAACCCCCAGGCTGCTGTTAGAGTTTAAAGGTAGAACCGTGAATAAAAAATCTATACTTGAATGTTACGGCAAATAACGTCCACAGTTTTTTTTTATCTAATCAAACGTCTACGATATACCCTCCCTCCTGCCACACCGAGGAGCCTGTTACTGATTGTTGTGTTCCTTCTGACCATGCTTCAGGGCCGCGGTAACTCTTTCGAACCCCGAAGCCCCGCCAGGTTTTGGGGGTCGCCTGGGGTTTACTGATTCTCTGAGAGGGGCGGGAACAATGCACGCTACCGACACCTGCTGTTTCCAAGGAGACAGAGGCACTATGAGCCAAAGGAAAATCTATAGGGGCGAGGAGGAATGGGATGCCTTCGTCTCCTTCTGCGCAGCATGCCAGAGAAGGAGGCAGTGCAACAACTGAGAGTTCGCGCCTCTCATCCCATCCGCTGAGGTAGACGTGGAAGTCACCACGCGCGTTGGGTGTCGTGAAGACTCCCGGCACCGTAGACGTCGGTTTGTGGGCGGTGAGTTTAGGGAGGCTTATCGTCCCTTCGTTTCCTTGGAGACAACAGGCCCGTTTCGGCGGCGAGCGTTGACAAGTCAAGCCCTCCTCAGACAGTCAGCAAACCCCAATGGGGCCCACCAGGGTCAGAACCTGCCAGGGCTGCGGGATTGTTCGAAAGAGTTACCGCCTGGTACATTATCAGAAGGAAAATGATGGGTTTAAATCAGTAAGTGTAGCAGGAGTGTACTCGGTGTAGCAGGAGGGGTATATCGTAGACGTTCGATTAGTTAAAAAAATACTGTGGACGTTATTTCCCGTAACATTCAAGTATAGATTTTTTATTCACGGTTTTCACACTTTAAACTCAAATAGCAGTCTGGGGGTTAACCGAAGATGTTTCTTATATTAGTAAAATATCTTCAGGACATCCTCGACAAGAATCGTACGATATTTTTAGCGGGGACAAAGCCTATTGAGGCTGCGGGATTGTTCGCAAGAATTACCGCGACCCTGGTTTCTCCATGATGGGTTTTAATCAGTAAGTGTCTGACTTCCCCACAGCCCAAGTCATTTGACTCCCAGGTTGGGCAGGAGTCCTTTGAAGGCAGCGGCTGCCTTCTCCAGTTTGGGGCCGTTATGTAATGCTCCAAACATTGTGAGATTTTTTGGTATTTTCAAAGTCAAATAGCAGCCGGGGGGTTAATTGTAGACGATTCTTGTAATAGTAAAAAATCTTCAGGGCATTATTCTCTACAAGAATCTACTATTTTTTTCTTTTGGCCGGCACTTTCATTTTTGGGTACAAATTGTTCGAGACTTGAATGATCTCCTTTTGCAATAAAGATTATTTATTTGGTGTTCCTATGATGGCACTTGCATGCAAATAGCTTCCTTCGCTTAAAATGTTTTACTGATGCAGTTTCATTCTCCGTTATTTTATTTTGTTAACGATTATGAACTTACCCAAAACACGAACCATATAATTCCAAGACCTCCAAATACATAAAACACATTCGCCCAGTCTCCGCCATTTGATAATAGGATTCCAGAAATGTAGGGGCCAAAAACATTTCCTACTTGAGCTCCTCCAAATATCATGGCACCAAACCGAGACCTTTCTGATGGTGGTACCCATCTTGCTAGCAGTAAGACAAAGGCTGGTGTTACTGGACCCTGAAGCAAAACAATTGATTATTATGATAAAAACTATGTGGAAACCGACTGTCATGGTACGGGAATGTGACGCAGAGGAATCATGTTGTGAGGTAGGCGATGAGCATGAATATGGATGTATACATATAATGAAATGGAATAACCAATAAACGATGGATGAATTGAGTGAAAGTCGACATGCTGGAAAGAACGTTACTTGTGGGATGGCGGCGGACAGAAGAACATGGAAGAACAATACATATTGCGCCGACCGATAAGAATCGGGATAAGTGCAGGAGGGTAACGATGACTATACAATTACATTATGAGATATTTTTCAAGATGTTCTCTTTGTGAAATAAAGAACATAGAAAAAAAAATTTAAACTGAAGTAAACTAACCTCACCAAAGCCTTCGATAACTCTAATGATGAACAACCCCGTCGCCCCACCTACTGTCACAGCAAAAGGCGTTAGGACAGTCGCTACAGATGTCAACAAAAGTCCGATCCCTACTGTCCATTTGCCTCCGAATTTTTCAGCCAACAGACCTCCAGGTAAATGGGTGATCACATAACCGTAATAGAAGGCACTTAGAAGAAACCCTTGCGTTGCCTCGTCCCAGTCGTAACGATCTCGACCCTGAGGAAATTATTTCACATAAATACCATCAAGTATTATTTGAATGCGTTTGCACGCAAATTGTCGACCGATAGTTGACGCAAAAGTTGGCAGTTTGTTTTAATTGCCTGTAAAACAAATTGCCAACCTTTGACCGAGCATTGCTCTGAATGCAATGCTCGGTCGGGCTAATGCTAGCTCTATACCTGATCATTGTAATGTACGATCTATCCATTCATCTTTTCCTGATAACACTGAAGATGCATTTTTAACCTAGACGTAGTAACAATGGACATTGTGTAATCAACTAATTGTGTAATCTGTTTGTCTTATTTAAAAACTACTGTGATATACACATGTGACTACAGCACGTCATAAAAATATTAAAAGATAACAAAAAAAATGTTACACACAATAAAGACTTTGGTTTCCTGTCATACCTTTTATGCTTTGGATCATGTTAGGTACAACTACAAGAAAAATATCAAGGTATATTGGGCACGTACCAAATACTTACAAGTGGTTTATTACGTCATGGAGAGTGGATCTCTCTAATCTATATCACTGGTAAGAATATCTCCAAATCACTGATAACTGCTCACGATAAGATTCTACTGTCATTGATTAGATAACAATTTAAAAACAAAAACATTTATCACATTTCAAAGATGTATAGCAAACTCACTAGATAAGCTTTTTCAAAATCACTCTTAAATATGGTGATGGATTGCACATGAACCGATAGAAAAAGGAGACGGCTACTAACTACTGACTTTATCCTCAAACTAGCCGTTTTCGCATGGTTTCACCCGCATCCTGTGGGAACTACTAGGTACCAATACCGGGATAAACTACAGCTTATGTTACTCAGAAAGAGTAAAGCTTTCCAACAGTAAAATCGTTTTTCAAATCAGTTAGTAGCTTCGAATCTACAGCCTATTAACTAACAAACAGATAAAATATTAGTGTATAGAAGAACCGCTCACACTTTTACCAACATAATCCATTAGAACCCTTAGTTATACGAATGATTCTATTATACCTACCGTAAACAATACAGGTGCTTTCACAGCCGTCGCATTAGAAACAGCCACATTAGCCGGGTCTGGGCACGTTTCCCCTACAATGTGTTCAGTCGACCCTGTGTGTAGTACCATCTGTGTTATAGTCATGCTGAGACAAACTCGCATAGTGAACGAGTTTCCCAACGCGAACAGTCCCATGATACCCAGGACATAGCGCTGGGGTATCACCATCGCTGGAAATTAAATAAACAAATGAAATTAAAAAATGAAATGCTGGACAAAAAAATTAAAGTAGGTAATGTTTATGACGTTGAAACAGGCATAACTATGTTCATTAAATATGCTTTATTATCTTCCTGCCTTACTATTGTCAATTAGGGATGGTACAGCATGTCTTTTTTCCTTTCAATCTCCTCTATCTAAATCTATTTTATAAGAAACCTTATTTTTATCTATACAGTTTTTTAGATAACTCATCCATCGTTTCTTACCCTATACATACACAGGAAAAAAATTGCATTAAAAACATCAGAATTCCCTTCCTTTTGATCGGGGCTTATTTTCAAGTAGGTGTATAAACTAAGAGGACTCTTTGGCTTGATAACAGGTTCGTGGACCAATCAATCACGATAAAGACGCGCGTGCCACAGACATGCAGAATCATCCTGATTGTCATTTGTCTGTTAAGACTATTATCAAAATGATACATGTAAAAACTGATTGTACGACTCAATTCTTAGAAAAGCCCTTATTTATTTACGGAAAAAAACCCTCTCTAGCAATGTAGGTAGGTATACCTACATCATCAGCATTTTTAAACTTCCCATGCAGAGCTGTGATCTCTCCTCATACAATTGCCCGATTAGTGATTTCAGGCTTTAAAGTCCAGATTTTCCCAATTGTTCCTTCACGTTTACTCAGTCATTGGTGTACAAGATATGCACACTAAATAATTAACTGATCCAACAACGCTATTAAAGAAGAATGTATATTAAAATTATGTGAAAGTTGCAATGTAATCAAATTCAGGACCAATCCTTGGTCAGAGTCATCAGAACCAAAAAAATCTGTCAAACAATAAAAAAAATATTGTTGATGATTAGGTATCTCATAAACAATTTCCCTTAAAACAAATCTAATATCATTTTATCTTATATTATCCTGCAATGTAGGTTAATGTTTTGTAACTTGAATAATTTCCTTGAAATCCTTTCCTGTAGTAAGTAACTACGCAAACATAAACCGCAAGAAATTACCAGGATAGAGATGACGATCTTTTAGATACAAAGGTACTTTCCCTTTGGTAAAAACAGTGTTTTACGTCATCAAAACTTTCCTTTTATATTTCCTCATATCATCGCAAAAAAACGTGTAATTGGTACTATACCAACTGCATTCGAGCATTATTGTCAATGAAATGCTGTTTGTGTTGATTCGATTAAAATATAAAAGAAAAAGTTCTAGGCATCCACAAGGAACTTATCCGCTTGAGCAGTCGACAGCCTCCTCGGCTTAACTGTGAGATAACATTTTTTTTTTAAGAAACCCCTTAGACATCTTAATAATATTTAAGAATTAACCGATGAGTACTTATATCCATTTTAATTTAATTTGTGGTAAACTGTTTAGTTTGTTAAAAAAGAAAACTATAGATATTAAATTATGGGTCACTGACAATGTTTACACCGGTCTATTTATACCTATTGCAGTAGACAAAACAAAATATATGTTTTTAAAACTCCACAAAATTGTTGCATTGTTTTTAATTGTCTATTCGAAGGCTTAATTATAATTAACTTAAAAAAAATATTAGAGCACTAACCTTTGTTCAGAACTCGACGCCATCCTATCAGAGGCATTTTGAGACTATACAGTACATCAACAATCCTTTCATATAAGATTATAACCTACACTTACTACTACATCCCAACTTACTATGATTTGAATGACAAAATTGACAGCACAAACCTCGTAACATCTCACTATCTGACAGATCGCATGATAACGCGAGATGTTTAAACAGATAAATGAAAAATTGTTAAGATCCAAGATAATTGTATAAACTTCTGTGGAGAGACACTTGAAGGTATCGAATACGTCATACTGAAAATCATCATCATCCACCGAGCCTTTTCCCAACTATGTTGGGGTCGGCTTCCAGTCTAACCGGATTCAGCTGAGTACCAGTGCTTTACAAGAAGCGACTGCCTATCTGACCTCCTCAACCCAGTTACCCGGGCAACCCGATACCCCTTGGTTAGACTGGTGTCAGACTTACTGGCTTCTGACTACCCGTAACGACTGCCAAGGATGTTCAATGACAGCCGTCATACTGAAAATAAAAATAGTTAATTGACGTTCTTTTTTCAAGTACAAGAAATAAATGACGATCTACCGATATGAAAACTGCATTGTATAAAACAGAAGGTATTTTTACTATACCTATCAACGAGTATTTTAATTAGTTTTTTTTTTCATTTGTATTTGACCTACTAATTACTTTTTTGTTATGGACTTTTTTTTTCTCTTTCAAGGTCAGATAATGCTGCCTACTGTCACAAAATACATAGGTACAGAAGTCAATCTACATATAAAGCGCGTTCGAGTCACGCAGACATAGGTGTCTATGTGTGCGTGTTCACAGACGCGCTGTCTCAAAACAACTCAAAACAGTGCGAGCGGGGCTGCCGTTTTCTTGAGATACGCGCGTCACACACAAGGTAGATAAATGTGCACGCGTTTTGATACCTACCTAACCGTAATTTGACTGTAATATTTTTAATTTTAATAACAAAAGAAAAAGTAATAATGGAGTAACAAAAAAAGTCGTATTATATGTAATTGTTCAGTGGACGGTTGTTTTAATACAACAATAAACAGTGAACTGTCGTTTTTTAGCCTGCCGTATTACCTATAGTATGGACCTACTTATTTTCTCATATTTCGATGGTTCTTTTAATAAACGCAGTAGGTAGGTACAGTTAGGTGGGTAGGTAAGCGCCCTGGCGGCCTCTGGCCCAATGCCGTAATAAGTTTTGCTAGTGTCGGCCCAGGCGAACCGCCCAACCTACCCTCAAAGATTATTACTAAGTAGTAGGAGTTGATAATTCATGGCGAGAGTATGTTGTAAGGTAGACGAAATAAAACTCGCAAATCAAGGTTTCTGTAGGTAGAAGCAAGCTTAGATCAGGGACTGTACCAACCCATTACATACAAAAATATTTTTTTCGCAAGTAAAGAGTAATAAGTAAGTATAGTAAGTTCAACTCAGTCGTGCGCGCGGCCCTATGTGTGGGTAACCCTTGTACATATACAGTGACTTTGTGTGCGTGACAAGAGGTACAGTCGGGTACAAATACAGTTATTTAGGGGTTGTATACGGCTGTATAAAGTACAGTTATTACGTAATTTAGTTTATTTATTTATAATGATTCTGTATCGCTACTTGAAAAATCAAATGATGAATTTTCGGATTCGCTACTTTCACCAATGTTAATTATAAATTCTGACTCCATGTCAAAATGTCTATAGTATACTTCTTTTTTCTTTTGTACATGTCGACAAGTATTACCCAACATCCCTTCATCAATTTCACTTAAACGTTCATTTATGAGTTTCATTATTTCCGTCTTATTTTGGTCGACATTATGCGAAGCAATATAATTTTTTTAAAGTCCCCACACATTTTGTTTCCATTATTATACTAAATTATAGGTCTTTTTACATTCTTAGTCCACACATTTATTTATTGTCCGCGTACCCCGAGCTAGAAAATATGTAAGGAGTATTTAATTCATCTTAGATATTTCACTTCATTTATTTCTTAGATACTGTCAATGTCAATTTGAAAAGCCGTATGAGAAAATAATGATAAACTGTAAAATGTAATAATAAAAAGCTTTGAATGTTGTTTCATTTTTTGAAACGCTACCTGACTCCTTAAAACATTTTCTCCGTGAAGAACTAGACATTTTCGTAAACGACTGTACCCATAACAAAAAGCGATGAGAACACGTCATGCTCGGACGACGTCACTGTCACACGAATGAAAGTTGTATATTTACAAGCCGACGCACACATAGGGCCGCGCGCAAATCTGAGTTGAACTATCTATACCTATATATGTATGAATAACAAAATTATAAATTGCGGTTTCTGAAAAAGTTCGGTATCTCGTTCAAACGAATTTCCGTTGAAAGTGTTTATTAACCTCATGTATGCCACATAAACAATGAAATATAAACCAATGTTTATATTTCATTTTTCCTGTTTTATTCTCAACAATAAATCAAATAATTAGATACGAGTACCACTACCACGTTAGTTTTATGCGCATAAAAAGTTGACGACCCTAGCGCGACCGCCGAGTTTAGGCATGAAAAGTGAAGTACATACATGAGATTGACTTCTGTACCTATGTATTTTGTGCTACTGTTGTATTACATACTAACACACAACATGAATTAACCACCTATTTTGCGATTTGTGAGACATTTGTTTATATGAATTATTTTTGTACTATAGTATAGTATAGTTTGATAGCTATGTCAATTAATCGTAAGTTTTTTTTAAGGTGATACCGTTGATCGCAATTTTGCTAGCTAAAGGCTGGGCAGATGACGAATTGTGTAAATGTGTAATTACAGGATTCCTTTGTTCACTAGTCAAGTAGTACTTGAATAGGGATCATCTCAAGTGCAGTGGTCGATAGCATTAAAATTAATATGAAGCGTGTGTTAAAGATCCATCAGCTATCTTTTAATTAAAGCTCATTTTTTCTTTCATAATATCAACAATAATATTTAAATAGATCGGAAACTGACTTCAAGTTATTAAGGAAATGTGGACAAAATAAGTTGTATGAAATACCCAACACGCAATGCAAGCCAGCGCTTGATTGTTCGTTCCTTTCCTCTAATAGTTTGAAACATAGAATCAATGTAGCTTCAATATAATTACTTGAGTGTACTGTTTATTTTCCTATGGGCCTACCAAGGATACTAAAAAAATACAGTTTCCGGTCGTGTGTATCTGAGCTATGTAGGTGATACATTTAAGGTAATGTGATATAGGCAGTTAATTTAAAAGGGAAACAAATACTATTCTCCTTCTAACTTAATATTATATCAGCGATATAATAGGTTATTAACTTTGTATAATTTTAATTGCGTAACAGTACCTAATACATTTGTCATAATGACAAATTGTATATTCTATGGTCAAACAAAATGGAGTGTTAGCACAGTTTATTGTTTCTTTCATAATTTAATGGCCGTGTGATTCAATAAACGTATAACTAAAGAAAATACACTAATAAAATGTAAATATTTTTTATATAAAAATCTGTATGCTACAGTTTAGGTTTCAATGCTTAGCTCATTGTGTCTCTTGTATGTTGGCCTATTTCTATGTGCTCGCAAAATCGGTTTTTCATACGACGACCAGATGTTGTACACACTAGAAGTCACAGGTTCCATTCTGTTTTCAGTGTGTTCTATTTTTCTCCTACAAAAAATCAGTCACCGATTGTCTGTCCTACAAAAAGTATGACGTGGGCTGGACAGGCAGTCTAAGTCAAATATTTGTGTAGGTACATGAACATGGGTGCTTGAATTAGTATGGGTCTTTCTATTGTAATCTTTACATATAGGTATTTACCAAAAAGTACTTATTACGTACATTGTATCAGTTTTATCAGTTGTCTAATCCCCAAAGCTCTTCTTAGTATAGGACTAAATGACGTCATTGGATATCGTAAAGATCAAATGATGCTATCATTGTTTTGATGCAGGTGTTCGTAAAACCTTACCAGCTGTCTTTTCTCCCGATATGGTTAGCGATAACCATGCAGGCACGCTTCAAGCTGTCGAAATGCTATCTATCTTGATATAAGACCTCCTTGGTGGATAAGAATTAAGTGGTAGGTACCTATGGAAAATGTAGATACCCACGGAGGTACCTAAGCTCAGAAACAAAAGCCCATAACTACTTAGGTTGATTAGTTTTTAGTCTTCAGGTACTTACGTAGAAAACACCTAAGGTGTTAGGTACGCCGTTGTATAGTCATCGGCACGAATCTGGAGCGCTGACCTTCACCTGCGCAGACGTAATTTATTGGGTCCCTTTTGTGGTATGAAGTGAAGCGCGGGGGCGGGCTAAAGCGGTGATTGGCCCGCAGCGCATCGCGTCAAAGCCGTCACTCGGGATTGGTTCTTTGCAAATAAATCACTTCTGCGCAGATGAAAGTCAGCGCTCAAGTTTCGTGCCGATAACTATACAAAATGTGCATCAAGTATTTTATAAATAAAACCTCTCAAATTGTAAGGTAGGTATTATTGATTCCCTCGTCTTATTTTGTCGTGTTTTATTCCCTACGCTAAACCTATTTATCAACAACTAGCTGGTGCCCGCGACTTCGTCTGCGCAGGTTTGGTATTTCGAACAATATGTTTACAAATTGTAGCCTATGTGTTATTCTGATGTATAAACTATATTATTGTAAAGTTTCATTGAAATCCATTCAGTAGTTTTTGCGTGAAAGAGTAACAAACATCCATACATCCATACATACAAACTTTCGCGTTTATAATATTAGTAGGATTCTTAGAACTATCCATAAGCCCGTGACATAGGTAAGGATGTTTTTTTCCATTACAGGTGATCTTGGTGATACTTGCTGTGATCCATGTAGATGGCAGATATATAGTTCATACGGATGAAATGATGGAATAAGCTTTAAGGAAGTTAACTCAATAACATAAGCCAGTAGGTATTTAATTTCAATTTTTCTCTTATAATTTGACATATTTTAATAATTAGATAAATGGTCACATTAACAACACAACCTTGATCAATGAATCTATGCGACTGCTAAGTGCTAATCCTAATTATACTGTCACGTGAAAGAATGCACCTACGGGATAAGTAGTATTGTGAAGATTCTATATTGACCACGCAGACGAAGTTGCGGGCAACAGCTAGTATTTTAATAATTATGTATAAAAGAGCGACCCGTTTTGTTATACTTCTATTAGGTACTACTTATAAGTATGTAAAATAACTCTTTATGGAGCATTAATTAACTAAATCACAACTTAAGATTTATTTTTGTAGAGCTTTTATCGATCTTGTTTCAAGCGAGAATGAATGTAACTCTTCTAATTTATATGTACTTTCTAAGTACCTCTGTCATCTGATATGAGATAAGAGTGAAGGAAAGCATCTTAAAGAAACCTGAACCCCAAAAACCTGGTCGCCCATCTAGCATGAGCAAGCTTGGTGATAGTACATTCCTTTTCTATATGATCTGACTAAGGAATATTGTATCTTAAATTGGGACAATAATAATACTGATGAAAGATTAACTGAGTATTCAGATACTGAGCTTACTGCTTTGTAGGCAAAACTGCTTTTTAAAAGGAAATAAAACAACAACGTGTATAAATTAAATAATCTCTTATTCATAAATAACAAAATTAGCCTAATTACAATTATAATACTATTTAATATTTACAGAGCGTTTTAAATTAACAGTCGGTTTATATTTTCTCTTTTTCATTCTTTTCTTTTTTCTCTTCTTCCGAATCTACTGGTCTCGTGGGGAGGTCGCCGTGTTTCCAGTTTGGTGGGTACCCGTGGGCTTTGACATCGTCCCACCATAACTGTTCTCCTTTCGCGAAGAGGATGTATATTACGTTTGTGAAGACTAGAACTCCTAGGCACACCCAGAACGCGACTCGCCATTGTTTCAGTGTGGACTGTAAAAAGAAATAAAATCGAATTAGATTTTATAGAAATATTGGAAAACCATTATCTTAAAATCGCTGTCAAGTTTGTCAAATAATTATTTTTCTGCGTTCTACGACGTACGTCGTTTACTTTATTCTGTTAAAACCATCATTTGCAGATGATTAAGTAATTAATATGAGTGACTGGCGACTGATTATTAAATCCATGATTTATAGATCTGAACTCGATACCTGCTATATCATACCAGATATAATCATTTGTTTATTAACGCCAAAATTTAAACAACAAAAAAAATAAATTGAGTTTGAAAATCATTTATGGACAATTGTTTATCAAAGGTATTAGTCGAAATGTAAACGAGCCTGTTGATATACGACAGTTCATAATAAAATAGGCCTTAATGATTCAATTTGGTTGATATTTTAATTGAAATAAAAATAATATTGACCTAATTCATATTACTGAAATATTTGATATTTGAATCAACCGTCATGAAATGGTAAAGGACTGATATAATTAAAGTCTGACATTATAATCCGACTGAGTTTACCTATCCGTTGATTTGCGATCAGAAATTGAATTTTTACATTAGCTCCTTAGAAATAATGTTAAAGTTCAATCTCTAATTCCGAAACAGTGGATAGATAATTTATAGAAAACCGCAGTGGTAAATAAATTATGTAAAAAACTGTCAACTTACATCAGGCGTCAACAACCCTATAAGGTACGGTGAAATGATTCCCGACACAGCAGCGATTCCGTTAACCATAGCAGTGGTAGTTCCCGCGTAATTAGGAGTGATGTCCAATGGGTTGATCTTCATACCGCTGTAGTACGCCCCCATGAGCGTCATAGCGAAGATGAACCAGAACACGGCGAGTGTGACGTCACAGCCGGAGTATGACGCCATGATTATGCAGACACCGGGCCCAGTTGCCGCTGGAAAGAGGATTTGATAAAATTGCCATTCTATATAATAGATATTCATTTGTTTTCGGGAATAAGTGACATTCGTGTAAAACTCTATTGAATATTCTATCTAATTATTCCACCACTCGGTATGCACTGACCTCTTCCAACGCGTCTCCAATATCTATCTGTACACTATTAGTAGCTTTTCTTTTATCAGTCAAAGAGTTAAAAATACTTTTTACTGCAAAAATAGATGCTTAACTTACCAATAGTAGTATAAATTTTCCTAGCACTCGTAATAGAGTGATATCCTCTCTTCACGCAGAAATCACACAGCAGACCAAAGAAGAAGGACGCAATCCACATAGCTACATAAGGCAAGGCTGATAATATCCCAGTAGCCTTTATGTTGAACTTCAAAACATCTGTCATGTACTTGGGTAAGTCCGTGATCATTGTGAAATAGCCCCAATCGTGTCCAATCTGTAGATAAACATTCACATGTGTCAACTTTTTTGAATTTCCCAACATTCTATTTGGTTCATGGTGAATCGATGTTTTATCGTGAAACTTTTGAGTAATATGGTGATAAGGAAAAATCTGTTCAAATAGACGATAACAGTAAAAAAAGTAGTTGGCACTAGACAAATAGATATTTTTTACATTTCATTTACATTGTCAATGAAGAATTTGTTTTTTACTCGTGTATCTTGTAAGCATTGTAAGTTTACTTTTGCTTGCGGGTTAAACCACACTGAAGGATCAATACAAAAAGTAAGCAATGAACTGCTTCAATACATAAAGCATATACTTTAGAAGATATACAATGAAATGACAAAATATCTTCAATTTAGTCAAAATAAATACCGTAATGTTGAAGCGTTTTAGTTTATAAGTAATTGCTACTAAATTAAAGCTTTGTCAACAAGCCAGAAAATTACAATGCAAAAAGTGTACCTAACTTTTTTGTCCGATAATAATGCTAAATATAGATTGCATCGTAAACCAATTATAATGACTGTTGTTGATGAATGCATTTCAACAATCAATCTTATTATTTTATTCGTGGACCTAAAAGGTAACTTATTTAAATTCTCTTTAGGAATTGAACCATAAGTATTAGAGTTCATTTACTTAATTTAATTTTAAAACCAGATGCAAAAGTTTATAAGGATTGTTTATTAGTCTTTCACACTAAAACTATGAAAGCAATTTTGATGAAACTTGGCGCTAATAATGCTTATGTATCAGTGAAACATAATATGTATATGCTACTTTATATTCATGCAAATAACGTAGCTCCCTCGAGACACTGGACTAAACCGAAAGGAGCCCGGATCGGAAGCCAGTGTCTAATAACTCTATCATGTAAATAATAAAATGCTATGAAATTACTCATCCATCTTTGACTGGTAGAAAACGCCTAAGGCGGTAAGTCCTCCTTTGTACATTGTTTTTTTTTTGTAAAATGTGTGCAAAAAGCATAATAAATAAATACTTACACCAGCAATAATCAATGCCCACAAAGGACCAGATCTGAGCAGAGCCTTCCACGGGATGGGATCCAACTTCTTCGAGTATGTGTGGATGAGAGCATCTACGTTCTGATTGAGGAACTTCTTCTCCGAGTCCGATATGAACGGGTGGGTGTTTGGCGTACTGTAGCAGAGTACCGACTAGAAGAGAAAAGAGGTTAACATTAGTTTATTTTTAGGTAGGTATAATGATTAGGTATATCGATGACTTATTTATTAGGGCAAAAACAAAGCCCAAGTTCACGAACAACATAAACATCAGGTTTCTTATAACGTTCACTTTTCAAAGTTAAAAGTGTGTTTTACGAAAGACGGCCTGGTGAACTTGGGTCTTCACCTACAGTTATTCTTGCCAGTTAAGACTAAACTGGATGAACAAACTTTACCATTTAATAAAAAACTATGATACGTGGTTTAACCGAAACTCTCAAAAACAATCGTAAACCATATCCATAGTTTTCGACAAAAGTTCAAAACTGACCGACACACGCAACGATTTCGCTGTAAAATAAAAGTGTTCAATACTGTAAAATAAAACGCCACCAGATTGGAAACAAATTGGAAACTGAATCGATAAAAAAGATCAGGCCAACTGCAACTCGACAGATATTGTTCGTTGTAATACGATTGTAAACCAATTACGTTGGAAAAGTTAATTTTACTCGATACTATTTGAGATTGGTAATTTATAACATTATTCTTGTCGAAGTTCGGAAATATGAGCGTTATTTTTGTATGATCAACTTTAACTTTAAAATATGCTCTGCACTATGACAGTCTTATATTACAGTTTAGTTAAAGTAACTAACCGCATTTATTTTTTATTTTTGAAAAGGGTCTAAGGTAAGACATACTTTATTTAAGTTATTGACAAGCTTTATCACAATAACATAATTTCATTATATTATATCCGTGTTATTCAAGTTGTTAAGGTTCAAAAACCTTTAATTACCTACTTGATGCGCATAATTCTTTAAGTTAAAAATATGACAATATTATTCTAAAAAAGCATTAAGTACCTATAAATTAAACGTTCATTAAATTTATTTATAGTCCACACATACGTAAGCAGACTCAGTAAAGATGTTCAATTTACTTTTTTATCACGTTGCATCATTAATATTAGCTATAGATATACAAAAGTAAGCAAAAACTTGTTACTTTAGCACTTCAATGAGTCCTCTTATAGATTTTACGTCTAAGGTCCGTCACCTTTGCACGTGATTGAAGATGTGCAATACCACTTATAATTGTATTTATTTTAACCTCAGTGAATAGGCAAATGAAAAACTTTATGGGACTGCAAAATTCCCCCGAAGTAAGTACCCATAGAGGATAATCACGTATGATCAACTATTATTCTATTTATATGTTTATGATATGACCGTTAAGAATCGATGCCATAAAAACGATTGCAATAGAAAAACAACTATCGTTAATTTAAAGACAGGTACTTATCAGCTGTCTACACTAGCAGTATTCTTGTTGTGAGAATGATGCTCATTAAGGCTTTAGGTATATCAGCTTAAACCCGCAGCAAAAATCAGAATAAGTCTAAAGTTCCGAAACCGTTTGTTGTAGAATAGGATAGCGCTATTTCTAGGATGGTAAACTTTGAACTCTTTTGCTCTATTATGGATTGGACATTTGTATCGTGTGAATATATAGTACTATAATATACCTACATGAAACTAAAACATAAATATAGCTTATCTCATATCTGTCAAGGATTCAGTTTCTTGTTCTGCCATATCATTTGCCAATCTTTCATTTACTAAATCATCCACATAGCCCATAATCTGTTACGTAGTGGTGAATTTTTTTTTTTTTTAAATTAACTTACCCATAACAAAAACCACAATAATCCAAGTCCTCCGAACATATAGAAGACATTCTCCCAGCTGCCGTTATGCATGATCAGGCCAGAGAAGTATGAACCAGCGATGTTGCCTATCTGTGCTCCTCCGAACACGATGGCACCGAATCTTGCTCTCTCAGCTTTGGGAGCCCATTTGGATAACATGGCCATGAGGGCTGGCATTGTTGGACCCTGTGGATAAAAAAAGTAGAATAACAAAAAAATATGGTATTGTTTTGACTTGACTTAACAATTACTACCTGAAATTAAAGAAAATCATGCCCTGTCAAACTATTTACTTAGTATAGAAAAGATTTTTATAAAATCTTATATCATAAATTAATTCCAGTAGGGCCATTTATGTTGATAGCAATCTTTATAAAATGACATAAATGCCACGTGTACTACACATTAATAACTAAATTAAGAGTCATTTCAATAGTTATTACAGTATATTAATTAATACATGATTGCTATAAATGTAATCGTTTTATTACAAGTACCTGTCCGAGGGACTTACATGCTTATGTAGGTACTTAGACCGATGTTAGTACATAATTATGGGCTAAACATCCGTGTATGCTTAAACCTCTTGAAAATAGTTATAACTTCAAGAGTAAATATTGACACGATGAAACAAGAACCAACGCTAGAGGATATCTGATGTATGTAGATACAAATATTCTTATAATCTTAAACTTATTTTTATTGCCTGTTTTTCAGTAACCTGAAGTCTAGGTTCGTAACCGTTTGTTGACAGTGGGCTTTTTCTTTGTGTCATCATAGTTAAACAGTGCTACTGAAATGATAATATCGTTATAAAGATATCATTTATGGCAGGGTTAAGAGCGAGGTCACACGATATGTTTACAGTCTGGTGTAGCTACCGCAGTGCATCACATCTTCCCGACTCATCTTGCAGGTCAAAAAGGTGTCTCGCTGGCGGCTAGCGGTGCGATTCCGCACCACGGTAAACAAAGTAGGATAAAGGAATTCTGCGGCATCGCACTTATATAACACGAAACCCGCTCTTATATAACACGAAAATAAATGAGACTCACCTCTCCAAATCCTTCAATAACTCTTAAAATAAACAGCGCAGTAGCTCCTCCCATTTTCACAGTAATTGGCGTGATGAAAGTGCAAATGGCAGTGGATAGGAGACCGCCTCCAAGCACCCATTTGCCGCCAAACCTTTCGGCTAACATTCCTCCAGGGATGTGAGTTAGTACGTAGCCGTAGTAGAAAGACCCCAAAAGCAGACCTTGGGTTGCCTCGCTCCATTCAAAAAGCATGACATCCTGTAGAAATAATAGTATGTTATAGAAATGCTATTATCGTAATAGTGAAAGATTATGAAATAGTTGTTTCAAGTGTTATTTATCAGGAAGGTTTATTTTATCATTGGTCTCTTCAGGAAATTAGGACGTTACGTAAGTACATTGAAAGTCATATTTTAGGTAACACTATATTGATGGCTTAAAGTTAAAATTTCTAAGCAAGGATTACTTCGATCACACTTATAAGAGATATAGATTGTAGACTAAGGCGTACCTAAGACAAAGAAAACTTTCACACACACAACGAAATTATGATCTATGTCGTTTACTAGGGTATATTTTTTGGCGAATCAACGACTAAAACTTTCATTATAATTTGTAGCTGAACAGGTCAAGCCCGAAATAGACGTGAGTGAACCCATAAAGCGTACATTCCCCAAAAATCGTAATTTTAATGAAGGCAAGCCCACATTTTAGTAAAGCTAAACCATAGATTAGATTGTACTATTTTGTAAAAAAACACACTTCATGACAGTTGAGGATAATGATGACAGTTAGATTAACTTAGTCAACCAACTTATTAGTCAACCTTACAGTTGTTTTTAAGTAGGCTAGGTCCCCCATGTATTTTTATTATTTAATATTCCTTCCTTCTTTAATATAACAATCAACCATACCGAAATCGTATTCATAAGAATCAGATTTAACGATTAAGTTCATTAATTAATCGTAGATAAAAGTTAAGACAATTTATTAAGGCAATAACTTTAATATTGTTTTAATTTACTCGTATATGCAGAAATCTTAAAACACCTACGTAACTCATAGGTTTAAGTTCGTTTTTCACGATATGGCGTGAAAAACGAACTTAAACCTGTATAGACTTTCCGCAAATTCCATTATGCATTTTAACTCATACTTGAAGAGTAACATCAAAAACAAAACACGCATTTTCCTGTACAAATTGTTCTAGAAAATCTATATCGTAACTGTGCGGTTAAAATACAAAGAGCAATGAACTCATCTTTAACCTCTAACCAGCACGCGACATGAATATTATACGCGTATTTTGACAAACGGTAATAGGAAACTCTTTAGCAATTCGTTTCCTCATTGAAAAGGTAAAAATCAATAAATATGTGGTTGAAATTCGATAAATGATTTACGTGAGCAAAATATTGTGATTCGTACCTTTTCGGAGGAAAAAGGGTTCATAAGTGTTTTGTTTGGTGTTTATTAAATAAGAATCATGTTCTGGAGAAGGTCATTAGCTTAAACGATGAATAGAATGGACTTAAAAATATATCTAGGGGGAGAGGAAGACCAAAGAATATATGGATGGGCTGTGTGAGCGACAATATACCTATTTAACTGGAAAGAATATGATGCTACGAATTTGGGTTAAAGGGAAAGGTGTATGAGAGTGAAAAGATTTTCAAATTATTATGATGCTACATTTTAAATGAGAATTTACAATTAATTGTAAATGAATTACAATGCAAAAATGTCTAGTTACTCCGTAAAATTCCAAACGTTCCGAGATGTACCTACAAATCGTAAACAACATAAGTATACATAAGAAAATAATCTCAGGAAGATAGCAGTAATATCATTTATCTACTACTTCTACCACCTAAGGATATTATCAACTGTCAGTTTGCTCAGTGTCTAGATAAATATCATTACTTTAGGTATAAAACTGTGGTACTGAGTTTCAAGACATTTTACGTAGATTAATCCTTTTTTCCTCTTGATAGCTTTCCATCATCAGGGATCACCACAAAATGGTGTGATGATGTTGGCCCATTTATCAGGACTGGCCACAAACAAAAAGCGAACGATAAAGATAGGCTATGTGGGAGGCCTTTGCCCAGCTGTAGGACAGTATAGGTTGAATAAAGAAAATCTCATTTTACTTTCCAGGTTTGCAGTTTGAAATCTGTTCCCAAACTACTAAATAAAGGCTTAAACAATAACAAAATAAACGTCCAACAGATTTCAACGCTTCCTCATTGTTCGATTTGTTGCAAAAAACTACTTTCGTCTGTTTGTTAGAAAAAAGGCGATCGAACAAAAAAGTTGTGCAAATTGAATTTTAATGCACTGTTAACTCAGCTTTTTATGTTTAAATGAATGCTGTATTTTTGCTCAATAAATTAAATGAGTTTCATATTGACGATAACAATATGATAATGACGAAAGTTTATTTTTAAAGTTTCTATTATATCTTCATTTACGAAATGTTTTGTAACTTACAATTTCATAGCGTGAAGGAGTTTGGATCCATCACCTAAACTTTGTCTTGGATTTTCATTTTTTTTATGAGAGTTCATAACATACATATATTATGCTGCATATTGATAGTATGTGCATATTAGTACATACTATTATAGCAAAATCAGTTCAATAATAAGGCCTTTTGTTTAGTAGGTCGAAAGAACTGTCTCAAATGTGCAGACAAAAATTTTGGCTCGAAAATGTAGGTATTCTAATGTGCCACAATTAAATAATAATAAAGTAAGAATAAATTAAAGCAAATAAATAATGACATCCTCGTGTTACTATTTTTTTTTTCAATATTCACGTTGTTCACAGGTGCTAGTTTTAAGTGAGAATAACATTTGAATAAATTAGCAATTAATTATTATTTAATTTCTTTCCAATCATTATATAATACCGTTAATCAAATTAGATAAGAATCCGTATCATCAGCAAGCATAATAATACCTACTGTCTTTAAAATATTCAGTTATCCTAATAAATGTTAAAAACCTACTAATTTTAAAAATCCGGCTATGCACGTTGTATCGGCACGTGTATGTATTTAGACTAGTTTTGTTGCGGATATCTCAAGAAATAATAAATACAATTCAATCAAAATGAACATAAAATTAAGATAATGTCGTAAATCATGGTTGAAATAAGGAAAAGGAGTCATTTAACAATAAAAAAAATCACATACCTATACTAAAGGTTTTAGTCGTTTTTATGTCCATGATTTACCATTCATCTTTCTAATAAAATATTTGTAGGTAGGTACACACAAGAAACACTCACATAGCTTACTTAGAATAAAACAATCACAAACAAAAGAATAAAAATAAAAAGTATCAATTTCTACTCACATCTTCAGCTCTCGTAGTATAAAAACTCCTAACATCTGTAGAGTTTGACTCGATTCCTGATCGGTCTTTACATACTAGAGGATCATAATTATCTTCTGTGGAGACAGACTGTGCTTTCTTCACCATCTGAGTAATGGCCAGGTTCAAGCATACCCGCATAGTATACGCATTGGCCACGGCCAATAAGGCCATAATCGCCAAGACATACCTCTGCGGTATTATGAACACTGAAAAATATTAAAAAGGATTCATTAATCAGTGACAAATGGTGATAACTGTCAGTGCTAACGTATCCTCGGGTAATTTAATGACAAAAGCATAACTTGTTCTATTTTTGAATGGCCACAACAATTGAACGTAAATATGAAAAAGTTATTTGCAGTAAAAATAAATGACAAGATATTAACTTAAATTAAACTGTTTTTAAAAACAAAGACAATTACCAGTTAGAGATAATTATGTAACAAATAAACACATACATACACATTTTTACATAGATAAGCACCTAAAAGTTACTATTTCAAGAAGTATTAGATAATCACCAAAACAATAAATCACAAAAAATAACCAAACTCTTTTTAGTAAAAAATAAATAAACTACTCACATTTTGACAACGCCAATCGCCACCCCGTCAACATTTTGCAGTATTACCTTTAACAAACAAAACTTGAATTTATTACACCATTAGGTCTCATTCACCGCACTGTTTATAGTTCATTCGCGAGACTGGCCGTCGGGAGGCGACTATATTACTCGACGGCTAATCAGGAAAAAGTATGGCGGAGCCTGGGCACAGAGTTTTCATTGCCTGACGTTACCGGATTATGGTGACAAGGTCACTCGACTTCGATCTTAATTGGCAGGTACGGATCGGAACTCTTTCGTTTGATACTGCACTTAATTTTTAAAGTAGAGCAATTTTGGTATCGTCTTTTTTTTGTTCTAAATTCGAAATTGGTAAAAAAAATGTAGATTGCATTTTGTTTTTGTTATTATTTTGACTTTAATTTATTTTACATTTAGTCAGAGGTAGCTAATAAAGTGTCTAAATTATTTGAATTTCTAATCAAATGTGTTTTTGAACCGGGAAGAATTCGTATTTTTTTTCCGACAAACGTCAACACTAAAAGGAAATAACAATACTTATGTTGTGGGAAAATGCGTCTTAGCACCAACCTGTTATTCATTCATAACAAGGAATATAATACAATTTTGAGTATGGCCGGTTTCGGAGCGCCTTTTGTGCTAGCGATCGTGTTAATTTTACCTTAAAAATTTGATTAAAAAAACACCACAAAGACGCTTGTAAACCGAAAATAAGTGAATATTCTTGGTTCCTATATAATCACTCTATTTCAAAGATGAAGTACGTACATTTTTAGATTTGAAATATCACGGACTGGTTGTACCTAATATCCTATTATTGATCCTATCAAGTAAAATTTAAGGCCACGACCCTCATAATTAAGGAAACAAGAAACCTAGGAAGTCGAGGAGTCACGCAACGATATAACTTGACCAATGAAAACTTTCAGAGGCGAAAAAAATAATTGAATGAGTTAAAGAAATGCTCCGTGAACCAGATCGACTCATCGCGATCGCTTCAATTCGGTTTGATAATGTTTTGCTCTGCAGTCGTCTGATAAGTCTTAAGGTTGTAGGTAAGCATTAAGCCTAAGTGAGGTGAATTAAATGGGACAGCAGCAAAAATATTTAGCCCATATTTTGAGAATTTAGCTTTATATTTAAATGATTTTGATTTAGAGATTTTTTACTGACTTAAAAAGGAGGTTCACCTGTGTGTTTATGTGTATGTTTGTGCGCTATTAACTCACGTTAGTCTAAAGCGATTTTAATTCGGTTTTTGGCATAGTATTTGTCACACTTGCGTGAAGGTTTTTCATAGTATTACCTCAGTCGGTGTTATTTAGGTATTTTTAAACACTGTTAGGATACGTAGGTACCTATAATAAAAGATTTAGTGTTCATATAAGTAACGCCCAATTCCTTTCTTAGAACTAGCAAAATATGGGTATGGTTTGTTAAAATATTTTGTACAACTTATATCACCGATAAACAGATAAGTACAGTTCATAGAATATGAACTAGTTCATAAACATAGGTTTGTTTTGTTTACAATCAGCCGTGCCTTGTACAGTCGTAACACGTGTTGCGAGTTTACTTAATACTCTTTATCAATGGAATTAGTAATGTTAAGTAGTAATAAAACATAACAATGACATGCCAAGTATATTGCACAATATTGTGTGATTTTTAAAACTGCATATATGGGTCTTTCACTTTGGTGTTTCGAAAAAAAAGTCGTGGTGGCCTAGTGGGCAAAGAACCAACCTCTCGAGTATGAGGGCGCGGGTTCGGTTCCTGGTCAGGCAAGTACCAATGCAACTTTTCTAAGTTTGTATGTACTTTCTAAGTATATCTTAGACACTAATGACTGTGTTTCGGATGGCACGATAAACTGTACGTCCCAGCTGTCATTTGAAGTTCTTTGGCAGTCGTTACGGATAGTCAGCCGCCAGTAAGTCTGACAACCAGTCTTACCTAGGTAACTAAGTTGAGGAGATCAGATAGGCAGTCGCTCCTTTTAAACACTGGTACTCAGCTGCATCCAGTTAGACTGGAAGCCGACCCCAACATGGTTGGGAAAAAAGGCTCGGGAGATGATGCCTTACTTTAATTTATTAGTAAGTAAGAATATTTGACTCTATGTTTTTTCTATATACGCAACATCAAAACAGAAAAAAAAGTGTGATGCAAAGTTTGTAAAAATTGCAATATGCGTCTTATATGAAGAGAATAACCATTTGTCCAAGGTTAGCCAACAAGTTTATAAATTAATTAAATCACACAAAATTATCGCTTCGTTGACACCTGGTTGTTTCCGTTTACATTATTTCGATAAAAAAGAAAAAAGAGTAAATATTTAAATAAATATTTAATCAGGTCCGGTTCGTTGTTGGTATATTCTTCTTCTCACTTATATCTTCATATAAGTGATAAATACATGCTATGCTAAAAAACAAACATTTTGGACTGGCCGATTGCAGTAAAAAGAGTTAATAGACCACTAAAATCTATTCGTTGTATGTATTTGTTTTTTGAACTATTTACAAGAAGAAGACGGTATTGCGGATTTTGGTTGCACGTTTCTTCAAATGTACGAATTCTATATTTTTTACCTATAAGCATTTTTTCATTTCAATAAATTACTGTAAACAACAAAACCAAAGAATTTCATTTCCAATCCTTGCTTGCTTTCGACTAGGAACACCATAATTTATTTAAAAAAAAAAACAAATCGTTATGTTTTTTATTTAAGAAATTAGTTAACTACTGTGTGTAACTGGATAGTTTATGTTTTATTTAAAAAGTTGAATGATTAAAAATTCAATAAAACATTGATGACAAACAAGAAACAGTCTTGAAGTGACCAACTACTCTGCGTTGCATACGTATTACTGTGTGTGCAATCTTATTACAATAAAACCTATAAGAAGGTATAATAACAACGTAATTCCCGTGACAATCTGCAGTTCAATGGCTTGTTCTGCTATTTAAGATTAATTTTGTACATTCGTTCTTTTCAACGGTATCACGAGCGTACTGAAAACCCACATCCCGTAATGGAAGTTTAAAGCCGTATATGGCAATCTAACTAACTTCTATTTTTTGAGAAATATTATCAAATGACCTCTCCCGTTGTGGGTGTTGAGTGAGGGGGTGTCAGACTCTTACTGACGACTACTGACTAAAACCCACCATGTTCCTTGTTAAGCCTTTTATGTACCAGGACCTCTACTCTTCCTAACAAACCCGAAGTCAAGGAACAATCCTACCTAACCTCTTACGTTTCATTAAAACCTAGTATATTTAGACAAGATACTGTGATGGTAATCGAATTTGGTACAAACTATAAAAGAGTCAGCACGTGTGAAATAAAACAACGGCAAAACTAATAGATAAACATAAAATAGTTCATTACAGAAACAATGTAAATGTTGCATCCTGAAAAACTATGTTTCAACATTATTGTCTGGTTACTGTAGCAGAATTAGAGATTTATTTGAGTTTCAGCACGTGCATCTGTATCTCTTATAGTTTTCTAAGTTATGATTTTAAGTGCTTGACACCATCGCTCATAATTCCATACACACGGATAAATTCAAATTAAAAAGGAAACTTGAGGAAATACCATTTAACATGTAGGTATAACATTTATAGTACCTAAAGAAAAATACGTACGTAACAAAGTACCTACATAAATCGAAAATGAATTCTATTTAAATAAAATACTAGCTGGAACCACAGAACAATTTCCATAAAACAAAGTATCTATTTCAATTATGTCGTGCACTTCTAATGCTAATTGCAATTTGCACTATTTTCTGTAACAGCACAATATAAAGGTGTATTTCAAACAATCCCCGAGAGCGTTTTGTGCTTGATAACATATTGCTAGGATCGGATTTCCCTAAGGGTGCAAGTCTGTTACACGATGCTTTTCGTGACAAAGATAAACTCGGGTCTTGAATGTATTTGATGTGCAGTGATGTTTTGTCTTAGGTAACGATCTACAAAATGTTATGTTAACGTATGTTACTGTATCTATTTATTACATACTATAGGAATATCTTTATTTACGGGTAGTCAGAAGCCAGTAAGTCTGACACCAGTCTAACCGGTATCTAAGGGGTATCGGGTTGCCCGGGTAACTGGGTTGAGGAGGTCAGATAGGCAGTCGCTTCTTGTAAAGCACTGATACTCAGCTGAATCCGGTTAGACTGGAAGCCGACACCCAACATGATTGGGAAAAGGCTCGGAGGAGGAATATCTTTATAAATAAAAATGAATTGTTGTTCGTTAGTCTGATTAAAACTCATGAACGACTAGGCCGATTGAGCTGATTTTGGTTTTAAAATGTTTGTAGAGGTCCAGGGAAGGTTTGAACGATATGGATCAGCTAGTTATGAATAAATATCAGTTTAATGTCTTACTAGCTAACTGTAAACCAACATTTTATATTTGATTAGGTATACCTACTGCTGTGAAACGTAACTTAAGTATATTAGTAGATTTTAATAACGTTTACTCTGTCGTAAGAACCGTTGCAAAAGGTTTATTACTTCAAGCATTTTACAACGTGTTTGAATCGTTCGAGTTTTAAAATGTAGCATTTTAGTAAGTATAACAAAATACTCGTAAAAATGTCTGGCCATAAATTATGAGAGTATAATTTGTCAAAGACTACAGAATAACAATTGACTATAACGTGACCAATTTTTATGTAAATAAGGACATTAGACATACTGCTGTTTATTTAGCCATTACCATTACTAGAGTACTCCAAATAAACTAAACAAGAAGTTATTGGAGGCTACACTTCAAGAGTGCTATTTTTAATTTCGTGGTTTTAATTCAAATAAAATTGAAGGCTGTTGCAAGTTGCAAGTTTGAAGATGACAATGTCATCAATTAAGTATAAAATTTATATTTCTGGTTTTGCTTTTATAACCCTAATTTAATATTTATCATTAAACAACATTGCATATTTATTTCTACCATTCATAGACGAATTACAATAATATTTGACTCAACTAACCATACAAATGTTATGTATGACGACTACGCTCAAAATGTGTGCACACAAACATACATATGTTCTATTCATAAAATGACTTGTTAAACAGCTCAAATAAATACTCTGAGAACATCAATCAACAATTCATGTTAAACATGGAAAACTACAAAAAAAGGACCGATGTTTTCCGCCTCGAAGCCTCGGGCCTCAGAGCAAACTGCAAACTTTTGGTCGGCCGATAGTTTGTTTGGGCTCACAAATCAGCATGAAGATGAATGGTAGCACGCGTATCACAAAGATCAGGTATTTAGCCGATTTAAGACGGGTTGGAAGCTTTGATTGGAATCAGGATACTCCTTAAACAAAAAAATTGCCATCCACCGGGTCAACTGTCGGCCCACTATTTACTCGGCAGTATGCAGATACTCTTAGGGCTGATTTTTCAATCATCAGTTAACTTCTATTTGAGGAATAAATATGGCGGTTTGACATATTTTCCATACAAAATCTGTCAAAACGTCAAACATATTCCTCAGATAAAAGTTATCTACTGATTGAAAAATCAGCCCCTACTCAAATAAGGTGAACAGTAATTTATTTAGGTCCTATTGATACGCGAACGAGTAAAAAATGTTATACAAATGTGTGTTTGCAGAGTACTCTAAAGTGGGTTTCTAGTCCTTTTGGCAAGGTCAGCTGAAATGACATAAGCAATTCCCGATATAAACATTTCGGTGTTATTTTCGAACTAAAGTTAAATAAAGATTGACACGCTGTTTTAGGAATTTAAATTTAAAATAATTAGATTTACTTCTAAACTATATTATAATAAAGATGTATTTTTTGTCTGCTTGCTTGTACCCTAAAGGCTCCAAAACTACTGAACCGATTCGAAAAATCGGATCTTTCACTGTTGGATAGCTACACTTTTCCCGAGTGACATACGATATATTTTATCCTGGTACAGGCAGTAGTTCCCTAGGGCCGCGGGAAAACAGCTAGTAAGAAAGAAATTGCAAAGTATGTATTTAAAAAAATACTTAACCTCTTTGAAACACACACTTTATTTGAGAAAATAAAATACTTTTATTTCAAAGGCTTCAAATATTACATTGAAGTGATCACCATGACATTGACACCTATCAGTAGATTCAGTTCAAAACCGTGAGATAGTGTGCTAGTATGCTCATCAGTCATTTGTTTGATTTGATAAACAGAAAACATTATCCTCAGTTCAAAAGTAAATATCTCGATGAGATTTGGGAAGGCCAAAAACAGTACATAAGGAAGTCATAGACATATACATAGTTAGACAATTCTCTTAATGTGTCAATAAATATGTTTCCGGAGAGAATATAGACTATGTTTTAGTTATAAACTTATCTTAATAAATAATGAAATGTATATATATAGTTATAGAAAAAAAAACAGGAAAAAAAACTGCGAGCAGGAAGGATAAAAAAAGATAATAATTGTTGATGTGATAGAGAGGAAACTTAGGAAAACCTAACCGAAAATCTTTATAAAGAGATTTTTTTTACAAGAATAAGAAGCACATTTATACATACACAATTTGCTATCACAGTCGCAATCAATATTTAATTAATGATTAGTTAAAATTTGCATTAAATAAATATTTTTCTCAAATATTTACTTAAGAAATATCAAGCATGTGTCTTATCATTTCCTTGAATTTTCAATGCTAGGCCTGATTTATGTTTGTAAATAGTATAAACCTTTAGAAATACATAAAAGAATGTAATAATATTTTTATAGGGAAGGAAATAGGAACTAGTTTTAAAAGAATGTTCATCAGAAAGTATGTGCCTTCAATAACAGAGGTTCGTATCAAATACATAATATACCTAACATAATACCATTGTTACTAATTAAAAAAAAGGTCAGAAACAATGAACTGTGTGTGCAGAGAGAGTTTATAAACTCCTTCACGTTTATTCATTATAGGCACGTCAAATCGTAATTTACGGCGATTACTATAACCAGTTTTAATTAAAATTAATCTGAAAAAATATGGATATAATTCGATTCTTCAACGTCATTTGAACACCAGGTTTAAAAAAAAAACATTAATTTCAGCACTTGATAACAGATTTATAGCTATATTTTAAAGAAAAACTTAAAATAATTAAAAACACTATTTTTCCAGAAATATTTATTTTTGGAATAACCGTCTCCTATTTTTATTGATTACCGCAAATATTAAATAAAAATAAAATTACACTTACTTGTAACTTATTTAAATTTAAAATTCGAACACGTTCCTTTACTCCATGAGCGGGTGTAACGTGTACCGTTTGAACGAGCAAATAATACTGGCACGTATGCTCAAGCGAGGCATTATAATAATTCGAATGGAACTAAGACAAGGCGCTATCAATATGATTGACGCTATCTTTTGTTATGCTACCTTTATGCATCCAAACTTTACGTATTCTAGGAATAATCCAAAACAATACCTAGCGTGTTTTTTTGGGTATTTGAATAGGGTCTCGAAAATTGGTGGTTATTGTTGTTTCCTAAAATAAAAATATTTTCGGACCCGAAAAAACATGAATCACGATAATTAATTTGGTATCTAATACCGAATTATCGAAATAAATAAAAATATTTTCCCAGGTTTCGTCAAGTGATTTAAATTATGAGCAATTGCCATCTGCCATGATTTTAATAAATGATATCAAGCAAAAAAAAACACTTCGATGATTTTGTTGTACTTTTAGCTACAATATTATGATTGTTGTTAGTTCGATCCTGCTGTGTATTTCGAAAGCGTGTAATTTGGTTCGAAGTGGAATTTCTGAAGGCAGTTTGAAATAGTCATATACTCTTCCTCCATTATTTATGTATAGAATATTTAATGCCTCTGATTATCTTAGACAGGCGGGGAAATGTATGAAAAATATTAATGAATACTTTCCACAATCAAACCATGTGGTAAATATTTGAATTGGCAAGAATAAAGACGCTGTTTTGTTTTCCGTACTCTGGAAAAAACCTTCATCTCTTTGATAGAATACTTGGAAATATTATAAGTATTGTACTACATTCTGTGTTTATTTATACTTGAAAATATGAAAGAAAGTAATACTCAAAATACATACAAACGTATATAAATGTTTACAAGGCACCTGAGTAACTGAAACAGTGTATATATCTCCTTATGAAGGAGCTAGTTCTAAGAAAAGTTATATTTTCTTTGATCAAGAGTTCATTGGAATTATCTCAGCTTACGTTATTAAGTAAATGGACTATGAATAGCCATGTTTGTAAGTTATTCCGTGTTTGCAAAAAGAAAGATCACACTTAAGCATAGTGTAAAATGTTTCTTATTATTAAATCGTTGATTAAAATATTTGTTGACCTTCATAATTTACAATAAATGAAGAATGATAAACGTAAGTCTATGTTCACACGGGATATCATATCAATATACAATTTCTAAGATGGCTCAGATTTTTGCAGGATACTGATTAATTACAATGGACGTGTGAACTTTCGTACATATAAATCATATTATTGTGACTAAACCGTATGGCCCGTGTGAACGTAGCGTAATTTACTATAATATACGTACTTATTGGGTTTCTATTGTATATTATACTCAAGGAATGTAACGCAGCCACAGAGTAAGAACAGATGAGTAATTTTTTCTCCATTATCGCAGCAATAACAACCTAAAAATCGTGGTTATGAAAGAAAATTATCTGCCTAGCCTTTTTCCCAACTACGTTGCGGTCGGCGTCAAGTCTCACAGGAAGCAGCTAAGTACTAGAGGTTTACAAGAAGTGACTGTCTATCTGACCTCCTCAACCCATTTACCTAAGCAACCCAGGATACATGCCGGAGTGTTAGTTCCACCACTTCTTCCCAGTAAAAACACATAGGAAGCGGTGGAAGGCGGGAGTTTTGGAGGCTGTCTTTTATACCTTCAAAGGGTAGTAGGATTTTCAGCCTACTTTGAATATATTACCAAAATACCAAGTAGTTCATAACTTAGAAACAGATGTATTTCCTCAAGACATACAAAACAGTTTTATCACACTATTTCACAAACACGTGAAATATTCTCTAACATACCGGTTTTTTCGATACGCTACGTGGCAAATTAAGATAAATTTTTCAAGGCACGTTTCTTAACTTGCTTCATACATCATGTAGCCAATCTTTCTGAGTGCTCAGCTATCTAGAAGAAAGACGTCAGCCATCAACTCGTGTCAGTAAGTCCCTTGTCAGATTGAGATCATATCAGATTCAAATTGGAGAGTGGCTCAAGAGCGCTGTTCCTGTGGGGTATATATTTGTAGTGTTTTTGTGGAAATTTTTCGAGTCTTGAAGGTTTTTAGGTAGCTTCTTAATCTTTACCTACTGTTTTCTTTTTTTGAAATTGAAGAGTTGGTCGGTTTCTTTGCTTGAAAGAGCTGATCTCAAGGATTAATGGACCGATTTGAAAAGTTATTTCGGTTTTAAATAGCCTATCTATGGAAGAAGGCTAGCAAATAGAAACTACCTTTTTAATTGGTGGCAAAGATGTTCTCCAGCACGCTCGTGTAACTGTGCTAGCGAAAGCTACCTTAAGAACGAAGTCATCCATAAAAGAATTCACTAACACTGTTCGTAGAAGTAGTATCTTCGTTGAAGAGGAAGTGATCCGGCCATGGCCGGCCAGGCATACGAACATCTTAGAGTAGAGACCATGTTTCAGCAATCGTTCAGAATGTCTTGCTGCACTAAGGACGATGGATTTGAAGAAGGTAGTGGTTAGCGCCCGTTACTTGTTAATTGGCGCTTATTGGGCAAGGCCTACGTTCAGTAGTGGTCGGCAATGGGCTGATACGATAATCATGATGATATCGGTAATTTTGGAAAGACACACTTATAATAGGTACCCCACATAGCGCTATCCCTACCGCCAAAGCGATTTAGCAAAAGTGTTATATTAAGATGAAATTGTCAAATTACGAGTAGTACAATGTCATGCAGATTATACATGTTACTTCCAATGCAACGGAAAAGCTTGTCTTATCATTGATATTTGTTTATCTTATCATAGATATGTCTGTATTATCAGAGGAAGGGCATCAATATTAGCAAATGCCTATTCACCTTACTCCCAAAATCTTGTTTTGCGTAAGATGAATAAAGATAATGTTATATTATTATCTTACAATCTTGTTGTATCTGACATTTGACACTGTTATTATCAGTTTGATAATAAACTGGGGAATGATGCCTGTCCCGTTTTCGACATACATTTTGTAATGTAAAGACCTAGAAATCTAAAAAGCTTAGAGAATTTAATCAACCGGAGACGTCATTCCTTCCTTCTTCACTGCTATAAATTGATTCTCTCATTGATGTAATTTATTTACATTGTATGTAATTAGAAATGTGTGTCAAAATTATGCATTTTAATTTGTGTTATTCGTGCGTAACGATGTGATCAAAAATCATGAGTGTGTTATCTCATCGCCCATCGCCTTTAAATTGGCTGAATTTTTAGGATAGAGATTCGTCCTCATGGCGGTTCCAGTTGGTTCAATGCTGTAAGTATAAAGATTATCATTTTGCATTTTCATGCTTAATCCTACATCCGGTGTGAAAACTAGTATAAAGTGGTTAATTTCAAGTAGGAAAAATTGTGACGTAAACAGTTTTTCCAAATTCGCATGGCGACCTAAGATATAACTCGGCTACTCGGTAACATGATACTTTTTGATAAGATGTTATGTCTATACAGATTAATTTTGGCAGTAATCTTCGATATAACTTTATTTTCAATTTTTGTACACACAAAAAAAAAAAAGAAGACAAGAAAGAAAATATTTTACAACTTTTTAGATGAATCGGAGTAAAAAAATCACCTATCTAGTCTTTGCCGATAATTTTGGGGTTGAAAGTTTTAAAGTAAGAGAGTCAATACTTCACCTGTCAATCTCAGTTTCATTTTAAGTTTTGCTAAAAGTGATCCTAATTTGGAGTTGTGCACTTGGAGAGGCCTATGTCCAGCAGTGGACTGCGATAGGCTGATGATGATGATGATGATGATGATCCTAATTTAATTTACTGACTTAACAAAGACCTTAACACTTCATCAACATTTCAAACCCACCGTAACATATGCGATGGAAAAACAGAAAACAACATAATTTGAAGGGAAAAAAATATAGTTTTTTTATATTGAAATTTCATTCAATTCCGCGAATTCAGTTTTTAGGGTTCCGTAGCCAAAATGGCAAAAACGGAACCCTTATAGTTTCGTCATGTCCGTCTGTCCGTCTGTCCGTCTGTCCGTCTGTCACAGCCGATTTACTCGGAAACTATAAGTACTACAGTGATGAAATTTGATGGGAATATGTGTTGTATGAACCGCTACAAAAATATGACACTAAATAGTAAAAAAAAGAATTGGGGGTGGGGCCCCCCATACATGTAACTGAGGGATGAAATTTTTTTTTTCGATGTTCATACCCGTGTGGGGTATCAATGGAAAGGTCTTTTAAAATGATATAAAGTTTTCTAAAAAACATTTTTCTTAAAGTGAACGGTTTTTGAGATATCAGCTCTCAAAGTCGTAAAAAGTATGTCCCCCCCCCCTCTATTTTTATAACTACGGGGTATAAAATTCTAAAAAAAATAGAGGTGATGCATGCTAATTAACTCTTTCAACGATTTTTGGTTTGATCAAAGTATCTCTTATAGTTTTTGAGATAGGTTGATTTAACTGTAATTTTGGTTAAGTTATTGTGCTTACACTGAAAACGATGGCTGCTACGGAACCCTTTGTGCGCGAGCCCGACTCGCACTTGGCCGGTTTTTTCCTTTTCATTTCATCACCTGTCACTAATATTATCGGCACGCGTGTCCCAGTCGTTATCAGAGCCTTCTTAAGTACAAGCTTTACATAAATTGAGTACAGTCTTGAAGCCATATTGTATAAGATTATTATCAAGTGGTTTTGAGATCAGAAATAAGATCTAATGCGTCGTCATTGAAAAGTGTTTTGTTTTTATGATAATACGATCGTCTTATTGTTTTTGGATATTGAACTGTGGTAGGCTAGAAGAGATGAGTTATTTTCCATAGTGCTTTTGTCTTTGAGGTGCCTCTCATCTTCGAATTAGACTTAGGCACTGGAAACTTTTGTAAATACGAACCGTCGCGTCGTACCACTAAAACTTTAAAACGTAATTTTAACACAAAAATGACAGATTATGACGTTGAAATAACGTCTATTATGCAGCCACACTTTTTTTAGACAAGTGTTCGACAGATATTTAAGTTTTTGTAGTTAGGCCAGGAGAGTTTTCTGGAAAAGTAAATGGTGCTCCGTAGCTACATTCGGCATTTCAAAATGGTTTCTGCATAGCAACACAATGTTGCGTGTTTTTTTACTAATTACTGCTATAACAACTTAAAAAAATAGTTTCTTAAATATTTATACCATAAGAGTAAAGACAATCCCACCAAAAACATTAAATGTAAAAAAATGCCAAGTCTCTCGATGCAGTCTTTCCATCGTAAAAAGTTTTGAGATCTCATAGAAGCCAAGTCCTATTCAAAATATTTTGTAGTTATAAATCAACATTTAGTAATTGTATCAATAGTTTTCTTTATATTATAATTATAGTGACTTGGCAATGAGCACAAGAAGAAATAAATAAAACGGCATATTTGGATTTAATTTTCTTTTGGTTGATCCGTGTCGTCCCAACCGAATTTCGGCAACGGCAGTCAGTCTTAGTGTACTCTCGATTCATTTACTTTCTTAAGCGATGGCCCGTAAGGTATTCTTAATTATTGTATTGGAGCATGTAGTCGGTAGTGACCATCATGATTCCCACATAACAAATAATCTGATCACTGGTCTCGTCAGTAATATTTGCACATAATTCCAGGCAGCAAGCAGCTTTTAATTTGTGCTCATTGCCAAGTCACTATAATTATAATATAAAGAAAACTATTGATACAATTACTAAATGTTGATTTATAACTACAAAATATTTTGAATAGGACTTGGCTTCTATGAGATCTCAAAACTTTTTACGATGGAAAGACTGCATCGAGAGACTTGGCATTTTTTTACATTTAATGTTTTTGGTGGGATCTCATTTATTTTTTGTAAGTGTATTTCTTTCTTTTTTTTCACGTTCCATTACACTATATTTACAATTACTACTATAACAATATATTAATAGGGCTTAAACTTATATATAATGTATTATGCATATATATATGTATAATAAATAACTAACTAAATAAATATATATCTACTAACTTACAAACTATAACTAGCTAAACTAAACTAAATAACACGTAAAGTTCTCCGAATATCAATTATCACTACAATATTTTTTAGTTTCGAAATGGTTTTTCATAGACAGATGGCGCTATCAAATGAAATTTATCGAATTATTTTGAAGTACTACTTAGACTGCGCTTTGTAACGAAACCATAGCGCGATTCAGACAGGTACAACGCCATCTATCGAGCGCGCATACAATATTTATCGCAATACAATGGAGTTTTAACTTTATTAATTTAATGAATTATGAACTTTATGTATTAATTTGTATTAATGATAGTCTATGTATTACATTTATATTATTCTTTTCTATTCTATGTATGTATTCATCCAATTGAATAGGTACTTAAACAACGAACAAAGTTAATAATGCAGTCAAAATCCATACATAATGTGCTTGCCAAACCGCAAATATAAAATTGTTTTCTATGGCATATTATTTTTTAATGTTTTTATAATTTTTCCTTTATATGTGGCTAATGATCTATCTTGGTGCAAAATTTGAAGTTTCTAAGTCTGCTAGAAGTACCTTAGATTTTTGATGATCTGTCAGTGAATCAGTGAGTCAGTGAGTGACAAAATGGTGTAACTTTGATCGACCGTAACTCCTAAACTATTAATTCAATCGGCATGTAATTTCGAACTTAAGCTTGTTCTAATGCCTACTATTATTCACCGCAAACCTAAACTCCTAGCTTTGTCCACGTCGAAGATATAGGAGGGGCGAAACAGCCGCGAATCGCTTCGAGAAAAGATGGTACGGCCGTGCCCGTTTTGCTCGAGACTTGGCTGGGGCACTGCCGTGCCCCCAGATCTGTCGAATGACCGTGAAGATTTGTTACGCGTCAATTTGGCACGACAAACCTATATAGATATTGACTTTGTTAGTATTTTACTTTGTTGCTTCACGTACAATGTTTTACTTCACATACAAAAGTCGATTTCACGGACCATCATAATTGTCAGCAATGTGAAATTGTATGAGCCGTACGTTTTTCTGACTGGGTAGTTATTTTCCAATATTGTTTGCAGTTATTATTGATACAAATAAAAGTTGGTATTACCTGCTGCTATAGGTATAAGTGACTAGCCGTTTTCCCGCGGTTTTACCAGCGTCCTATGGTAACTACTGCCCGTACTGGGATAAAATATAGCCTATGTTGCCTCTTTATAATATTATATAGTATAGAAAAGGGATGTTACCATTTTTTTCTGCAGTGGATAGGAGCGTCTGACTAAAACCCACCCATGTTACGTTTTAAGTCCTTCGTATGTTAAGGCTGCGTTATTTCTGTCAGTTCTTTAACTCTTGTATCTTGTATTGCTCAACTATATAAATTTGTATCTAAGTTTGCCTTTAAAGCGGCTGTTTTGATCAAGGCTGGTAGTCAACATGTAACAACATCGTGTTCAAATTGGTTATTCCCAATGCACTTGTAAACTTATATATTTCTTCAGATTATTCCCTGAACACTTATCATTGAATTTATTTACGACAATTGACACGTGCCGTGTCTCCAAGCAAAGATAAACTTTAAATTTTGAATAATATGTGGACTCAGCATTACTTGTGTATTATTTTATCGGAATCTTATTTTATCGGTAGGTAGAACTTATAGCTAGGAGATGTAAAGATACTTATCTACCTAAAGAGTCCGCTTCCTACTATGGCATGTATGTATTATAGTATCGAAGACTGTAAATAATCATTCATTTAGTCGAGGGTCTGTAATAGAAAAAATCCCACCCAAAACATAAATGTGAAAGACTGCCAAGTTCGATAATATGGGAATGCTTCGCCTATAAAAGAAGTGAGATCTGGATAAGTACCAAGTTCCATACACATACCTCAGTTAAAAATAGTTACTTTTTAATGATGTTACTTGGCAAGTTTTCATACACCTTGTTATAAACCTACTAAACGCAATGAATCAAGTATTTAATTTTCTATTAAAACTTGCCAAGTAATCATCATTAAAAAGTAACTATTTTTAACTGAGGTATGTGTATGGAACTTGGTACTTATTCAGATCTCACTTCTTTTATAGGCGAAGCATTCCCATATTATCGAACTTGGCAGTCTTTCACATTTATGTTTTGGGTGGGATTTCATTTATTTTTGTAAGGTTGTTTATTTTATTTTTTTCTTATGATGAAGTTAGTTAAAGAAATGTCTCATTTATACTATTTTTTAGATTTTTTAATATGCAGTATGTTTCTTACAAAGAAATGAATTAGATAACCTAAATGGACTAGATTTACCAACTGACTGACATGACATGTTATCATATATTATGTTTGTGGATCAAAGTTACACATTCGTTATTTTCGAAAGTGATTCACACTTGGCCGTTTTCAGATTTTTACTTTACTTTGACTAAATACAAACCTTTGTACCATTCGAAGATATATTATATAAATATAGATAAATTTAGTTCGTTTTAGTTCCTTAGGGGTATAAATTTACACCGGGTATAAAACACCTTCATTATTTTGAAACCGACTCACACTTGACCATTTTCAGATTTTTCCCTTTACCTTGACATAAAGACCTACCTCCATGCCAAATTTCAAGTCAATACGACCATTGGAAGTGGTCTAGGTTTTTGATGAGTGAGTCAGTGAATCAGTGAATCAGTGAATAAGTGAATCAGTCAGTGAGTGTATAGTAAAAATAGCGATTTTCTGACGTCAATATCTCAAGACCTACAATAGGTATATTATAGAAATTTTGTATTTTAGATAAGTGAGGGGGTCTCAACAGATACTAGAAATTTGATATGCGTAAATAAAATAGATTTTGAATTACAGGGGGGTCGAATTTGGCCCAAAATGGTTCGTGTAATATAACCCACGGCCGGTGTGTCGCTTTTTTTGCTCGAACTTGGCGGACACACTGCCGTGTGTCTAGATCTACCACAAACTACAATACCTACAAATGAAAAATAATCCTGTTTCATTTATTTACATTACCTGTTTCATTTGTTTCAGTTAAAATACCCATATTTTACAGACCATGCATTAGCAATGTTCTCGTAACAACGATTTGTTATATTTTTAAATTTACTTGCGCTAGTCTTCAGTAATAAGTTAACTCGTAAAACTGCTCGTGCAGTAAAAAACATAATTGACAATACTTACTTGCAATTATAACAATATGTCTTTCTGTGCAGTTGTAGTAAATAAATGGTAGTGTCGATCTGCGGTTTCACCCCTTTCTGTGAGACGCACCCAAAAATACCTGAAGCGTGTCTTGCTAAAAGGAAGAAATCCTTGTAGTAATCTGGAGAAGAAGTTAATACTTGCTCTCATAGTAAAAGTTAATGTTTCTATGTGAGGTTTAGAAGTTATTTGTGTGTTGGCAATACTTTTCGCATAATAAAATTTGAGGTGCAGCAATATGTTGTCTCTTTGCGTTTTCGTGCTACCTATTTTTTTTTTATCAGAGTATTAAGAAGATATGAGTTTGCCATTCCGTAACTTACTCTTATATCACCAAAAAAGACAAATTACTATGTTATAAATTGTTGGCCTTGAAATTAATTGCTACTCATGAAATTATGTCTGATGTTTTCATAGTAGTTTTCAAATAAATATCCTAGGATACATGTAAAATTCTATCCAATCAGGAAAACTCCATCGTTATAAATAAAACACATCAATATTATGATAATAAGGTTTCTTGTTCGATTAATACTAGTTTACAATAAGATTACTTTACCATCCTTAACGTTACAAGTAATAATTAGGTGTATGTTCACAATGTACAATTATGTATGTAAGTTTGTCTTATTCTGAGTAAAGTCCGCCGGGCCGCCGGGCACAAGGGCACTTTAAGATAACGTCCACTGTTTTTTTTAAAGAAAGTAATCGAGATATTCACACACACATTCAAACACGATATTACAAATTATAGATACGATGTAAAAATGTCCCCTTTAAGTAAACGTTTCTACAATGGTTGTGTTAATACTGCGTTACGTAAGATTACGTAACGCGGTCATAACTTGGTTCCTGACTACGAAAGTTATGTTTATTTTCAGAAAGAGTGGATAGATGAGAAAATGTGCATTCTTTCATAGCCGTGTCAAAGCTTGAAATGATGTTATGAGAAAGATCAAACAGTTTTGTAATATTATATTTATAATCTTTTAAAACCATTCATAGTATTCAATTGTGTATAAAAATATTCTTTATTGTATTAAAATCACTTGATTATGACGTGCATAACAGTGATTTTAACAAATAAAATCACTTTTCAAAATCAAATTAGACATTTTTAATTCTTTCATTGATTTGCACACGTTAGTTCAATTTCAACCATCTCATGTGTTTATTGCTTTTTGCACATTTATTGGAGACTTCTGAGCAAAATATATGTCACAGTAAAGTGAACCTTATGATATTTGTCTTCTACGCCTTTTTGTATTGGTTTTTCTACTTTTTGTTACGCAAGAAACAATTTATCATAAGGTTCACTTTCCTGTAAACCAACACGTTACAGACTAAATTTATTACAATTAATTCATAAGAAGTAAACAAGTGACTACATAACTAGTATAATAGTAATTTTACACAGAAAAAATAATTGTGCTTAACTGAATAATTTTAATTAAAAAAATATCTTATGATTTCAGACTTTTTCCAATGTCTCGTTTTTACAATTTGTGCTGAAAAAGTAAGCGCTATTAAATAGAAACTTTGTGCATAGGTATATTACGAATTTACTCCAATTTTGATCATTTATCTCTCGTTAGTTTACGATATCATAATTGAATAGAGCAACAACAGTTTATCACAAAATCAAGGCGGGGATTTACCAATTTTTGAAACTGAAGATATTTCACGATGATAAATAAAGTTCTCTATTCGTTACAAGACCCATATCGCTGATCACTTATCGCAAAACATAGTGTTACTGTCTTGCTTTATCATAGACTTTTAACATGTAACATAGTCTGATAACTCGACTGGTCAAACTGTCTTACAGTGAATACGCAGCTTCATGATTTTTCGTAAATAGTCATGAAAGTTTTTGATATTTTTCGAGAGACAAAGTTTCCTTAAAAAATTCTGACGCCTATGATTACACCGCTTTAAAACGGTAACAAAGAATAGAGGTAATAAGTGCTCATTGCAATTGTCACTAGGTCAAGTATCTTTATGAGTTGGCCACTTAACTGCCCCGAAACGGAAACATTCATATAACTAAACTATGTGCGCAATTTAAGAGTTAAAACATTATAATGTTCTAAGTACAATACCTATAGTTCGTGCCAGTTGTACAAAATTGTCACATTCACACACCCACTCTCGATTAACATTCCTTAGCAAAATAACTGTTTAATTACAATGATCACCACTTTCGCTTGATTAAATTTATATATTTACATGTACTTTTTAAACTAAAAAATATTATAATTCACGTAGTGACTAGTATTAAATGTAAATTCGTAATAAAACATGTACATAAAGTATGAATGATAGTGAACGATAAAGTCTCCTACAACCTGCCAGTAGTAAAATAAATACTCCTAAATATAAACGATATTATATATTCACTAGCATATTATATAAAATAAATGTAAATCTACGCAGACTTGATACAGCTATATAAATTGACAAAATCAAAAATCCATTAGAATACTTACACATAGACTGAATTCGTTCATATACGGTGAACTTAATAGATGAAAAATATGTTTGTTAACGTTATATTTACATTATTTAGTAATATACTAAATTATGTATATTTTGACACTGTTACGGGACCGCGTTAGGTCACATTAGCGGAGAGGAAATATTAGAATATGCTATTGTTTTGTTTAAATGGTACTGTGTGCGAAATGTTATTATTATAAGATCTGTGTACATACGTAAAGGTTGTGTACATAGATACAGGCTTAACAATATACAATGTGACGTAACGAAGCTCCCGTAAGACTCACGCGAAACGTAACCACACTTACCACGACTCACTTACGATCGTAACAATATTAGTTTATTTTACAGAATATTTACAGTAGTAAGTCGCGTCCGCAATGTTACTTCTATATCCGTGGATTTAGCACAATTATTTTTATTTAAAATACAACTCGGATCGAATTTATTTCACGAGTATATCAGCCATGACTGAACAACGCTATGACAATTATTTTTACAAAATCAGACTTAACACATTGCATGTAAGAATTTAATATTCAAGTATTAAAAGTATGACTATGCATGACATCGAAAAATATGCTAGGAAAATAAATTCGATCGTTCGCACTCGAAATTCAGGGACAAATCATGAGTCCACAAAACAACAAATCTTAATATCCAACAATACGTCTCTATCGATAAATTAAATAATAATAATCGATGAAAAATATATATACTCGCATACACTTTATAATAGTCTAGTTTGACGATCAAAAACCTTAAAGGATCGCCTAGATAGTAAGTAGAGCACACTCTCATACCGACACGTTCGTACAATTGTCGGGCAGTAGCGACACAGCACACCCAATACAGAAACTCAACTCTGAATGAGTACATTATGTAATACATCGCATTCATACTTACTTTTCATTTACTTTAGTAAATTAATTATCTTTATGAGAGCTCTTCACGTCATGACATTTTCTAAACCATTAAGTAACAGTAAATTACGTACAAGACATCAAACATTCGCCCCTTATGGCATGGCCATTGTTTTGGACTGGCAGTGAGTAGTATTGTCTTGCCCCTGGTGCTCAAATGTAAATTGAGTTTCTGTAGCAGTGAAGCTGCGAGAGCCAAGAGATGGTGTGGTATGGGCGGCACGGTGTGGGCTCGGCGCTAGGCGGCGGCTCGGCGCGGGGGTCGCGGGGGGCGCGGACACTCGGGGGGCGCGGGGCGGGCGCACGTGGGCGCGGGGCGGGGGCGGCGGCGGCGGGGGCGCCCGGGCCGCGCGCCGTCATACCCCGTCCAGCTGCCGCACGCGCACGTCCTGCGACGCGCACATGTCGGGCGCGAACGGTAAGCACGTGAAGTATGCGCACGCCGCACACTCGTACGCCGGTGCCGCGTAGAACAACGCGACCAGCGCGCACAGCATCCCACCGGCCGACACCAGGCAGACCCAAACTAACGCAATCTTTCTTCGCCTTTCGTAAGGCCCAAAAGTAATGAATGGTAACAACGCGTACGCGAGTAAGAACCCGAAAACGAAGCCGAAGACGTGGGCGAAGTTATCTATCCAGGGTAGAAGACCCAGGAGGAATAACGCGATAGCTATACCGACTAGTTTTAAGATTGCCCGCTTCGGATGCCTAAGGAGAGGCCACGCGCCTATCACTTCTACTATTAGACACGCCAGAAGACCGAAATGAGATCCAGCTGGCCCCACCTGAAAGATATAGAAATTGAGAATTAGTAAACCATAAACTGCTTAGATGCATATGTAACTTTGGATTCAAATTACTGATTCCAATAAAGATACAAATAGACTTGAACTCACCTCCGCCCTGTAAGGTTCGAATATAGCAGACGCCATATTCCCGGCGACCCCACTACCTAAATATATGACAGCTATTCTAACTGGCCCGGCCATCTTCTCCAGGTCCCTCATGAAGAGCCACTGCAGTGCCAACGTCGCTGCTAGATGCAGCAGACCCGCGTGAACGAATAAAGACGTCCATGCTCGGTACAGCTGGTCTGGACGACGTCGCCGCATAAATGGTAGCATGCCGCAGACATCGTCGAGACAAGACACCTGGAAGACACCATTTGTAACATAAATAATAATACTCCCATAAAATTGCAGGCCTACATTGTAAGTTACCTCAAATCGATTTTAGGTCATGTACTGGATTTAAACACTTATCTCAAATTATGCATCGAATCCCCAACTAATCGAACCCCCAAACACATTATCAACAGTTATCAATTACTACAAACCTGTGAACACAATGACGCTTCTTCATGGAAATAACCCTTGACGAAGTCACAGTGTTCTCTCGTCGTGATGACGCACTGGCCGTGGACTCCTATACAGCAAGGGTGGCCTATCACTTCGCAAGCCATGTGCTCTGCGGCGTGGCCTGCCCGACCCGCGGCCGCAGACCCGTCGAGGACCGACTTGCGACAGATCGGCCATTTTGTAATGTCGTCCGGCCATTCGTGCGGCGCTATCGATCGCGGTGCTTCGCAGAATCTGAAAAAGACGCATAAAATTATTTAGGGGAAAAAGAAAATCTTCAAGAACTAAATAGCATGCTTTGTTACCAATAAACTTTAATTTCCAATATGTTAAATGATAAACCAAGTCCAACTACTCATAGTAAACTAGAAAAGTTGGTGGTCTCATCAATGTTTCATAAAAGAACGACTATTTTGTGGGGCCTCGAAATTAAATTAGGAACATTTTTTTATAAAAATGTAGTCATACTTACTTGGGATCTAATCCGCAAACGGACCCTGATATCCGACCTCCAGGCCCCGACTCTCCCGAGGACCATTTCTTCCACGTCGAGATCGTGTTCTGAAAGGTAGACAAAACAAAGTTCACGGTTGACAAGCTTACGCTTCGCCCAAAACTAGGTGTGACCCAAGAGAGCGAAAAGTGAAGATATTTTTCTAAATAAACACAAACATGCACACAAACAAATACATGCAATAATAGTAAGACAACTTTCTCATTAATAATTTTGGAGTCGAAAGTTTTTTTTGGTTCGACAATATGACACAGTTGACAGCTGAACCATCTCAATTCTAAGTATATCGAAGTCATATCCACGTGTCTCTTCAAGTAATTCATCAGTGTCAGTGAAGGGTAAAACGGACGATTGTTCAAAATAGTATCAAATATGGAAACTTCGTTGAAATCTCTCTTTCAATGGAGCATTATTTTAATAACTTGTACTTGTTTACACGTGTCACGGATGTGGTTTTACGTAGACTTACATCTAACAAATACCATACATACCAAATTCTTAAACTATTAGAACTATCAGGATATTTGTAGACACTTACCTTTGATATTAATCCTCTTATCTAAACGTAAGCGTGCGCAAAGATTCAAAGTTAAACAAGACCACATTACACATAATATTAGAAATATTTTCTTCATCAGACAATATACTTAGGTAACTAACGGTACTTGTCTATTTTAGATTGCGATTTCCAAAAAGATTTTAAAAACTTGTAAGACTAAGTAGCCTAAATCTTTCATACAAAAAGATTTTAATGACGTCTGTATATGTTTGTTTTTCCGAGGCATCATAGCTCCATAACGGGCAAAGCAACTTGAATGAGGAATGCTATATACTTCGCTCGTAACTTAACCCTCTTAGAGAAACCAATACCCACCGAACAGTCAGCCTTAGAAGACTGCACACATCCTGAATCATCATTTCGTATGCAGCACGCCGTGTCCCTCTCTCTCCGAGCTGATGCAGCTATCGCTCGTGCGATCCTCGCGTCTCGTCTCATGCAGGGCGCGAACTTCGCTCCTAGATGTATCAGGTCCGCCGCCCGAGGCCCCAGCCAGAATGAAGCTGGCTCTTCCCATTCAACCTGGAATATTATTTGTTTGTGTTAGATTACGGTAGTAGGGGAATTATTTAGGGAAATATAGACGGGAATTTACTGTATCTAAATAGTAAGTAGGTATACCTATATGAATATCTGGCTAAAGATTAAGTATGCACGAAAAATTTTTGCCATTTGTAGCGCCTGATTTATTGGAATGAATCTTTCAGTAAACGAAATGCTAAAGACCAAAATGTAAATCTGTTTGCAGTATCCTGCCATGCAGATATTTTTGCTCTAACATAGACCATAGACCTACCTATCTCAACAATAATAAAACGAAATAAAAATTAAAACGAATATTTTTTATTACAGTAAAAAAACAAGTACAATTAACAAAAATAAATGCCAAAAAGGAACAATCAAGGAATTACATGGACGGACCTTTTGCGGTCACTCGTCGCTAAAAGATAGCATCGTGAAAGACTGCACTAAGCAGCAAAAAGCAGACAAAAGGGGCGGCTCACAAAGACATGTGACCTACATTCGAGGCTCGCTAATACTCTTACTTTGTGCCGCTTTCCCTTGCGTCACAATGAATGCCAACCCTTTGTGGTTGCTACTTGCTAATTGTTAATTTCATATCGAGTTCGTGATAAAAATAAAAACGCATGGCTTTTTTTGTTTTTTTGCTATCCAATTTGGATTGTTGCCAAAAAAGACAAAAGGACACGCTTTTAGCTGATGTATTTCACGAAAACGATAAATGGTGTTCACAAAAGACTTTGCAATTATTTGAGTTAAGAAGCCTTTTAAATAATTTAAAGGTCTCTTACACAATGACGTAAGTAAACCTATTCACCATTAGACTTCTTTCTATATAGAAAATAAACCTGTTCAAATTCACGATTCCTAAAATAGGTGTGCTCAAAAATCTAAAAGAAAAGTAAGATAACCCAATCCCCTGAGTAAATATTGTGCATCGTTCAACTCAGACATTAAATCCGGAGGGAACGTGTTTTGTCTAAAAGCTTCGCCTCGTTCAAACTTGTTATGCTAAGTCTTATTATACGAAGAAACTGAATTTAGACGTAAAGAGACGCACGTATGAGAAAATGAGACATGTAGCTGAGTTACTCGAAGGTATATTTTAAGTTTGAAGTTGGAACAGGGAATTTTATTTTTGAAAAAAAAAAACTAAAATTCTGTCAAAAACCAATTCCTAGAATATAGCTACTAGTTAAAATCTTAAAGGACAGGCTGTTGAACCCAAGAAATATGAACCATTTTTCACACGATGTGTAAACTCTAAAAATCACTCGGGACTATCATAACGCTATGAAAGACCATAAACATTTCACGATTTTGAACGCAGACCCTGAAAAAAGGTTTTATATGCGTCGTCACATAAAATTACTTATTCAAGTGTGAATAAAGTAGGCAATCAATATGCAATGTGATGGAAACTGTAAATGTACCAAGTCTTCTTATCATGGGAAAAATGAGAGGAAAAACTGATATTCAATACTTTTTGGATTCTTGGAAAATGAAAACTGTTTTGTTATACAAAGATCTGATATTTATATAATACATTCGTCATCCTCTGTTTGGATATTGGAAAATAATACATACATATAAACAATTGAGAATTTCCTTAGAATATAATGTTTTAGAATACGAGTATTAACATTTTTAAATTAAATTAACAGTTTTAAATCACATAATGGCCAAAGCCACTAAGATTTTTTCATATTCGTTCATTTGCTTTCCATAAGTTTTTTAAATGGCTTAAGGCTAAGGACAATTGCTGACCCTGTTTGGGCTCAATTAATTCACAGAAACCAATGAAAACTTAAATTCAAAAATCAAAAATAACCCACCTGTTGTAAACTCAAGCTCTTTACCAGAACCTGTCCGGAGTGGGTGTGTCTCCCGAAGCCAACAGGTCCGAACCCATAGCAGAGTAGAGACAGTAGCAGCACCAAGGTCTGTACCGTGCTGACCCACCACGTGAAGTACGGTCTGTAGTCCGTCAGCTCGTCGAGCTGGCGAGCCACCTCCTCTTGATGTGCTACCGACTTGCGGAGCGAACGCCTGGAAGAGGAGATGATCATTGTCATCTTGGATTATGATCTATTGCGTACTAAATAAAGAACAAGTTTGCAAGAATATAATTATAAATTATCGCTTCGCTGTAAGTGGTCCACTGCTGATTATTGGCAATGTTGTGTCGTGCTCTTGTTTCAACGACAGTATTTTAGTTGATTGAAAATAATTGAGATGGTTTCATGGAGAAGAATGAAGACATAATTATAACATAGAATAGATTAGTACGTAGACGTACACAACAGGCTTCTCATATCAATTCCATTTAATCAAGATTTTGTTTCAATTAAGAAAACTAGATCTTGTTATTAGTATCTACTTAATATTGAAGAGATCTAGTAATAAAATTATTCAAGTCACTTAAACATAAATTCCCATTTAAAATGTAAGACATACAACAAATAAAAAACAAAGTTAACACAGAGCAAAAACCTGGCATAACTAAGGACATTTTACCATAAATTAATGTCATATCTACGGGTATTAATTCAAAAAGCCATTACAGCGAGTTTTAAGTGGGAGTCGCGTAAACACCATGATGTATGCGAGGCTCAGGTGAGTTATGAACAAGAACGTTGCCGTGCAGTTACGAGGGTATTTTTTTAATCTTTCTTTGTTACTTTAAGTAAGATGCATTATTCGCGTTCTAAGTTTTTGTATTCATTCAAAGAAAACACAAATTATATATTTTTTATGATATAATTATTAAATATAATAACATCCCTATTTTATGTAGATAATTCAAGTGCACATTTATTCAAATAATGGATGATATTGATTTATTAGCTGCGAGACCCTCCTCTTTATCAGAATTTCAAGATAATTACTACTAAGCTATAACATTTTGAAATGATCAAAATCTCTATACAAAACAACTTAATTTAGTCAAATTAAAATTTAATGACCAAGTATTTTGATACCGTCATCATTGTTCGATTACACCAAACTAGTAAATAAATATCACAAAGTAGGTCAAAGGCAGGTCTCCCTCAAGGACGTATTCAAAAACTTGACCTGGTTAAATGTATGGTATTTTAAAGGAACTATTAATTATATTTTGGAAATTACTACATTTGAGTAGCGGCATTTTGTGGTTATCATTTCGGAACATCTGTTATTAGAGGTATTCTAAAGTATACCATTAGACATGATGTAGTATTCAAAATATGAAAATGTTGCCATAGTAATTTTGAATTATTGAAATAAGTCCATTATTTCATTATTTTGAAAGCTACAAATACATTTCCTAGATGCCTGTTGATTTACTTATCTGCCAAAAATGAAAAAACATTCCGTTCCTACACTAAAATACCACGAAATTCTTCCAAGAATTCTACCTACAAGTTTAAAACTTTAACATATACTCGTTTACTAAAAAGAGAAGGCCAGGACAATTTTCTAGAAACACAACACAGCTCTGAGGGGCTAACAAAATAAAAACGGCTAGAGCGCGCCCCTCTGTGGGAACTCTTTAATAATTACGCGATGGGTCGATAGCGGTCGTCGACCGCGTGGAAATAATTCTCTGAACAACTGCTATACTTACGTTCTTTGTTTTACCCACAGTTTCACTCCAAAAAGGCTTAAAAACGAAGCGTTTTCCAACTTTTTCGGTATGTTTTAAGAGTTGGTTTCACGTTTCGTTTGGTTGTGAATTGCTATGTTGCCAAGGTAAGATAATGATTTTGTTATAAGTTTTAAACAATAATAATGATGGAAATTATTACTTTGCGTAATAAACAGGATTCTTTGACCCTTTGTTTACGGATAGCTTTCACTGAATTAGCTTATGTGGCTTTACAGAAAAATAATATGAAAGCTTCAAGGAAGGAAACTTGACAAGTGTTTATTGAAGGGATTTCCGAGAATTCGGCTTCATTATTTTTCACACATTACATTATATTTGGATACAGGATAACTTTCCGGTACTCATAAAATTCATGGAATTATATTTTCCTTCAAAAGACCAACGACCTTTTTAGCGAGATTTCATCCTTCATACTTTATGGCATTTATTAGAAGACGTATCCCCGCTGATTTGGGCTCGACGGATCAACACTATATTAAACGGATCCCTCCGTAGCAAACCTAGGGATTGTCCTCAATTTGCCAGCACGGTTGAGCAAACCTATCTGTGCCTTACATAAATCTCCCTTATTTCCCACCTAATCCCAGACTCGTGTTACAAAAATGTTCGGAGAAAGTTATTCTGATATAAACGTTTGGGTTTCGCAGAAAATTCTCGGAACAATTTGATATTAAAACTGAAAAGACTTGCCAAGTGAGTAATTAATGTATAGCTCAGTCAGAAAAAAATCTTCAAAGATTTTGTTCGTCGTCATTTTCAACTCACTCCAAAAGAACAGTTTCTCAGACAGAATATTAAGCACTTCAGTTTAGAAGTCTCCTTTAATTGTACCACGTGTACCTTCTCTTCACAACTGCTTTAATCTGGTTTTGCCCCACTGTCGTTAACAAATTAACATCTCAACAGCTATATCCTTACCTAAAGAATCTACCAACAACGCCCATGCCGAACTGCCTCCTGTTAGAGTTGTCGGCTAAAGGCTCCAGCATCGGTCCTGTCCCCCACGACATAATCCACTCTGGTCTCCGGTACTTCACGCTGTTTGAGTCTTAGTGATGGGACCACGTAATGGCACGGCCTTCTCTTCACTTCTCCTTCCATTCGCAGCTTCTTTAGCAGCTGTGAAGACCCCGCTCCACTTCCAAAACAAATGATGTTCTTAATTCCTTACCTAAAGAATCTACCAACAACGCCCATGCCGAACTGCCTCCTGTTAGAGTTGTCGGCTAAAGGTTCCAGCATCGGTGTGTGGATGCGAGCTCCCCCAGCCCCCCACGACACGCTCCGCTCTGGTCTCCGGTACTCCACACTGCTCGACCCCAGTGGGGATCTCGCCCTGGAATTAAAGACATTGTTATTAGACAAAATGATCTATATTTAAAACTAGTATGACAAAGTTGAAATTCGTTTGTATATAGAGGATTAATTCTGAGGTATTTTTTCACCTATTCTGATTATACTAATTTTGATATTATATGTACCTACTGCAATTTCCAGAGGTTCATTAGGACATTGGTTCCTTTTAACCAATCTTTTATTTGGCCTATGTTTGGCCATAAAACTGCCGATGCCCTCAAATTAGACCAGTACAAGTTTTCTTACAAAAGAATACATTTGGAGAGAAAACTGCTGCGTGATAAAAAAACAATTTCTATTTCTAAATCCAAATAAAAAACAAAGAGCCGTTAAATTAATTTGAGCCTCATTTTACAAACCTCAAAAAAAAGTTCTCATGTCGACCTTAAATTTTACCAGCAAATAATGAGTGATAATAAGCGTTTCGTAATAACATTATAAATTCATTTGGATCAAAGAAATTGCTTTCCTAAGGCGTCTGTCTTCACTTTGATGTTTTAACGAGTAATTATTTTTTTACTTGTAAGTTTTTTCCTCACTGACCTTACTTTATAAATGGAAATTGTGGCTGTGAAATGTGTTAAATAACTTTCCTTATCTTTAAGTGATTAATATTTTTTTTAACAACGAAATGTTAATTTTTCTACCAACGACTACCTACATCTTTATTTTTATAACTGTTTCGTAATACTACTTAACATTTTTGTATTATTTTGACAGTTATACAAAAAGCATCATTACTACCAAACTAAGAATTGGAAAGAATAAGTCCGTCATCATAATAATAAATACAAACACGTTTTATGTATAAAGATTTCAATATAATTTACTATGAACTCCTAAATAGCTACCCTTACAATTTTAACTTTCACTATCGTCCCTGTCACGTCATAAATTCAAGTCCTACATATATCTGTAACACATACATACATACATAGGTTACATATGTCAGCATAGTCCGAAGATTTAATCTCCGATCACAGACCCTTGTCACAAAGATTTGGGACTGATACTTTGCACGACGCATGCGCGTTAGACTGTCTGTTTTTTATTTGCTTTGACACAACATACGTACAGCTGCAATGCGTGCCTTTCACCCCTCTTTGTACTTCTATTTGCAACTTCAGCTACCTTGTGTTAAAAGTGCACTAACCCCCAGTCTACAGAAAAAAGTACCCCACCAAATGAGCCAGCCCTTTTTAATTAACTTCGAAATTGAAATAAGAATTGCTATTTTAAATTTGGAAAACCACTGACGCCTTAAAATTATGCAGTCAGTTTTAAAACTAAAACATTAGCTTTGTTAAAGAAAGCAATCAATTATGACGAGAATAATCATGAAGAAATATTAAGGTACATTTGAAAACTTAGAGCATTAATTTCCCTTTACTTTGGCTATATATCATTAGTGTTTAAAAATAGCAACATTGAAAAACTTGGCAAAAACCGAATTCCAAAACAATTATTGAAAAACAAATCTATGCAGGCTTTAATTTCAAACCAATTATTGAAAAACAAATCTATGCAAAGTAATTGCTTATGCACACTTAATTAAAACATAACAAAACATTTCTGTTGAACTAATGAGTGAAATCAGGCGTAATAGAGAGAAAAATTACGCGCAAATGCCAACGACCGCACGCCCGGTCAATAGTTCACAACAAGCTTGGAATAAAGCGAAAATTAATTAAATTTATTATCCTCATGATACATTTTAAAACGTTAAAGTTACTCATGTGAAATTCACGGTAAATGAGGTTATATTAAACATCATATCTGATTAATTAAATGCACGAAATCCTGGGTTCGATGCTCTGGTTGGTAGTTTTATTGAATTTTTCTATCAGGTATTATCAGATAAGCTGGTTTTAATTATTTTCTCGCAAAATGTTTTCCGTCAAGGAACCACTCAATCACTGCATAGTATAAAACAGTCGCTTTTTCTGTCCCTATGTCCCTTTGTACGCTTAAATTTTCCAAACTACACAAACGATTTTCTTGCGTTTTTTTAAATAAATAGAGTGACTAAAGAGGATGGTTTGTACCTACGTACCATAACATACATTAAATAGTGAGGAAATACTAAGGTGTCAAATATCCAAGCATGCACGCGCGCTCATAGAATATCGCATAAAAATTGTCGCTGCATACGAGAAAAACAAACACATACATTTTAATGAATATACCAGACCCAATTAATTCACAATGGAGCTACCACACGTTGCACTATATAATAAACGAGCTAATTAATCCGTCGAGTTGCAACATGCTGCAAGATCTGGTTCTAACAGGATTATTAGGCAAACTTAGCTCAACTTGACGTGGTTTACTTAGTATCGCGGCTTTATACTGCTGTTACAGCTCCATCTTTAGTTATGAAGTTTGGGAATAACCACCTATTTGATTGTAAGTTTGAGTTGTTCAAGCGGTTTGAGTTTTTGTGTGATTATTCCGCGTTTTGTTGGTCTATAATGCGTTTTTTCGACACGTCTTCAGAATATAGGTTCAGTGGCCTGGCTTTATGTTCTCAAACAATTAAAATAAAACACTAATGTCATTTGAATCTTGCATTTTAAGTGTCACATAAATCTCTTGTTGTCACGGTAATTTTGAAATTAGTCTCAAAGTTTTTGCAAAGCGAAATTATAACAAGATGACATTTATTTTGATTGTGAATCCTTTCAAAAGAGAATTCAATTCTTGGCCATATTTCATGGATCAGTGGTACCTATGTTTTCAGTATAAACTGAGCGGTGCTCGAACTCCTTATATGTAAGTGTACTTATACTGTTTACCTACTCGTACAACAAGACAATCATTTATACACCAAATAAAATGTATCTTAAGTAGCACTTACACTCATTAGTTTACAGTGGAACTGGCGTGCACCGTTTATAAAAGTCCCCTAAAAGGGTTTAAAAAACATAAACCACTCACCCCTTAGATGCGTCAACATGATCAGCCTCGTCGTGACTCTGCAGCGGCGTCGCCGACGTCGGCGGCATGAAGAACACATCGTCGACATCCACCTCGTCGGGCACCACGCCGCGGAATGACCGAGACCATTGCGCAGACGTCGATTGGCGCGAGCGCCGCGTCACCGCCTAAGGAAGAAATGGATAAGTAAATAAAATATCACACAATTATCACTGAATATTATAAATTGTATTACATAAGGGTGCTTCTAGACGGGTCATTTTTAGGCTATATGTAACTGCAACACAGAAATCGTAAATTTTTTGGCAAAATAGCTTAAAAATGTAGCCCCTTCCTTATAGACGCGCCCTATAAGGAAGCAAAATGAACTAGTGAATTAATTATTGTGTTCTTCACTACTTAGTTGACAAATTAATTTGATAGTTAGATTAGATTACATTTGTTTATTTGCATAAAACAGCATGCGGAGCTGTTACATTTGGAAAATGATCTTACATGTTCTGCTTTACTAAAACGTGCGATATGGTTAACATTTTTCACTAGTTTATTGTATTTACGAAAGATGTTACTGTCACTTTTGATTACTATCGTGACAAAATGATATCAAGATTTACAGAAAGAAAATTATTCTTACTATATTAATACACACTTAAAGTCTACCCTCCCAATGGTAATAATGCCTATTAGAGTTGAAGAGTCGAAACATTATTTTCATTTTCTTTTAACTTTTGCTGAACAAAACAAAACACAATCATATTTCTAAGTCTTATTTCATTTCTGACAGAATTCTGGTTGTAAAAATCGTTTGTTTCGAAAGTCGTAAATTATTTTTTTGTTAATAATTGATATCGTAGTGTCGTGACAAGAAGCACTAAGGTGGTAGCGTGTTGGAACTAATATTATTAATGTTTGTTACTCAAATATAGGTCAATGAGGATGTCAACATATGTTTGATAGTTTTTGGATGTATTGTTTTGAGTATACATATATTACTTATTATGTCTGGTTTTGTTTAAAGCTGAACAACGGTGGCCCATAGTGAGTATAAAAATGCCACACAAGTTATTAAGGAATCCAGTCCCCTATTGCAATATTTCTATAAGGAAATCCCAAGCCAATCGCATTCAGGGATCGATTGCAGATCACACCTTGTTAATAACTTTGTCTTTTAAGACATATTACTATTATGTATTTGGTGAAGAGCGGGCGTCTGTAAATTGTCTTTTGTAAATTTGACCTTCAAAAAGTGCTGATTTTCAGCCTACTTTGAAGAAACTTAATATTAGCTTTTACTTCTGATTTTACAGCTTATTTCACATAATATAATTCATTTGTGCAAACTTCTTATATAAATTGAAATAGCCTCTAATATTACACATACTATCAACCTTAACAGGGACACTCATGAAGAAATATGGAAGATCATTAAAATTCCTTCGATGAAATATGTTGGTTACACTGGGGACCAATGAATTTGGGTAGTAGGGTACACTCATGTGTGCTTAGTACTTAAGCATTTAATAATATTGTAAAAAAAATGTGACACTCATGCAAAATGTGCTCAATTTTGTTGTTTTGTTCAAACGTAAGACAATCACTAAACAGCGTCTTTATTTCTTTGATAAACCTAAATAATACTCACTATGTGAAAAGGCTACATATTATGACTGAATGCCAATAAGAAAGAATAAGCCAGCAATTATCAAACAAAGAAACATTAATTTTACAATCAGAACTAGAAAAACATTCTAAAGCTTTTAACCAACTTTCCAAAAAGGAGTAGATTCTCAATTCGACCACGCTGTTTTTTTTATTCTTTAACTCATATCTTTGCTTTAATTGACCCGACTTAAGCACCAAAGTGCAAGTAACACGGACCGGCAAATTCAGTAACATTTAGAAGTTACAAACAGAAGTCAGTGAATAGATTCGGACGCTAACACTGCAACTGTCGTAACAATAACTGTGACTGTACCACTGAACTAACTGGCAAAGCGAATTTTACTAACTACTACAGTATGTCCACAGTTTAAACTAATAGAGACTCCTTTGATCTTCTTCACACGGAACGTTTGGCATAAAGAAATTTATTAGATACGTCAGCAAAATAGAATAACTTCATGTTTTTAAGCCATCAGTGACTAGGGAAATATCAAAAGTTTATTAACTAAATGAAAGTAAGACTACTTTGTTGTTAGCAAAATGGATTATCTTCACGATTTTAGACCACTAGTTTAAAATGTTCTAGGTCTAGTTTAAAAGTCTATTTTTATTCTACTACGGATTCAAATCAATTTTCGGAAAACACCATTAATTTTTACTTTAGTAGTATAAAGATACGTTTTTTCATATTTTGTAATTATTTTAAATCTCCATATTATTTAGTTGTTAAACCCAATAACAGCTAAAACACGCTAAGACCAAAAGCGTCATAACCCTTCCAAAGCTACCATGACCTAAAAATATCGCAATAAACATGGCGTCCACTAAAAGAACCCGCTCACGTCAGCCGAACCCAGGAAGCAGTAGTTCGCAGTCCGGCAAGTTCCTTCCCCGGGATATTGCCGGAAAAGGGGGGCGATCCGATTATTTACGACCCCATAACGGCCCCCTATACCCAAAAGACATCACTTTTATAATTTATTGCGCGGAAATATCGCGGTCTAATTCGTCCCTCGTATATTATAATTTTTGGAGGGTTAGGACAGCCATATGTTATGCGTTACCGATCATTTGCCTGTTCCTATTGATGTTACCGGTGGGTCGGGAATTTTTTCCTTGAGTGTAAAGTACGTCGGTGAACAAATTGGTTTTTGCTCTGCGTTCCTTTTGTTCGATTCCCACATGTGACATTTATGTGTGGATTGCATTATGGTACAGAGTTTCAAGATAATCGGAAACCTGTGACTTCACAGAAAAGAGGAAAATAAATAAGTAGACCAGCTAGTCACGCTTGCTCAATATAAGTAACTCTAACATTTATTATAACACACTTATTACAAGAAAATTTCTACTTGAAGCAAGCAAAGTGAACATAAAGTTACATAACATAACTGATACCGTTCGTAATAAATACACGGACTTAATCTTATTAGTTATGTAGTAACTTCCCAGCTACGAGAGCTACGCGACTGCTACGCCGTAGTCGCGTAGCCACCAAGTGGAGTTGGCGGCGCGTGATATGATTTTGAATTATGCGAGCTTTAAAGCTTGAATAGATGATCGACTAAACTATTTTGTACTGTTAATATTAGTATGTATTTGTGTTAATGTTACCTAGAGATTATGGTTGAACTAAAGTTAGTTTAGTCTTGTGAATAGTCTCTTAAGTTACATTGATTTATATGTACATGAAAATTCTATCTATATCTTTCGGCATAATACCCATATATTTTTAATATATTATCATGAATACATCATAGGCCTATATTACGAACGTAGGTATATTACTTGCTATTAGTATCGACGTTCACCTCTGCCTAACCATTTAGTCAGAACGTACGTAACTTTAAATTACGCTCGTCTATACTATCAATTCCAGCAAACCAACCGATACCAGTTAATCGTATGATTTAAGACGATACCAATCATTAGATTACCGGCTCCATATATAGGTCAGAACAGCCATTTATATCAACTATCTGAAAATTAACTAATCTATAAATCACTCATCCCTCTCAAAATCGTTGACCTAATTCGTCTCAAAATCTGGCACAAACATATATAAAGCTACGTATATATATAGTACATATATACGCAATTTTATCATGAGCCACATAACGCGCTATGTATGCATAAGTCGGCACAGAGGTCCATTAACTCTGTATATTCGCTGGTTTAGGATTTCAAGTGCTTTTAGCATAGTTAAAACAACTTTTCCGTTGAGATATTTTGCCAACTTTTAAATGGTTAACGCGTGAAACTAGGTTAGCGGCTAACTATGCCACCTGTGCTCGTGTGACTTGCTGTTCAATTATCATAATTTTATGCTACATTATTCGTGTTATTTAGTGTCCACTTCTGGTTTTGCATTTAGGGTCTCTAAATGGGACCTAATTTATTTTCTGGCTGTAATAAAAGTAGGGATATAAATAAAGCACCTTCCTCTATAAATTAGGACGATATCTTTGTCCTTCAGAATAAAGTCCGCTAGCACTATCACATTGAGGGAGGTCAATAGCCTTCTTACTCGCTTTTCATAAAATGTACGAGCATTGACCGATGATCGGGTCAACTTTAAGATATCGTGACGATATTACTTCTAGAAGCACAATTAAACATGGTTTGAACTGCTAAATATTTGAAGTAGGAATTACAAGATAGGTGAAAAATAATTTAATACAATTAATTTTGAGTATTAACACTTTTTTTCTCTGGTAGTAGGTCAATGTTAATACTTGAGAATCATAACTATTGAAATTAAAATTAAACAATTAGTAAACGCTCACTACAAACCGTTATTATTTGCATAATAAAATACCATACCAAAAAATGTGTTCTCGTATTTTTACCCTACCCTTGGCGCTACGGTATTTTTAATCGACATCCCAAAAAGGAGGAGGTTCACAATTCGTCGGGATTTTTTTCTTGCTCTAAAACTGAATTTAAATGAAAACAATCCGCCCTTCTAGCTGCACTCAGCCCTCAACTATCACATCCCCATATATTGTAGTACCTACACACCACGTTCACCAGTACGAACTCCAGTTATTATCATAACAAGGTTGGCTCTTACCGGCACGTGACACTCGATGTACTCGCGATTCGCTCCTATCGAATATTCTAGAATGTACGGTAGACCGCAAGTCAGTGGTAACTGTCATGCACCTTAACTCAATAGTAATAAGTACGATTTTCCTATAAAACTGTTACCACTGACCTGTAGTTGACTGTACCAAAAAAAGAAGTCATCGAACGTTCAGGACATTTTGTTTTTCTTATGTACTAGTTGTTAGGGATTTCTTAAATTGAATTGTGTTGGTGTTAGTTTAGCCTTGTATACAGAAGTTATATTAAGTATGTATTTATAAGCTAGACGAGTGTCTGTGTGGGAATATTTTCGTTTCATTATCTTAACGTTACTCGGAGTATGTTTCAGTATGAATAACTTCTTCTTGATTCTTGGAAGACGTTGTTAAATTATTTCGTAAAATACGAGAAAGTTATAGTGGAAATATTTAATGTTAAAGATATTATGGTATAGACTTTATTGCAATGGACTCATTAATCATTCATTGCTATTCCGATAACACGTTATACATTGACATTATTAAAAATGATATTCAATAAAATATCTCTTCATCGCTACAATATAGCAAATACATACCTACGCCCATTAAATGCAAAATTATTTGAATTCAATTCATATTCCACTATAATAAGATCCAATTTAGAGCGCACTCACAAAAAGTCGCATGTGAACGTCTTCGGAGTAACGAGATATCTTCGGCTCATATTTTACGATACACCTACATATATTAAGAGCACACTGCCAACTTTTAGTCGGCCGATAGTTTGTTTGGGCTCACAAATCAGTAAAGATAAATGTTGGAACACATTAAAATAATCTGGCGTAGCCGGAATCAGATCGATTGGAAACTTTGATTACATTTATTTATTTAACAGTGTATGTAAACAGTTGATGAGACAACTAAAAGTTGAAGAATCAATTACAAAGGCACTGCTTATTTCTTAAGAATTCTCTTCCAACAGGCCCTTGGTTAGAATAAAGAAGAGAAGTGGATAGATATAATATATTGTCACTTTCATTTACTAAATAAATACGTCAAGTACAATATGTGTATATTTAGACATTTTTTAAATAAATGTTTGCCCAACCTTTGGGACAACAGTCGGCCGACTATTTAGTCTGCAGTTTGCAATACCTTGCAACCGTATGCCGAACATCAATAGCGAAGCCACGTCGCCACGACGATGCCACACATATAATATTTATGACTACGTCTATTAATATGGAATGATTTCCAAGATATAAACTGATATGTCTTGGAGATACATTTTCGGAATTGCTTGAAGTTCATTGGACTCAATCTTGAGATATGATTTTGTCACTCGTTATAATAAAGGTATAAAAGAAAACACCAGAATGTTATTCTTTTTCTATAATATGTTTCCTAAAGCTTTTGGATTTCTTTTTTATGATATATGTAGGTACTTATCAAAATAATACCTCGGCTTATTTTCCAGGTGTTAGCAAAATAAAACAGGGTACTTATATCTCTCTTTGTTTGTATAGCAACTTTTTAAGTCTATAGACAAAATTGTAGTCACTATGGTGACAAGCTTCTATTTTTTTTTATGACATAGTTTTAATCCAGAATTCCAAATCTCTTGTATAAATGGCATGTAGGTAACTATACTTTTTGGGGTAGTCTATATTTTAAGTCTTAACATGTCTATAGTTCCTATCCTATTCATCCTGAAATCATTTTTTTTAATCTTCGATTCTAAATGCCTTTTCATATTGGTGTACGAAATGAGCGATATCACTTGGAAAGACTGAGCGGAAAATCCTCTAGCGTGAAAACCTGCTATCCGTTATTTACTCCTTCCTTGTGGCTGCTCATGATTAGCAGCCTTGTGGTACCTATAAACTATTTTAATAAATAATACTCACAGTAACAACATAAGAAAGGCCGGTGAGCGTGAGCCGCGCGACACTATCCTTCCCCGGCTGCGGCAGGGAGGGCGGCGCGGGCTCCTCCAGCGGCGCCGGCGCAGGCAACACGTCGGGCCGCTCCCGCGCTCGCCCCCGCGCCTCTCTGGGTGCTGCGCCCGACGCTCCGTACATACTGAGGACATAAAATGTATTAATTAGGTATTGAAGCAGAAGACAAGACTGTAATTTTATTTAGGTTTATGGAGAGTCTCAGTCTCGCTTGGGAATTAGAGACAAAGTCTTTATATAATCCCTAAAGACTAATGTCGAATTACTGTGATGTCCTCCTAGCCGCTTATCGGCTATGACGGCAGTTGTCATGTAAGGAGATTAGCCACCTGCGCAGGACATACGAGTATTATAGTGCACAAGCATTCGCGCAGACATAGGTGCACTCACTATTCCTTCACTCTCATAGCCCGATGGGAGGGCAATCCGACACGACCGGAGAGAAATTACTGTATTTAGAAAACAAATCAACTAATAAATAAGTTATTAAAACCAGCTGTTAATTGATTTCATAACACCAGTCCACTTCAAATTGACGGGTTGTTGATTGAATATCGCATCTAAACAGTCTAAAACGTATCGATGCAACGGCAGCATTCCATCGAAATGCATGATGACTACACCAATTGACGATAATTTGCACATGACGGTCTACGTTGCAAATATACCCTAACTTAATTTAAAGCTGATAAGTTCCTGTTTACGTGAGTATTACGAACGAGTCCCTATAATTTATCAAGTGGCAACTGTTCATATTATGATGATAATGGTATAAGGAATGGGGATGGCGTATTTGATTTTTACACTGACTCTTGTAAAATAAACGTTATTCACCTATACACCACTTTTTATAAAACTGATAGAACCAAAAGGTTGTGTACAAACAAAATGTTTTTATTTTAACTTTCATAAAAAGTGAAATACAAATATTTTGTTATCGTTTACTAAATAACGTTACTCTTTTTTATACGTCAACGTTTTTGTACCACAGTAACGTTGCAAATATTGTTTTAATTGTTCACACGGCCCTTGTGTACCGTGAATAGCCTTTTTTGCATTTTCAATATTTTTTTGGACAAGGACTAATTCAGAAAAAAATATATTTGAAATAGCGAATGTGATACTTACTACGAAAATTCGTCATAAAGATTGCTCTATGATTGGTTGTATTAAGGTCAAACTGCATTATTATAAAAGACCTTGATAACGCTATTGATTGAAATACATACTGCATTCTCTAGTTACCATGTTGTGATTATAACCCTGGATAGTTTACTCAAGGCTAAAGTAATTTAAGGGCCTTCATTAAGTAGTAGACAGTAATTGGCTGATATGATGATGATGAAAGTATTTTTTTTATTACAAGTGTTCTTAAAACTTTAAACGTACAAACTAAAACTTCATCATAATGAGAAGCCTTCATAAAGATATTAGACCAGCAGTTTCTATTACGTGCAATATACAATGACTAGGTACTTCTTAAACCTAAACCATACCAACTTACACATACACCGTCTTACCACAAAAACTTTTAAACGTCAGTTTATGCCTTGTCTAAAAAAATGTCAAATTATGACGTTGACATATGGTTCATTTTGCAGCCAAAATTTTATTAGACAAGTGTAAAACACAGGGTTTAAAGTTTTTGTAGTAAGGCCCTAAGTACCTAAAAAAAGTCCTTAAAACCGAACACAAAGAACCAACGAAACATTTGAAAGTTATCACAAAGTAACGTATTCCATGCTTGCAACGGAATTTATTTTACATTCAATTTTCAGCTCAATGTTGGCATTGCAAACGTAACTTATGAAAGCCGTCAAATAAATATCCAGCATCGACATCGGGAAAACTGAGAAATATTCTAAACAAGTATTGGTATAGCTTCTGTGGAGTGCACACATATTTACGTGATATATGTGTGTGCATTGTTTTATGTATTTAATGTTTAAATGTCATGTTTGTGTTATGGTCAGCTTAAGCTTACACTGCAAAATGTTTTCGGCCGATAGTTTGTTTGAACTCATACATCAGTATGAAGATGAAGCGTAGTACGTACATTGCAAAGATCAGGTATTTAGCCGGTATCAGATCGACTGAAAGCATGAATTGGAATCAAGATTGAAAACAAGGAAAACACGATTGATAAAATCAGTATTGATAAAAAACTGTGTTGTTTTATCCTGTTTATTATCCTCAAAAAGTGTGGAAATCTACCAAAAAAGCTTCCACAAAGGCTATGGAAATATCTTAAAGTTCAATCGAAATATTCTTTCGACTAGGTACAGTCAAGCTGAACGAGTTTAACAATTCCCTTTGTAAGCTAAAGTGCACGACGGCAATAAAAATGCTTATTCCGTGCAAACTTCCACGGGACTTGCTTTAAAAATTATTTCATTGGAAATATTTCATAAATATTTTGTGGATTGGTCGTTATAGATCTTTGAATTATTACCAACTTTCATGAGCTTCTTTTGGCTTTTATTTGAACTTTATTATTGTAAGTGGACAAGTCAGCACTATAGTAGCAGAATTTTATCGTTGTCTAAATCCTGACTAAGCACAATAATTGCTTGACATTCTTATTTTTAGAATTAACTTTTTTTATAATTTATGAAACAAATTCTTAAATAAAGTCAGAAAATCCTAAATCTCCCACATACATAAATCTTTAACCAAATCGCTTCAAACAACAAAATATCAGGACCAACTCTATAAATCACATCCAAACTTCGATCGAGTAATCCCAAGCAACCACAAACAAATGTAAATTTAACACCAGCATACAGTCTCCAAGTTAAACTAACAGGAGTCAAGAATTAACAGGAGCATTAATAAGACTGGAAGCCCGGACGTCCCAGCGGGTAAACAACTCATTGTCGTATGACTTACTTCCTCTATTAGACACCCCCTTTAGATTATGATGTCCTGGTACTTCGTGCACTAAGGATGGCCGTTTGTCGGAATTGTTATGGTTATTTCGATCAAGATAGGTAATGTGAGTTATATGAACAGCTTTTGTGGTTACAGGGAAAGGAGAGGTTTACTTTATTTTATGTAAAGGTGAAAATGGTTACTTTCTAGTACTCAATAAACATGATATTTTCTAAGACAGCTTTAGATTTCTGAGTAAACAACGTCGTATTGATTGATTGCATAGTTTAAGCACAAGATTGTTACAACAATCTAACATTCACTAATAACACCTTAAAAATAACAGTACTAACTAAACCAAAACACCAAAATAAATCCACAAGCTAATCAACTAACGTACACCTTTAAAAAAACGAATCCACTCTAATTGCATCAGGCTCAACTTAATTGCCTTGTCTCCAGTAAACTAAGTTCCACGCAAGAATACAAAATGCCTATAAACAGTGACGTCACAGCTGCCGACGGCGAATAGTTACGTTTAATTTTATTATGCCGGGGAGACTGGCCGGTATTGGCAACTGTTCCCGGGATTATTCTGCTTTGTACTCCATTTAGCGGGGCTCTAGTGATGCGATTGCACGGAAAATAGACCAATCGATTCCGATGAATCTAGTGAATTGATAAGTCGAGGAACGTGATCAGTTGGGAGATTGAAACATCAATTGTCAATAAGGATCATTGAGTACTGTATTGTGAGTACCTATGGTATAGGAAACAATAATGAATAGTGTTTTATTGAGCTTAAACTTGTTACTAAGCTAACGTTGAATCACAAGGGTAAAAAAAATATGATTACAACTATACAACACTACCTACGTCAAAATCCTTAATTCACAAACTCGATTAAATAAATGATTTACTGTTACATAATCCAGTGAAATCCTTTGTTTATATAGTGAATTATCTTGTTAAACGTTAAACTAAGGCTTAGGGCACGCCCTGAAAGTGCTCAAGGAAAACAAAGTGGGATTGCTTCTGTGGAAATTGAATTTTGTATCAATCTCGCTGGGACGAGTTAAGGCTATGTCAACTTGTTAGACGAAACTTTCCTGTTATTATTATTTTACTATTTATAGATGTAGTTCTGGAGCTGTGTATTTTGTTGGGTCTCGGAGTGATATTTGTACCTACAACTATAAATATAAAAATTCGAAATCGTTTCGAGGGCTTTTAATCTTAAAGAATGTAAATAATAATTTAAAAGCAATATTTGAGATTTTAATAAAGATAAATTTTGAAAATGTTTACTGAGAACCTGACTCCAATTATAATTATATTATTCTTCTGCTTCATTTATATACCTACATATTTTAATTATAATAGTAGGCAGAGATGGAAAGATTTGAAAGAGGCCCACTTCCGAAGATAGACAATACATGGATGGATTGTTATACATAATATGTAAAGTACACATCATTACGAGGCCAACCAGCTACCTGACAGCTCATTAATTAAGTGGCAAACAATCAGTATCCATAAAACCACTTTACGACCAGTATTCACGTTTTAAAACATAATTGTCAATTAATGAACCATTTTTGCGCGAAACACCACAAAATGACGACATGGTGTGATTTTACGAAGTATTCAATGTGTACATTATTAGTCAATGATACGTATATTGCATTTAATTTTAATCTGAAATTGTTTGACGCGAAATGTAAACCGTTTTCATGTGAGTAATTAGTGGCGGCATTGCTCTATCGTGCGTAAACTGATCCAATTGTGCTGTGTTCAAAAATGGCGGTGATGGACACATTATTTTGTGTTAGGTTATATCGATGACTTAATTATTTTGATATTGATAACAGTCGGTTTTAGTTAAACGAGAACGGGACAGAATCGATAGAGGTTTGTAAGTATAATATGGTTGCCTCATATCTAAAATTAAAGGATTTCAAAGAGACTTTGTGACGAGATATGTATAGATAATTAGGGAGAAATTCTGACTTATATTATAATGCAAAAATATCTCGTCCGTCTAAGAAGCTTTTATTCTAAAACTACTGAAACCACAGGTAGTCTAGTCTAAGAAAGAATATGGGCTACTTTTTATTTAAGTGCAGCAAGTTGTGCCCTTCGTATAGTGGAACTATGGAAACCAGATGGTACCTATTATATAAGAGCTAGAACAACACTAAGTCATTAACTTCATACTAAAAAGGTCAGAAAGGTTAACAACTAGTTTCATCCTGTTACATCCTAATTGGGTTGTGGAGGAACTGTCGAGATCAATAAGGTTGTAACCTAGATGTTCGAAACTGTATCCAGTTGGACTGGAAGCTGACCTAAGAAACGATTGAAAAGCTAAGAAAGATTGATAAAAAGGTACATTTCTTAAGAAGAATGAGAGCATAAGGCAGGTTATGTATTTATCTGGGTCACCTACAAGGACAGTGAAACAGTTTTACCGAGTTAATAAAACCAATTTACGATCAATAATATAACTCGTATTAGCATGAACAATAGTTCATTACGTTCGTTCGCAAAATTATAGGGTAGCCTATTGATTAATGATGTGTGTTCTATAAAGCATACTGCAGGCTGCCTTGAATACCTAATTTATGTAGTTACCTACTTTACTCGGTCCCTAGTACCTAGGTCACTTTTTATGTACTAGGTTCATTTACGTCATCTTCATACTCCATCCATGTTTACTGGTTAATTTCAAGAAACATTTCTCTTAAGTATACACCCATTTTGGCTTTTACCAAACAACCTACTATCGTAAAGGATACTGATTGAATAAGCTGAGTACTCACCTAATATCATCATCATCAGGATGATGATCGGGCGGCAGGTCGGGTCGGAGGTCGCCGAGCGCCCGCGCCGCGTGCCTCCTCCGCCTCTCATACCAAAGCCGTCTTTGTTCCCTCTCATTATTCTTCTGAACGCCGAAGAACGTTTGCGTTTCCCTCTTGAGGTAGTCTCGTACGGCAACTGTGTGCGTTCGCCGTAATCTGACGCCATCTTCTTGGTCTTGGGGAGCGGGGTCTGGTGGGGGTTGCGTTGGTGCGGGAGGGGCGGAGACCACGCGGGGAGGGGAGGCGGGCGCGGGCAGAGGGGGCGCCGGCGCTGACGCCGCTGGTGATGACGACTGGCATGCCAGCTGCGGCGCCAGCAGGCCCGCGCTTGAACGCCTGTAACAATGAAGAATGGGTCTGTTAATAAAATTGAAAAAGAAACTAAAGTAAGCAACTGTTAGTTGTGGACACGTAAAGTAGGTATTTTTTTCCAGTCCTAGCACAAATTCACTTAGGCATTTCAAAAATATTTTAAAACCCATAGTAACGAAACATGATAGAACGAATTGAAAAAAACACATTCGACAAAACCAATATAAAAAGTTAGCTATACAAAAAACGGAAATGACAGCACGTTTTCCATAAAATTGCAAACTAATATTCAGTATAAACATTGGAAGTTTACATCGAATACAAAAACAACGGAATACCCATAACAGTTCCCGAGTCATCGTGAAATTGGCCAAATTGATTCGGTATTTCCGATTGCAATTCCGTTGAAAATCGATTCGCACCGCCTGTAGTCAATCATCGAGCTATGTTAGCAAATTATTCGACTATTAGACTCTATTTACTAGGAATTTGTCGGAAACAGACTGGAATAATAATATTCAAAGTTGACTGTGTAAATAAAAGAATAACGCAAATAGAATTTATTTTTGTCATGAATTGTGAATGAATTTTCATATTTGTGATTCGTTAAGCTTGTTCTTTTTCAACGTTCTTTTGTTTTTCAACAGAGAATCTTACAGATTACACGCAATGTTTTGACTGTAATTATTTATTTCATATCATCCTCCGAGCCTTTTTTCCCAAACTACGTTGGGGTCGGCTTCCAGTCTAACCGGATGTAGCTGAGTACAAGTGCTTTACAAGGAGCGACTGCCCTATCTGACCCCCTCAACCCAGTTACCCGGGCAACCCAATACCCCTTGGTAAGACTGGCGTCAGACTTACTGGCTTCTGACTACCCGTAACGACTGCCAAGGATGTTCAATGACAGCCGGGACCTACAGTTTAACGTGCCATCCGAAACACAGTCATTGGCGTCTAAGATATACTTAGAAAGTACATACAAACTTAGAAAAGTTGCATTGGTACTTGCCTGACCTGGAATCGAACCCGCGCCCTCATACTCAAGAGGTTGGTTCTTTGCCCACTAGGCCACCACGACTTTTAATTATAATTATTTAATTATTTATACGTAATTATTTATTTCATATCTGTTTAAAAATAACATTGCTCAGATGTCGTTATAATGTTAGTGAAATGAGCAGGTACACTCCAGTAACATAAAATTCATACTTGATCATAATATATACCTAAACCCAATGAGAATATTAAGCAATTTTAATCATTACTGAATGCTCCGACACCAACATTTTACACCTCCATACCACGTTCTCCTAAGGACTCACCCAAAGGCGCTTCAAAGCCATGGCTTGCCTCCCTACGCAGTCTATTTCCCTATTATTTATGCGTTTGCAGCAGTATTAGGCAGACGCAGGTGCGAGCTCAACGAGCAATAATTCCCACGCAAAGCAGAAACAGTAAATTAAGATACACCGTCGTAGTAATGTCTTTGACAAATATTCCTTATTATGGTACTGGTACGCTCTGAATAGAAGATTAAGATGCTTTATGTCGGTGTTTTGTGTGCATATTAAGGTGATGTGTGTTGGTGATTTCATATACGCTAGGGAGGTTGACAATGTGAAGGAAATTGAGCGAGAAATTGGGTGACGCACGAATTTTTGATGACATGGCAGCTTTGTAGTACAAGATAGCGGTGAATGATTTTACTGTGATGTTTAATGTTTGTGTTTGTATTTTGATTTATAGAAGTTACGATTTTCTTGTTTGGTTATTAGTAATTATTTTTCTTCTTCGTACTAAGTTTCCACGCGAATGTTGTCTGTTAAAATTATAAGGGCAGTCTCTGCCTCATTATAACAAAATGCAAACTCGATTAGTTGGGTAGTTCCCTGTATTTCTAGTTTTGTTTTATTTTCCTTAAACTAATAGAATTTGTTACTAGATCAAGCACTACCTTAAACCTATTATCAAAACTACTCAGGAATTTCGCGGAAACAATATATAAAAAGCGTGTGTTCTATTTCTAGTTCGTAACCTTTCCAACGTACATCAAAGTGAGTACAAATGGATCAAAGTACCGTCGCGTTGTGAGGCTTTAGATAAAATGGTTAAATTTAGGAACACTCAATCGTGATCATCATCAATCCATATAATATATAAATAGGTACCATATATAGATACTGGTTTTAACGTAAAAAGGTGTCAATGTACGCACACCCTTGAGATATTCAGCAAAATTGGTTTCAAATAACATATTTCTGAATAAATAAGAGCATTTTTATCAGAATTGCAAGTAAAATCACGATTCGCATATAATTTGACTGATCAACCGTCAAATTCGCTATTCAAAAAGAATGTTTCGAATCACTGGACTGGTTAAACTTTGCAAGTCACAGCGGGTGATCGCAATGTCATTTATTTATAAGTAAATGCAACACTTGTTTTTATTATCCAAATATTTTTTTAAGTAGGTATCTCTGAAAGAATGTACCTTGAGGGCAACTCTAAATAAAATGTTGACGGCCTCTAAAAAATAAGATAAAAATATTACCTACTAAATCTGACAAGACTAATAAAAAATAAATAACTACGATAAAGACTAAAATATTTTGACAGACATTATTTCAGCTTTATTCAAATTCTTTGTCGCTCGCTTAGATTTAGCGTTAAGAAAACATTTTTTCATATGAAATGTTATTAAAATATTAAAATAAGCGTCAACCGTTTAAAACTTACGTCATGTATACTCGTAAAATATGCGTTAGAAAACAAAATAAGATTAAAGATACAAAACTTCTTTCCATCATATGAGTAACAAATGATTCAATTATTTAACTCTTTAACAAATCGTAATAAACGTCAACTTTTTTACTATATTCTGTAGACTACTCCAATCCCAACGTTGTTTGGGAATTGATTGTTTTAAAAACATGAATGCCTTCCACATAGAGGTTTAAGCTTATGATAAACAGCTGTTTTCCTTAGATTCCTAAGATTGATATCTTGGTGTTAAAAAACACTAACTCCCAACTTGTTACCCAGATCACCCAGCTATCGATCATCGTCGAACATTCAACTCACGTCACTCGGCCAATAATGCAGATACCTAGTTTCCATCCATGTTCACAGCTGATTGCTATTCTTACCGCTTGTCCAATATCGGGGCTATATTGCCCCGTATCGGGAAACGTTATTAGGCCATACATCTTTACTTGACAAACAGATGGTTATCACATGTTTTGAAAATGATTTGTTGGTCGAAAAAGAAAAGTTTTTTGTAGCGGATAGTTTAGAATAAAATACTTTTTTAACATTTTTAGCATGTAGGTGTGTATATCATTAGCAGTTTATGACGTAACGTGACTCAAATACTAAGAACAAGATAATTTTGTGAAATCCTATAAAAATTAAAAGCATCTGAGAATCTGTAATATATAGTCTTTCATCTAAAATGTACCGATTATTTTTTTATAAAACTTTTTGGCTATATAATATGACTTATATGTATCAAAATAGCACATAAATAGGCCACTAACACCAATGTCAAATATAACCTTTACACGTAAAGACAACTTCAAACTATTTAACGTGACCTTAATCCTACAATTATCACGGACTGATAATAAGGCCAAGCATGCATTAGAAAGTTCGAGATTAACATCAAATCTTCGGGACAACTATCCAATCTGTTCCCTTAAGGCCTGGCCTAGTAACTTAAATTATATTATCAGTAATCTCCCTCGGTTGATGGCCTACTAAATCCGTGTTACGGGCACTGTAATAATTATAATGTTAATGGGTAAGCGTCTATAAAGTACCATGATAGTTTGTTTGAAATGGCAGAGTATTCAATTGGGTTTATACTTAGTGGATGCACTGTCGTATTATTTTTAATAATTATCGGTGATAAGAAAAGGGCTCGGTTTTTATTTATGGAATATTTACTTTATGTATTTCTGAAAGATTTCATACTTGGGATTTGTAGCGCGGTGCGAAGTGTCATCATTTCAACAATTGTTTGAATATTTTTTCTCTACAGCTGCGGAAAAATACCCCCAGTAATCAGATTTGAATAAAAAAATATTATATTCAAAACATTCGAATACCACCGAATACAATATCAAGAATCATCTCGAAACTCAGATATTGCTTACCACACAAATACCAAGTAATGAGATGCAAATAAACGAAAATATTCAGGCGAACGTTTAAAAAACACTGACAATTGAAAATAACGATTTTTTTTTCAACTGAATTATGTATTCGGGACTTGTATCGCGAGGACTCATGAATAACGAGTTTCAAGGAACGTTAGCGTAACGAGACGGCCATGTTTTTTTTAATCCTTTGTTTATAAAGCCGAGGGCTGTATCGTCGGCCTGTCTGATACCAACCTTTTGTTTTCTTAGAACACTTTTTAATCTTTTTTTGTTGGCTATGACATTTGTGTTTGAATTTAGAACAAGACTGGCAGCATTTGAGGTTTGATAACTAAGAGAATGTTTTTTTTTTCTGATACAAGCATATTTTTGATTTTAGAATTCGTTCTAAATGATTTGCTATTTTTAAACTTTGCCAGTTACATTGTTTATTCTTCAACGTAAGTTAAAGCTGTTTAAAACAGACTGTATAATACGCGAAGGAACATTAAAATGTTATATTTAACTGGACCGCAGTATTAGGGAGACTTACCAACCCATTTGCGTAAAGTATGCGAGCCCATTATGAGAACAAATGTGTGCAGCGAACGTTGCTTGCGTTAATTTTGATATTAGCTTTACTAGAACCTTGCATTATGTAAATTTTAATATTTTTGATTGGTTGCTGTGTAGTTTAAGATTAAGTACTGGAAAGTACTGAAAAATATTAGCAATGAACGAAAAATTACGCAGATCAAGTAAAGATAAACTTTGTAAGATTTTAGTATGATTTTTAATAAGCTTTTGTTTAAGCTGCGCTACTCGCACGTATCAGTGTCTTTTTTTCTATCATTAACTTAACATAATAATGTACTGCTTAATATTTTTTACAGATTTGTTTGTTTCAAAATACATTGCCCAAATTGTAATCGTTTTTTTTGAACTTGCAGTCCTAGCAAAGCGTAGGCGTCTACGGCGCTACGGCGCTACGTGGCTACGGCGTAGCAGTAATTTGTTATGCGAAACACGAACTCAATAACTCAAGTCTAAATGTGGAAGGAAAGAAGGATATATTAAAAGAGCGTTGTGCAATTAACATTGCTATTTGCCATAATGCTTGGCACTAAAATAAACAGAACTATGCAACTGCATAGTATAAAGCGTGCATATCTTACTTTAAAATCTTTTAAACGCTACTTAGAATTTTAATTAAACTCCCGTTCTCTGTTTTCGAAGTGCTTTTTTTCAAAATAATCCCGCACATTCATCTGTAGTTTTAACGCCTTTTTGGTAGTGTAAATGTTTCGATTCGTGTGAAAAAGTAAAATAGAAAAACTTTTTGAGTTTTTCACAGATTAAAGCAACATTTACTCAAAAATTAAATTTCAATTTTGAAGGCTCGAAACTCATCAGATTTGCACGCAACGGTGAATTATTGTCACTTTTGTTATTTAGAATTGAATTTGATAACGTTAATTAAAATGAGATTTAGTATTGATAATCTGATGTCTTTCTGATAGTGTAAATTGAAAATACTAATACGAGGTAAATTATATTGAGTTTTGATTTATACGCTACGTGATAAATACATGGTTTTGTTTTATTCCTTTTATCTACAACCACTACTCTTATCCCTCAATATGCTTGAAATAAAAAGGAAATGACATACAATTTAGTTTGTAGATAGGATAGGTACATTAATAACATGGTCGATACAATAAAAATTTGATCTCACTACATTCAACTTATCTTAAGAAAGCTCTATTGTCACAGCCGGGGAAATAAAATATATGGCTTTTATATAACTGTCCTTGAAAGAAACAACAACGTATGTATATTTTATTCGTTTTGTACAAATTAAACACGCTGGTCGCAGCCAAACCACGACCTCGTATACTTTATTATAAAACAAGTCAATTCATTAGCCTGTATTATGAAGCAGCTTTACTTTCATATTATTAGCATATGGTATCACATTATTACATACATTTATTAAACTAATTTATAATAATAATATAAATACATAAATGCGAGTTGTTAAATTACTTGTATGACCTTGGTCTTTAATATAGCTCGATCAATTTGAGTACATTTTGGAGTGAAGGTAACGTAAGTTAGGTAGACGACACTAATTTCAGTCATCTTCCTAGTCTTTAGAAACGGCTAGGCAGATCCCTGAATTAGTTAAATTGGATTAGGAGTAGCATAAAGTTCAATTAGATTCCAAAATTGCATCAGTACACGTTTGAAACCTCGAGGTTTTATTTTTATTTGTTACTAGCCATTTTGCCGCGGTTTCACCCGCGTCCCGTGGGAGCTACTGCCCGCACCGGGATAAAATATAGCTTATGTTACTCGCATATAATGTAAGTTTCTAATGGTGAAAGAATATTTAAAAGAAATTTAAAGTTTTCCTCTTTATAATATTAGTATAGAAGAGCTCTTCACTAATAAAAAAACACGCAAGCACATTTTTTTGTAATTCATTTATTTTTATACCTAGTGTCTAACAGCTGAATTTGCGTAAGTTACAAACCATGTTTTATGTGCATACATCACGTTCGCCGTCCTAATAAAGTTATTAAGCGTGAGGTGCAATTTATATCACTTTTATGATATATAATATTTGCGATAATATCGCTTCGTTATTAAAAGTTTTACGATGCTTCCCTTCAGCCATAAATATAAAGGAAAATGAGGCATATTCCGCCTTTTAATATGGATGTTAAAATGCAAAGACGTGTCATGGCCATATTAAACTAAACTGGTTCAAACCGCTTTCATCTATGTCAGCCTTTTGTTTCCAATGCAACCAATGTTAAAGTCAGGTAAGTTCTACCAGGTGACCAGATAAAAAAAAACAGTAACTTTGTTTTTTAAGCTGCAGGAATTATTTATCGTAAAATTAAGTAAGTTCATACGTTTTAATTCGTGAAACTTTAGTTACCAATTAAAATCACATTCTTCAAAACATTTTGAAGTCAATCATCTTTCAGTTGTCAATGGAATGCAGAAAAGTTACCTCTCATTTAATGAATTGTTGTGTTTGAATGTAAATATATTTATAGGCGACAAACACTTCTCTGCTTAAGATTGGTCAATTTACCCGTCCCCGTGCTGACGATGTAAATATGTTATATCAGCTAAGCTAAAATATACGACGAGTACAAATTCCAGTTGTAGATGTTAGGGTCAGGTCGCATTGAAAGCGGAGTTCTTTTCTTATATAATTCCATATTTTACATTTCTGACTATCACATACTCCAAGCACCTATCTACCAAAGATCTTATAACTTGGATGTTTCTTCAGATTGTTTGTTTCCAAAAAATAATGTTATCGTATCGTATCCGAAGGTTTTAATAAAACACAACACTATCCCAAGGCCTTGACCAAACGGTAAAAGCAATAAATATCTGCAGCTCAATCCTCGCTCCCAGCAAATATTGTAACAGCCTACAAATATTTGCTCCGAGGCTGGTCACATAAAATGGTACCTAGAATTTACACAATCTTGATGGACAGTCTTTTTCATAACTATAGGTATAACAATAGTATTTGGACGGATACCCAAAATGCTCGTATTGATTTTTTTAAGTCGTCTTTATTTGTGAGATGACGGCGGATAGAAGAGTATGGAAGAAGAAAACATACTGCGTCGACCCCAAATAAAATTGGGATGAGGGCAGGTGGATGATGACTTTTTAGTTGTTAATGGATAAAATAATATTAATATAACGGCGATAAAATCCTTAAAAGTAGTTTTATTTAAATGCTTAATATACGCGTCAGTGTCAGAAATCAATATGTTAATGTTATTACTCGAAACATAACGATTCCACTCTAAGACAATTACAGTCCGACATAAAATATCAGCATGTAGAAAAAATAGCATTAATTTGCAAAGCCCGCTAGTCGCTCACAGTATGACAGCCGCTTTACATTCATAGCGTGCTTCCCGACAATATAATGTAGGGTCACGCTTATCAAATGCATCTCTTCCGCGACATCGAGGGACTGTTTACTAACAAAACTTTGTACTCGTAAACCTTAGTGCTGGAAGTTTTGACGGCAACTACTGAGCGAATGGGTTTTCTTCATAATTTATTGTTACGTCGCATAGTCGCTTTAAGTGAGGGTTCTTGCAGTTTTTTGTATCTTGCTTGACAACAACAACAGACGACCTTTTAAGTAAGACACTGGTAAGATATGGTATAGATATGAGACTTTAGTTAAAAGTGTTTTTTTTACCAATTCTAGAGACATCATTATATTTTAAGCACCTAACATTTTTAAGTGAACTATGTCATTACTGGAATAGTGCTACTACATCTTTTAAATTATGTAATTAAAAATATGAATTACGATCACCTACAAAAATCATTAGCAGAAAAAAAAATACTCATCCCAAATATAATTTTTCCCTATAATATTTAAATAGATTATTTTCAAATAATATCTATAAAACAGATATTCTATTTGCAAAGTTACAGCATCACGGTAAACGAATTTTGTAATAATGACTCAGCCTTACTTTTAGCCAAATAAACTTTAATTGAACGAAATCGGTGACGAGCCGACGACAAACATAAACTTCGAAGGTGACTACTAAAATATTAGTCAATTAATTAACCTTTCAATTTCATTGAAATAGCTTTTAAGCCCTTTTATAAACACGGTGCTTCTGTGTTAATAAGTACAACATTATTTCTGTATTTCACAATTTATTACTTACTTCCAAGAAATCTGCCTGACTCCGACACAGTCCTAATTTGATAGTTAAATTATGCTCCCATTAATAACTCAACATCAAAACGAATCAAACCAATATGAATTTTAAAAACGACATTCATCGAACGTATAAGTAGTTATCTTTTTTATTTCAATGCATAACAGCAAAAAGATTTAATATGCAACTAAATCATAGACAAATAACAATTACAATGATACGATCTTCAGAATTTTGAATGAGGAACAACAAATCTTTTACCCATATCTATAGCAGAACTACCGTACAACACATAAATGATTATTACAGTAACAGTTGTCGTCACGTGTGTGAGCAGTGTATCATTACACGGCGTGACAACTGCACGTGATGAGAACTGCTTAGAACGTCGCTCACTGCACTACTAAGCCGGTAAACTGTGTATTAACACGTATATAATTATTGTACAGTCGACTGAAATCAAAATAGATTAGATTCATGAGTTGATTAAAATCTGACAGCTTAAACATTAGTTTAGGTAGGATGGTTTGGCATTTTTTTGGCAAAGACAGTTTTTTGGTAAACTTATAGGTACTTGCTCTGAAAATATTTTGTATCGATCGATAAAATAGAATTGCTTAAACACAAAATTCAACTGAATCAAAAAGTAATACAATCAAGCAATTAAAAAGAAATACGATCTAAAACAGAATAATCTTTGACACACTTCACAAAAAACGACACCTGCGCATTTTCCCTATCTGCAACTTGTTTTCGAATCGCAAAAGTAGTTATACCGTAGTTCGCTACGTGCCGATGTCGCCAAGTATCATGTTTCTCGGAGAGTACATTAATAATTCAGCAGGCAGACTCCGGGCGCATACAACGTCCTCCCGTCTCTATTAAGATTCGTTTTCACGCGAAACGACATTGGAAAGTTTATCTTCTTTTCAAAATGGCGATCTGGGACTAAAAGCAAAATACAATTTATATGCTGCTTCTAGTTAATTTACAATGTAAATACAGACAGTTGATACTGTGCTTTTATTATTTTACAGCGTGTGTAAATCAAATGCTTCAATCTGAAGAGAAACATTTTCAATCTAACTGTAAGCCCTGACAACAGCAACAACAGATCTCGAATAAAATTCCAGCAGATATCCTTTAAAATCCTCCACTAAATTCAATACAAAGGCGCCAACACTGGACTGCAGCGGAAAAATCAATAGGACGCCCAACAACCGTCATAGCCGCCACTCACAAAATCTAAAACCAAAGTTACTGCAAGATTTATTTCGCACATCTACTACAAAGCTATCTGGTGCGAACGTGGCTTTACTCTAAAATATATAGGAAAAGTGTTCGCCTTAAGACGCGGTAAATGCTTGTCTATCGAGAGTTTAGCTTTACATGTTGGATCGACGAGGTATAAATACTAATACTGCGCTATGCATGTGTAAGTACATGTTATCGGTACCAATAAATTTTATATGGGAGACACGTACTTTATTATAGAAAACTTGGGATGTATTTATGGTTTACAGGTTGGTTATGAGATATTTCAGGTAAAGGTGAAAACTGAGATGATGTAATTTTTTAAAAGCAAAGTTTTTGTTCATATACAAAATTGAAAATAGCTTTAAGCAGGATATATATCAAAGTACCCGCTATACCTAAGGTAGTTAGGTATAACTGCAACGATATTGATTGGGTACCCACTACCTAATACATATTTTACCGGAGTACCATGACCTATTTGTCCATAAAATGAATGAAGACCCTTCAAATTAAAATCATATCTACAATTTAATTTTAA